>NC_033802.1:4200304-4258426 GCF_001876935.1 Asparagus officinalis
TTTTTCTCCTTGAGTTGAAAACACGATCATAGACAAGTTGCAATAACCGTATTATCTCATTCGTTTCTTCTGTTAATTAGGATTGCAATTCTTTTTTTTTTCTTTTTAATTTCAGGGCTTCATACTACTCTCGGTTCAAGCACACCTCCCCCAGCTAAGACCCCCACAATGCAACATGATGTCAACAGAATCCCACTGCGTTGAAGCCAAAGGCATCAAAGCCACAATCTTCTTCATTGCTCTCTACTTAGTTGCATTAGGCAGTGGATGCCTGAAACCCAACATGATATCTCATGGGGCTGATCAATTCATTAAGGATGATCCAAAGCAATCAAAGAAACTGTCTACGTACTTCAACTCCGCATACTTCAGCTTTTGTGTTGGTGAGCTTATTGCGCTCACTGTCCTGGTTTGGGTTCAGACTCGGTCAGGGATGGACGTCGGGTTTGGCGTTTCGGCGGCCGCCATGGGGTTTGGGCTGGTGAGTTTGATTTCAGGGATGGTTTTTTACAGGAATAAGAGGCCTCGAGGGAGTATTTTCACTCCCATTGCAAGAGTAAGTAGCTCTTTGTTGGAACAATTTTCAATTTGAATGTAGTAGTTACTCTTTCATTAGTAAGCCATTTAGTGTTTTGATAAGTAAATATTAGCATTTGCATGTAGCTAGAAATGTCTAACAACTCCTGACCAAACACACTCCCGGCAAAATTTAACTTACTTTATATGATGAAACAGAAACGAATCAAGTAAAGAGAAATTTTCCGCTTTTTTTACTTTCTAGAGTTAGTCATGTGATGATTTGGTCTACTATTTTTGTGCAATCATATTTTTGTTACTGATATGACATATCATGTCAATATTGGTAAGAAATATCTCGTATAGTTTAGATTATGTTCACTAGACAGCCAGTTGTTCAAGGAGCGAAGAACCCAGCATTTAGATCGAGTACCAAGTGTTCTGTCGAACAAAATTCTCATAATACTTTTTCCAAAGTTTCCATGAATTGTACTCTTGCATAGGGTTGTGTTATATGCTCATCATGATGACATTTATTCTTTGGTCAAGCTGTTGAAAGGGATATTGGCCCTGTTGGCCTCCTTAGTCCCTACAGTCAAGGCCTAGGAAGAATACCTTTTTTGGTGATAATGTGTTAAGAGTCAAACTACTTGCTTGGTTTAACAATTATTTAACACAAAAGTCATGAAGATTAATGAAAAAGGGTGATATTGTTTATTAATCATGTTGCCTTCTTGCAGTTTTTAAAATTTTTAAGTAAGTGGATAAGGACATAATTTATGGTTAATGCCTACAGTGATTGTTGCCATGATATGGATTATTATAACCTCCATTATAAACTACATCTTTGTATCATATAGAGGAGTATTATGATTATGTTTTTGCTGATTGCCTTTAGTATATGATATTTTTATGCTTTAATTTCCCCTGCCACAAACAATACTTGTCATTCCTTTAGGCTTATAGTTTATTGATTGTGGATCCATGAATTATTGCTGACGACACACAAATCTGTTTTAGGATTTTAAATGATTGTGGACATCCCTAACAAATTACATCTGGAGTGCAAATTTTGGCCTTAACTTGCAAATTTTTTTTTTGGCAGGTTTTTGTGGCTGCAATAACTAAAAGAAAACTAGTGTGCCCATCTAACTCTGCAATTGCCCATCGGTGCAGTAATAATGCAGCTCATGATATCATCTCTTATGGTGGCCTTGATCCATCTTCAAATGTGGGGCACCTCCTTCACACTGAAAAATTCAGGTTAGAGGATTAACAAATTATTTCTGTACTCAACATTTAATCATTTATCTTCAAGTATTAACAATTTCTTAGCAGGTCAATGTTATAAAGTTGTAAGGTAAAAGTGTATAACATAAAGTAGTGAGGAAGAAGAGCGTTTGAGAAAAGTGGGATGTTTTCTGTTCTCTAAAGAGTATTTGCTTTTTATAGTGTAATTTAAACTCAAGAACAATTCAGGATGCTTTATATTGATAACATTCCATGTATTCAACTTTACGACGCAAAACCACAAAAAGAGACAATCTTGTCAAGGGAAAAGGTTGGACGTGGCATATATTCTTGAACAAATTGTTGGGTTTTGGCTACAACTACTCAAATTTGCATTGATAGAACCAAAAATTATCTTAAAACATTTGAGCTATTACATTTAAAATCCACTGTTCTTTTCTTACTTCTTCCAATGAGAGATTACATTCACATTGTGAAATCCTATCGTTCTACTATATCAAAATGCGAAACTTGCGATAATGATTGAGCATTGTAACTTCATGGGCTGAAACCTGAGCTATTCAATATGTTTCTAAAATCTGCTCTAAATGCATGCATGCATTTTGAGATTTGAGTCTGCATTATTCCGATACCATTTTAAAGTCCCCCTATAACTTTGAAGTATTTTTATTTCTTACTAAATTCAATAAATCCCAGGTTCCTTGACAAGGCCTGCATCAGAATCCACACGGAAGACGACGAGAACCCCTGGCGACTCTGCACGGTCAGGGAAGTCGAACAAGCCAAGATCCTCCTCTCCGTCATCCCCATCTTCGCCTGCACGATCATTTTCAATACGGTCCTCGCGCAGCTCCAGACTTTCTCAGTCCAACAAGCATCCTCCATGGACACCCGCCTCTCCCCGTCCTTCTCCATCCCCGCCGCCTCCCTCCAATCCATCCCCTACCTCCTCCTCCTCGCCCTCGTCCCCCTCTATGAAACCTCCTTCATCCCCTTCGCTCGAAAACTGGCCAACAACGAGCATGGCGTAACTCCGTTGCAGCGCATTGGCGTTGGCTTGCTGACGGTAACACTCTCCATGCTGTCCGCAGCCTTGGTCGAAAAAAGGAGAAGGGAGGTTCATTTGGACAGCGGAAGGTTGCTGTCGGTGTTCTGGATCGCGCCGCAGTTTGTCATCTTCGGGGTCTCTGAGATGTTCACTGCGGTCGGGCTAATTGAGTTCTTTTACACCCAGAGTTTGGTGGGAATGCAGAGCTTCTTGACCGCAATGACTTACTGCTCGTATTCATTTGGGTTTTACCTGAGCTCGGTGTTGGTGTCCTTGGTGAACAGGATCACTTCAGCCTCTTCAAATAAGGGTTGGCTCGGTGATAATGACTTGAATAAGGATAGGTTGGATCTTTTCTACTGGATGTTGGGTGGGCTTAGTTTGCTAAATTTCTTTAACTATCTGTATTGGGCAAGGTGGTACTCTAACAGTCCAAGGTTGTTGGTGCCAAATCCAACAGTTGATGAAGAAGCCAAGTGAGCAAATAAAAATAACCCCTTAGTTTGTAGTTGAGCTTGTATTTGGGTAAAGGTGGGAAAATTGTGTAAAAGGGTGGTAGAAATTAAGATGTAATGTTAAAAAAGTTGTAGAGCCGAGTTCAGTATGTAGCGGAGAAAGCTTGGTGATGACTTCATGGTCACCTAGTCCTTGATTTGCTTCAAGGATGTTTAAGGAGGAGATCTATGTTATTACTTAAAGCACATTAAAGCACATTAAAGCCCAAGGATTGAATAAAATTATAGTCAGGGTCTTTACTGTTGAGCGCTGCGGAAGCCAAACAACCAAACCAACGTGCTACGAGAAATCAAATCAAACGAACATCGAGAGAAGACCAAACGAACCAAATCAATGCCACAAATACAAACAACCAATTTTAACGTGGTTCGGCAAGTTGCCTACGTCCACGGGTCAAGAAGGGGATAGGGTTTTTCACTAATAGAGAAAACGAGTACAAACTGAGATTATAAATCACTCAAACTCACCAATTAATCTCACCAACAAATCTATAATTCTCTCCAAACAAAACCCTAACCAATAGCTCAGAAAATACCTCTTTCCTATGCTCCAAATATCCCCAATTTTCTTCTCAATTCTCTCTTCCAATTGTTCCATATATATAGAAATCCTAAAATCATAAACATAATAGGAATTCTAAAACAAAAAACAAAACAGATTAAGATTCCTAATAACATGTTACCAAAACAGATTTGGAATCATGTTACCAAAACAGATTAGGAATCCCAATAACCTATTACCAAAATAAATTAGGAAACATATTAGTAACCTGCTATCCAACAATGCTCCACATCGGCGAAGTTTTCCTAAAACTGAGCCAACACCAATACCAACCAAACGTCTCATTTGTTGCGTCCAGTACGAAGTGGAACAAATCCATGACAACGGACTCAATCCACAACAAGTCGAGAACACAAACGAGAATACGAACAAACTCTAAATGTCGGTATCAACTCACCAAACCGGCTGCATCATAAATGACCACCTACGTATCCTCTTGCCCAAGGAATCAAGCCTTTAAGTAGTTCACCCAAACGGCCTCCAAAGGCCATCAATCAAATAGAAAAGTTTACAACTTTTCACCAATATCACCAACGGGTCTGTAACTAATAGCGCTCCCAATGGCCCCAAACTAAAACAAATCAAACATCTCCACCTGAGGTGAACCAATGGCCGTATCCAAAACATGTCCACCAGCTGCACTCGAATCCAAAACCAACTGAGGTGAACCAATGGCCGTATCCAAAACATGTCCACCAGCTGCACTCGAATCCAAAACCAACTCATCACCTGCATCCAAATCTGGCCGTATCCAAAACATGTCCACCAGCTGCACTCGAATCCAAAACCAACTCATCACCTGCATCCAAATCTAAATGATCTCCAAACTGTATCACCTCAGCTAGAATCCCAAACGTTACAGTATGATCTGGAGTATGTGGAGTAATCTCCACCTAATATGAAGTAGCATCACCCTCCACCCGTTGTGATATCCCAATGATCTGATCAACACTCTTCACCTGCCGAGAGTCAAATATGACATACCTGCTCAGAACAAAATCAGAAGCTCCTAACTGATAATCAAACGAACCTCTGAATCCCAAATGTGTAATCAGATCAAATCTCACATCCTCGATGTGACCAAATGTTGGGCAACCAAATATCCGACGTAACCCAAAATCTGAAGCCGCTCCATCAGATCCAAAATCTCCACACATAGCAGTCGACAACCTATGACCAAGATGACTCAAATATGTCGAAGCTCTAAAACCAAAACCAATGCTCGACAATCAACACCGATCCCCCTCCAGTAAGGAACGACCCATCAAAACTATCATCTCATCTCGATGTCCCAATGTCTCCACATCAATGAAGTGTCTCAAACTACCATGAGCTCGGCACAAATATAAGAAAGAACCCCTACCAAAGCTAGAACGACGGTTTACCTTTCTGCCAATATACTTCTTCCAATTGTTGTTGACTTCTAGGACTTCACACCAATGAGACCTAGTTGTAACCCACCAATGCCTAGAATAATCCCTAACTGTGGAAACCAAATACCGATTACCTCCCAATAATGTCTTCTTGGAAGGCCCCCAAATGTCTGACTGAACATCACCTAAAAGACTCCCCGATTGATGGGTAGAAGTGACAAACTCCACCTCGGTCTTTTTTCTCATACCAATGTTCTCAAAGGACTTTAATCTGCAGGTCAAAACACTCCTCAACAAATCATGCACGACATAACCAATCAAATAACCCAGCCTCAACAAATGTCATAGTCTAGCCAAATCCAAAGAAGTCGTCAGCTCTCTATCAAACACCATGCTCTTAATCAAATAATACAAATTATTCCTCCTGACGCCCCTCATCACAATCATGGATCCCAATGTGACCTTCAAACGTGAATTGATCAAGGTCATCCTATACCATGCCGCCTCCAAAACTCCAAGTGAAATGATGTTCTTCTTCAACTAAGGAACGAACCTCACTCCAACCAACTCCTAAATCACTCTGTCACTCATCCTAATCCGAACAGTACCGATACCACCAATAGGACATTCATGATCATTACCTATGAGCATGACCTCCCCTCTTTCCAACTCCTGAAAGCTGGAGAACCAATCCCTCCTAGGGCAAATATGGTAAGAAGCACCCGAATCCAACATCCACTCTGTAGAGTCGGCAACACAAACTGACGGTAGTGCAGATAACGAGTAGCTTGAAGAATCAGAATCTGAATTATTGTCACTAGCCTTGACAACATTTACCTCTGAAGCTTGAATAGCTTTCCTCTTATTCTTCCCGGCTCGATAAACCAACTTTGGGCATTCGGCTTTTCAATGTCCATCCTCTTTATAAAAAGCACACTGATTCCTACAAACTCCAAGATGTGCCCCTCTAGACTACGACCTCTTACCACGGTTTGAACTCTTTGCTCTTGCGACCAATGCCCCCGCTACCGGCTCAACTGAAGTCTCATTATCCTTCTTTCGAAGTTGATAATTCACAAGTGCAGCGGTGACCTCACTATAAGAAAGAGATACCTTCCTATTAATAAGAGTAAGAACGAAGGTGTAGACGGTAAAAAATACCTCTATGGGTCTACAGGGAATTTGTCTACGAGAAGAGTTCGCACGCCCAGTTCTCTGACACGAACCTAAACCGCGTAGACGTCGACTGGGCTCAAATCCAGGTTCGCCTAACGGTCGACTCGCCAGCATGAGTCAGGAGCGATCAGGATGGCGGAAATTTGCTCTTCGCTCAACTCGCCTGCCCGAGTTCGGAGTCGAATCCGCCAGCAAGCCCCAAAACCGTCAGTACAGCTGGGTATCCACTACCCCACGCGCTGAGGTAGGCCTTCCCACCTCTCTCGACCCAAAGGGAGAGAGAGCACAGTACCCCAGGGCCGTCAAAACGGCCGCCCACAGTGCGCACAGCGCGAAGGAGCTGGACAGGTGTCGAGTCAACCTGAGCATTCATAAATGCGACTCACCTCGGCTGTCTGAGTCTGGAGCTGGGTCCGCCGGCACTCGGCAAGCTGGCTAGACTCACTCGAGTACTGTACACCTACTTCACCGCCTCTCCTGACCGGAAAGGAGAAAGCGTCGTGCTCAAAGCACGCCGGGCGGTCACGCACAGTACTGGTGATCGGACAGACGCCTCATCGATCTGCGGACTCATAAATGCGGTTCATTAATGCTGGTCAAATCCACTCGGATAGTAGTCGTTTGTTGCCTCACATACAAGAATGGGCCTTCCCATCGTAGGTGACAGGACATAAAGCACAATCCCTGGAATGACCGATCATGGTTTCGAGGAACAGCTAGACGTCTCTGAAGAAGATGTGGTCACATCCCACAATTCAAGGAGGAGTCAAGTTGTCCTTCTCCCATTTAAAAGCCTCTTCCGGCACACTGGAGAGGAGGTCGCAAAACTTAGGAAAAAGAGTTGAGACCAAGCTCTCTGCACAACTTTCTTTGCATTGCAGCACTACTGCTTAGTTCCGAGCTCCGATCGCCGGCGAACTAAACAGACCCGAACTCTCTCAAGTTGAGCTTCTACTGCGAACTGAAGCTCTCCAGCAACCTCATTCGAACGGTCCAAGGGAAGCAGACTCGACACGAGCATCGAGCGAAGCATCCTGTAGCCACCTAAAAGTCCCCACACAAAACAAAGAGGGCCTTCCCTCTGCTTCTGTTGTAACTATTTGATCATTAGTTTGTAATAAGCCTTCTTATAAATACAAACGAAACTCCCTCTTTCGGGAAATCAAATATTCACCCTACAGAAGATGGCGACCACAGTGGGAGAAGCTGTTTCATCGAGTGAAATGGTGGTGGCTCAGTTTGATGAGGTTGCTGTAGGGACGACAGTGGAGTCCCTAGAAATTGAGTTCGACCAGGCCAAGTACGAAGAGTACTTGTCCTCCTCCTCCTCTGGTGGCGATGCGTCCCGCAAACGTCACAGAGTCGTGCGTCGAGGCCGACCTCAGACGGTCAAAGCCTCTGCACCTACGGGTTCTACCCGAGTCTCATCGGAAGAACCCGTTCCCTCACAATCGATCAACGCCAAGCCGGGGGTCGAGCGCAAAGGGCAAGGGTCTGCCAAATGGGTCGCCAAGCGATCCCCGCAGACACCTACCCCGAAGGGAACGCCGGTTCACTCCGGCACAAACCACGCTGCCACAGCTCGCGGTGACGTTCTCCCCGTTGGGAGAACTAACCAACAGCGGCGGCAGGAACTCGTCAGACAGGAGGTCCAAACCTCCGTTCCTCATAACGGCCTGAGCCATCATACGGGCCCGAGGAACGCTAGGCGAGAAGGCAAACTGCCCGACATTGGGAGGCCCTCCAAGTCAGGAGCGCCAACTGAGGAAGGCAGAGCCGCCCGCTCGGGAAGACTTCGCTTCTCAGGTCATATCCCTGATGCGAATAACTCACTTCCAAGGAGTGAGCCTACCCGAGTAGGCGAATCCTCGAAGGCTGGCGAGCCTCGTCATAACCATTTGACGGATAAACGTAAAGGTAGAGAAGTAGGCGAGTCCTCGCGAACCCGTTCTTCCAGGCGAAGGGGTGAAACCCGCCCACGTACTGGAGCTCGCTCAAACGCGAAGACTCGCCAGTCAAGGCGAGATCGCTCGACTCCAGCACCAAAGCATTCCATCCAACGCGCACCAGAGGGCGCACCCAAAAACCTCTCGTCGACTCACCAGAGCGACTCTTCTGAGGCCGGGGGTTGTCACCAACCGCCCGTAGAAGACCTCAGAGAATATTTAACTCGCAAACGCACTATCCATGAGGCGAATCCTCAGTGCCACTGCGAGAGACTCATCCACACGGTCCTCGCCGACTGTCAATGCGTCGGAACGGCGAGACCTTCGGTGTTTGGGAGACTGTCCCAACAGTCCTCTCGACCAAGGCCCTCCCGTCAAAGGCGCCGTCACCAAAAAAGACGCGCTGCCGATGACTTGGAACTCTCATCCGCCACGGTTAACATGACGGATAAAGGGAAGGCAGTACTCTCCGACTCGCCAGACTCGGATTCCGCCCTAAGACCTAACACTCGGTCCGCTCGACGCCGGCAGGAAGGCATATTCCAGCGAACCCGTAGTCACCGGGGGGTAAGTATTGGGTTTGACTATTCCAACCTAATACCTCCCTCCTGCGGCGAAGATGAGGACCATTCGGCCGCTGCCACATCTCAGACCTCGCGCTCAAGCCAAGACGCGCAGGCGAAGGCACACATGACCAATACCAACCACGAGCAGACAATGGCTCAAAAGTTGGAGGAACAGCAGGCGACCATCGACTCTCTAAGAGAGATGATGGAACAACTGCTGAACAAGAAGAAAAAGAAGAAAAGGGCCCAACGCCCCTTACCCCGGCAAACTAGAGACAGGGAGTGGGTACCTCCCCTCCGTCCCGTGTCTGAGGCGGAGGATAATCAACATTCCGATTATTCCTCCAAGACATCAATAGGAACGTCGCACACTGCGGATAGCACCCGTGACAAGAGGTTCGATGAATTCCAAGACCAGCTGAACGCGCTGAAGCTTCAGCAAAATATGAACAAGCTGGGGGTGGTACGTCCCTACCCCACGGAATGGGACACGGTCCCATACCCAGCGAAGTTCAAACCCATCAGCTTGTTACAGTTTGATGGCAAGGGGTCACCCTCGCAGCACATCTATTATTTTATGGCGCAAACCGGATTCCTTACCGGGAATGACGCCATTCTCACTCGACTGTTCATAGGTACCCTCAAGGGGGTGGCCTTTGAATGGTTCCGCAAATTGGAGCCCGGCTCTATCAAGGCGTGGGCCGACGTTGAAAAGCTTTTCCTCGCCCGCTTCTTCGACGACGACACCGAGGTGTCAATGGCCACTCTCCTTGCTGAGAAGCAACGGAAGTCGGAATCGGTCAATGACTTCGTGAAGAGATTTCGGAACCGATCAGTCCACTGTCGGGACCAAGTTTCCGAGGCGACACTGATCGAGATGTGCCGCAACAACCTGTCGATCCATATCTTGTCCAAGATAGGGGCGGTAGAGACCCGGACTTGGAAGGAGCTTGTTCGCCAAGGTGAGCAAGTCGAAAATATGATCAAGAGGCTGGAGGCCGAAGAGCCGCAGTCCAAAAAGGGAGCAGCAGAGCCGGCTGCGCCAAAGAACCCTCCCCGATCGAAGGGAAAAGAGGCTATGGCCGTAGACTCTGCCGCGGCGCCAAAGTTCGTTCAAAAGCCGAAACCCAGGCAATTTGAACCGCGCCCCCAGCGGCAATATGATTTCAAAGAAGACCAGGTGGTAGCTACCTTCGACACTCTACTCAAGAGTGGGCGGATTAAGTTACCGGAAGCCACCAAGCCTGAAGAGGCAGACAAAACCGGTGACCCAAGTTACTGTGCATATCACAGATTCCTTGGGCATCACACAACCAAATGCTACGTCCTCAAGGACAAACTCCAGGCCCTCTACGACGCGGGGGTCTTGAAGAAAGAGAAGGTCCAAAAGCAGGTGACGGCGAACATGGTCACTTTGAGCTTTGGGACGGGTCTCCCAGAGGTTCAAGCTCCGGCGGGGATAATTCCTATCCCCAAGGCGATTTTGAAGATCACTAACGACGATCCTCACAACCAGCGGGAGAAGGGTTTGGTTCCACAAACTCTGCCATCAGGGCAAGTGATGTGGGTCCATCCGGACCTCCTCGACGACGAGCAGTGGACCGCACAGCCTTCCAAGGAGGCTAAGAGGAAATATTGCAACGTTGTCACCGCCATCCTGGATACAGACGACGCGGCGATGACTGCCTTAACCGACTCTGAAGAAGACACCAACGTCTTCGCCACGAGAGCCGGAAAGGAGTTTGCAAAACAATATCCCGCGAGGACGGAAAACCCAGCAGGACCTCCCGCGAGGCCGGCCGCAGCAGTCCCTCCCAATCCAGATGAGCCAAGTTCAAGCCGCCAGCCTTACCGGTTCAACGTGCTCGCGCAATTGAAAAGCATACCCGCGCGAATCACCGTGTACGACCTCCTCCGGTTGTCTAGGCCTACCCGGGAAGCCTTACAAGAGGCGTTGGCTGACGCAGAGGCGTTCTCGACCCATTTCTCGAAAGAAACGGAGATCGAACAGGGCTGTACAACTTGCTGCCAAGTCTCCGAGAGACAGATCCCCTGCATCACTTTCACCCCCGAGGACATGCTCATCAAGAACACGTCCCATGACCGGCCGCTGTACTTCACAGGATACGTCGGCTCGGCGAAAGTGGATCGGATCCAGGTTGACCCGGGGTCCGCACTGAGCATCGTGCCCCTGAAGCTAATCAAACATTTGGGGATACCGTCGAAGCGCCTAGCCTCGACCTCGACTACCATCTTCGGCTTCAACGCCACTGGGACTCGGCCACTCGGCAAAATCCGCCTGAAATGTCGGATAGGCGACATGAAGACGGAGGTGACGTGCTACGTTATCGATGCTGAACCCTCCTACAACATACTCCTGGGGCGTCCGTGGATTCATGGCAACCGGATCGTTCCATCCACACTACACCAATGTTTGAAGTATGTGGACGACTACGAGCGAGTAAGAACGGTAGTGGCCGACAAACATCCCTTTAAAGGGGTCGAGAACTACTTCGCGGATTCTCTGCTGTACCAGGACCCCGAACAGCCACCAGTGGAAGAACTGGAGAGTGGTAATGAGGCGGACAGCGAGCCTGAATACGGAACACCTCGCCTGCACCGTCGAAACCCACCGCCGTGCTCGCCTCCAGCTTCATCACCCTCCTCCACCGTTAGATCCGCCCCACCAGAGCTCCGCCTCTCGCTGTCCTCCTCGTCGGCGTTCACCTCCAGCTCCGACCAGCAGCTGCCGGCCACCAGATCCGCCAGGTCGCCGCTCCGACGAGCCCAACTCCCCGAGATCCGCCATTGCCCTGCCGGCCACCAGATCCGCCAGGTCGCCGCTCCGACGAGCCCAACTCCCCGAGATCCGCCATTGCCGTTAAGATCGCACGCCATATGTTTGATGTTATGCCAACAGCCCCCTCGAACCCGTTGAGCCCTCGTGATGACAACCGTCGTTGTCGCCGTTCCCAAACATCGCCATCACCCCCTCGACGGCAAGCATTTTTGTCTTGCTCTTTATTGATTTCGTTCTCATTATTATCATGCAAGCATTTTTTCCCCTCAATTAAATTTATAAATTTCTTTTTCTTACATTCATGCTAGCATATTTTCATTCCTTCCTTTTTAATAGTTAGTTCTGTTTGCGGAAAAAGTCGCTGTATTCATTGCTGCATTCATTACAACTTTGATCGTTACAATGAAACAAAAAGATAGCATTTTTATAAGACTGGTACACAATGAAAACAAAATAAATGCAACTCCTTTCAAACAAACGCAAGAGCTGTTTGTCATCTCTTGCTTGCGTGGGTCTTTGGCCTGTGACGGGGACGTTGATATCCGTGGACCACCGGGGGCACTCAGATCTGGTCCGGATAAATCGGACAGAGTTTCGTTGATCCGCGTGAGATCTAGAAACTTTCTGATCCGGATAAATCGGACAGAGCTTCGTCGATCCGCGTGAGATCTAGAAGCTATAAGCGTATACCTCGACTAAAGCAAGGTATTAGCTCTTCTTAGTATTAACGCTAAAGGCTAATACTAAGGATATGACGGGCGATGAAGGCTCTGATGAAGAACTCTCCTGAAGACTGATGTAGACCTCTCTTCCTCTTGTTGAAGCTCACGGGCACTCTTCACTGCAGCAGGGCTTCACCAAGGCTCTCCAAAAATCCTCCTCTCCTCTCTCTAGCCTTGCTCCAAGACAAAAGAAATCCAGCCCTTTGAATGAGGACCCAAGGGGTCTATTTATAGTATTTTGGGGGTGTAGGGGACCATTAGGGGGTGCGGACACCCCTTGGTGTCTCGGCCTGGCCGAGACACCCCTGGGGTGTCTTGGTTTTGCCAAGACACCCCTTGGGTGTTTCGAGCTTGCCGAGACACCCCCGGGTGCCTCAGTTCTTGGTTTTGCCAAGACACCCCTCGGGTGTTTCGAGCTTGCCGAGACTCCGTTTGAGGTGTTTTGTTGGTTCCCCTGTATATTCTTTGTCCGGATTCGGATTTGAGTGATTCCGGGTGCGTTGGATGCTTGACGAAGAATTCGATCCGCTCTGGTGATTGGATTATCTGTAGAGTGGTCGAGGCGCGAGAGGCGTTGTCCTTTTTGTGAACAGTGCTGGGTTCCCGATTGGTCCGGGTCTTGGTTGTTCCGAAACCCTATCAGCTTACGTAGCTCGTCGATTCACTTCAGTCGTTCGTCGACGTTGATTAGACTCATGTGGATCGGATAGTGACGTTCATCGTCGTTCTTTAACACTGAACCGTTCGTGGAGACCTATAGGCAATTTTCGATGCCTACAGATACTCCCTCCAAAGTGTTCCTGACTCGTTTTTTTTATAGAAGAGGCTGGAATACTTTGGATGTGATTGGTCTAGCCTTCAGTCGGCATCAGGACCTGTAATGCTTTGACGAATATTCGAAGTTCTTCCAGCGCTGCGTTTATCGCTTGGCCGTCGTCGGAGTCTCGAGTGTGCAGCTGATGAATTGAGTTTGGCTCGTGTCATTGAGTTGACTTTGAACTACCTCTGCCACATTGTGCTGGCTTAGTGTTTCGGATCATCGCGTGTTGACTTTTTGTCGCAACATGTTGACCGGTGTTGACCTAAGGTTACGCGTTGACCGGCGTTGACCCTTAGGGTTTTGAATCGTCGAATGTTGACTGGCGTTGACCTAGGGTTACGCGTCGATCGGCGTTGACCCTTAGGGTTTTGAATCGTCAAACGTTGACTTTTGTTGCAACGCGTCGACTGGCGTTGACCTAGGGTTACGCGTTGACCGGCGTTAACCCTTAGGGTTTTGAATCGTCAAACGTTGACTTTTGTTGCAACGTGTCGACTGGCGTTGACCTAGGGTTACGCGTTGACCGGCGTTGACCCTTAGGGTTTTGAATCGTCAAACGTTGAATTTTGATTGCAACGCGTCGACTGGCGTTGACCTAGGGTTACGCGTTGACCGCGTTGACCCTTAGGGTTTCGAATCGTCGAACGTTGACTTTTGTTGCAACGCGTCGACTGGCGTTGACCTAGGGTTACGCGTTGACCGGCGTTGACCCTTAGGGTTTCGAATCGCCATTAACACAGTTTATACTCGTACGTTTGCTAGGGTATACACAGTTTAAGCTCTTAAGGTATTGGAGCATCGCGGTCCCGAATGTTGGGGTTGCAGGACCAACTGTTAAAGTTGATTCATCTGCATGTGTGGATTTTGTCCTGAATTTGTTGGGTGCTCAAGTCACGAGACCAACTAGGGGAGTTGATGCGTCAATGACTCGCAGTTATAGAATTTTTGGCAAATCCTCAGCCATCAACGGATTTGATAAGCCTTTACCGACTACCGTTTGAGTCGGGCTAGTATGCGGTTTGTTTAATTCCGCTCTTATGTGACGTCAAGCTAAAAGAGTTAACCCTTTTAGTGCTACGATATTGAATACGTAGACTTCGTCTTTCTCACGGGAATAGACTACCCGGCGACGCGTGTTAGGCGTTGACTTTAGGATTTTTGGCTAATCCCCAGCCTTCAACGGATTTGATTAGCCTTTACCGACTACCGTTTGAGTCGGGCTAGCATGCGGATTGTTTAAGTCCGTTCCGCATGTGACGTCGTGCTAAGAGAGTTAACGCTCTTAGTGCTACGATATTGAATTCGTAGACTTTGTCTTTCTCACGGGAATAGACTACCCGGCAACGCGTGTTAGGCGTTGGCTTTAGGATTTTTGGCTAATCCCCAGCCTTCAACGGATTTGATTAGCCTTTACCGACTACCGTTTGAGTCGGGCTAGCATGCGGATTGTTTAAGTCCGCTCCTATGTGACGTTTAAGCTAAAAGAGTTAACCCTTTTAGTGCTACGATATTGAATACGTAGACTTCGCCATTGTTACGGGAATAGGCTACCCGGCAACGTGTATTAGACGTTGACTTATCCCTACTTAGGCTTCGGGATAAAATTCCCCGCGCGTGTGAGGCACGGATTATGGTGTTATTAATAACAACCTGCCACAATGTTGAATATGTGGTCTTTTGTCTTTTCTGAAAGCAAAGACAGAGGAAAAGTTGCTATGATTTTGAATACATAGACTTCGTCTTTCTTACGGGAATAGACTACCCGGCAACGCGTGTTAGGCGTTGACTTATCCCTACTCAGGCTTCGGGATAAAATTCCCCGTGCATCGAGTGCCCGGATTTGACAATCGTGTCTTTTCTAAAAGCAAAGACAGATTGAGAAACGGGAGAGGAAGAATTTTATATTCTATCTCCCGGTGCTGAAGAGGAAGAATTTTATATTCTATCTTCGGCCGGAAAGGGAACTTGAGGTGGGATCCCCCACCCCCAGAATCCGGAATGATGAACTGGGAGTGGGTTCTCCACTCCGAGCATCGGAAAGGTCCGAGGAGAGGAAGAATTTTATATTCTATCTCCCGGTGCTGAAGAGGAAGAATTTTATATTCTATCTACAGCTGGAAAGGAAACTCGAGGTGGGATCTCCACCCCCAGAATCCGGAAGGATGAAACTAAGAGTGGGATCTCCACTCCGAGAATCGTAACAATTCGGATAACCCTAACTGTCGGAAGGTTTGATTACCCGATTTGGAAGTGGACCTCTCGTTCATTGGGGGAATCGAGAGGAGATTTTGGCTGTGGCCCTAACTGTATGAATGTTTGACCAAGCAGGAGTTTGAGACGACCTAACTGTCGGAAGGTTTGATCGCTCGATTTGAAGGTGGACCTCTCGTTCATTGGAGGAATCGAGAGGGGATTTTGGCTTTGGCCCTAACTTTTATAGGTTTGACCAGAACGCAAAGAGAGTGGAATACGGGTAGCAAAGAAAGTGCCAACTCGTATTACCACTCAAAGGGAGACTTTAATGTTAGGCGTTTAGGACCTAGCACGTTGAGTCTGAGAAACGCCAATGACTGGCAGATGGGAATGTTGGTGGGTCCACTGTCGTTTGATTTGATCAGCGGATGGTTTGGTGAGGAAAGATTAACCTATCAGAAGATTGGATCTCCTCTCACAAAAATAACTCATAAGAGTTAGAGAATAAGAAGAGACATTCTGACCTTCAGAGTTCGAATGTAGATTTCTCCTTCGTCAATTCCACAATTATCCCCATGTGGTATTCTTCTGGGAACTTCCCGATGCATTGGATTATCCACCCCCAGCTTCTCTCTTGGAACTGGGTTTGATTTTGTTGTCCGACCGGGTTATCCTTAAGAATATTAGCGTAATATCCTCCAGGAACTTCCCGTCAATGGTAGGAAATAGTTTAGACTCATATACCTATTGGAGTATCAGGGAGCAGTTTAACCTCTTATACCGGTAGGAGGAATGAGAAACAGTTTATACTCGTATACTCTTTGGAGTCGTAAGAAGCAGTTTATACTCTTAGTTTATACTCTTATACTTGTCGGAGTGATAAGAAGCAGTTTATACTCTTATACTTATCGGAGTCTTGAGAAGCAGTTTATACTCGTATACTCGTCGGAGTGTTGAGAAACAGTTTATACTCGTGTACTCTTTGGAGTGTTACCGTTTTCAATTGGCTTACCCTAGCGTTATGACGCCGTCTTCAACCAAGGTCTGGATGCTATTCTTGAGAGCAAAGCATTCCTTGGTGGGATGAAGGATCCTCCTGTGGTACTCGCAGTACGTCGGATCCTCAGGATCGTCATCTTCCTCGTCATCTTCCTCCTGATGCGTGATGGGCGGGAGTTTGATTTTGTCGTTTTCGAGAAGGATCTCGAAGATAGCTGGAACGTCTTCGTCTTTGAACGAGTACTCGTTTTGGAGTTCCTCGTCCGAATTCTCCTGTTGTTCCCAGGACTGCTGTTGTGACGTTTGATTATCGTCAATAACCGTTGCAGGTGCGTCCCCTTCATCATGAGGTACGAGATCCGAATCCAGAGGATTAACCATCGGTTGGTTTCTCTCGACCTTCCGCCTTCTGATGAAGCGTTCGGCCTGTTCTCCTCGAGCCTTCAACTCTTTCCAGGTATTGAGCGGCTCTATTCCCATCACGTCCAAGATGTTAATGGACAAGTTGTTCTGACAAGTCTGCAAGATGAACTCCTCCGTGACGGGATCCCTGCAGTTCATTGCCTGATTGCGGAAGCGTTTGATGAAGGTATCCACCGACTCTCCGCCTTTCTGTTTCTCGTCGAAGAGTGTCCTGATTGACACCTCGGTGTCATCATCGAAGAAATGGGCGAGGAACTTGCTTTCCAAGTCCTCCCAGCTGTTGATGCTCCCGGACTTGAGACGGCGGTACCAATCGAAGGCGGGCCCGCGAAGGGTGCCAACGAATGACCGAACCATCAAGGGTCCGTTGCCAGAGATCACCCCCAAGTGGGACTTGAAGTAGATCAGATGCTGAGTGGGCGAACCCTTCCCGCCGAACGGCGTGAAGTTGATCAGGTTGAACTTTGCCGGATACGGGATCGAATCCCACTCTTTCGGGTAAGGACACAGAATGCCGGTCTTCTTGACCTCTCGAGTAGACATCAGGGCGTCGATTTTTCTTTCGAGCTCCTTCATCTTTTCGGTCTGATCTGTATCCTGTTTTGGACAATCGTCGAGAGGAATAATACGACCACCCCCAGTGTTATCATCACTGGTGGGTCCACCCCCAGCGTTGTTATTTTTAGTGGGGCCACCCCCAGTATTCTTGGGCGGTGCGTCGGCCATGACGATTTCGACCACCTCCGGATCGCTGTCGACTGCGGCGTTCGGGGTGCGACGATTGGACTCAACTAACTGGTTTGACAAAGCTCGGATTCGTTGATCGTGCATTTGTCTCATCTCTTGCATAGCCATTTCCATTTCGAACTTGAAGATTTCCTTCTGCTTAGCAAGGGCCTCTTCAATGATCTTGGCTATCTGCTCGGTGTTGGCCATGAGCACTTCTCGAGCTTGCCCTATGCTAGACGTTGTACCATCAGAAGCGAGAGTGGAATGAGAATCTGAGAACTCATCATCGGAATGAACTCCTCCATGGACCCCATGGTCATTGTTATATCCGTCGGCTTCTAGCTGAAGCTGAGCTATTCCCGAATCGACCTTGCTTCCTGGAGAGAAATTAAGGTCGGAACCATTTGCCATGATTGGGGATTTTCCCTTGTTGACCATGTTGATGGTAACTTTTAGGAGTTCATCATCTCGATCAACCGATCCTCTTTGGTGAAAATGCCTTGATTTAGGCTTTGTCGTTCCATCGGAGATTCCCTCGAATATCGAGACCTTCTGCGGAACGGTCTTGGGGCAGCTACAGGTTGATAATACTGCCCTGATGATTTTGGTACACGGACAGTGAGAATCCGCTTCCCGGGTGTTTCTCTTTCGAGATTCATTCGCACCCCCAGCCTGATAATACAACTCACTGACGTTGCCGTCGGAGTAACCTATCGGCTGTTCACATGGGTTTTCAGGTATAACGCGTTCGTTTGTCGGACGCGTTTTCTTCTGATTAAACATTGCCTTGTTGGCTTTTACAGGAGTCACACGTTTGGGATCACACCTTTGTGAGGGTGAAACCTTAACGGGCTCCTGATTTTCTGCACATATCGCCAAGCGGGTTGTTGCAGAGATCGATTTGTTAGGAGGTCGTGTACGACTCCCGGTCTGGGTGTTAGCTTGAAACTCCTTCAGCGATCTCCAGCTCCCTTTGACAAGTGCTTTTCCTCGATTCTCGGGTAGAGTACCGATACGATCCTTCGGAGGATTCTTGAACTTCGGGAAATCCGCGCTGCGGTGGGGCTTTTCCAGAGGTTCGGGATCTGAAATTGATGAAGGTTGGAGAGCAATATTACCTGCTTTTACCTCAGGCGTTGTTTTGGCCTTCGGCATCCAAACTCGTTCGGATTTCGGCGATCTCTTAACGGTCTCTCCCTTTAGCATTTCTCGTGCTTTTTGGACCAGGGCTCGGGCATGCGCACGCAAGGCGCGGCGCTTCTGGATTCGCTCCTCGAGAGTAGAACGGGTTCTTTTGACTTGAACCCATTTGTTCGTTTCTGATTCGGAGGAGGGGCTGGTTGTTTGCCGTGGTTGCTCCTGGCGTTGCCTGGATTTTAGATCTACGTTATAGCGGATCCCATCCATTGGCTCCAAAGCCTCGGCCAGTTGTCGAGCAAGACGTTGACGCCGTCTTTGTCGTGCTCTCTTTGATAATGTTGGAGCATCTTCAGAAACCATCTCCTCGGCGGAAGAGGAGTCCGGATCTGCGATCTCAACCACGTTGGACGACGCGGGGATGTCACGTGGTGCAAGTGCAGAGGCGGCAACGGGGTTTTGGATTTTTGAGCCGAAGGACCTGCAAACATTTATGAGAGAGGTTACCTTTCTGTACCCGTTTGAAGAGGCGGATCTGGAGGAGGAGGAAGAGAGGCCTTCTTTGAACTGTTGTTGATCGAGCTCGTGTTCTTCATTCACCCGAACCTTGAATGCCGGCTGCGTCACGACGGCGTCGGTAGCGATGCCGTTGGCTCCCACTGTGGTCGCCAGTCTGTTTGCGGAAAAAGTTGCTGTATTCATTGCTGCATTCATTACAACTTCAATCGTTACAATGAAATAAAAAGATAGCCTTTTTATAAGACCGGTACACAATGAAAACAAAATAGATACAACTCTTTTCAAACAAACGCAAGATCTGTTCATCATCTCTTGCTTGCGTGGGTCTTTTGCCTGTGACGGGGATGTTGATATCCGTGGACCACCGGGGCACTCAGATCTGGTCCGATAAAATCGGGCAGAGTTTCGTCTATCCGCGGGGGATTTTAGAAACTCTGAACCTCGTCGATCCGCGTGGGATCTCAGAAGTGTAAAGCTTATGTCTCGGCTAAGACGAGGCACTAGCTCTCCTTTGTATCACCGCTAAGGGCAACACTAAGGGAAAATAAAGAAAGGGGAATGAAGAAGGAGGCTCCTTTGCTGTAGAAGGCTCGCTCACTCCTCGATCCGGCAGGGCTTCGCCGCTCTCTTAGAAAACCCCGACTCCTTCCTCCGGCAGGGCTTCGCCGCTCCTCTCTGGAATTTCAGATCTCAAAGGCTAAAGCTCTAGATCTGAAATTTCTCTCCCAAAACCAAGGCCAAGAGAATGGAGGCCCTAGGGGCCTATTTATAGGAAACCAATGGGTAGGGGGCTGGTTGAGGACACCCCTAGGGGGGTGTCTCGGCTCCAAAACCGAGACACCCCTTGGGGTGTCTCGGCCATGGCCGAGACACCCCCCATGGGGTGTCTCGGCCATGGCCGAGACACCCCCTTCTTCGACGACGACACCGAGATATCTATCGGATCGTTGCTCGATGAGAAGCAGAAGGACGGAGAGTTAGTCGATACCTTCGTCAAAAGATTCCGGAACAAGGCGATGAATTGCCGGGACCCGATCACCGAGGAATTCATCCTCCAGACCTGCCACAACAACCTCGCGTTGGACGTGCTAGAAGCAATGGGGACAGCACCATCCAATACATGGAAGGACTTGAAAGTCCGGGGAGAGCAAGCTGAGCGATTCCTCAAGAGGAAGAAGGCGGAAAGAGGCCAACCGGCGACGAGTGTTCCAAAGCAAAACTTCGTCCCACGGGGGAAAGGTAAGGCACAAGCTAATGCAGTTGATGCTAATCAAACCTTTCAATTGCAACCACAGCAACAGCAGCCACAGCAACAAGCACCCCAACAATCTCGAGGACAATGGCAACAACGGCCTCAGAAGCAGAAATCTGCGGAGCCGAGGTTTCCTAAAGTGTACTCCTTCAAGGATGATGAAGTTCCCGGCATCTTCAAATACCTGTTGGAGAACAACAAGATCCAGTTGCCGGCGATCGTGGATCAAGAAGGGGCCAGCAAAGTGACGGATCCAAAGTACTGCGCGTACCACAGAGCGGTCCACCACCCTACGAGATCATGCTACCACCTCAAGGACAAGATCCAGGCGTTAATCGACGTAGGAGTCATAACCCCGAAACCAGCCAAGAATGTGGGGGCCAACGCAGTGTCAATCAGTTTTGGGTCGGTGCCTACAACTTGGTTCGAGCCAAAACGCGTCACCAAAGTCGGGATGAAGACGGTGAATGACGATCCGCACGGACAGCGCCAAAAGGGACTTGTGCCGCACACAACCCCAAATGGCGAAATCCTTTGGGTTCATCCAGATCTGATTGGAGATGAACAATGGGCCGGTTCGTCATCCGGGAGGAAGTCTAAAGGAAAAGGGAAGTCTTGTTATGGAGTCTCTGCTATCCCAGGGGAAGATGACGAAAGAATCTCCACTTTCCTGCTCTCTGAAGAAGAACAAGAAGCTTTTGCGACACGGAGCGGAAATGAATACCACTACAATTATCCGCCACCTAGTGAGCAGGGGGTGAACAAGCGGGGACCAGCCAAAACTCTCACGGAGATGGGAGTGATTGCAAGTCCCACACCGGGTAAAGAAGCTCTACGACAACCGGTGAATAAACCAAAAGAGAAGAATCCCCAAGAGGTACAGAATCCGAAGCAGTCTCGTTTCAGTCGTCCAATTGGAAGAGACAAACCGGAAAGCTCGAAGACTCCGCATAGCTTCGACATTATGGCGCAATTAGCCAACATTCCTGCACGGATAACGCTGTATGAGTTGCTGCGATTATCCAAAGAAACCAGGGAGGCCCTACAAGAAGCTTTGGCCAATGCAGAGGTATTTCTGACTCAAGTCAAGCCGATACCTGAACAGCCAGAACCGCTGAGTCAACAGTGCAACATAGCGACTAAGAACCTTCCCTGCATTACTTTCACCAAAGAAGATATGCAGACGAAGAATTCGAACCACGATCGGCCGTTATATTTCGTCGGATACATTGGCTCCAGCCAAGTCAACCGAATCCAAGTGGATCCGGGTTCTGCTGTGAGTATTATGCCGCTTCGATTGATGCATTTCCTCGGCATCCCAGTAAGCAAGTTGGCGTCCACAGGCACTGTTATTTATGGATTCAACACTAGTGGGTCAAGACCCTTGGGTAAGATCCGGGTGAAGTGCCAGATGGGAGATCTGAAGACAGAAGTCACGTGTTATGTGATCGATGCGGAGACTTCGTACAACTTACTATTGGGTCGGCCTTGGATCCATAGTAACGTGATAATTCCCTCTACTCTCCATCAGTGTTTGAAGTATGTCGACACTGACAATGAGGTTAGGACGGTGGTCGCGGATAAGCAACCATTCAAGGGGTATGAGAATTATTTCACCGATTCTCTCCTTTATGGTAACGAATCCGATACTGAACCATCGGCCCAGGGCACAGACAGCGGAGAAGAAGCTGATTCTGAAGCCGGATTCGATTACAATGGCGGTTTTGTTTTAAATGACATTGTACCCTTTGTAATCAATCTTGACGATGAACAATCGTCAGATGGAGGTTGTAACTGGCAACTTGCCGATATTGCAATAAAAGATGATTTAGAGTACTCCTTGTCTCTTGATGATGTGATAAAAGAGCTGTACGACAATCCTGAGTTGTATATGCCGATCCGATCATCCTATGTAACGAAGGAACACCTCCAGCATTCTTTCGGAACAACCATGGTCATCCCGAACAAAGTAAGAGGTGCTAAAGAAGTGATTTACGGTAAAGGAAAAAGCTCTCCGTTACCAGATCATTTCCTAAGTGAAGACGAAGATGATGACAAACCTGGTCGACATCTATCCAAGTATAGTCCAGAAGCGCGCAAGCTCATGGAAAAGCAGGGCTACGATTTCACACTCGGAGAAGGTTTATACTTCGATCGAGGTCCTCGTAATCCAGCCAAAGCAGTATATGTACCAAAAGGTAAACCTGAGGATTATTATAAATATGGGCGAGGCTTAGGTTATGTTTCATCAGATGACGAATGTGGTTGGCAAATTATCGATCAAATTGCTAACAAAGCCAAGAAGGGATACTCTCCCGATGCTTCAGAGTGGGACTCCGATACAAGTCTGGGAGAAGTTTTCAAAACCCTAATGGCGAACATGACTACAGCTGATCCATCCACCATGGAAGACGACGATCAAATGCCAACATGGGAAGACCCGTGGGTTCACCATCTGAATATGCAGTATGGCGATAGGTTCGAGCAAAGAGAACCACCCACTGAAGATAAAATAGTCCAGATTAACATGGGTGATGAAGCTAACCCAAAGCCTATATTCATCAGCGACAGTCTTCCCCCAGATGAGAAGGAGGAATTGATTGCTCTCATCAGGGAATATATCGACGTCTTCGCATGGAATTATGAAGACATGCCAGGGCTCGACCCCAATGTCGCAATGCACCGCCTCGATATCAAGCCGGATGCCAAACCTGTCAAGCAACAGCAAAGACGGTTTCGTCCGCAGATTATGGAAGCCATTGAGGCAGAGGTTAAGAAGTTGATCGAATCAGGATTTATCCGAGAGGAACAACATCCAGACTGGTTAGCCAACATCGTTCCCGTCATGAAGAAGAATGGCAAAATCAGGATTTGCATCGACTTCAGGAACCTGAATGAAGCATGTCCGAAAGACGATTTCCCTCTCCCGATCACGGATGTCATTATCGACAATACATGTGGATTTGAGAGGATGTCCTTCATGGATGGATTTTCGGGATATAACCAGATCAAGATGCATCCAGAGGATGAGAAGCATACGGCGTTTAGAACACCCCTCGGCGTTTTCTGCTATACGGTGATGCCTTTCGGCCTGAAGAATGCCGGTGCCACATACCAGCGAGCGATGACTAAGATTTTCCAAGAACATCTCAGGAAAACAGTCGAATGTTACGTTGATGATTTGGTTGTGAAAAGCCGCAACAAGGAAGATCACATCAAGGATTTGAAGACAATGTTCGATCTCATGAGGAGTCATCAGTTGAAGATGAACCCCACTAAATCATTTCTTGGAATGTCCAGCGGAAAATTTCTTGGGTTCGTCGTCACCACTAAGGGTATACATATCGATCCTGATAAGGTGAAGGCGATACATGAATTGCAGCCCCCGAGGAATCTGAGAGAACTCAGAGGATTGCAAGGGCGTTTAGCTTATATCCGGCGTTTCATCTCAAATCTTTCTGGGAAGTGCCAACCGTTCTCTAAGCTGAACAAGAAAGGAGTATCATTCATCTGGGATGATGCCTGCCAAAAAGCGTTCGAAGATATCAAAACATATCTGGCGAACCCTCCTGTTCTCGTTGCACCGAAATCTGGTAAACCGTTCTTGATTTATCTCAAGGCGATGAACCACTCGATAAGTGCCTTACTAGCGCAAGACGATGATAACGGTCACGAACAGGCAGTTTATTACCTCAGTCGGACCTTGGTAGGCGCTGAGTCTCGATATCCGATGATTGAGAAAGAATGCCTTGCATTGGTATTTGCGATGCAAAAGATGCGGCATTACCTAGTGGGACAGACGATCTACGTTATCTCCAACGTTAATCCAGTACGGGTGTTTATGACGCAACCGGCCTCTATGAATTGGCGACTAGCGAAGTGGGCCCTTCTCTTGTCCCAATACGATTTGCACTTCAAGCAGCAGAAGTCGATAAAAGGACAGGCGATTTGTGACCTTTTGGCGGCAAACCCGACCACAGATACGGCAGAAGTATATGATGACTTGCCGGATGAAACCCACGAGGTTAACACCACATCACACCAACAAGTATGGCAATTATACTTCGATGGTGCCTCAAGGGCAGTTAATAGAGTAATAACCCCGGGATGTCCTACAGTTTCCTCTGGAGTTGGAGTCGTCTTAATCTCCCCTGGAAAGCACGTGATGCCTCGGGCTTATTCGTTGACTAGTCCGTGCTCCAATAATGTTGCCGAATACAACGCGCTTCTCATTGGACTCAGTTTCGCCAAAGAGCTGGGGGTCGAATATCTCGAAGCTTTTGGAGATTCGCAATTGATAGTCAACCAAGTTCGCGGTGAGTATGAAGTCAGGAATCAAGACCTGATCCCGTACCACCAGGAAGCCATCAAAATGGCGGAATCTTTCGAAGAATTCTTTATTGAATACATCCCTCGTCTCCAGAACGCTTATGCAGACGCACTGGCGGCACTAGCAGTATCACTGGCACAGCCTCCCGAAGCTGAGCTGTTAGTCACAGTACGGACGCATCAACTCTGCGTACCCATATACAGTACGGAGATTGAAGAAGAAGAGGATAGAAACGTGAACGCCAAAGAGGTGAATTCAACTCAAATTGGGTCTGAGTCCCGAGATTGGCGTTTTCCTATCATCGACTACGTCCAATATGGTATCTTGCCAGAGGATGTAAAAGAAAAGGAATCAATCCGCCGAAGAGCTCCAAGATTCTTCTATAATACTGAAACCCATACATTATACCGTAGAGGGTACGACGGTCTTTTACTCCGATGCCTTTCGAACAGAGAAGCAAAGGAAGTTCTTAAGGAAGCACACGAAGGAGAATGTGGTGCGCATCAGCCCGGTCCTAAACTGTATGATCGCATCAGGAGGATGGGATATTTCTGGCCAACGATGGTTCGTGACGCAATCGAATACGCACGAGAATGCCACGCTTGCCAGATACATGCGAATTATATGCATCAACCGCCAGAGCAGTTGCACACGTCAACCACGTCTTGGCCGTTCGAGACTTGGGGCATGGACATAGTCGGTCCTATTTTTCCCCCTTCAGTCAAAGGTGATCGGTTCATCCTCGCGATCACAGATTATTTCTCAAAGTGGGCTGAAGCGATTCCGCTTAGAGAAGTGAAGACGAACAACGTCATCAATTTCATCAAGCATCATGTCATTTACCGACACGGCGTGCCAAGAAGGATCATTCATGACAACGGTCCACAGTTCATAAGCAATGCCTTCGTCAGATTCTGCGACAAGTTCAAAATTGAAGATGTTTCATCAACACCTTATTATCCCGCCGCGAATGGATTAGCGGAGGCGTTTAACAAGACGATCATCAAGATCTTGTCAAAGCTCGTGAAGACCAATAAACGAGACTGGGACGATAAACTCGGTGAAGCACTCTGGGCTTATCGCACCACCATACGCACGCCTACGGGAGCTACCCCGTATTCGCTGGTATACGGATGTGAAGCTGTGCTACCGCTGGAAATTCAGATTCCGTCCCTTCGGATCGCCCTCGCAACGGAGATGACGACGGAGGAACAACATCAGAAGCGTCTCGAAGAGCTCGAGAGGCTGGATGAAAAGCGTTTGGAGGCTCAACAACACATCGAGTTTTACCAAGCCAGGATGTCAAGGGCTTTTAACAAAAGAGTCCGACAGAGAAGCTTCAAGGAAGGAGATCTGGTCCTCGCTGCTCGCCGACCAATAATTCTCACCTCCAAGAAGAAAGGTAAATTCGAACCCAAATGGGAAGGACCGTTTGTAATAGACACAGTCTATTCAAACGGCGCATATCGCCTGATTACTCAAGAGGGCGCCAGGCAATTAATGCCAATAAATGGGAAGTTCCTGAAAAAGTACTATCCCTAGTACATTCAGGATAACTCGTTTACCGGGAAGTTCCTTGAAGAATATTACACTTAATATTCTAGAGGATAACCCAAAATCATTGTCACCACCAAAATCCCTCACTGATCAATTTCAATTGACAGTGAGTCCACTAAAAATGTTTTTCTGGTCCTCTTGATTCTCTCCATGAGCAAGAGGTCCACTTTCAGTTCGGAGTCCCTTTTCGATAAACGAAAGAACTCCTTCCCTTTTTCTCTTTGGTTAAACCTTGTTCATGGTTATAACCGGAGTTGAAAATTCCACTTCGATAAACGAAGAACCCATTTTCAGTTTAGATAACTCATCCTATAAAAGGCAAGTTTATCTAAATTTTCCAGATTCTCGGAGTGGACACCCCACTTCTAGTTTCTTCTTCGCTGGAAATAGAATATAAAATTCTTCCTTTCCAGGATCAGGGAATAGAATATAAAATTCTTCCTTCCTTGTTTTCGGGTTCGCCTTCACCCTAAAAGAAGACCGGGAAATAGAATATAAAATTCTTCCTTTCCCGCACTGATCTTTTCCAAAATTTATCAATTTAGGATTCATCCTAGGAAGTTTATCCCGAATCCTAAGCAGGGATAAGTCTGCGCCTGACACGCGCTGCCGGTCAGTTCTTAACCGTTTAAAAAGAACACCCGTTCACATATTCAACATTGTGACAGGTTGTTATTAATAACACCAGAATCCATGCCTTACACGCATGGGGAATTTCATCCCGAATCCTAAGAAAGGATATGCCGACGCCTAACACGCGTCGTCGGTTTAGTCTTTCTTCGTAGAAAAAGACACCAGAGTTCGATTCTGGGGAAGTTTATCCCGAAGCCTAAGTAGGGATAAGTCAGCGTCTAAAACACGTTGCTGGGTAGCCTATTCCCATAACAATAGCGAAGTCTACATATTCGAAGTTGTAGCATCAAGTCTAAGGGCGTTCATTCCTTTAGCACAACGTCACATGCGGAACGGATTTACATAATCCGCATGCTAGCCCGACTCAAACGGTAGTCGGTAAAGGCTAATCAAACCCGTTAAAGGCTGAGGGTTAGCCAAAAATCCTAAAGTCAACGCCTAACACGCGTCGCCGGGTAGTCTATTCCCGTGAGAAAGACGAAGTCTACGTATTCAATATCGTAGCACTAAGAGCGTTAACTCTCTTAGCACAACGTCACATGCGGAACGGATTTAGACAATACGCATGTAAGCCCGATTCAAACGGTAATCGGTAAAAGCAAATCAAATCCGTTAAAGGCTGAGGATTTGCCAAAAATCCTTAGTCAACGTCTCATACACGTTGCTGTTTAGTCTTTTCACAGGAGAAAGACGAAGTCTACGTATTCAATATCGTAGCACTAAAAGGGTTAACTCTTTTAGCTTAACGTTACATACGGAACGGACTTGAACAATCCGCATGCTAGCCTGAGTCAAACGATAGTCGGTAAAGGCTCATCAAACCCGTTGATGGCTGAGGGTTTGCCAAAAATCCTATAAATGCGAGGGTCACTGACGCATCAGCTTCATTAGTTGGTCTCGTGACTTGAGCATCCTACGACGTTCGAAACCCTAAGGTTAACGCCGGACAACGCGTAACCCTAGGTCAACGCCATTCAACGCGTTGCAATCAAAAAGTCAACGTACGACGTTCAAAACCCTAAGGTCAACGCCGGACAACGCGTAACCCTAGGTCAACGCCATTCAACGCGTTGCGATCAAAAAGTCAACGTACGACGGTCAAAACCCTAAGGTCAATGCCGGACAACACGTAAGTTTGAAAATTCCGAGACAATCTTACGGTCAGCGCGCCTGATTTGAACCCACCGAGGAGTCAATTCGCAAAATTTCACACCAAACAATAATGCAGTAGGCAGAAATCTTACGACATTGAGCAAACACGAATAAGCCTAGAGAATTGCAGGAATGCAGAACAGAAGCATTCAAGGTCGTTACAACAAAGACATGACAAGAAGGGGTTGGGAGCATTCAAAGTATTTCAGGCTCTTTTATAAGAATAGACTCGCTCTTTGGAGGGGGTATCTGTAGGCATATAAAATATGCTTAAGGTCCCGTTAAAATCAGCCTCGGACACCAAACCCGACAAACCAACGAGGCGGACGAGATGCGAAATCTGTACGCAAGCAACCGGAATGGCAATCCCATTCGGTGCGGAATCAACGCCAACGTTGCGGGGAGCTCAACGAATCATCCAAAGACACAGGAGCGGACTTGGATGCAATCACGACCGAATCAAGAGTCGGTTTCAGACCCCTCGAACTAAAAGTGGAGTTAACTGGCGCAGAAATCAGGAATTGACTTAGAGCTGCCAACATTCAGCGTCAACGAGTCAAGTCTAATTAACCGGCATCACGGACGAGAGCGATACACGAACGTCGACCGAACACACCAGCCCGAACGAGCGGACCGCAAAACCCCGGGAGGGGCTCGGCGAAAACCCGAGCAGCACGCTCCAAGGTGCTCGGCCAAGCCGAGCCACTCACATGCCGAGCCACCCTGAGGTGGCTCGGCATGAGCCGAGCCACCCAGGGGTGGCCGGCCACTTGTGGCCGAGCCACCTCAGCCCAGATCTGTGCCTAGGCACAGATCTGGGTGCCTATAAATAGGCCAAGGGTGGTTCATTCGAAAATGTTGGATTTTTTTGGAGGCGAAGCCCTGCTGGATTGAAGACTCAGATCTAAAAAAGATTCAAACTTTAGGACTTCGAGGACTTGTTCATCCAGATCTGGTGCTCGGCGATCGTCAACGCCAAATAAGGCAAGAGTTCGAGAGGACCGGATCTCAGATCTACGCAGGCACACTCCGGATCAAAGCTTGGCCTTTGATCCCGAGATTTGGGCGATTGTTTCCTTGGTGAACCAATCCCCCCGGCTATTATTTCCTTGGTGAAATAATACCCGTCGTACTGCGTAGATCCGACCGGATCTAGATCTCGCGGTGGTCCACGGATAAACCCCGGCGCAGGCAAAGAACCCACACAAGCGAGCGACCGCAAAACAGGAGCTCGTGATTTGTTCAACACAAAAGGAGAAAGTTGTAATCTTTGTTTATTTTTCTTTGATTTTCATTGTAACCGGATCTTATAAAAAGACCGGATCTTTGTAACCCAAAAGTTATTATTTAAGATGGCAATGGAATCAATAACAAAGAAAGACACGATTTTTCCCGCGAACAGATTTTATATTTGAGTTTAGATTTAATTTTGATTTCACTCATTGTTACACACACCCACTTTGAGCTTATTGTATTTGCATATATAATATATTAGGGTTGTGAGAGATTGTAACATTGAGTTGTGTTTAATTGAGTTCTCATCTATTGTAGAGAACAAATTTATATTTGTTACATTGTGAGTGTTGTAAGGTTTTCGGTGAGCTAGAAAACCGACAGTGTGTTGTGAAGTTTTCGGTGAACTAGAAAACCGACTGTGAGGAGTGACGTTGATCGGTGAGCGTTAAAAACCGATACTGTGAGGTGTAAACGTTATTCGGGTGAACGTAGAAAACCCGGTTGTGATAGTGGATTTCTCCCCGGGAGTGGGGAGCGGAGATGTAGGACGGAAGGTCCGAACTCCGTGATCACTTGATTGTGTTTGAGTGTGCTTTGGCATTCACTTTCATTTATGTTCATATCTTATATCGCCATTGTGCATTGCTCATTACTATATCATCCACTATCTTGTTTAGATTATCTACCCTTGTGTTGTTTATATATCCTTGTACATACATTGCCTATATCTCATTATTAGGATATATATTGTTGTTCATATTGCTTATCCTAGCTCATATACATAGTTGTATTTCATACTTGCTAGGATAACTTGTTAATTAGTTTTTAATTGGCATTTAATCGGATTATATTAGCCTAAGACCCTAATCAACCCCCCTCTAGGGTCTAACATTCAACACGTACCGCAAATGCTCTGCATGCTCCGCCTAACTCTTAGAGTACACCAAGATATCATCAATAAAAACTTCCACAAACTTGTCCAGCACATCATAGAATACCAGATTCATTAGGTTCATGAATGTCATCGGCACATTAGTCATACCAAACGACATCACTAAGAATTTATAATGTCCATATCTCATCCGGAATGTAGTTTTTGGGACATCAGAATCCTTAACCTTCACCTGGTGATACCCGCTCTGCAAATCCAGCTTAGAAAATACTCTCGATCCTCCCAATTGATCGAAGGTATCATCGATACGGGGAAGTGGGTACTTATTCTTCATTGTCACTGCACTCAACTCCCGGTAGTCGATACACATCCACTTGGACCCATCCTTCTTCCCCACAAGCAACACAGGTGCTCCCCATGCTGATACACTGGGTCGAATCAACCCTCTCTGCAAAAGATCATCCAACTCAGCCGGGGGCATACGATAAGGGGTCTTTGAGATCGGTGCAACTCCAGGCTTCAAATCTATGGAAAACTCAATTGCTCGATCCGGTGGCAATCCATAAATATCGTTAGGAAGGAAGTGGGTACTTATTCTTCATTGTCACTGCACTCAACTCCCGGTAGTCGATACACATCCACTTGGACCCATCCTTCTTCCCCACAAGCAACACAGGTGCTCCCCATGCTGATACACTGGGTCGAATCAACCCTCTCTGCAAAAGATCATCCAACTCAGCCGGGGGCATACGATAAGGGGTCTTTGAGATCGGTGCAACTCCAGGCTTCAAATCTATGGAAAACTCAATTGCTCGATCCGGTGGCAATCCATAAATATCGTTAGGAAACACATCTTCAAATTCCCAAACTATAATTAGCTTCTCAGATTCCACTTGCATTGTAGCTAGCGTCGCCTTCTACGTTCTAGCTCTGTACTCCACAGGTTCGGCTGATGTGCTACCACTAGTGAACTCAAATCTCGAGTGATCCGGTATCTCGAATACTATGCTCTGATGACGATAATCAGTGGTGGCAAAGAACGACCCTAACCAATCCATCCCAAATACTGCATCAAAACTCGACAAATCAATCATTAGAAAGTCTGCAAAGAGTTTCCTCCTGCAGACAACCACAAGGCATGCTTCATAACCACTGGATGCTACTAAGACGCCACTACCAGTGTTGATATTCCAACCCGTAGTCAGAGAAGCTCTAAGAAGAGAGTGGGCACTCGCAAATCGATGAGACAAGAAATAATGGGAGGCTCTAGAATCAAAAAGTGATAAAGTAGGAACGGAAGAAACGAGAACCTTGCCTATTATAGGAGGATGTAAATTCAACTAACTTAGTATTCATAAACAATCCTATCATGATATCATCATGTGATGCTAAATAAGGAAGTTCATATACAAATAAAACTAAGATGAACAATTCTTACCAGTGATAACCTGGTCGTTCGCCTTAACCTCTACGGCTGACATCATAAAAATCTGTCGCCGAGGTTGTTGTCTGTGTGCCTCCTGATATACCTGTTGCTATGGGGGAAGTAGCCCTACTCGAGGATAAGATCTATGCTGAGTTAGTGCTGCCGGGGCAGGTCGAGGTGGAGCTAGAAGAGCTGCTCAAACTTGAGGTGGGGGCAAACGGGCCTGCTGCTACTGTGGACAGTTCGGACTGATATGATTGGAGGACCCACAGGTATAGCACAAACGAAGACGCTTGCAGCATTCCTACTAAGTATGCCCGGAATAGCCACAATAAGAACACCTCACTGAAGATTGTCCATAAGACTACACTCCGGAATGCTGATAAGGATGAGCATGAGGGGGTGGTTGACGCTGAGAATGCAGCTGCCTCTGCGGGGCGTGCTACTGCTGTCTCGGAGGGGGACGCTCGACATTTCGGGCCGGATCTACTGGTGTCCTGCTCTGAATCACGTGAGAGTCTTTAGGTTCCTTATGCACGCTCTCAATCTCGCATGCTGCATCTAGTACCGCATCTTGGGTCGCCAAAGCTCTACCTGCCAGAGTCATCCTAATGTACTTGTCTAGACCCTTCTGAAACTGATGTCTCCTAATCATAGGGTCTATAACTAAGTGGGGAGCAAATCGGCTCAAAGAAGAAAACTCGGTCTCATACTCATCAACTGTTCGCCCTCCTCGCTTAAGCTAAACAAATCTACGTAGGAGTTTATCTCGAACCGACTAAGGAAAATATTTCCTATTGAAGCGCTCGGTGAACGTCCCCCACAGGATGGGCCTCTCCAGATGAGTCTTCTCAGCTACCCACCATATCCGAGCGGTATTAGTGAGCTGAATATCCATGAGATCCACCCACTCAGCATGGGCAATGTGGGTCACCGTGAGAATAGTCTCTGTGACCTTGAGAAAATCCTCTGCTGCTAAAGGTCTCTCGGCACCATAAAAGGTAGGAGGCCGCATATATCGAAACTCTCTAACTCTAGACTCTGCGCGAGGAGAAGGCTGGTGCTGAGGCTCCTTGTGTAGCTGTCTAGCCAGGTGCTGCTGATTGGTGACCAATCCCTGAATCATCGTTAGAAGTTGGTTTAGATCCACTACGGGATCGGGGCACTGCTACTAGACGGGTTACTAAAACCACGAGTACCCACTATGGTTCTGAAGGAAAAGGAGGATCAAAGAACTAGGGTTAAAATCAAAACAAACTAAAACATAGTTATTAAGATAATAGTATAAGAACTTAATTATAGTCTTACGGATGAAATATGATATGAATCTAAATTGTCTACTATATTCTTACTAGTGAGGACTCGGAATCGTGACCTACATGGACCACCACTAAAACCTATCACACCCCGCTTCCAAATATACCAGGGGAATCGGAACGTGAACAAGCCCGCGATGAATTAGATTGAGAAGAAATGTTCACTGCCATTTTTTTTTCATCTCAATCCAATACGCTAAGTGTCAAATACATAAATCTTAATCACAGGTCCCCGATCACAATAGCAAGAATATAAAGATAATCCAGAATAAGAAATAAACATATCATCCATGGTAAATCATCCCAGACATAAAAATATGGGTTAAACATACCCTTATTACAAAAAAGGTCCGACTAGGAATAAAAATACATAGTCTATGATAAAAGAAAATACTGATAAATTAACTGAATCCATCATCAAACTAAGGAAAAATACTATAAAAGAGTTCCAGTGTTCATTAGCTACTACAGCAAAGAAAACATATCTAAGCTTCAGTTTGTTCTTCCACTCCATCGGAAGGACCCTCCGGCTGGGCATACACTGGCTCAGCTGCATCATCGAACTGAACCTGTTCATCTCCTAACTCTGACGCACACTAAAGAAAAATAGGTGTACGTTAGCGTGCATGGCACACGGTAAGATCTCACATGAACAATAAAATGGTCTAATGACCCATGCTATGATAATAATAATACGAACATAAAAGACAATGATACATGCAACTGAAAATCTAATGATAACATATAACTGTGTGAAACGGTAACTAGGTCGAATACTAACCATCCTAAAACTCACTGGTCCATCTCTCAAATAAAGTCACTTTCATATCACCGAATAACTTGACTGTTCATAAATCCCCTACGTGCATCCAAACCCGCGAAACGGTTTGGTGAGAGGACTACACGCAATCTGATTTCGGCCTGGTTCGAACTCAAGCGAAACTCGGGTGATGAAACGATTTCACTAACCATGTGCGAAATGGTTCACTTGGCCCAACAAACTAACCCCAGTGAGAAACGGTTCACTAGTATGAGTCTAGAAGATACATCAATAGTCTTATCCGATCACATGAACCATGACTTCCCCATCCCAACTCTTCTCGTTTTTCTAAGTTAACCACAATCCTCATTGAAAACTCGGGTTCACCGCCTAACCAGTCAACACACTCACACGTGTCACTAAGTCTGTTCGTGACGCACAAGGCTACTAAATCATGAACTAGTAAGGTTCTCAACACATCAACAGATCATGAATATAGTATGGCATGTTAAACATGATTAAGCAGGTTTATGAAGCAAAAATGAGAATTATAAAGAACATGAAATGCATAAACAAATACCACAACATGAATACATATATAAGGGACTTCATCACTGCTGGAATATCCAAACTCCTCATACAAGTTATCTGTACTTAGGTATTCTCTAATATAATAATATGATAAAAAGAAAACTGAACTGATGTCGTTTTGCACATGAAATGTCGTGCTCCACGAAGATCAGTCATACTATCATAAATAATAATATTCTTTTCCAAATTTATTCTTTGAAACTATTTCTTATTATAACTAACTTAAAATAAAAATATTTATGTAATATATATATAAATTCCTTTCTACATGAAAAGTAATATTTTCTATTTTATAAATTTTCCTTAATTAATTTCTTTTCGATAAAATTTCACAAATTCTAATTTTACCATCATCAAACTAAGGAAAAATACTATAAAAGAGTTCCAGTGTTCATTAGCTACTACAGCAAAGAAAACATATCTAAGCTTCAGTTTGTTCTTCCACTCCATCGGAAGGACCCTCCGGCTGGGCATACACTGGCTCAGCTGCATCATCGAACTGAACCTGTTCATCTCCTAACTCTGACGCACACCAAAGAAAAGCAGGTGTACGTTAGTGTGCATGGCACACGGTAAGATCTCACATGAATAATAAAACGGTATAATGACCCATGCTATGATAATAATAATACTAACATGAAAGATAATGATACATGCAACTGGAAATCTAATGATAACATATAACTGTGCGAAACGGTAACTAGGTCGAATACTAACCATCCTAAAACTCACTGGTCCATCTCTCAAATAAAGTCACTTTCATATCACCGAATAACTTGACTGTTCATAAATCCCCTACGTGCATCCAAACCCGCGAAACGGTTTGGTGAGAGGACTACACGCAATCTGATTTCGGCCTGGTTCGAACTCAAGCGAAACTCGGGTGATGAAACGATTTCACTAACCATGTGCGAAATGGTTCACTTGGCCCAACAAACTAACCCCAGTGAGAAACGGTTCACTAGTATGAGTCTAGAAGATACATCAATAGTCTTATCCGATCACATGAACCATGACTTCCCCATCCCAACTCTTCTCGTTTTTCTAAGTTAACCACAATCCTCATTGAAAACTCGGGTTCACCGCCTAACCAGTCAACACACTCACACGTGTCACTAAGTCTGTTCGTGACGCACAAGGCTACTAAATCATGAACTAGTAAGGTTCTCAACACATCAACAGATCATGAATATAGTATGGCATGTTAAACATGATTAAGCAGGTTTATGAAGCAAAAATGAGAATTATAAAGAACATGAAATGCATAAACAAATACCACAACATGAATACATATATAAGGGACTTCATCACTGCTGGAATATCCAAACTCCTCATACAAGTTATCTATACTTAGGTATTCTCTATATAATAATATGATAAAAAGAAAACTAGGAACTGATGTCGTTTTGCACATGAAATATCATGCTCCACGAAGATCAGTCATACTATCATAAATAATAATATTCTTTTTCAAATTTATTCTTTGAAACTATTTCTTATTATAACTAACTTAAAATAAAAAAATTTATGTAATATATATATAAATTCCTCTCTACATGAAAAGTAATATTTCCTATTTTATAAATTTTCCTTAATTAATTTCTTTTCGATAAAATTTCACAAATTCTAATTTTAACACATGACTTGTCATTTCATGTCCGAAATTTCTTAAAAATACGATTAACAACCTTATTAATCTAATTTTCACCGTGCACTCGCAATCATCATTCCACGTAGATATTCACAATCCATATAAACCACAATAATACTTTAACTACATGTAATAGTCATATTAACAACAATATTAACCACTAAATAATTTATCTACATCTAAGCATCATAATAACACGATATTAACCATTAATTAAGAAACAAGGGTAAACGCAAGATCTTGCCTCGGTGTATTCGTCGAACGTGTCGATGTCGACGTATGAGATCAGATTCGACGTGGGTGCACGATGTCGGGAAGAGCTCCGGCGAGGGCCGTCTAGCGACGGGAAGAGGCAAAGGGGGTGTGTCGGCGTCGACTCGATGAGGTGGAGATCTTGCCGGGAGTGAGGCACTACGGGTCGTAAGATCATCGGCGTGAGGTGTCGGAGATGGGCTGCTGGGGCGTCGGACGACACGGTTAGGGGGTCTTGGTGGTCGGGCGGTGAACTAGGTGACGGCGACTAGAGTTGCAGGGGTGTTTTGAGCGGGGAGGACGAGGATGAGGAGGCGGCCTTGGTCGACGTCGGAAGCTCGTGCGGGTCGGGTCTCGACGACGTGACTTCGGCGGTGGTGCTCACGGTGGAAGCTTGGTGTTTGTGGGGATGAAGGATGATGGGGAGGGCGTTTGGTCGGGTCTGAGATGGCTGCGGACGAGGCTACTGCTAGTCAGGGTTCGGTGGAGCGGCTGAATGCAGCGGCTGGTCGAGGTTCGACGTGGGCCGATGAGCTCGCGTTGCGATCGCCGGGAGATGGGAGGGGTTAGATTTGAGGAGAGAGAAGAGAGAGAGAGACGAGGAGACGATCATATGAGATAGTCGAGAGAGAGAGGCTAGAAGGAGAGAGAGAGTATAGGTGGGTGACGGCTAAAACTTTTTTTTGAACAGGAGAGAGGAGAGAGGGTATTATATATAAGATTGTAATTAGGGTTAGAGTTTAGGGTTAAATTAAACGTAAATTAATTAAAATAAATGAATACTAATATTTAAAAATTAAAATAATTATATAATAATTATCTACAAATAAAAATGTATCTGTTGTGCTAATACAACAATTAATACAAAACTGAAGAAAAAATATTATAAATTATACAATTAAACAAGATTAATTAATAAAAATATATAATTACTTATATTTAAAATTAAATAATTATAAGATAATTATATACACAATAAAACATACGAGTTGTGCAAATAATACGTAATAATTTACACAAATAATACGTAATAAAACATACGACAGTTGATACGTAATAATTAAAATAATACAATAATTTACACAAATAATACGTAATTAATAATTCAATATAATACATGAAATAATACGTAACAGTAACAATAATACAATTGCAGGCGTTAAAAATTACCTGTAAGTCCCCGCTCGCGGCTCGAGACAGAGAAAAGATGATGAACATCGCTATTCGAGTCACAGAAGCTCATTTGACGATGACAAATGCATGAGGTGAGTCGACGGACTATGCGAAGCAACGAAAATTCAGAACAACGGAAACACGAATGGACCGGGAGCTGCACGTCGCTTATGAAAGATGAGGCACCCCTCGTGTCTCATCTACTTCACATGTGATTCAACCATAGGACCTTATAGATCTCCTCATTAGCTTTCCAACGCATCTTGAACCACATAATTCCGAGTTTGGACGATAAAGATACGGTGGAAACAGATAGAACCGCAAAACTAGGTCCAGGCTAAAGTTTGGCCAAGACACCAAATGGTGTCTGCGGACCCAAAAATGCTCTTTTTGGCTGTTTTGAGCCGTTTTTGACCGTTAACCATCTGGATCTGTTCCAACTGATAGAATATCATCCAAGAACGTAGTTAAGTGGTTACAATTGAAGATAAGAGTTAATCGATCATTCTTATCTAAAAATAGGGATCCCGAAGCCTATAAATACAGCCCCATGGCCTTAATTTTTTTAGATCTGGAATTCTCGAGTGTCGGCGAAACCCTGCTAAATTGAGGACTAAAGAGCCATGAATTTCAGAGAGGAGGAGAAGACTTCAGTGAATTCTTTAGCATAAAGAAGAGGAGTTCGTCAGATCTGTAGCCCGGTTCTTTTCCTTAAGATTGCCCCGTTGCAGTGATCTCGAGAAGAGTGGTTATCTCGCTGTTGCCGAGATTATTGCTTCGGTTTCTTGATTCCTTCGTGAATCAACAAAACTCCGGATTAGATCTGATTGTTCGGTGGTCCACGGATTAACCGTGGCACAGGCAAAGATCCCACACAAGCAGAAGACCGATAAACGATCTTTGTGTTGTTTTGACGAGAATTGTACTTTTTATTTTCATTGTGTAAGAGTCTTATAAAAAGACTATCTTTTTATTTTCATTGTAATGACTAAAGTTATAATGAATACCTCAATAAAGAAAATAATTTTCTACCCAAACAAGCTGGCGACCACAGTGGGAGCCAATAGTCTCGTCACCGAGGCTGTCGTGCCGTAGCCGTGAAGAGGTCGAATATGAGTTCGAACAACAGAAGTTTGAGGAGTACGTCTCCTCCTCCTGCCCCTCTAGGTCCGCCTCTCCTCGCAAGCGCAGGAATGTCTCCTCCCCCCGGAAGATCCGCTGGTCTTCATATCTGAAGACTCAAGAAGGTGATCTCCCCACTACCGCTGCTGTAGATGCACCTCGCAATGACCCTCTAGCATCCAATGAAGCCAGATCTACAGATCTGAACTACTTTTTGATCAAGGAGTCAACTTTAGAAGGCGTGCTAACTCTATCAAAGAGATCACGTCAAAGGCAACGCCAACGCCTCGCGTGCCAAATCGCTAAGGCTTTAGATCAGGTGGACGGACTCCGTTAACAAGCCGATTTAAAGTTTAGAAAGCACCAAGTGGCTAAGCCATCTCCATAGCAAGCTTTGGGAACCTACTCCCAACCACCTACTAATGAATGGGTTCGTATCAAACGGAACCGTTCCACTCTTGAGGAGCGCATTCAAAAGCGTCACGCAGTTCTTGTGCATGCTCGGATCCTTGTGCGAAAAGCACAAGAAATGTAAAAGGAAGTGGCGGTTAAGAGATCACCGAGATCCAAACAAATTTGGATGCCAAAGGCCAAATCAACGCCTAAGGCAAAAGCAAGCGACGTTGCTCCCCAGCCTTCATCAACTTCGGATCCTGCTCTTTCTGCCATGACACCTTCGGTAAAACCCTACGGCAATGTAGACCCCTCCAAATTTAGATTTCTGTTGGAGGATCGCATGGGTTCTTTACACGAAGATCAAGGCAAAGTGCTTGTTAAGGAATGCTTGGGACCGTTGAAGGAACCCCGAGCAACCATCCAGATTGGGGGTCATACGTGACCTCCTAACAAGTTGATTCCCATAACTACCCACGTGGGGGTGCCTGCACAAAACCAGGAGCTCGTTAAAATTTCACCCTCACACGGGTTGATTCCAAATGTGTGACTCCTGCTAAAGCCAATAAAGCGCTACCTATTCAGAAGAAGACGCGCCGAACAAACAACAGTGGTACACCTGAGGAATCAAACCAACAGCTGATAGGTTGCGCTGACCGTAACGTCGATGAGTTGTACTATCGGGTTGGGGGTACGAATAAATCTCAAAAGAGAAGTACCCGGGAAGCGGACTTTCACTGTCCGTGTACCGAACTTATCAGGGAAGTATTATCAGCGTGTAGCTATCCCAAGACTGCTCCACAGACGGTCTTGATATTTGAAAGGATCTCCACCAGAACATCCAAGTCTAAGCCAAGGCATTTCTATAGAAAAAGATGAGCTACGTAAGATGATGAACTCCCAAAGGTCACCATCAATATGGTCGATAAGGAGAAGTCAACACGAAGTTTCAATCCCTGATATTTTTCGGACATATCCCAATGTATAACTCGTTTACACGTGGGAACTACTAGGTGTATGGACTATCAGAGGATGAATAGCGGATTATCCTCGTATGATGAAGCATCAGATGCGAACTTTGCCATCGCTTTTGACAATACGGTGTCCAGCATAGGATAATCTCGCGAGGCGTTTGTGGTCAACACCGAGCAAATGGCCAAAATCATCAAGGATGTCTTAGCTAAGTAAAAAGAAAACTTCAAGTTTGAAATAAAAATGGCTATGCTGCGAATGAGGGAAGAGCATGACCAACAAATTCGAGCCTTATCGAATCAGTTAGGTGAATCCAGTCGTCGCCATAATGTTAGTAAAGCAGCTAAGGATTCAGATGTGGATGAATACCTTAATCCTGATAACCCTCTTGTTGGCCAGAACGCTGAGAGTGGCCCCACTAAAGATAACGATGCTGGGGGTAGTCTCGTCGATGATGGTAATATTAGGGGTGGTCATGTTGTTCCTCTTAAGAATCGTCCAAGGCCTGATACGAGTGAGGATGAGAAAATGAAAGACCTCAAGAGCAAAATCAACGCTCTGATGTTTGCTCGAGAGGTGAAGAAGATCGGTATTCCGTGTCCTTACCTGAGAGAGTGGGAGTCGATCCCGTACCCGGCGAAGTTCAACCTGATTAACTTTACGCCGTTCGACGGGAAGGGCTTGCCCACTCAACATCTGATCTACTTTAAGTTCCACTTGGAGGTTATCACTGGCAATGAAGCTCTGATAGTTCGGTCATTCGTTGGTACCCTTCGTGGGCCCGCCTTCGATTGGTATCGCCGTCTTAAGCCTGGGAGCATCAACAGCTGGGACGATATGGAAGGTTCATTCCTTGGCAATTTTTTTGAGGATGACGCTGAGATATCAATCAGGATACTCTTTGAGGAGAAGCAAGAAGATGAAGAGACGGTCGACAACTTCATCAAAACTTCATCAAGCGCTTTCGAAATAAAGCGATGAACTGTCGAGATCTAGTCACAGAAGACTTCATCGTTCAAACTTGTTATAACAACCTATCCATCGATATATTGGAAGTTATTGGAGTAGCACCATCCAACACCTGGAAAGAGTTGAAGGTGCACAGAGAGCAGGCCGAACGTTTCCTCAGAAGGAAGAAAGCTGAAAGAAGCCAACCGACGGCTAACCCTCCGAATTCGAGCTTCGTCTCCCGTGGTAAGTGGAAGGCACCTGCAGTAGTTATTAACGTTAATTAGACGTCACAACAACAACCCCGGAGACAGTGAAACGCTTTGGATCCAAGACTCCAAAAAGAGTACTCCTTCAAGAACGAAGACGTTCCAGCCATTTTCGAGTCCTTAAAAATAACAAAATCAAGCTACCACCTATCACAAATCAAGATGAAGCTGACAATACTTTGGATACGAAGTACTGTGCGTACCACAGGAGGATCCTTTATCCTACCAAGGCTTGTTTCGCTCTCAAGAATAGCATCCAAACCTTGGTTAAAGCCGGCATCATAACTCTCAATTAAGTCGAATAAAGATTCCGACAAGTATAAGGGTATAAAGTGCTCCTTCCGACACTCTGAAGAGTATACGAGTATAAACTGCTTCTCAATACTCCAACAGATATACGAGTCTAAACTGTTTCCTTTCTTTCACGGGAATTTTCTAGAAGAATATCGTATGTGATATTCTTAAGGATAACCCGACCATTCAGCTGAGTATAATGTTAGACCCAGTTTCACAAAGAAAGCTGGGGGTGTATGTAATGGGAAGTTCCCGAAAGAATTCTATATAGTGTATTCTTAGGGATAACTCGGTCACTATAAGAAGGGGATGAATAAGAAACTCCCACTCAAACTCCCGCTACATTTGTGCACTCAACACTCCAATTGTTAGAGTTCGGACATAGTACTCGAAATTTTAATCTCTTGATCATTAACAATTGTTAAACCCCTCTGTGTTAAGTATTTGTCACTTAACATCGGGAACTCCCTTTAAGTGATTTGTACAAGTCAACACTCCCACTATGACTTAAACTCCCACTCTCGCTCCCATTTGGTCAAACCTTTAAACAGTTAGGACCACAACCAAAACCCCCTCTCGATTCCTCTAATGAACGAGAGGTCCACTTTCAAATCGAATGATCAAATCTTCCTACAGTTAGGATCACCTCAAACTCCCACTTGGTCAAACCTATAAAAGTTAGGGCCAAAGCCAGAATCCCCTCTCGATTCCTTCTATGAACGAGAGGTCCACTTTCAATTTGAGCAAACGAAAGACTTCCACCTTTTCCTATTCGGTCAAACCTATAAAAGTTAGGGCCAAAATTGGAATTTCACCACAATAAATGAGGAATTCTTTTCTTGGATTATGAAACCAATCCTATAAAAGTTAGGGTTGCTTTAATCTTTCCGATTCTCGGAGTGGAGATCCCACTCCTAGTTTCACCTTTCTGAATTCTTAGGGTAGAGATCCCACTTCGAGTTTCCTTAGTAACTGGAGATAGAATTTAAAATTCTTCCTCTTCGGTTTTGGGAGATAGAATATAAAATTCTTCCTCTCCCATTTTGGGTTCGTATTTGCCCCAAGAGAAGACACCATCTTTCAACTCTAAAATCCGTGCTTCACACACACGGGGAATTTTATCCCAAATCCTAAGTAGAGATAAGTCAGCGCCTAACACGTATTGCCGGTTTAGTCTTTCATCGATTGAAAAAACACCAGAATTCAAGTCTGGGGAAGTTTATCCTGAAGCCTAAGTAGGGATAAGTCAGCATCTAACATGCATTGCCGGTTAATTTTTTACCATAAAATAAAGACAAAAGCCCACATATTTAACATTGTGGCAGGTTATTAATAATAACACCAAATCCGTTCCTAACACGTACGGGGAATTTTATCCCAAATCCTAAGTTGGGATAAGTTAGCATCTAACATGCGTTGCCGGTTTAGTCTTTCACTGATTGAAGAAGACAATAGAATCCAAGTCTGAGAAAGTTTATCTTGAAGCCTAAGTAAGGATAAGTCAGCATCTAACACGCATTGCCGGTTAGTCTTTGACCGTAAAAAAAGGACAAAAGCCCACATATTCAATATTATGGCAGGTTGTTATTAATAACACCACCATCCGTGCCTAACACGTATGGGGAATTTTATCCCGAATCCTAAGTAAGGATAAGTCAGTGTCTAACACGCGTTACAGGTTTAGTCTTTTACCAATTGAAAAGACACCAGAATCCGAGTCTGGGGACTTTTATCCCGAATCCTAAGTAGGGATAAGTCAGCACCTAATACGTGTTGCTAGTTAGTCTTTTGCCGTAAAAAGGACAAAAGCCCACATATTCAACATTGTGGTAGATTGTTATTAATAACACCATAATCCGTATCTCACACGTACGGGAAATTTTATCCCGAATCCTAAGTAGGGATATGTCAACGCCTAACACGCGTTACTGGTTTAGTCTTTCACCGATTGAAAAAACACTAGAATCTAAGTCTAGGGACTTTTATTCCGAAGCCTAAGTAGGGATAAGTCAGTACCTAACACGTGTTGCTGGTTAGTCTTTTACCGTAAAAAGGTCAAAAGCCCACATATTCAACATTATGGCAGGTTGATATTCATAATGCTAAAATTCATGCCTTACACGCGTGGGGAATTTTATCCCAAATCCTAAGTAGGGATAAGTCAACGCCTAACACGCGTTGCCGGTTTAGTCTTTTACCGATTAAAGAAGGCACCAGAATCCGAGTTTGAGATTTTTATCCTGAATCCTAAGTAAGGATGAATCAGCGTCTAACACACATTACCGGGTAGTCTATTCCCGTAAGAAAGACGAAGTCTACGTATTCAATATCGTAGCACTAAAAGAGTTAACTCTTTTAGCATAATGTTACGTGCAGAACAGATTCAAACAATCTGCGCGCTAGCCCGACTCAAACGGTAGTCGATAAAGGTTCATCAAACCCGTTGATGCTTGAGGGTTTGCCAAAAATCCTATAAATGCAAGAGCCATTGACGTATCAGCTTCATTAGTTAATCTCATGACTTGACCATCCAACAACCTCAGGATAAGATCCACACATACAGATGAATCAGCTTTAATAGTTGGTCCTACAGCTCTGACATTTAGGACCGCCACGCTCTAATTCCTTATGAGCTTAAACTGTGTAAACTCTGACAAACATACGAGTATAAACTATGTTAACGTCGGTCAACATGTTACAGCAAAAGGATAACACCGGTCAACACGCTATAGTAAAGGTCGATGCTAGTCAACGCATTAGTAATTTCGCCAAAATAAGGCAAAGGATGATTCCAGGGAGTTCAATCACATTCAGATATGAATTTCTGACGAAGATGATCAGTATAAGTCAACTCAATGACACGAGCTAAATTCAGAAACTTACGCATCAACTAGTTTAAGATTTCGACAACGGTCAGATGATAAACGCAGTGCCAGAAGAACTTCATCTATTCGACAAAACACTGAATAGACTAAAGGCTGAAGAAGTCAAGAATTGAAGTAGTTCATAGGTCTCTCTACGAGATTGAGGAAATGGCCTATCTTATCAAAAGCATTCCAGACTCTTCTATAAAAGAATGAGTCTGAAATACTTTGGAGGGGGTATCTGTAGGCGTCAAAAATAAATGAGGGTATCGCTGTCGCATCTCAGACTCAGTTTCCCAAGTCGACTCTCCTGGAGAATCTGGGTGCCACATCACACGAACAAGCGAGACAGTCTTGTTCCGGAGGGTCTTGTCCCTTCGGTCCAGAATCGCCACTGGCTGCTTCACGTATATAAAATCAGATCGCACCTCAATCTCTGAGAAATCTACGGCATGACTCGGATCTCTGACATATTTTTGCAACTGAGAAACATGGAATATGTTATGCACTCCAGCCAGGGCGGGTGGTAATTCAAGTCGGTACGCCACTTCTCCCACTCTTTCTAATATGTCGAAAGGTCCCACATATCGCGGATTTAGCTTCCCACACCTCCCAAAGTGAATGGTGCCTCGATTGGGGGAAATCTTCAGGAATACATGATCTCCTGGCTAAAACTCCAAGTACCGACGCTTCATGTCTGCCCAATGCTTGAATCTGTCCTGTGCTCTACGAAGTCGCTCCCGAATGATCCTGAATGCATCAACTGATTTATTAATCAACTCTGGTCCAAAAATCTCCCGCTCACCAACATCGTCCTAACTCAAAGGAGAGCGACACTTTCTCCCATACAATGCTACAAAAGGGGCCATCCTAATGCTTGCCTGGAAGCTATTGTTGTATGCAAACTCCACCAAATGCAAGTGATCTTCCCACGACCTGTGGTAGTCAAGCAAAGAAGCTATTGTTGTATGCAAACTCCACCAAATGCAAGTGATCTTCCCACGACCTGTGGTAGTCAAGCAAACAAGCTCTGAGCATATCCTCCAAAATCTTGTGGTAGTCAAGCAAACAAGCTCTGAGCATATCCTCCAAAATCTGAATGGTCCTCTCTGACTACCCATTAATCTGAGGATGATAAGCTATGCTGAAACTGAGACTGGTCCCCAGACTTGCCTGCAAACTCTTCCAAAACTCTGAAGTAAATCGAGTATCGCGATCCGAAACGATGCACACTAGAACTCCATGCAATCGCACGATCTCCTGCAATATGAAAGATTTACTAACACTCTTGGAAAGGAACTCATTGAAATATTTACAGATAAATATTTACCTCCATGTATCTCTGAGCAAGTTGCTCCATCGGCTGTCCCACTCGGAAAGGAATGAAATGAGCAGATTTGGTTAATCGATCTACGATCATCCAAACAATGTCATTTTTCCTAGTGTTCCGAGGTAAGCCAGTGACGAAGTCCATGGTGACATGCTACCACTTCCATTCTAGAATAGGCAATAACTGCAAAAGACCTACGATGCGCTGATGCTCTGCCTTCACCTGCTAACATATAAGGCACTTAGCCACACTACGAGCAACATCTCTCTTCATGCCACGCCACCAAAAGTTCAGCTTCAGATCCTTATACATCTTCGTACCTCTAGGGTGAATAGAATATGGTGAACTATGAGCTTTCCATAATATCTCCTCTCGAACTTCTCCTCCTGGTACGTAGATACGACTCCTAAATTTTAGGATCCGTCCTCATGAACAACAAATTCTGGTTGAAGACCAGCCACTGCTAACTCTCTGCACTTCTGAAGAAATGGGTCACCTGCTTGAGCTATCTTGATTCGCTCGTCTAGTGTCGATTGACTGCTTGAGCTATCGTGATTCGCTCGTCCAGTGTTGATTGAATCTGGAGATTCATCAAAGAAGCAGTGACTCCTGGAAGAAGAACTTCTATACTCATATCCCTTACTTCTTCCTGAAGTCTCCACTGTGCCATGAGGGTCATGATTGCAGGCAATCGGCTCAAAGCATCTGGTACTACATTGACCTTGCCAGGGTGATACTGAAGATCAATGTCGTAATCCGCCATCAGTTCTAACCATCGGTGTTGCCTCATGTTGAGGTCCTTCTGAGTAAATATGTACTTCAAGCTCTTGTGGTCAGTGATTTCCTGAAGTCTCCACTGTGCCATGAGGGTCATGATTGCAGGCAATCGGCTCAAAGCATCTGGTACTACATTGACCTTGCCAGGGTGATATTGAAGATCAATGTCGTAATCCGCCATCAGCTCTAACCATCGGTGTTGCCTCATGTTGAGCTCCTTCTGAGTAAATATGTACTTCAAGCTCTTGTGGTCAGTGAACACCTTCACTTGCTCTCCCAACAGATAATGCCGCCAAAGTTTAAGGGCAAAGATCACAGCTGCTAACTCCAAGTCGTGGGTAGGATAATTCTGCGCTGAAGAACGCATCCAAATCCTCTACCTGATGCGTCGTATAACACCTCAAAGTTCCCACTCTTATTTGGTATCATCAAGATCGAGGCCTAAATCAGTCGAGACTTTAACTTCTTAAACGCCTGCTCACAAGCGTCAAACCAGACAAACTTAATATCCTTTCTCGTAAGTCATGTCATCGGCTCCGTAATCTTTGAAAAATGTCTGATGAAGCGACGGTAGTAACCAGCTAATGCCGGGAATCTCTTAATATCAGACATTGACTTAGGGGTAGGCCAATCTTTCACTACAGATACCTTCTTCGGATCAACTAATATGCCATCTCTGACACCACGTGTCCTAGAAACGTAATACGATCCAGCCAGAACTGGCACTTACTATACTTGGCAAATAGCCGATGCTCTCTCAAGGTCTTCATAATACGATCCAGCCAGAACTGGCACTTACTATACTTGGCAAATAGCCGATGCTCTCTCAAGGTCTTCATCACGTACCACAAATGCTCTGCATGCTCCTCCTTACTCTTAGAGTACACCAAGATATCATCAATAAAAACTTCCACAAACTTGTCCAGCACATCATAGAATTCCAGATTCATTAGGTTCATGAATGTCACCGGCGCATTAGTCACACCAAACGGCATCACTAAGAATTCATAATGTCCATATCTCATCCGAAACACAGTCATGGGGACATCAGAATCCTTAACCTTCACCTGGTGATACCCGCTCCACAAATCTATCTTAGAAAATACTCTCGATCCTCCCAATTGATTGAAGATATCATCGATACGGGGAAGTGGGTACTTATTCTTCACTGTCACTGCATTCAACTCCCGGTAGTCGATACACATCCGCTTGGACCCATCCTTCTTCCCCACAAGCAACACAGGTGATCCCCATGCTGATACACTGGGTCAAATCAACCCTCTCTGCAAAAGGTCATCCAACTGAGTCCGAAGCTCGGCCAACTCAGCCGGGGGCATACGATAAGGGGTCTTGAAGATCGGCGCAACTCAAGGCTTCAAATCTATAGAAAACTCAATTGCTCAATCCGGTGGTAATCCGTAAATATCGTCGAGAAAAAGGAATTTGTGGTTCAGGTCTGGTTCAAGAATTTGTGGTTCAAGAAAACTCAATTGCTCGATCCGGTGGTAATTTGTAAATATCGTCGGGTCCAGTTCTTGGCAACCTAGGTCCTACAGAGTCAAATTTTGGTGGCTTAGATCTGACTGTACCAGTTTTTAGTGGTTCTTGGCAACCTAGGTCCTACAGAGTCAAATTTTGGTGGCTTAGATCTGACTGTACCAGTTTTTAGTGGTTCAGGTCTGACTGAACCAGGCTTTTGTGGTTCAGGTCTGGTTGAACCAGGAATTTGTGGTTCAGTTTTTCTAGACTTCGTATTGGATTTTGGCCTCTAAATTTGGCGTAGTTTTGACTATTTATTCGGCGTGTCGTGCCTCTGTAACTCCTTAGCCTCCTATATGAAGCTCTCCGCACATGCAAGCAACGCGCGACATTTTTGTATTCGCTCTTCAAGGGTTGAACGAGTCCTTTTGATGTGGGTCCACTTGTTAGCCGTTGCTGTAAAAGAAGAATCTTTTGTTCACTGTAGTGGGGTTTGATATCGCTTAGGCTCTAGGTTTGCCTCATGGTGGATTCCATCTACCGATTCTAAGGCCTTTGTGAATTGAAGCGCAAGGCATTGGCATTGTGTTTGACGTGCTCTTTTAAAGAGAGTTGGTACATTTTCAGAAGTTAGCTCTTTGATTGAAGAGCTGTAGTTCGTGGCCTTAGCTTTGTCATACACCGAGAGACTATTGCGGGGTGTATCTTAGGCTTCCGCGGGGTGAGGATCCTAATTTTGGGCCTTCAAGTTTGAGTACCCCTGAATCTTCCATGTGTAGTCTCTCCTATGCTTGCGAGGAGAGGATGATTTTGAAGATGAGGATAAGTATTCCTCGGACTTTGCTTGGTCGAACTCGTACTCGACCTCTTCATCAACCGGGATGATAATCTTCAGCTGTGATACTACAGCTTCAGCAGAGAAGCTATTGGCTCCCACTGTGGTCGCCAGTTTGTTTTCGTCAAAAGTTATTTTTTCCATTGCTTTCGAACCTGTTACACTATTTATCAATTACAAGTCTGAACTGAAAGAAAAGTCAACCTTTTTATAAGATCTTCTTACAATGAAAAAATTAAAAATTACAACTTTATATAACAAAATGCAGTAGTAGTTTATCTCCTGATGCTTCACATGGGATCTTTGCCTGTGCTGGGGATGCGTTAGTCTGTGGACTACCGCAGATCAAATTTGGTTGACTATATAACTACGCTCTTGTTTCTTGAAGGAAACAATTGTGGCAGCAACAATCATGACCAAGCGGGATTATAGCTCTTCTCGAGATTAAAATAAGATTTAATCCGGAGGAAGGAGGGGGAGAGAATCTTGAATCTTTCAAAGGGTTTTTCTTTATGAAAAAGTTCGCTAAGGTTCGTTGATTCTCGTTTAAAATTCGTGGTTCACTATTTAATTCAACAGCACCTCATCCTCAGATTTTCAGATCCTTTCAAATGAAGACCCTGGGTTTCTATTTATAGGCTTCTGTTGTCATGTTTTCTGATAAGATAGGTATTCTGATATCTTCTGTAGTTGATAACGATTCACATATGTTTAGGGGAGCTTCAAACCGATTGAAGAAGTCCTAGAACGAAAGAACTCTGATAAAACATTGGAAAACGCATTTTTGAGAATTTTGACCGGTCAGCACTGTCCATGGTGGCCCAAAACTATACTCGGCCACCATTTGGTGGCTCGACTATGGCCGAGCCACTGGTTTTGACTGAGTCCTTTTAGTGCGACTCGGCCGTCAGGGGCTATTCAAGTCTTCCGGGTTTTGACTTGTTTCGTTGACCTGTACGCTTCATCGGTTCGTTTGATGTGTTTAGTTAACTTGGAGGTAGCTAGCGAGTGTGTGGGCAACTTAGAGGTGGCTGATGAGTGCATGAGTCACTTGGAGCTGGCTGGTGAGCCCACGGGCCACTTAGAGCTGGCTGATGAGTGCGCGGGCTACATAGAGGTGGCCGGTAAGCGCCTGGGCCACTTGGTTTGCCATTTTGGTGGCCGATGGGCGTGTGCGCAACACAGAGGTGGTCAGTAAGCACATGGTCCACTTGGTTTACCATTCAGGTGGCCGATGAGCATGCGGACCACTTGGCGGTGGCCGGTGAGCGTGTGGGCCACTTGACAGTGGCCGGTGAGCACGCGGGCCACTTGGCGTTGGCCATTCTGGTGGTTCGTCGCCGCGTCATCAACAGTTCGCTGATTTACTTCATGCGCTTGTCGACGTCAGATGATCCTCTTTGACTCGGATAATCCTCTTCGACATGGATAATAACATTTATCACATTTTCTTTGTCTCGAGCTATGTGCAAACACCTATAGACATTTTTAGACACCTACAGTAATGTCACATCTTTTGGACAATGAATACCAAAGCAAGATATTCTTTTTCTACTAGATTGTACCGGTGTTTGGCTCCCATCATGGTCCTACTTAGGTAGTACATTGCTTGCTCCTGTCTTTGGTCATTGTTCTGGACTAATAAAGCTCCAAGAGAATAATCCATGGCTCTCACGTATAACAAGAACTATTTTCCTGATATCATAGTCACAAGGACAGGTGGTTTAGTGAGGTATCTTTTAATCTCCTCAAATACCTTCTGGCAGTCTCCATCCCAAACAAAGTATACTCCTTTCTTCATGAGCTTAGAGAAAGGTTGGCAGTGTCCCAAGAAGTTAGAGATGAACCTCCAAATGTAAGTCAATCTGCCTTACAAATCTCGGAGCTCTTTGTGGTTCTTTGGAGGTAGCATGTCTTGGATAGTACGCACTTTTTTTGGGTCAAGAGAAATTCTCTTGTACGTAACTATAAAGCCCAAGAATTTTCCACTTGATACCCTGAGGAATTTTGTCGGGTTCATCTTCAACTGATGTGTTTGCATGATGTCGAACATTGTTTTCAAGTATGTATGATGATCTCCTTTGTGTTGGCTTTTCACTACTATATTATCAACATAGCATTCAATCTTTTTACGTAGATGCTCATGAAAGATTGTATTCATTGCACGTTCATAAGTGGCACCTGTATTTTTTAGTCCAAAGGGCATCAATGTGTAGCAATACACCCTCAATGGTGTTCTAAAAGCAGTATGCTTTTTGTCTTTAGGGTACATTTTGATATGATTGTACCCTAAGAACCCATCTATGAAAGACATCCTCTTATATCCACAGGTATTGTCGATCATGACATTCGTGATAGGGAGTGAAAACTCGTCTTTTGGGCAAACTGCATTGAGGTCATGAAAGTCAATACATATCCGGACTTTATTATTTTTCTTAGGAAATGGAATAATGTTGGCTACCCAATCGGGATGTTGTTCCTTTCTGACAAAGTCTGAGTCTATAAGCTTTTTGACTTCTGACTCAATTGCTTCCATGATTTCTGCACGAAACTGGTGTTGTTGTTTAACGGGTTTTACGTTCATATCAATGTTGAGACGATGCATGGCTACTTTCGGGTCTAGACCAGACATATCTTCATAATTCCAAGCAAATATATCTATATATTCTCAGATGAGAGATATAAGATCTTCTTTCTTGGATGGTGATAAGCTTTATCTTATGAAGATTGGTTTAGGATCGGATTCATCTCCCATGTTGACCTGAATTACCTTATCTTCGATGGGCGGCTCGCGTTGTTCAACACGCATATCCCACAGGATGTTAAGGCATTTGATCCAAGGGTCATTGGTTGATTCGATCAGTTTTTCCTCACCCCCCGCAACTTCATCTGGGCATCTGGCCAAAACCATGTTCACGATTAGGCTTTTAAAGAAAGGTCTGACGCTGACATCGGATTCCTATGATGATGTCTCGGATGAATGGTCTTGATATAGACAGTCACTGGTTTCATTTTTTGAATGGGAAGAGGTTGTGACATAACCCACGCCTCTTCCAGTCTTTTAATAATAGTTAGGAGGTTTTTCTTCGGGAGTGAGAGACATTCAAACTAGCGTTCATCTTCCTTTCTCGAAGTTTAATCCGTTTTTCTCGCTAAAGTTGTAACCCATTTGTTTCATAAAAAAGATGGAATTGGGTTCATGGTAATGGAATTGAGGAACCCTATTATCTTTCACTGAACTTCCCTACTTGAATAGTTTAGGTTTGACATTACCAAAGTGGATTGACTTCTGTCCTTTCTTTTTGGACGGGACTTTGAAGAAAACCTTTCAGACATCTTCCATTTCTTCATTTGCAGCGAAGGATGATTTAACTAGCAACGTAAGTGATGGATCGGTGTATAATGTGTGCCATGGGTCGATACCTACATCTGTATCAATCTCTATTTGTTTATTTTTATAGGACACATCAGACAAGTACGCCAAAATAAAATCTTCATTAATGCACCACTCGCCCTCACTCGGTACATTATTATTGCTTTCCATTTGACCCATTACATCAAAATTCAGCTCCCATGGAAAATCTTCCTCAGTATCTAGCTCGATATTGGTTTCGTTGCAACTGTCAGCATCTTCTTTCAATTTCTATTGAGATTCCAGGTAGAAGATTGAGTCTAAATGGAAGTTCTCCACCCCTCTGAAAGGACACTTCTCAGCAATCAGGATTAGGACTTCCCCTTTATCATTAGCATATGTCATAACCTGATATAGGGTAGACGGGACAATGCGGTTCGTATGAATCCATGGTCGTCCCAATAATAAATTGTAGGATGTATCCATATCTATGATATAACAAGTCACTTTGGACCTGAAATCTCCGATTTCCCACTTGAGTTTGATCTTTTCCAGGGGTCGAGTAGTGTTAGCGTTAAAACTGAAGATAGTGGTCTGGGTGGTGTTCAACCGATGCATGAGAATCCCTAAGACCTGCATGACCCTGTAAGGTATGATGCTAAGTGCTGAGCCTGGATCAACTTGTACACAGCTGATTTCTGAGGACCCAATGTACCATGTGTAGTACAAATGTTAATCGTGCTTGTGTTTGACCTGCCTATCTTCTTAAGTAAATGATATGTAGGGTAAACGTTTTGCTGCTTGTAGACACTGTATACAAGATTGGCCTTCAGAAGCTTTGAAAATCGAAGTAACTTATGTAATAAAGCTTTCCATGTTCGTTAAGGCTTCAATTAGAGCTTCCTTTGTAGTTTTAGACAATAGCAGAAGCTCATACAGAGTAATTCTAGTTGGTGTGTTGGCTAACTGTGCTATGACGTTAAATCGAAAGGGAGCACTCAATTCTACGACTTCTTGAAGCAGGTTCTTGTTATATCGGGTTTCTTTTTGTTTCCCTTTGTCGGTTGACTTCCTAGGGACAGAACCCCTAGCCTCTTGGGGTTGTTTTTCTATTTCTTGAGCACTCTGATCATAGTCCTTTAGATAAGCTTTTCCTGACTGGGTGTCAGGGTTGCCTCCTTGGTTTGCTGCAAGAATGATCCTCTCTTCTTCTAAGTCTGTGAAGGTTTGAGATGATCATCATTCTCATTAATGGAGGGGTTAATCATGTTGGATGGCTTAGCCTTTCCTCTTTTCTTTTTGGACGAGGTGTTCGACCACTATTGGTCTTTGACTAGGTCGGGATGGACCCACATAATCTCCCTTTTCGAGGTAGTAAGGGGAGCCAACCCTTTATCTTTCTAACCATGTGGGTCAGTATTTTTTATGTACATTTCCCCTTTCTGGATGGGGATAACTCCATCTGGAGTCGCTACAGGAGGGAAATCACCGAATTGGATAGTTATCAAATTAGTAGATACAATCTTCTGCTCAATCTTCAATGTAAACACATTTGCATTCACCAGGTTTTGTAGAATATCCTTAAGGACATAGCATTTTCTAGTAGGACGTCCTAAGAACCTGTGATAACGATAGTAATTGGGGTCATCCACCTTTCCTGCCTCATCCGTTTTCTTGATCTTGGAAAGTTGCAGCTTGTTGTTCTTAAGAAGCAGCTAGAATAGAGTGTCCACATGATCCTTTCTAAATGAGTACTGCTTGGACGCTCTTTGCTTATTTGGTGCTTTGCTTTCCTTAGCAGGTGATGCCCATGTGCTGGAATCGGCAACCAAAGTTTCCTTTCCCTTGGATCAAGGAGCATTGTTTTGGTTATGTTGCTACTGTGGCTTTGGTTGAGTAGCTTCTTCAGCCTTAACCCGAGCAACGATTTCTTCAGCTTATTCTCCTTGTGAAACCAATTGTGGACTACAAGTTTTCTTCAGTTTGCAAGTTATGCCTACAAGTTTTGACCAAAGTGGATTGGGTCATACTTGATGGGTATCGTAATGCCATGCTGTAGAATCTTTTATCATAAGCCTTGATAGACTCTCCCTTTCTCTGCTTGGTGGTGAGAAGGATCAGGACAGACGCTTCTGTATCAATCTCAAAAAATCTGGCTAAGAAGAGCCTTTCCAGATCTACCCATTTTTAATAGACCTGACATACATCTTTATAAACCATTCGAAGGCAACTCTCTTAAGGGTGCCGATGAACATGCGAGTCAGAATAGCATCGTTTGCTATTACATCTCTAGTCTATGACTTGAAGTAGTAGATGTGTTGATTTGGCGATCCTGTGCCATCGAAAGGTTGCAAAGTTGGGGCCTTAAATTTCGGTGGATATGGAGCTGTGTCCTATTAAGAAAGATAAGGCCGTACTACTCCTTCTTCGCGAAGCTCGCTTCTGTTGGCAATTACATTTAGGCGAGCCTCTAATTCATCCATCTTGGATGACTGAAGATTTTGCTCCTTATCTATCTCTTTCTCAATTTTGGAGGAGGACTCTATGTTTTGAGTCTTATGATCCGAATTCTCATATGCCTTCTGTTTTCCCTTTGTATTTATCCTCCAGTAAGATTCAAAAAGAGGCTCACAAACGTGACTTTCGTATTGGTCAAGAGATCAAATATTTCGTAGATGTGCTCGCCGTATGCATATTCTTCTTCTTCGAGCGGTATTCTTTTTGGCCTATTTCAAGGCTTTTGCAGCAATGTCACCGGCGTTGACAGAGTTGGTCACCGTGATGGGCCTTTTGTGACCCGTTACACGCTGTGTCGACTCGGGTGTAGTGCTTTTAACTCGTTGAACGAGTTTGGAAGAGTCGAAGCCCATTCCTTCGGAGGAGGGGCTATTTAAATAATCTTGGCCAAAGGAGAGGATTTTTTCGGTACTGTAGCACCAATTGGAGTTTTGATCTCTTTGGAGATCTTGCTGATGTTGCATCTAGCCTTGGGGCTAAGTGATCCAGAGGAGAGGTCTTCCTCGTACTTAGCTTGATCGAACTCTACGATGAGAGTTTCGATGATTGTTCTAGCGAGATTGATATCAGATTACGCCACCATTTTGTCGTCAGAGAAGCTAGTCTCTAGCGGAGTTACCATCTTTTGTTTGATAGAAACTTTGTAAGAAGATAATTGAAAGAATTAAATTTGATTTATTCCCTCTAACTGCTTAGAAAAAAATATTTATCATTCTCTCGATCTCAAAATGATTACAATTTCAATTTTTGATTACAAAAGAGAAGAGGATCAATATAAATCCTCCCCTTTGTTTAATTCTGGGTTCTTCACGGTGGTGATGGAGTGCCTCTCTAAAATGCTTGCGTCGAGTTTTATTATCTGTTGACGATCTGAATGTATCTGTTTACTAGAACAATAAACTTGTGTGACAAGTATGAAAAGAACTCTCAACGAGTTTATGAACTCAGTGCGAGTTTTAAACTCTGTGAAAAGAGTTGTTTTTGAACTGAAAATTTGGTTAATAGCCAAGTGAATATGCTATTGTTGAAGGATGCCTCAAGATCTCTTTATTGCCAAGAAGTTCTCTCTTGCCGATCTCCTAGTGATTTGTTCTGAAAACCGAACACTCTGAACCTCCTTTTTTGGTTGATTTTGTTGAGGTTTTTATAGAAAGATAAGGGGTGTAACTAACCTCTTAATCAACTCTTAAGTGGGCGAGATTCACTCAGATCATGAAAAAATGGTTGTGAAATCGTTCAGCTCATGTTTGAATGAGTCAAACGCCCAGGTTGTAGTTTTGGGCCCTAACTCTACGTCTTAGGCTTGAGACGCAGAGTTGGGCGTCTGCTAAAAATTGAAAACGTAGGGGCCGCCTGTGTTTTCAAGATTGAACGCAGAGGTGAACTATGTGTTTAGAAATGGTTGTTGATTTGTAACCTCTTTTATTGTAGCATTTGCAAAGACTGTTAAATCTTCGCTTCAGCTATTTAGGATGTGAAAGTCGTCAGATTGTAACTCTCACGGTTGATTGTGAAGGCTATTGAATCAAAACTTTCATCAGTCATCGTGAAGGTCATTGAATTATAACCTTTTTCGATCTACATGAAAATCCTCCGATTGTAGCTTTCGTTTTATTTACGAGAAAGTCGTTTGATTGTAACTTTCATTGTCGAGATGTTGATTGAAGTTTGATAGAGATCAGCTATCTGTTGTAATTTTTAGTCAACCTACAAGGTTTCCGATCATAATTAGCAAGAATATAATAAATAACTCAGAACAAAAATGGTCCATATCACAAATAAAATATCATTCGAGACACAAAATTCGGGTCAAACATGCCCTTATTATAAAATAGTTCAACTAAATACTGAAGAAATATGAAAATACATCGTCCAATAGAAGTAGAAAGAAAGTACTATAAAAGTAAACTAAGTCCATCCTCTGGCTAAAAGGAAAACTAAGCTTCGTCTTCTCCTTCAGTCATGTCTGCAAAACAACCCTGCTGAGGAAACTCAATCTCTTTTGTATCTCCAAGCTAGACCTGTCCGTCCTCTAAATTTAACATATAATCTGAGAGAACAAGAGTACGTCAGCGTGCATGGTACATGGCAAGATCCCACAAGGGAGAATAGGTTGAATGACCAATACAATGACAGTAATAATAAAAATAGAAGTATGCAACTGTAATTTTAACCACTACATGCAAATCACCACTAGATTATAATAATCAATCAAATCACCCAGGAATAGGGTCATGCTACTAACCATCGTATAATATCTCACTGGTCTACATCTCAAATAGGTCAAAGTTCGCATTACCGGAAAACTGGCTGTTCACAATCCCCTATGTGCATCCAATCCTATGAAATAGTCGGTGAGAGGACTACACGCAATCCGATCTCGGCCTGGTCCAAACTCAGGCAAAGATCAGGTGATGAAATAGGTCACTGACTAAAGTGACAAAATAAGCCACTTGGTCCAACAAACCAACCCAGGACGAAACAGATCACTAGTGCGAGTCTAGAAGATAAATCAACAACCACATCCGATCATGCGAACCAAGACTTTTCTATCCCAACATCTCTTATTTTTCTAAGTCAACAAACACGACTTATAATAGAGTTATGGTTCACCTCTTAATTTAGTCAACACACCCATACATGTCACTAAGTCTTGTTCATGACGCGCAAGGCCACTAAGTTATGAATTACAAATGATTCTCAATCACAACAAGGAAATAATAAATACAACTGATCATGTGTAATAGTATCATGGTGTGTCAAATACCTTAAAATAAGAATTATAAAGCATGAACAGTAACTTTGAACAATATGGTGTGTGTACAATAGAAGTGAGCAAATAAAAAATAATTCCATTTTTAAAATAAAATTTCTTTAAAATTATTAATCATTATAATTATCCAAAACTAACCTCCTTTTTACAAAATAATTTCTTTTAAAATTATCCTCTCGAAAATAATCTTTAAAAAAAATATTATATTTTCTTCTATTATTTACATTTTCCATAAGATATTTCTTATTTTTTTCAATAATATTTTATAATTTTGTCTAGCTTTCAAAATATCCACTCATCAAATATATGTTTATCATTTTATGCTCATCACTTCTTAAGTATAGCTACAGCAGTAATATCACATTATTATTATTATTTTCATTCGTCAAACAGACCCAACAGATAATCATATCATAGTATTTTCTACAACATAATAATATTACAGCCTGATAAAAATTAATTCATAGTAGCTCCAAAAGTTGTAATAATGAATAAAAGAGACACAGAATCTTGCGCCTAATAAGTTTAACGATAATCTAAAAATTAAAACAAATAACAATTGAGGTTGGGGATCTTGCCTACAAGGCCTAGAGCCTGTGAACGGGTCGGCGACATCACTGCGGTGTGGTGCGATAGATCTAAAGGTGGAAGAGGGGCTGCTAGTCGGCGACGTGAGGCGGA
>NC_033802.1:4259426-4310099 GCF_001876935.1 Asparagus officinalis
ATATAATTTCAAGAAATAATTCAAAATCTTGAGACTCATTCAAAATATGATGCTTTAATGTTTCAAATATGAACATATACTATCGTTTATAAATATAAGCTAAGCATCTGGCCTCATATTGTATGATAAATATTATTTGTCAATAGGAACATATACTATCGTTTATAGATAACAAATGTTTCAAATCTTTTCTAGGCTTAACTGAACTTAAATACCTTGTAGTTTACCAAATTTATATTTATATACCTCCACTTGTATCTTGCTATACTTTTTTTAAAATTTTAGATAATGTATCTTGATGCGCTTAAATATCCTAATGTTTTCTAAAATTTAATGATTGTACCTTTTGTCTTGTTACCTAAATATAAGAATGCTCTTTGTAATTTTCCTATATGAGTTTCATGGTATAATTTTAGGAGAATTCTATATTTTCTATTATTTCCATAACTACTTTATTGACATGCAATTATCTATTAATATATTATTATACATTACTAATAATTAATATGATGTAGAGTTTTATAATAACGTTGGAAGTTCTGAAGACCAAATTATGCAAACTTAAAATTATGTAAACTTAAAGTGACATATAATATAATTAATTAACAATAATAATTAATTAAGTTTAGTTAGTATTAGAATATAATATCAAAAGAGAATAGGGGTAATATGGTCCTTAGAAAGTTTTTCCACAACTCCCTCTTTTAAAGGGAGTATGATTTTTACCTTTTGAGGTTTGATAATTCTCAAATATGTCATTGGTTGTAATTAATCATTCACTAATTATATATCACCTCTTATTAATTATATACATTTCATCTCTTTTTTGAAGCCTTTGCTCACACTATTAATTTATCATTAAAGTATGTTATTTCATAGAAAATTTGAAATTTATCCCTAATTTATCTTCAAATAATATTTAAAATTCTAGAAAATTTTATTAGGCCTATGCTTTGTGCCTTAGGATTTTACCTCTTATGAAGGACTACATGTTACCTTTCATCTTACTAGCCTTTTAAAAGTATAATAATAGTATAAAAAATAATTTGTATTTATTGTAATTATAATTGTATTAATAGTATAATGATCTTAATAGTGTTTTTAAAATTAATAAATTATACTATAATTTAATAACTAAACAATTGAGTAAATTATTTACTAATAGTATAATAAACTAATTATTAAATTAAAATGTAGTTACTAATAGTATTATAAGTATGCTATGTATAATATTATTATATCTAAAAGAGAAGAAATTATTTAATATATGATAATTATTTTAATAAATTATGAATAAATTATAATAATTATCTAAACTGTAATGCTTAATCATATAGTTCTTTATACATAGTTTATTTAATATATAATAATTATTTTAATAAATTATGAATATATAATTGTTGGTCTCATGTTTATGAGTCTATTCCCTAATCTTGTTTTGATGATTACAAATAATTCCTAACAACGTGTGTCGAGTATTTGTATTTTTTTTTTGTTAGGTAATCTACACAAATATCCATGTCGGAGGTTGGATGGAATCGAGCTTCAACGATCATATCCAATAGAGATTGGTGGAATAGTGAAATGAAGCAATGCAATCCAAGTCAAGATTCAAGTTCAAGCTTCATCCGCAAGTTTACCAAGAAGAGCTCATTGAAGATCAAGATTGCTTGGGTAAATAGTTTAGGTTTTATATTATGTGTGTTTAATACTTCAAGCTCAATCACATACACACATACAAGTTTCATCTTTATATATACTAGGTTTTATACACGTTCAATGCACGTAGTTAAATACCAAGATTAATTATTTTTGGCTTATTTTCTAACTAAATTTTTTTTCTCGTTTCCATTTTAATAGTTTGTGCTTACTTTTGTCTCTAAACTTTAACATTGTGATTATTATTTTTATTTTTTTTTTTGATATTTGTTTAAATGGGCTATACCTAATTTAAAATTTCATATTAATATTTTAATTGATAGAAAATAAATAAAATATAAAGCTAATTTGAATTTTTATATTATTTGGACTGACATAAACCTAAGATTTACTTGAGAAAGTATAGTGTTGCAAAAGTAAAAAAATATTAAAATAGTATTATACAACGAAGGTAAATTTTTAAAACCAATAAGGCAAGATGATTGATTAGAAGTAAACTAAAACGATAGAAAAGAGAACATAAAATTTGTTCTCACTAGTAGAAATAACAGTATCGCTGACGGCACATCACTGACGGGAAAATTCCCGTCAGCGTTGTTTTTATCGCTGACGGGAACTCCCGTCAGCGAGTTTCGCCGTCAGCGGTTACTTCGCCCCCGTCAACGAATGAAACATCGCGAACCGGGATGTAAACATCGCTGACGGCAACCCGTCAGCGAATGTTAGCTTTATAACTATTTCGGTGCGACCTTTTACTTCGTAGCAAACCCTCAAACTCTTCACCTGACCTGTCGCTCGGGCCCTCGATTTCACCGCCCGAGTGTCTCAGGCCAGCCACTCGGCCGTCCTAGCCGCCGCTCATCACCTTCCCCTCCCGCTCTTCGATTTCACGCCGCCTGATCGAGCTCACAGTCGACCCTCGATCCTCGCCGTCGCACCGCCCCGGGGCGTCGACCGTTTTGAGCTCAGCCGTCGCACCGTCGCACCTGGAACTCTCTCATCTCCATCACCTGCATCGTAAGATTCCTTTGATTTTTTTGTCAAAATTTATTTAATTTATTTTCTGATTTTAGATTTTGTTGTTTTTAGGCTATTGCAGCATTGATTGTTTGATGGCAAGTGCGGAGTCGCAAGTGAATCTACTTTTTGTTGATTCATTGCAGAGACCAAGCGGTAATTTTTGTCATTGTCGCATTTTGATGTATAGCAATTATACATAATTAGTTGTTAAAACGAATCAATTAAGCATATGCTGATCTTATTAGGTTCTCGATTTTTATCAGTCATACACCATATCTTTTTTTTTTAAGTTACTACCAGGTTAACTAAAAGCTCAAGGAGGGAGGAGGGTGAGTGGGAGTGATTGAACAGAAATTGACAATTGGAACAAGGGACTGATATCTAAAAACTTACAGAAAAAGGAGATTCGTTCAATAAAATTCATGCAACTGCATTGGTTTAGAAAATGTCATATATGCAAATATTTACCCTTGAATTTCCACGAGGCTATTTTCATGACTTTTGTTTTTTTGAATAAATATTTCCATGACTTGAATCTATATTTTCCCAAGGATTTTGATCGAACTCAACCGACAGAGAGACCCCTCTCTCAGATCACAACCCTCTATTTATATTTAAGGACGATCACAATTCATTCCAGATGAAACTATCGTAACCCCTTTCTCTCCTCTTGGATTTCATTTATTTCTATGCTTTGTTGAGTATAAATCACAATGTATATCGAAAGTCTTATTTATATTTATATTTATATTTATATATATATCCCTTCATGCGGTGCGGCTAACTTTAAGCCAATCCCTACGCAAGGATGACAAATTGACACCAGGGAGTTGACCAGAACTATGGAGGATGAAAGTCTTTTAAAAACAAAGGATACAATAAATTGGGTAGGTATTATTATGACAAAAGGCGCTCGTTGGGGGGAGGTACAACACCGAGACTCGTGAGCGCCAATTATTGCACGCATACCGTAGATCCTCCAGTTATACTTTGACCAGCTGCTAATTTACTCTCTAGGTCTTTATTCTTTTTTGGTTAATTTATTCTCTTGTGGGTAATTACAAGTTTTATTGTGTTATATATCATGATTTATGAATCGAAAGTCGTTACTGTTGGCCTTCTTGTTTTGATGATGTTTAACAAACAATTTACCACTAATATTGTTTGTCTAGTATTTGTGTTTTCTTATTTATTGTAGACAAACAACGTTGTTGGAGGATGGATGGAATAGAGCTTCAACGATCATATCCAAAGGAGGTTGGCGGAATGTCGGTGAAGCCTTGCTATTCAAAGTTCAAGATCCAAGTTAAAGCTTCATCCGCGAGATTACCTAGAAGAGCTTATTGAAGATCAAGATCAAGCTTGGGTAATGTAGTTTAGGATTTATATTATGCGTGTTAAGTACTCTAAGCTCAATTATCTATACACACACATTTTTATTGGTTTCCTTGTATATATATGTAGTCACATATATATATACAACACAAGTTTTAGTTTTCATGTTTATAAATATGAAATTACATGTTTCATATTTATTATTGTGATTTGGTTTATCTACTTAGATATGAAACAAATATATTTTCATATACATACTCATAGGTTTCATTTTCTATTGTATTTCTAGGTTATAGACTTCATAACAACATGTTATATCTTTTATCAAGTCTATACAATCATTTCATAAGGTTTCAAAATGTTGTTTAAGTCGAAATATCAAAATATCAATTTTCAGGTTTTCATGTTTTTGAACATATTTGCAAAATGATGATATTTTTCATTTGGGAAGTCCTTTTTCAAAACCAGTTGTTGTAGCATGTTTATTATCATGTCTACAATCATTTCCCAAAGTTTTACATTTTTTAGAATTTATTTGATATTTTTAAACAGCATTTTAATATGTCTAGAACCTTCCTACAAATTTTCATAATTTTTGGAACTGTTTTACTATTTTTAATTGATTTTACAAAACCGAACCTGAGTTCAAATGCTCACTGGGCGACAGAGAGACTGTCGGTCGACCGGTCCGATCGACCGATGAAAATTTTTGGTCGACCGATGAATTTTCCGGTCGACCGACGAGGTCTTTTTCTGCTTCCAACGGCTAGTTTTTTTACCGTTGTTTTTTGTCTTTTGCTCACGTTTTTGGCTGAGTTGTGAGAGGGTATAAATACCCCATTGCCTTCAACTTTCAAGCTATCTAAGAAGAGTTTTTAAAACAAGTTTAAGAAAGTTTTTAACAAGGGTTTTAGTTTGGTTTAAGTGTGTTTAAAAAGCTTTTAAGCAAATTGAGAGTTTGTTTTTGTGATTCAATTCTACAAGAGCTTGAGGAGATCATCTATTGGTGTTTGGGCATCCAACTATTCTCTCTCCATCTCTTGATCTATTGAGAAGTTTACTAAACTCTATTTCTAGCTTTTTTATATATTTGATTATCATTGTTATTAAGCTAGAACTACATTGAGTTTAGTTTTGATTTATATCTCTTTGTTCACACACAACCCATTGAGCTTATTGTATTTACATTCATAGTATAATTTAGGTTTGTGGGTTTGTGACATTGAGAGTGAGCTTAATTGAGTTCTCATCTTGTTTAGAAGAACAATCAATTGATTTATATTGTGCTTAATTGTGAGGATTCACTTGTAATACACTTGTACACCGAGAGAAGTGTGTGGTGAGAGACGGGGTCGAATCCAAGAGGAGTAGCGTCGGTTGACGTGCCTAGGGAGAGGTTGTAACCGAGCACTTGAGGAGGAGGACACGGGCTAGGACCAACACTTAGTGTGTGAGGTGTGATTGCATAGTGATTGTATTGTGAGGTGTAAACGTTGTTCGGGTGAACGTAGAAAACCCGGTTGTGATAGTGGAGATCTCCTCGAGGTGAGGAGCGGAGACGTAGGTCAAGTGGTTAGACCGAACTCCGTGATCATATCGTTTTGTTTGTGATTGCATTGGCGTTCTTATTCTTGTTTTCATATCTTATATCGCCTTTGTGTATTGCTCATCATATTACCCTATCACTTGTGTAGATTGTTTATTTTACCCTTGTGTTAGTTCATATATCCTTGCTCATATATTTGTAATATCTCATTGATAGGATATATTCATTTGTTCATATTGCTTATCCTAGCTTACGTATCTTGTTGTATTTTATACTTGCTAGGATAACTTATTAATTAGTTTTAATTGGCATTTAATCGGATTAGATTAGCATAAGACCCTAATCACCCCCCCTCTAGGGTCTAACAATTGGTATCAGAGCTTGGTGCTCTTTGATTTAAGGTCTAATCGCCTTGAGTTAAAGATCCAAGTTATCTTTTTGTGCTAATCTTATTTTGAGCTTTATTTGTATCTTGCTTGCCTTTTATATTATGGATATGCATGGTTTAGGTTATGCCATCAATATTGCTCCTAGATTAGATAATTTCCCCTATGCCCAATGGTGTGTTAGATTTAAACTATTTGTTAGATCTAAACATTTTGATTTATGGGAAATTATAGATGATGCTTATATTGTGCCCACTACGGAGAAATCCAAGTGGAATAAAAATGATCATCGCATGTTTACTATGAACAACATTTTGTTAGAATATTTGTTAAATGCTTTTAACTCATCTATGTCTAACAAGTTTGTTCATTTTGATAGTGCTTACACCTTATGGATATTTATAGAAGCACATCAAGGAGACTTGGAGGCGATCCGACAAGCTTTGGAGGATCCCGCTTCAAGTTCATGTGGAGCATCATGCACACGGCCACTAGGCGATAGCCCTAGTGAGGTTTGCGAGTTCAAATCTATTAATGATTTACCTAATGATGAACTTGCTTGTGCTAGTGAAAAATTATTACATGCCTTTAACAAATTGCAAAATGATTTCATTAATTTACAAAGCAAGCATGAAATTTTGAAATCCGATCATGAGTTGTTAGCATCTAAGTTTGAAACTATTTCTAATGAAAATGTGATCCTTAAAGAAAACAATGAAAAATTAAAATTGATCTATTGTCGGTCGACCGACAGAACGTTCGGTCGACCGAAAGAAAGAATTCGGTCGACCGACGGAAAATCCGGTCGACCGCGAGCAGATCTGAAAAACAAAGAAACAAGCAGAGACTTCGTCGGTCGACCGGTGCGGTCGACTGATGGAGCTTTCGGTCGACCGGACCGGTCGACCAACAGACTCTCTGTCGCCCAGTGATGAAAGATCAAATGATCGGTCGACCGATGCGGTCGACCGAAATCTGACACATGAAAAGAAAACTGTTTATCTGATTTTGAAACACTGTTTAAAAATATCAAATAAATTCCAAAAAATGTAAAACTTTGGGGAATGATTGTAGACATGATAATAAACATGCTACAACGACTGGTTTTGAAAAAGGACTTCCCAAATGAAAAATATCATCATTTTGCAAAATAGTCCAAAACACGAAAATGTAAACATGTGAATTTTGACATTTTGGCTAAACCAACTTTTGAAACTTTACAAAATGATTTTATAGACTTGAAGAAAGATGTAAACTATTGTTATGAAGTCTATAAACAATGAATATAGTATTTTATCAAAATACACATATAATGCACTAAAACATGATTTCATTTAACTAACTAAAATTGATATTGATGAAATCATATATATGCATATGAGTATGAAACAAAAATATGTTTTCTAATTATATTCAATTGTTTCATAGTAAAACTTGAAAACTATCAAACCAAAACATATATGTAAAACCAAAACGTATATGTGTGTATATGATTGAGCTTAAAGTACTAACACACATAATATAAATTCCTAAACTAAATTACCCAAGCAATGATCTTGATCTTTAATAAGCTTGACTTGGTAATCTCGCGGATGAACACTAGTGGAAAATCATGTATCGCTGACGGGCATTCCCGTCAGCGATGCCCCAATTCCCGTCAGCGATAACTATCGCTGACGGCGTCCCGTCAAGGATACGCCGTCAGCGATAGTCCCGTCAGGGAAGGACTATCGCTGACGGGGGGCCGTCAGCGATAAGTATCGCTGACGGCTATAGTGGCGACGGCAATGCCCGTCAGCGATAGCGAAACATCGCTGACGGGATTCCCGTCAGCGATGTTTCGCTATCGCTGACGGGCATTGCCGTCGCCACTATAGCCGTCAGCGATACTTATCGCTGACGGCCCCCCGTCAGCGATAGTCCTTCCCTGACGGGACTATCGCTGACGGCGTATCCTTGACGGGACGCCGTCAGCGATACTTATCGCTGACGGGAATTGGGGCATCGCTGACGGGAATGCCCGTCAGCGATACATGATTTTCCACTAGTGTCTTAATCATTAATAGACTTCATAAAAATTATAAACTAAATATTAATACTAGCTCTAGTATACTTTTATATGATAAAAACATCCACATAAGCATATAAAAGTATTTAAAAAGTTCATAAAACTCCCTTGTATGTGAGGATGAGAGATTGAGAGACGAGAGTTGAGTGGTTCCTCTTGTAGTTCTCCCTGATACATAGTGGATTTCTCATATTGTTGCCTGTGGACATAGGTCAAAGTTGGTCGACCAAACCACGTAAATCTCGATGTTCTTTCTTCTTGATTGTGGTTATTTTATATCTTACTGATTATAGGTTGGCTTCCAAGTTGCGTAAATCATAGAAGGCGGGGAGACTAAAATTTCCCAACACCTTGTTCAGTTTTATTATTCTATTTTTCCTCGCATTGTGAAACTTTTATGCATTTTTCATGTTTTCCACTTTTTTGGGCTAACATTGGCTGGTTTTTGTTTTGGAGGAAAAAAATCTAAGAGATGCTGACTATATTTGACAAGTTATCAGCAATGCTCAGCCACCCATATTGTGCTAATTGCCTCCTTGCCTGATCTAAACAAAAAGTGCGAAGGCCACAAAGCAAGCAAACCCCTCAAATGCAATGAGTGCTTCTTGCAAAGTGCCTTCCTCTATCCTCTCTCATCTTCACAACCCCAGGCCCCAGATTCATCTGAGTACAAAATCAGCAGCAAGCAAAATCATCGGCAGGAGCAGGAGGAGCTTGCTGCTGCTCTCATTACCTCTGTCCACCGTCATCATCTCTCCGGCTGTTTTCGCTGATGCTGACGGGTCTGTCTTCGATCCTGTCACCACCCCAGAGAAGAGGGCCAGTGATGAGATCTCCCGTCGAGTGTCTGAGGCTGTGAGGTTGCTGGATGTGGCCAGAGAGTTGCAGGCCAGAGGAGAGTTTGCTCAGGCATTGGACTACTTCACTCAGGTAACAAAAAAATGGTTGCAAAATCTTTATAATTTCAAATTTATACATATACCGTTGTGTACGTTTCTTAATATAAAACTCTTAGTGGATATCGATAAGGCTAAGTTTCGTTGTGCAAGTGTTAACATTATCTGATTTCAATTTAATCCTGTATTAGTTATGCTTGGGTTTGAGCTTATGCTTGGAATAGGACCTTGGACATTAATTGATAATCCTTTGACTAGTACAGCGTTCTATTTAGGGACCCCGTCAGCAAAAATTAACTTGAGAGAATCAGTTACTGAAACGTTAATTGCGGATAGTCCCCCGTACTACCGCCCAATTGCAGATAGACCCCATGTAGTTCCTATTGTTGCAGATAGATCTCCTGAGTGAATTTTTTTGACTCTTTAAGATTGTTCTTTGGTAGCAAACAGACCTCCTGAGGGTAAAACAGAGAAAATTATTCACTCGGGGTTCTATCCGCAATTGAGCACTACACAGGGTCCTGTCAGCAATTGACCCTCTTGCTAGAAAGCTATAATTCTTGGACCAAAGTATGTCAAACTTTGTTGTAGTTGCCGTGTTCTAGGAAACACAACAACTACAATTTGAAGGAAAAGGTGTTAGCCTAACAAAACAAACCATGGGGCCCACAAAGGTGGGTCCCACAAAGAAAAATGAGATTTCGGTGACGTTTTCTTTGAAGAATGAAAAAGGTGGAGGGTCCCACCGGGTCCCATAAATATTTTATTATTAGTGACGGGTCCCACAGATAATATTATATTTGTGCATAGTGTTTTCTCAAACACTATAAATAGGGCCCTAAACTCTTAAGGAAATCTTATCCCAGAAACAACTCCTCTTATAGAAAGAGTAAGAGAAAACAAATAGAGAGTTTGTGAGAGTTCTTGGAGTGTATCTGATCAAGAGAGGGTGTTCTCTTGGATTAATTCTTTTGGGATATAAAAGAATTTGGCGTCGTCGTTGTACCGTGGAGTAGCTCCGAAGGAGTGAACCACATATATCTGTGAGTACTCTGGTTGATCTTGTGCCTTTATTTTGTGTATTGCGTCGGCGTTATTATTGGGGTGAATCCTAACAACTGGTATCAGAGCCTGACTTAGAGTATATATATCTGCTTATCGTATGCTCTATGGCTGCCACTAAAAGTGGATCCTCCACATCAGAAAATAAGTTAGATTAATATTTACTCCTTTAAGGCATTGGACATTATAAACGTGTACGGTACTATTCACACGTATGGCACTATTCATGAATACGGTACTATTCACAAATACGGGAAAGACATAATCTTTCGCCATGGGATCTACAGTTGAAGACAACAGGCTTCGAATTGAGAAGTTCGGCGGCCAAAATTTCAGGTATTGGAGGATGCAAATAGAAGACTATTTGTACCAGAAGGATCTCTTCCTACCCCTCCAAGGAGAGGCGGGGAAACCTGAGAAGATGGACGACGATAAGTGGAAGGTGCTCGATCGTAAAGCACTTGCCACAATCAGGCTCAACCTTCACCAGCATGTGACTTACAACGTCTCGCATGCGACCACCACCAAGGAGTTGATGGAGGCCTTGGAGGCGCTGTATGAGAAGCCGTCTGTTTCAAATAAGGTGTACCTGATGAAGAAGCTATTCAATCTCAAGATGCAGCAAGGAGCTCGCGTGGCGGACTTCTTGAACGAATTTCAGGCAGTGGTGCAACAGCTTGCTGCAGTAGATCTAAAGTTCGACAACGAGATCCAAGCTCTTCTGCTACTTTCTTGTCTACCGGATTCATGAGAGAATATGGTGATGGCGGTGAGCAACGCTAATGGCAATGACAAGATGAAGCTCGACACCAGTGGTTGGGGCAATTCTGGATGAAGAATCTCGCCGCAAAGTCTTAGGAGTTGAGACCTCTAGCAGTGGGAGTGCTCTACATGTCGAGGCATGAGGGCGTGCACAGAAGAAGGGTAAGGGACGACGAGGCCAATCAAAATCCAGAGGGAAGTCTAAAGGGCCTAACCCGAATGGTTACGGTGAAGGGAAGTGCTTCAGATGCGGAAAGAAGGGCCACTTTGCACGGGACTGCAGAGTTATTGTTTCAGCATCAGCAGGGGATGATCGGGCTGACGGTGCAGCCAATCTCATGCACGAGACAGATTCGGATGCACTTCTCCTATCCCTAGAAGACAAAAGTGATGCGTGGGTCATTGACTCTGGTGCATCTTTCCATACAACCTCACAACAAAAGCTGCTTTCATCGTTCGTGAAGAAGGACTTGGGGACAGTCTATCTTGGCGACGATCAACCTTGCAAGGTTTCCGGGAAGGGAAATTGTACCCTCAAGATGGAGTGTGGGACCACCTTGACACTGAACGATGTTCGGCATGTACCGGATCTCAGGTGAAATCTTATATCAGTCAGGCAACTGACTGACTCCGGTTACAGAGTATCCTTCGAGCAGAGAAGCTGGAAGGTGTCCAAGGGTGCCCTGGTGGTGGCACACGGCAAACGCGAGGGGTCTCTCTACATCGCCAACGGGAAGATCGACCACTTGCTTGCCGCAGGACAAGCATCATCATCATCATCCGTCGACTGCATGACTTGGCATCGACGACTTGGCCACATGAGCGAGAAGGGGATGCAGATTATGGCCGCGGGAGAGAGGCTTCCGGGTCTGAACAAGATCGATCTGACTTTCTGTGAGGACTGCATCCTAGGCAAACAAAAGAAGGTGAGCTTCAACAAGACCAGACCGACTCCAAAACTGCAGAAATTAGAGTTGGTGCACACCGACGTGTGGGGACCTGCGCAAGTCTCATCTGTTGGTAACTCTTTTTACTTTGTCACTTTTATTGATGATGCTACGAGAAAACTATGGGTGTTCTTCTTAAAGCACAAGTCAGATGTTTTCATCATCTTCAAGAAGTGGCTTGCCTGTTGTTCGCGGGAAAAACCGTTGCTTTCTTCATTAATGAGATAATTGTCATCTTGAGTTACAACTTTTTGAGTACAAAAGATCGCGGTCTTTATAGATACCGGTTTACAGACCTAAATCACAAGAAAATAAAGGAAAAATTTACAACTCTCCTCTGTGAACAAATCACGCAGCCTCCTGTATTTGCCGGTCGCTTGCTTTGGTGCGGTTCTTTGCGCTTGCGCCGGGCGTGTTGTTTGCCGGTGGACCATCCGCGCGATCTAGATCCGGTCGCGATCTACGCAGTACGACAGGGTATTATTCCACGAAGGAAATAATAGCCGGGAAGGGGATTTGATTCCCAAGCGCAACATCGCCTCAAGCTCTCGGGATCTAAGACGCAAGCCTAGATCCGGAGTTCGTACGGCGTAGATCTGAGATCTGGTCCTCTCGAATACCTGCGCTTATTTGGCGATTGACGTCGTGCGAGCACCAGATCTGGTATGAGCAATCGTTGAAGTCCTAAGTTTGAATCTTGTTTGGATATGAGTCTCGAGTTCGAGGCTAGGGCCTTCACCTCTCGCAAGCATTTCCATATCTTCAAATGAACAACCCCCCTCTACTATTTATAAGCCAAGGCGTCACTGTGCCCGTGTGCACGGTTGGCCGACCGCCGCTAGGTGGCCAGCCACCTCAAAGGTGGCTCGGGCTCATGCCGATAGCCACCCTGAGGTGGCTCGCGGCCACGCGCCACTGGGGGTGCGCTGCGGCTGCCAGAGCTAAACCCCAGGGGGCCTCGGCCTTTGGCCGAGCCACCCTGGATGGTGGCTCGGCCTTTGCGCCGAGCCGACCCTTTGCGGGGTGGCTCGGCCTTGGGCCGACCACCCTGAGGGTGGCTTCGGCTTGGCCGAGCCTCATGTCCCCGTGCTCGGCGCGGCCCGGCGCGCCTGAGCTGCTCGGGCCTGTGGCCGAGCCACCTGAGGTGGCTCGGCCATCCGAGCACGCTCAGGCGTCGGCAGCCCCCGCGCTTGCGGCCTTGGCGGAGCCCCTTGAGGTGCGCTCGGTTTCGGCCCCGAGCCCTCCGTCGTGTTGTTCGTTTCGCTGTCATTTTTCGATTGTCCGGTTCATCCGCCCTTCGTTGCTTGATCTGCGACTTGATTCGGTTGTGTTATCTGTTGCTGTGGTTGTTAGACGTGGAAACTGACTCGTTTGGACTTGATTCCAGATTTTGGGCAGTAATCCGCGAATCCTGATTAGGCAGTAAATCCATAATCTGAATCTGACGTCCGAAACTTTGATCTTGATTTCGATTCGTGATTCGTTCGAGTCCGTCTCGGGATAGACTCGTTGAGCGTCTTTCGAATACTTGGCTTGATCCCGCACGCCGAATGGATGTAATTCCGTTGCTTTGAGTGCGATCGTCGATCTCTGTCGCCTCGTTGGTTTGTCGTTTGTGCCCCGAGCTATGCTAGGGCGCACGCTTATAAGCAATTTTATATGCCTACGATACCCCCTCCAAAGTAAAATTTCAAGTCTCGTTCTTTTATAGAAGAGTCTGGTGATATCTTTTGATATGATTGCTCCCTACCTTTTTCAGTCGGATATAACGGACTCCGTGGAATGGCCTTTCTGTTCTTGACTCCTCAATCTACCAGGCTTTCGGTGGCTTTGTCGAACAGTCTGTAAGAGTCCGGTGCTGCATTTATGTCTGAGCCGTGTTGTCGGAGATTTTTGAACTTGAAGCTCGATCCTGATTTTTGATCTTCAGCGCTGCTAGAATATGACCATCGATGCTGCCGTCGCAGTTTTTATTGCTGCAACGCGTTGTCCGGCGTGTGTTGTTGAGTTAATCGGCTTAAGAATATTTTTTAGAAAAAATTACTCTCCAGAACTTCTCACTAACAATAGGGATATAGTTATACTGCTTATACCTTTATTGGAGTATTAAGAAGCTAGTTTATATCGTATACTTTTCGGAGTAAGAGGAGCAGTTTATTACTGCGTATACTTTTCTCGGAGTGTTTAAGAAGCTCAGTTTATATACTCGTTATTACTTTCTCGGAGTATTCATTCTTTTCGGTTGCAACGCATTTGATTGGCCGTCACACGACGGGTTACGCTGTGCTTGTCCGTGCTGTTAGACGCTTAGATTTTTGGACCGTCGTACGTTGAACTTTGTTGCTCGCGGCAACACGTGGACTGGCGTTGACCTAGGGTTATGGGTTGACTGGCATTAACAAGGCCTGTCTGGTTTGCGAATTTTTGCTCGCCAACGCGTTGACTCGCCTCGCTTGACACTAGGGTTTATGCGTTGACCTGGCATGTAACCCTAAAGCGGTTTCGAATTTTTTGCTCGCCAACAGCGTTTTGACTGGCGTTACCTAAGCGTTACGCGCTTGTCCTGGCGTATGCCGCTGGGGTTTTGACCGTTCGTACGTTGACTTTTGCATCGCAACGCCGTTGACTGGCGGTTGACCTAAGGTCTTACGCACGTTGTCTGGCGTAGACCTAGGCTTTTGAAAGCGTCGTATGTTAGGCTCAGGTCACTTGAGAACCAACTAAAGAAGCGGGCTGATGCGTCAGTGACTGTCGTATTTAATTAGGCGATTTTTGTGCAAATCCTTCAGCCATCAACGGGTTTGATGCGCTCTTTTGCACCGACTACCCGTTTGAGTCGGGCTAGCATGCCCGGATTGTTTAAGCGCGTTCCGCATGTACGCTTACGCTAAAGAGTTAACCCTTTTAAGTGCTACGATTATTGAATACGTAAGACTCTCGTCTTTCTTAGCCGACGATGACATACCCGAGCGACTGCGTGTTAGGCGTTGACTTAGGATTTTGGCAACCCCAAGGCCTTTAACGGATTTGATTACCTTTACCGCTACCGTTTGAGTCGGGCTAGCATGCGAGATAGACGAATTTCCGTTCCGGCATGAACGTTGTGCTAAGAGCCAGTGAATTCTCTTAAGAAACTTTGTGCTATGATGTTGAATACATCATGGCTTTACCATTGCTTATCGGAATAGGCTACCGCAGGCATGTGTATTAGAACGTTGAACTTATCCTATTTAAGGCCTTCGTGGAATGAGATACCCAGATCGAACTCTGGTGTCTTTTCATCGGTATAAAGCTAAACTGGGACAACAGTGTTAGGTGTCGACGATAATCCTTTCTCTTAGGATTTCGGATACATTCCCCATGCGTGTAAGGCCAATGGTATTTTTGTTATTAATAACAACCTGCCACAATGTTGAATAATGTGGACGGATGTGTACTTCTTCATCTACAGCGTTAAGAACAACGGGCAGCGCAGGTTATGCGCAGCGCATTATCCTTATTTAGGTTTCAGGATAGAATACCCAGAATCGAACCTGCTGTCTTTTTGTACGCGAAAAAGACTAACCGGCAGCGCGTGTTTAGGCGCAGACTTTCCCTGCTAGGATTCGGGATAAACTTCCTAACCTGTGAGCCATAAAAAAGATTTGGATTTGAAAAAGTGAGGTCCTTCTCTTGGGCAAAGACGAACACCGAAATGGGAGAGAGAATACTTTTTGGAAGGAGATTTTATATTCTATCTCCGAAAAATGAAGAAGAAGAATTTCTATATTCTTCTTCATGGAAAGCCGAGGACTCGAGGTGGCGCATCTCCACGCTCCAGAATCCGGAAAGGTGAGACTGCGACAGTGGGATCTCCACTCCGAGAATCGCAAAAGATTCGGATAAACCCTTAACTGTCGCGAAGGTTTAATTACCCGAACTAAAGATGAATTTCTCGTTTATCGAGAGTGAAACGATCCTGACTGTAGGAAGGTTTGATCGCTCGATTTGAAAGTGGACCTCTCGCTTCATTGGAGGAATCGATGAGGAGCGCTTTTGTTGTGTCCTAAGCCGTAGGAAGGTTTGACTCAAGTGGCAAGTTTTGAAGACGATCCTAACTATACGGCAAGGTTTGTGATCGCCGTTGATTTATGGACCTTCGTTGCATGTGGATGGGAAACCGAGAGGGGATTTACTGTGGTCCTCTGTAGAAGGGTTTGAGCCAAGTGGGTGTTTGGGAGACAATCCTAACTGTAGGAAGCGGTTTGATCGCCTCAAATTTGTGCGACGCTCTTTGTTTCATTGGAGGAATCGGAGGTGATTTATGTGGTCCTAACTGTAAGAGGTTACCAAAGTGGGGCTTTGATGAGACAATCCTAACTATTAGTATAGGTTTGATTGGCGCCTCTCAATTTGTGGCATCCCTGCTCGTTCATTGGGGGAATCGTCAGAGGGGATTTTGACTGTTGGTCTAACTGGTAAGAAGTGTTTTGACGAAGTGGCGTGTTTTGAGAGCAATCCTAACTGTAGGAAGGTTTGATCGCCTCAATTTGTCTGGACCTCTCGTTCATGCATGGGGGAATCGAGAGGGGATTTTGACTGTGGTCAGCTAACCTGTAAGGAAGGTTGACCATAGTGGGTACTTTACCGGTCCAGACTCTATACAGAGAGAGTGCTTTGAGTGCGCATAGACATGGTTGAGAATGGGAGTCTTATTCTTACATGCTTGGTTTTGCGGAAATCTTCCCATTACATTATTCGTCCACCCCAGTTCCTCTGCGGAATCTGTCGTTCGGACATTAATTATCAGTTAACTAACACGGGGTTATCCTTATAGAATATTAAGCTTAATATTCTCCAGCGAACTTATCCCGTTCGCAAATCAAGTCGGGAAACAGTTTTTTAGACTCATCAATACCTATTGGAGTATCAGGAGTAGTTTAACCTCTTTATACCGGTCGAGGATTGAGAAACAGTATACTCGTATACTCTTATGAGTTTTTGAGAAGCAGTTATACTACTTATACTTATCGGAGCTCTTAGGAAGCAAGTTTATACTCTTTATACCGGTCGGAGTTGCTGCCATTCTCAATTTGCCCTTAGCCTCAGCGTTATGACGCGGCTTTCAACCAATGGTCTGAATGCTATTCTTGCAGAGCAAAAGCATATTCCTTGGTGGGCAATGTAACGACCCTCCTGTGGTATGGCACAGTACTTTTGGGCCGTAGTGTTGTCAGCTCGCTCCTGATTTCGTTGATAGGTGGTAGCTTGCATCTTGTTAGCCTTCAAGCGAGGATTCGAAGATGGCGCGAACGTCTTCGTCCTTGCAAGGAAATACTCTCTTGGAGTCCCGGACCCGCAAGTCTTTTGCCTGGCCTTCGGGATTGCTTTGTGACAGCTTGATTACCAACCAGCCAGTAGCTGGCAGGTGTTTTGCCTTACCACGAGAGGCGAAGTTTGGAGTCCAGCGGATTAAACCGTCGCGTTGTTCGCTTCTCGGCCTTCTTCCTTCGGAGCAAACGTTCGGCTTGTTTCACCGCGCACCTTCAGATCCTTCAAGTGTCAGACGGTGTGTTTCCGCAATTGCGTTGCCAAACACGTCCAACGCAAGCGGTTTGTTGTGGCAGTGTTGGAGGATGCAATTCCTCTGTGATCGAGTCCGGGCAATTTCATCGCCTTGTCCGGAACCATTTTGACGAAAGGTGTCGACTAACTCCCCGTCCTTTTGGTTTTCTCGTCGAGTATGCTCCGATAGATATCTCGGCTAGTCGCTCGTCGAAGAAGTTTGTGCGAGGCAAGCATGGTTCATATCGTACCCAGCTGCGTTCACGGCTACTTGGCTTGAGGCGGTCGATACCAATTCGAAGGCTGGCTCCGGCGAAGAGTGGCCAAACTGCAATGACGCACATCAGAGGCTTCATTGCGGAGATAATACCCCAAGCGCGATTTGAAATAAAATCAAATGCCTGTAGTTGGGGGAACCCTTCCGCAGTCGAACGGTTCTCTAGATTTTGGAAGTGATATAACTGACTTCGCGCCGAGATAGGGGATCCAATTCCCATTCCTCGTGGGTACATGACAAGGAATACCTGTTTTCTATGCTCTTACTTGAGCGCGAGGATCAATGTGGTTGATTTTGCTCTCGAGATCATTTGATCATTCAAGTCTGTCACTTGTATCCTCGTTGGCATCCTCGTTATCACCCTCATGCATTGAATGGAAGGGTTATTAGGCATTGTGAGCTCCATCCCTTATCCGTGGTGCTCTTCTCCATGAACAACATGATTACGGTGACTTGGTTCAACCTTGTTGCGCTTCCCTGCAATGCCTGGATTTGTTGCTCAATGTTTTTATTTTTTTCCATCTCTCTCATGCATGCTGGGCATGGCCATCTGGCATCTTCGAACGCTGAAGCCCTTCTTCTAGCTTAGCATAGCGCTGGTTCTTCTCCTTTAGCGCAAACCTCAGCCGTCTTTCGAAAACATCTTGGCCGATTTCTTCCGCGCTTATCATGATGGACTCCGCGGGGTTGCTCCTTCGCTGGACTACGTAGGTATTGTCTCGCCGCGCATCAGCCGAGCAGGCCAGAGACAGAACTCGTATTCTACGATGTCTTCCGAATGGCAATCTTGTCGCGAACCCTACCATAAAGTTCCTCGCCGCGATGCTCCGACTGCACGGCGCCGCGTTACACGTCCGGGACGCTTCCCAGAAAACGATTTGAGATCAATCCTGGTGCTCGATGTCTCTTTGCTGGTCAATGTTGGCGGTGACACCTCGGAAATTCTCGGCGTCTTTATCCACCGTTCTTACTTTTGGGCAGGAAGGGCCTATGCTTGGTTTTGGCGTTTCGGTGCCGAAGCCTTTCGAACACTGAAATTCTCTCGGGGACTAGCCTGATGCAAGTTGCATTGAGAACAGGTACCGCCCGAATGAGCTTTTGAACTAGGGCAGCTAGTTTCTAGGCCCTTTCGAGGACTCCTCTTTCTGGCTTTTGCTCGTACCCCCAGCATGATAGTACAGCCCGTCCGTTTGAAAGTCAGAGGCAGCCTATCGTGTGTTGGCAGCGACTTCTCAGGTTATAAACGTAATCATAGCTTCAGACGAAACGTTTCCTTCTGAGGGCGAATTACCTTCTTTGGACTTCAAGGAGTCACGCGCCTCCGAGACATGCGCTCTTTTTGGGCGTGAATATCTCAGCGGGGCCCTGAACTTCAATGCGCAAAGTAAGTTGCGCTTTGGGTGGCCATGATTTCTCTGTCACGTTGAAGGGTTGCGGCGACCCCCAGCGTGTTGATTCGTCGGGGTTTTCTTAGTGGGCCGCCAAAACGTCTTGATCGGAGCTTTGCTTCGCTCATCGGGAATTGGACGGCGAGTGCAGCTCAAGACTACTTTGCTTCTTTCGGGAGGATTGCTGCATTGATCTCCCGGAGTAGCTAGGGGAATTCTCGGCGACTTAGGCTTGGTTGGCCGGAGGTTGAATTTTGGTTGGAGTGACTGCAAAGGTTGCCTCCTTAGCGCTGAATTCCGCTTTCAGACTTTGGCGCTCACCAGATTTTGCGAGTTGGTGGCGGCTTCTTGACCAACCTCTTTCTGCAACTTTCTGCGGGCTTCTTGCGGCTTGAGCCCGGTGCCTGCGCATGATCAGTGGCGCTGGCGTTTGCGAATGCGTTCCCTCGCAGCGTTGAACGTTCCGCTTTGACAGCGGACACATTGCATTGTCGGCGGCTTGGAGGAACCACCATTCATCTGTCTGTTGGAGGCTGTTTGTCCTCTTCTGTTCTTCAGATCCGTGTTTGTAGGCGGATCCCCGTCTCACAGATTCCCATGGCCTTTGCGAATCGTTTCGGCAAGGCGCTGACGTTGCCTTTGGCGGGCTCTTTTTGAGAGATGCACGCGAGCGCGGCCTCGCAAACGAAGATTTGGCCAGAGCAGATCTGACCTTGGTTGGAAGTTGGAGAGATTCTCACCCGATGCAGCTTTGGCATCAAAACAGGGCGAGATCTTCGTTGGTAGCCTCAACTTCTTCGTACCAACGAACTTTTCTCCTGGAGGAGTAACTTGGACTTCTTGGACTTGCGGGGGGAGGTAGGTCTGGGACAGGATGAAAGGTATCGCTCGAAATTGGTCTGATGCGAACTCGGTAATTCGACCTCCTGCCACAGACCGGGATTGAGATCCGCGGCTGCGACGCAGTCGATCTCGGTCGGCGAGGATCGTCGCTCCCACTGTGGTCGCACAGATTGTTCGCGGGAAACCGTTGGCTTTCTCATCTAATGAGATAGATTGTCATCGTTGAGTTAGCAACTTTTTTGAGTTTACAAAAGATGCCGGTCTTTTATAGATCGGTTAGCATAAATCAAAGAAAATAAAGAAAATTACCACTGTCCTCTGTGAACAAATGCACGAGCTCATCCTGTTTTGCGGTCGGCCTCGCTTTGGTGCGGTTTCTTTGCCTGGCGCCGGGTTGTTTGCCGTGGACCTGCACCGCGCGATCTAGATCGGTCGGATTACGCAGTATTGACGGGTATTATTTCGCACGAAGGAAATAATTGAGCCGGGAGGGATTGATTCACCAAGGAATACAATCGCTCAAGTCTCGGATTCTAAGACCGAAGCCTAGATTCCGGAGTTCGTACGCGTAGAATTGTGTAGTACTGAAGTATCTGGTCACTCATCTGATTATACCTGCCTTATTTTTGGCGTTGACTGGTTCCGTTCGAGCACCAGATCTGGATGAGGCCATATTTGTCTGTTTGAAAATGTCCTAAAGTTTGAATCTGTTTGGATATCGAGTCCTCGAGTTCAGGCAGGGCTTCGCCTCTCGCAAGATTTCGGCAACCCTTGCAAAATGAAACAACCCCTCTCCTATTTATAGCCAAAGGCGTCACTGTGCCGGTGTGCACGTGTGGCTCGACCCGTAGGTGGCCGGCCACCTGGCAAGGTGGCTGGCGCTACATGCGCAGAGCCAGCCCTGAGGTGGCTCGGCGGCACGCCCAGGGGTGCTTCGGGCTGCCGAGCCACCGCTTGGGTGGCTCGGCCTTGGCCGAGGCCACCTGCAAGGGTGGCTCGGCCTTGGCCGAGGCCACCCTGAGGTGGCTCGGCTTTGGGCTCGAGCCACCTCATATGTGGCTCGGCCGTTGGCCGAGCCACCGCTGAGGTGGCTGCGGCCCCGAGGGGTCCACCTCCAGGTGGCTTCTGGCTTGGGCTCGAGCACCTTGAAGGTGGCTCGGTTTGGCCGGAGCCACTCCGGGTGTTGTTTCGTTCGCGATCATTTTTCCATTGTCCGGTTCTGCGCTTCGTTTGTTGAATCTGGACTTGATTCCGTTGTGTTTAATGTTGTGTGGTTGATTGACCTGGAAACGAGCTCGTTGACATTGATTGACCAGATTTGGCAGTTAAGGTCCGGATGCCTGATTAGGCGTAATGCCACTTCTGAATTGCTGAAGTCCGAAACTGATCTTGATTCGATCGTGATTCGTTCGAGTGCCGCTCTCGTTGGATGACTCGTTTGACTCTTACGAATACTTGGCTTGATCCCCGCACGGCGAATTGGATGTATTCGCGTTGCTTGGCGTGCGATTCGTCGATCTTCTTTGTCGCCTCGTTTGGTTTGTCGTTTGTGCCGAGCTAATGCTAGGGGACGCTATAAGCAATTTTATATGCCTACACCTGTGTGGAGAACGAAACAGGCAATAAGCTAAAGTGCCTAAAATCTGATAATGGAGGTGAGTATTGCAGCCAGGAGTTCGAGAACTTCTGCTCATCCCACGGGATTAGAAGACTAAAGACCGTCTCAGGCACACCTCAGCACAACGGAGTGGCGGAGCGCATGAATCGTATTATCTTGGAGCGCGCCAGAAGCATGAGGATCCACTCCGGATTGCCCAAGAGCTTTTGGGCCGAAGCTGTCAATACTGCTACATACTTGATCAACCGTGGGTCATACGCGGCTCTCACTTATGGGATACCTGAAAAGGCTTGGACCGGAAAGAAGCTGAAGCTAGAGCACTTACGAGTATTTGGTTGTGACGCCTATGTCATAACCAATCCTGCAGACCAGTCAAAGCTTGATCCAAAGTCAAAGAAACTCTCTTTCATCGGCTATGGAGGAGATGAGTATGGGTACCGTTTCTGTGATCACGATGCGCGCAAGGTGGTGCGTAGTCGTGACTGTAGGCGTATAAAATTGCTTATAGGTCTCTTAGCATAGCTCGGCACAAACCGACGAACCAACGAGGCGACGAGGTTGACGAATCGCACGCAAGCAACGGAATACATCCATTCATGTGTGGAATCAAGCCAAGGGTTCGAAGAATCAACGAGTCATCCAAACAAGAGCGGACTCGGATGAATCACAACCGAATCAAGATCGGTTTCAGACTCGAACTCAGAAGTGGATTTACTGCCAAAACAGGAATCAGATTTACTGCCAAAACAGGAATCGGATTTACTGCCAAATCAGAGTCTAAGTCAACCGAAAAACGGATACAACGGACAAAACGACGAAACAGAAACGCCTAAGGGGGGCTCGGCCAAAGCCGAGCCACCCATGGGTGGCTCAGCCAAAGCCGAGCCACCCATGGGTGGCTCGGCCAAGGATTCAAACTTTAGGACTTCGAGGACTTGCTCATCCAGATCTGGTGCTCGGCGATCGTCAACGCCAAATAAGGCAAGAGTTCGAGAGGACCGGATCTCAGATCTACGCAGGCGTACTCCGGATCAAAGCTTGGTCTTTGATCCCGAGATTTGGGCGATTGTTTCCTTGGTGAACTAATCCCCCCTCGGCTATTATTTCCTTGGCGAAATAATACCCATCGTACTGCGTAGATCCAACCGGATCTAGATCGCGCGGTAGTCCACGGATAAACCCCGGCGCAGGCGAAGAACCCACAAAGCGAGTGACCGCAAAACAGGAGCTCGCGATTTGTTCGACAAATAAGGAGAAAGTTGTAATTTTTTTTATTTCTTTTTTTATTTGATTTTCGTTGTAACCGGATCTAAAAAAAGACCGGATCTTTGTAATCGATAAACTATTACAAGAATTTGCAATGGAATCAATGATGAATCTGGTGACCACAGTGGGAGCCGCCGATCTCGCTGCCGAGATCGGAGCGTCGCAGCCGCGGATCTTAATCCCGGTCGTGGAGGAGGTCGAATACGAGTTCGACCAGCAGAAGTTCGAGGAATACTTGTCGTCCTCGTCCGGATCAACCTCCCCCCGCAAGTCCAATAAGTTCTTCTCCAAGAGAAAGGCTCGTTGGTACGAAGACGTCGAAAATACCAATGAAGATCTCGCCCCGTTTGATGCCAAAGTCGCATCGGGTGAGATTCCTCCAAATCCCAACCAGGTCGGATCTGCTCTGGCCAACTCTTCTGCCGCAGGGGGCGTGGTGACTCTCTCGAAGAGAGCCCGCCAAAGGCAACGTCAACGCCTTGCGAAACAGTTCGCAAAGGCCATGGAGTCCGTTGACAGGATCCGCTACAACGCGGATCTGAAGAACAAGAGAGGCAAAAAGCCTCAACAATCAATGAATGGTGATTCATCCAAGCCGCCAACAATGGAATGGGTCTGTGTCAAACGGAACCGATCAACGCTGGAGGAGCGCATTCGCAAGCGCCGCGCACTATCAGCGCAGGCACGGGGTCAAGCTGAAGAAGCCCACCAACCAGCAAAGTTTGGAGGCCAAAGTCTGAAGCGGCGGTTCAGACCAAAGAGCGTCAACTGCAGCCGTCGAAAGTTCAACTTCCGACGAATCAATCCAAACCGCCGATGATTTCCACAACTGCTCCGGGAGACCCCGCAGGACCATCCCAGAAAAGGAAGTCAGTTTTGGAGCGCCTCGGTCCATTTCCCAAGGAGCGAGGTAAAGCTTCAATTCAGGAACGTTTGGACCCAATGAAGAAGCCACGAACGAATCAACATGCTGGGGGTCGTCGCAACCCTCAACATGACAAAGAGATCATGGCACCCAAGCGCACTACCTTGCGCATCGAAGTCCAAGAGCCCGCTAAGAACTCATGCCCAAAAAGGCATGTCTCGAGGCGCGTGACTCTTGAGGGCCCAAAGAAGGCAGTTCACTCTCAGAAGGAAACGTTATCGTCTGATGATGATTACGTTATACCTGAGAAATCGTGCTAACACACGATAGGTTGCTCCGACTTTCAAACGGACGAGCTATACTATCGTGCTAGGGGTACGAGCAAAGCTAGAAAGAGAAGTCCTCGAAGGCTAGAAACTCAGTGCCCTTATTCAAAGCTCATTCGGGCGGTACTGTCTGAGTGCAACTGCATCAAGACAGTCCCCGAGAGAGTTTCGGTGTTCGAAAGACTTAGTACCGAAACGCTAAAACCAAGGCCTAGGCGTTTCCGACGAAGAAGAACGACGGTTGAAGACGGAGAATTCCCGAGGGTCATCGCCAATATGACCAGCAAAAGGACGTCGACACAGAATAATCCCGAGTCGATTCCGGAAGTACCCTGGCGGATGACCCGTCTGCAGTCCAGAGCCATCATACGAGGAACTTATGGTAGGGTTCGGACGAGATTACCGTCAGAAGATGAAGTATCGGATTCCTGTTCTGCTGTCGCATCAGATAACACAGTATCCAGCGATGGACAACCCTGCGAGTCATTCATGATAAGCGCGGAACAAGTGTCCAAGATGCTCGAAGACGCCTTAGCTAAGCAACAGGAGAGCTTCAGGTTCGAAATGCAGATGGCCATGTAGAACATGAGAGAAATGCATGACCAGCAAATCCGAGCGCTAACGAATCAGCAAGGCGAGCCAAGTCGTCGTAACCAGGTTCATCTGGAAGATGAAGACACAAATGTGAACGAGGCTCACAATGCCAATAATCCTCCCGTCAATGCAGGGGGTGGTAACGAGAATGCTAGTCACAACACCACGCTTCCACCTCAGAATCATGCTGACGAAAACTCGGGTGAAAGTCTGAAAATCAAAAATCTCGAGAGCAAAATCAATACGTTGATTTCCGCCCAAGAGATAAAGAAGACTGGCATTCCTTGTCCCTACCCAAGAGAATGGGAATCAATCCCGTATCCGGCGAAGTTCAACTTAATCAACTTCACGCCGTTTGATGGGAAGGGTTCACCCACTCAGCATGTGATTTACTTCAAATCACATCTGGGGGTCATCTCTGGCAATGAGCCTCTGATGGTACGGTCATTCGTTAGCACTCTTCGCGGAACCGCCTTCGATTGGTATCGTCGCCTCAAGACAGGAAGCGTGAATAGCTGGGACGACATGGAGACTAAGTTCCTTGCTAACTTCTTCGACGACGACACCGAGATTTCAATTGGCACACTATTTGATGAGAAGCAGAAAAATGGTGAAACAGTTGAAAACTTCGTAAAGAGATTCCGAAACAAAGCGATGAATTGTAGGGATCCGATCAGTGAAGACTTTATCCTCGAGACTTGTCACAATAATCTTTCATTGGACATCCTCGAAGCGATGGGAACGGCACCGTCTGACACTTGAAAAGACTTGAAGGTGCGTGGTGAACAAGCCGAACGCTTCCTCCGAAGGAAGAAGGCCGAGAGGAACCGACCGATGGTTAATCCTCCGAACTCGAACTTTGCCTCTCGCGGTAAGGGCAAGGCACCTGTAGCTGCTGACGGTGCTAATCAAACGTCACAACAGCAATCCCGAAGCCAGCAAAAGACTTCGGGTCCAAGACTCCAAAAAGAGTACTCTTTCAAGGACGAAGAAGTTCCAGCCATCTTCGAATCCCTCCTTGGAAGCAACAAGATCAAGCTACCACCTATCACGAATCAGGAGGAAGCTGACAACACGACGGATCCAAAGTACTGTGCATACCACAGGAGGGTCCTTCATCCCACCAAGGATTGCTTTACTCTCAAGAATAGCATTCAGACCTTGGTTGAAGCTGGCGTTATAACGCTAAAGTAAGCCAGTTGAGAACGGCAACACTCCGATAAGTATAAGAGTATAAACTGCTTCTTAAGACTCCAAAGAGTATACGAGTATAAACTGTTTCTCAAATCTTCCAACAGGTGCAAGAGGTTAAACTGCTCCCTGCATACTCCAACATGTATATGAGTCTAAACTGTTTCATTTCTTTCATGGGAAGTTCCTAGAGAATTTTTATGTTCTTAAGGATAACCCGTTCACGTAGCTGAGAATAATGTCCGAACCAGTTCAGCAGAGGAAGCTGGGGATGGATAATTCATGTAACGGGAAGTTCCCAAAAGAAATCCATATAGTGTATTCTTAGGGATAACCCGGTCACCACAGCAAGGTAATGAATAAGAAACTCTCATTCAAATTCTCATCACTCTCATTGCTAGAGTCTGGACATAATATTCAGAATTGGTCAAACCTTTCTACAGTTAGGACCAAAACCAAAACCCCCTCTCGATTCCCCAATGAACGAGAGGTCCACAAATCGAGCGATCAAACCTTCCTATAGTTAGGATCGTCTCAAACCTCCCAATTGGTCAAACCTTCTTACAGTTAGGACCACAGTCAAAATCCCCTCTCGATTCCTCAAATGAACGAGAGGTCCACTTTCAGATCGAGCGATCAAACCTTCCTACAGTTAGGATCGTCTCAAACCTCTCGATTGGTCAAACCTTCCTACAGTTAGGACCAAAACCACGATTTACTCTCGATAAACGAGAAATTCATCTTTAGTTCGGTAATCAAACCTTCCGACAGTTAGGGTTATCCGAATCTTTTCGATTCTCTAAGTGGAGATCCCACTCTTAGTTTCACCTTTCCGGATTCTGGGGGTGGAGATCCCACTTCGAGTCTCCTTTCCAGCTGAAGATAGAATATAAAATTCTTTTTCTTTAGTGTCGGGAGATGGAATATAAAATTCTTCCTCTCCCATTTCGGGTTTATCTTTGCCCCAAGAGAAGACACCACCTTTTTCAAACTCCCAAAATCTGTGCCTCACAGGTACGTGGAAGTTTATCCCGAATCCTAAGCAGGGATAAGTCTGCGCCTAACACGCGCTGCCGGTTTAGTCTTTTTCCGTAGAAAAAGACACCAGAGTTCGATTCTGGGGTATTCTATCCTGAAACCTAAGCAAGGATAAGTCTGCGCTTAACCCGCGTTCACATATTCAACATTGTGGCAGGTTGTTATTAATAACACCAAAATTCATGCCTTACACGCATGGGGAATTTCATCCTGAATCCTAAGAAGGGATATGCCGACGCCTAACACGCGTCGCCGGTTTAGTCTTTCTCCGAAGAAAAAGACACCAGAGTTCGATTCTGGGGAATTTTATTCCGAAGCCTAAGTAGGGATAAGTCAGCGTCTAAAACACGTTGTTGGGTAGCCTATTCCCATAACAATGACGAAGTCTACATATTCCGAGTCGTAGCATCAAGTCTAAGAGAGTTCATTCTCTTAGCACAACGTTACATGCGGAACGGATTTAGACAATTCGCATGCTAGCCCGACTCAAACGGTAGTCGGTAAAGGCTAATCAAATCCGTTGAAGGCTGGGGGTTAGCCAAAAATCCCAAAGTCAACGCCTAACACGCGTCGCCGGGTAGTCTATTCCCGTGAGAAAGACGAAGTCTACATAGTCAATATCGTAGCACTAAGAGCGTTAACTCTCTTAGCACAACGTCACATGCGGAACGGATTTAGACAATCCGCATGCTAGCCCGACTCAAACGGTAGTCGGTAAAGGCTTATCAAACCCGTTGATGGCTGAGGGTTTGCCAAAAATCCTATAAATACGAGAGTCACTGACGCATCAGCTTCATTAGTTGGTCTCGTGAATTGAGCATCCAATAACATTCGAAACCCTAGGGTCAACGCCGGTCAACGCGTAACCCTAGGTCAACGCCAATCAATGCGTTGCAATGAAAGAATCAATACTCCGAAAAGTATACGAGTATAAACTGCTTCTTAATACTCCGAAATCAATGCGTTGCAATGAAAGAATCACCACTCCGAAAAGTATACGAGTATAAACTGCTTCTTAATACTCCAATAAGGTATATGAGTATAAACTATCCCCTATTTTTTGGTTGAGAAGTTCCTGGAGAATATTTTTATAAATATTCTTAAGGATAACTCAACAACACAACGCCGGACAACGCGTTGCACATAAAAACTCGACGCCAGCAATCGATGGTCAATTCTACGAGCTGAAGATCAAAAATCAGGAATGACTTCAAGGTTCAAAATTTCCGACAAACGGTCAGACAATAAATGCAGCACCGGAACCCTTACAGACATTCGACAAAGCACCGAATAGCCTGAAGGATTGGAGGAATCAAAGACAGAAGCCATTCCAAAGTCCCGTTATACCGACTGAAGGTTGGGACAATCATATCCAAAGTATTCCAGACTCTTCTATAAAAGAACGAGACTGAAATACTTTGGAGGGGGTATCTGTAGGCATATAAAATTGCTTATAGGTCCCCTAGCATAGCTCGGCACAAACCGACAAATCAAGCCAAGGGTTCGAAGAGTCAACGAGTCATCCAACCAAGGGCAGACTCGGACGAATCACGATTGAATCAAGATCAGTTTCGGACTCGAACTCAGAAGTGGATTTACTGCCTAATCAGGAATCGGATCTACTGCCAAATCAGATCAACAAATCAGAGTCTGAATCAACCGCGAGACCGGACAAAACAACGAAACCCAACACCCATGGGTGGCTCGGCCCAGTGCCGGCCACCCATGGGTGGCCGACCCAGATCTATGCACGGGCACAGTTCAGAGAGCCTATAAATAGGCTCCCCTTTGTTCATTTGAAAAGGTTGGATTTTTTAGAGGCGAAGCCCTGCTGGATTGAAGACTCAGATCTAAAAAAGATTCAAACTTTAGGACTTCGAGGACTTGCTCATCCAGATCTGGTGCTCGGCGATCGTCAACGCCAAATAAGGCAAGAGTTCGAGAGGACCGGATCTCAGATCTACGCAGGCACACTCCGGATCAAAGCTTGGTCTTTGATCCCGAGATTTGGGCGATTGTTTCCTTGGTGAACCAATCCCCCCTCGGCTATTATTTCCTTGGCGAAATAATACCCATCGTACTGCGTAGATCCGACCGGATCTAGATCGCGCGGTAGTCTACGGATAAACCCTGGCGCAGGCGAAGAACCCACAAAGCGAGTGACCGCAAAACAGGAGCTCGCGATTTGTTTGACAAATAAGGAGAAAGTTGTAATTTTTTTATTTCTTTTTTTATTTGATTTTCGTTGTAACCGGATCTAAAAAAAAGACCGGATCTTTGTAATCGATAAACTATTACAAGAATTTGCAATGGAATCAATGATGAAGAAAGCAACGATTTTCACCGCGAACAGTGACGTCGTGTTCCATGAGAATGCGGTGTACAAGACCAAAGAGGTGAGTGGGAGTCAGCTATCTCCTTCTCTTTTCCCAGATATTGCTGACAGTGAGGATGGCGGTGAGATACCAATCAGCATAGAAGACGGAGACCAAGAGAACGTGCAGGATGCACAGCAGCAGGATCCAGCAGAGCTGCCGATCGCAATTCGCAAAGCTCCAAGAAATCCAAGGATGCCAGAGAGGTACATTTCCACCATGAATTACCTTCTCCTGACTGACAATGGTGAGCCAGAGAGCTATGAGGAGGTACAGCAGACCGGCAAAGCTCGGGGCGAGTGGGAGTCTGCCATGGAGGAAGAAATGAAGTCCTTGATGAAGAATAGGACTTGGGAGCTCGTAAAGCTTCCAAGAGGGAGAAAGGCTCTTCACAATCGGTGGATTTATCGGGTCAAGGATGAAGCCGATGGACGGATACGCTACAAGGCGAGGCTTGTAGTGAAGGGCTATGAGCAGAAAGCAGGGATAGACTATTCTGACGTTTTTGCTCCCGTCATCAAGTTGACCACGATCCGAACTGTGCTGAGCATTGTAGCAGTTCGAGATCTCCATCTAGAGCAGATGGATGTGAAGATAGCATTCCTTCATGGAGATTTGGAGGAAGAGATCTATATGCATCAACCAGTGGGCTTCGAGGAAAGAGGCAAGGAGGGCCTCGTGTGTCGCCTGCTCAAAAGCTTGTATGGCCTGAAGCAAGCTCCGCGATAGTGGTACATGAAGTTCGAGAACTTTATGGAGGAGAACGATTTTCTCAAATGCGACACAGACCATTGCTGCTTCATCAAGAGATACGGTGAATCCTATGTGATACTCTTGATTTATGTTGATGACATGTTGATTGCAGGACCCGACTTAGCCCGCATCGAGGAACTTAAGGGGCGTCTCTCCGAGTGCTTCAACATGAAGGATCTGGGTCCAGCAAACCAGATTCTAGGAATGAGGATCATCAGAGACAGATCACTACGAAGGCTGAGGTTGTCTCAGAAGGCCTACATTGAGAAGATTCTTGAAAAGTTCAGCATGGAGAAAGCTAAACCAGTGGGCTCGCCGTTTGCAAGCCATTTCAAGCTATCGAAGACCCAAGCACCAGAGACTGCTGAAGAGCATGAGTTCATGGCCAACATACCATACGCATCTGTCGTCGGGAGTTTGATGTATGTGATGGTGTGCACGAGACCAGATATTTCACAAGGAGTGGGAGTTGTGAGCCGCTTTATGAGCAATCCAGGGAAACAACACTGGGGTGCGGTTAAGTGGCTTCTACGCTACTTGAGAAGCTCGTCCGACCGTTGTCTTGAGTATGGCGGGGCAGATTTACAGCTAGAGGGCTTTTGTGATGCAGACTATGCCGGGGACATAGACTCGAGAAGGAGTACGAGCGGCTACATCTTCATCTTGGGTGGTGGAGCGATAAGTTGGAGATCCAAGTTACAGGATATTGTGGCTTTGTCGACAACCGAAGCCGAGTACGTGTCTGCAGCAGAGGCAGCAAAGGAGTTGTTATGGTTAAAGCTTTTCTTCTCGAGCTTGGAGTAAGCTTTGAGAAATACTTCATCCACTGCGACAGTCAGAGTGCCATTCACTTGTCAGAGAACGACGCATTCCATGCTCGGACCAAGCATGTTGACGTGAAGCACCATGCCATACGGAGATAGCAAAGCATGAACGAGTTCAAGCTTGTGAAGATTGATACGAGGTACAATCCAGCCGATATGCTGACCAAGCCAGTTCCGCTCGAGAATGTGAGGCTGTGTGCAGCCTCATATGGCCTCCGTTGAGAATGCTGAGGGCCATGCAAGACGCCAAATATACAAGACATTCAGATGATGCAACCAAGAAGGGTGTGAAGATATGATTGATACTCAATCAAATCTTCAAGTGGGAGATTGTTAGCCTAACAAAACAAACTGTGGGGCCCACAAAGGTGGGCCCCACAAAGAAAAATGAGATTTCGGTGCCGTTTTTTTTGAAGAATGAAAAAGGTGGCGGGTCCTACCGGGTCCCATAAATATTTTATTATTAGTGGCGGGTCCCACAGATAATATTATATTTGTGCATAGTATTTTCTTAAACACTATAAATAAGGCCCTAAACTCTTAAGGAAATCTTATCCCAGAAACAACTCCTCTTATAGAAAGAGTATGAGAAAACAAAGAGAGAGTTTGTGAGAGTTCTTGGAGTGTATCTGATCAAGAGTGTGTGTTCTCTTTGATCAATTCTTTTGGGATATAAAAGAATTTGGCGGCGTCGTTGCACCGTGGAGTAGCTCCGAAGGAGTGAACCACGTATATCTGTGAGTACTCTGGTTGATCTTATTGCACCGTGGAGTAGCTCCGAAGGAGTGAACCACGTATATCTGTGAGTACTCTGGTTGATCTTGTGCCTTTATTTTGTGTATTGTGTCTCCGTTAGAGGCGTTCTTATTGGGGGTGTTTCCTATCAAAAGGTTCTAGTTTTTCCTTTTGCTCTAACATTAATACTTATTGTGTCTTCAGGTGGTTAAAGACTACAAAGACTTTGCATTCTCGGACTACGCAAGAGTAGGCAGAGCGCTGGTATTGTACGAAATTGGCAATCGAGATGAATCCATCGCGGAGATGGAAGATGTATCGATATCTCTAAAAGGATACCCAGGTAAAAAATTTCTTATACCCAGATGTTTACCTTTGAATCCTAGTAGTCATGTTAAGTAAATAATTTTTTTTTTAACTGCAGAGGTTCATGCAGCTCTTGCTGCAGCATTGTATGTAGACAAGCACGCTCCGCTGCTGGCCGAGAATCAGTTCACAATTGCGACTCTTTTGGATCCTCATTATACTGATCTTTCTTATGTGAAGGAAACCAAACATTGGCCTCCGAGTTTAGTTAGTTCATTGCAACATTTCATCACGCTGTCATAAGGGCTTTTATGTATAGTTTTGGCCATGGAATTGTATTATAGTACATGATATATACGTAGATTTTTCTATTTCTAAAGGAAAATTTAACATTTTCAATATATCTTTTTGATGTTCACCTTGTTGTTTATGGTGGATTTCAGATTGAACAGCACAGTGGATAACTTCTACACTCCATATTGCGATTTTTTGATGCATCGGTTTGATGTGCCACTAGCTTGTTAGAATATCTCGATGATTTGCAACTTTTCCAGAATTTGAAGAATATCTATTTCTATATTTTTACTCCAAAAGAAAAAAATATATGGATTTTATAACTATCTGCTATTTATTTGAACCATATTTCCAATCCGATGTCCAATGTCAAACATCAAGGTTCTTTTTCATTTTCAATCCTCGGTTACAAATCCTTTTAGAACATCTCGCATTCAATTACATGAATATTCTGAATCATACAATAAGCAGTTGATGTTCTATTTTGATTGTATACATGACTTCCATTACAAAGAGAAAGATTGTTACATCCTATTATTAATAATAAATCAGTACAAACAATATCAGCAAAAATATTATATGGGTTTATGCCGTAGTTTTGTTTACTCTTTGGTGAACCTTTTAGGCAGTTTTATCTACATGAGTTGTGGTGTTTTTTGCTTGATATGTAGTATTCAAAACTGATAGTACATACTTTTGGAGTTTGGAGTATGTTCTATTTTTGTAACAACCATATTACATGATATTTAGCTGGCTGGTAGGGGTGTAGATACGTACGGTTTGGATATGATGCTTACCATATCCGTATCCGCTTAGCCATCTCGGATATAGATACGGATACGGATATACCTCGGTAAGGAAAATTCATATTCATGTCTGCTAAAATGGGACACGGTAACGGATAAACATGCGGATATATAAGCGGATAGGCATGTGGATACAAAACGGATATGAGAAAACTAGATGGTATTGAGAAAAAAATAATTCATGTGATATAAAAGAGTTCGTTAATATGTTCACTATAACTGAAAAGTTAAAATTAGACATCTTGATCATCAAAATTAACCACAAATCCATAATCTAATAATCAAAGCTATCATAAGAGTATGACTAATATATATTTGGATATTTCAGATACAGATACAGATATTTCACTACAAAACCATATCCGTAGTCATATCCTATCAGTTATAGATTTGAGTAACCATATCTGTATCCTGACGAATACATGTAGGCATCGAAAATTGCCTATAGGTCTCCACAAACAGCTCAGTGTTAAGGAACGACGATGAACGTCACTGTCCGGTTTACAGAAGCTTGATTGATGTTGGCAAATGCTTGAAGTGAATCAACGAACTACGTGAAGCGTCGGAGTTTCAAAATAACAAGGATACGAATTGATCGAGAGCCCCGCGTCGCCTACAAAAGGTGTCACGCCCCTCGTGTCCCAGTTGATTCCACAGATGATCTAATCATTGGAGCTTATAAAACTCCTCGTCGGCTTTCCAACGCACTTGGAATCACTCAAATCCGAGTTCGGACGAAGAATTTACAGCGGAAGCGGACAAATAGACATAACGGAGTGTCTCGGCCCAGTTTGAGACACCCTAGGGTGTCCGCACAAGTTGGAGACACCCCAGGGTGTCCGCACAAGTTGGAGACACCCCAGGGTGTCCACACAAGTTGGAGACACCCAAAGGTGTCTCGGAACTTGTGAAGCTATTTTGACCATGATCCCATTAGAATCTGAAGAAACTCAAAACAGTAAAGTTGTAGATATTTTTTTCAGCTTTCCAATTCATCTAGATCCACGTCATTTGGAGGTCATATGAGGAAGTTATGACGAAAATAGCGCCGAGACACCCAAAGGTATCTCGGAACTTGTGAAGCTGTTTTGACCATGATCCCGTTAGAATCTGAAGAAACTTAAAACATGTAAGTTGTAGCTCTCTTTGTCAGCTTTCCAATACATCTTGAATTATTCAAATCCAAGTTCGGATGAAAGAATTAGAGCTAAAATACTGAAGAGGGTACAAACTATCTCGGATTTTGGGAGACACCCGAGGGTGTCTCGGATTTTGTGAGACACCCTAGGGTGTCTCGGATTTTGGGAGACACCCTAGGGTGTCTCCAACGCGGATTTGGGCCCTTTAGGTGGTTTTAACCGCTCTGCAACCCCTTAAGCCTATAAATACAAGCCTTAGGCCCTCATTTTTCAAGATCTGGAATTTTGGAGATTAGGCGAAGCCCTGCCGGATTGAAGACTGAAGGTGCACGGATTTTAGAGAGGAGGAGGAGAGAACGGATCCAGTTCTTCAACGCAAGAGAGAGAGATTCATCAGATCTACAGTTTCTCGGATCTGTTCCTTAAGATTATCCCGTTGTGGTAATCTTAAGAAGAGTGATTATCTCGCTTCGCTGAGATAAGAGCTACGATTTCTCGATCCCTTCGCGGATAGACAAAGCTCTGCCCAATTTTTCAGCAATCAGATCTGATCGATGGTGGTCCACGGATAAACCCTGGCACAGGCAAAGATCCCACGCAAGCAGAAGACTGATGAACGATCTCTGCGTTTGTTTCAAAAAGTTGCAAACTTTTTTATTTTCATTGTGTAAGGAGATCTTATAAAAAGATCAACTTTTTATTTCATTCGAGTTTATTGTAACGACTAAAGTTGTAATAGATTCGATAACAATGGAAATAGCAACTTTCACCGCAAACAAACTGGCGACCACAGTGGGAGCCAACCGCTTCGTCGCCGAAGCTGTCGTGCCGCAGCCGACGATCAAGATCCCGGTGCTCGAAGAGGTCGAATATGAATTCGACCAGCAAAAGTCAAAAGTTTGAAGAGTACCTCTCTTCCTCCTCCTCCAGATCCGCCTCTCCTGGCAAGTGCAAGTGCAGCTCCTCCTCCAGAAAGATCTGCTGGTCTTCAGATCTGAAGATCCAAGAAGACGATCTCTCTGCCGCTGTTGCTGTTGCACCTTGCAATGATCCACCGGCGTTCAATGAAGCCAAATTGGAGATCTGAACTCCTTCACGATTAAGGAGTCGACTGCTGAGGCGTGCCAACTCTATCAAGGAAACGACAACGCCTCGCGCGTCAATTCGCCAAGGCTTTGGATCAGATGGATGGTCTCCATTACCAAGCAGATCTGGAGCTCAGAAAGCGCCGAGTGGCTAATCTGTTGCCACGACCAGCATCGGAATCCTCCTCTCGATCTCCAATTAACGGATGAGTTCGTGTCCAAAGAACCCGCTCTACTCTCGAGGAGCGAATCCAGAAGCGTCGCACCTTGCTTGCGCATGCCCGGACCCTTGTGCAAAAAGCACAAGAAATGCAAAAGGAAAAGGCAGTTAAGAGATCGCCGAGATCCAAACAAGTTGGGGCGCCAAAAGCCAAATCAGCGCCTAAGGCAAAAGCATTCGAAACTGCCTTCCGGCCTTTGTCAACTCCAGATCCCGCTCGTATTGCTCCCGCACTTCCGGTGAAGCCCTATGACAGCGTGGGTCTCTCCAAATCTAGAATCCTATTGAAGGATCGTATCGGTGCCCTACCCGAGAATCGAGGAAAAGCACTTGTTAAGGAAAGCTGTAGATCGTTGAAGGAGCTTCGAGCCAACATCTGGACTGGGGGTCGTACGCGACCTCCTAACAAATTAATTTCTGCAACGGCCCGCTTGGCGGTGCGTGCAGAAAATCAGGAGCCCGTTAAGGTTTCACCCTCACAAAGGTGTGATTCCAAACGTGTGACTCCCGTAGATGCCAACAAGGTAATGTTTACTCAGAGGAAAACGCGTCAGACAGACGAACGAGTTATACCTGAGAATCTATGTAAACAGCCGATAGGGTACTCCGACCGCAACGTCGATGAGTTGTACTATCGGGCTGGGGGTACGAATAAATCTCGAAAGAAAGGTACCCGAGAAACGGACTCTCATTGTCCATATATCAAAATTATCAGGGCAGTATTATCAACGTGTAGCTGCCCCAAGACCTCTCCGCAGAGGGTCTCGATATTCGAGAGAATCTCCGATGGAACGACGAAGCCCAAATCAAGGCGTTTCCACCAAAGAGGATCGGTTGCTCGAGATGATAAATTCCCAGAAGTTACCATCAACATGGTCAATAAGGAAAAATCTCCGATTATTTCAAGTGGTTCAAACCCTAATTTCTCTCCAGGAAGAAGAGTCAGTTCAGGAATAACCCAACAAATATCTCAGTTTCAGCTAGAAACCGTTGGACATAATGATTACCAGGGTGTCCATGAAGGAATACATTCCGATGACGAACTCTCGGATTCTTATTCCGCAATCGCCTCTGACGATACAACGTCTAGCATAGGACAAGCTCGGGAAGTGTTCATGGTCAACACCGAGCAAATAGCCAAAATCATTGAGGATGCTCTAGCCAAGCAGAAAGAAGCATTCAAAATCGAAATGGAAATGGCTATGCAGGAGATGAGACAAATGCACGACCAACAAATCCGAGCTTTGGCAAATCAGCTAGTTGAATCCAGCCGTCGCACCCAGAACGCCGCAGTTGACAGCGATCCGGAAGTGGACGAAATCATCATGGCCGACGCACCGCCCAAAAATACTGGGGGTGACCCCACTAAAAATAACGACGCTGGGGGTGGACCCACCAATGATGATAACACTGGGGGTGGCCACATTATTTCTCTCGAAAATTGTCCAAAACAGGATATAGATGAGGCCGAAAAGATGAAGGATCTCGAAATAAAAATTAACGCTTTAATGTCTGCTCAAGAGGTAAAGAAGACCGGCATTCCGTGTCCTTACCCAAGAGAATGAGAATCGATTCCGTATCCGGCAAAGTTCAACCTGATCAACTTCACACCGTTCGACGGGAAGGGCTCGCCCTCTCAGCACCTGATCTACTTCAAGTCCCATTTGGGTATGATCTCCGGGATCCCGTCACGGAGGAATTCGTCTTGCAAACCTGTCATAACAACTTGTCCATTAACATCTTGGACGTTATGGGAGTAGAGCCACTCAATACCTGGAGAGAGTTGAAGGCGCGCGGAGAGTAGGTCGAACGATTCCTTAGGAGGAGGAAGGTTGAAAGATGCCAACCGATGACTAATCCTCTGAATCCGGGTCTCGTTTCCCATAATGAGGGAAAGACACCAACAACAGTTGTTGACGTTAATCAGACGTCACAACAACAGTCCCAAAGACAGCAGAATAGTTTGGATCCGAGGTTCCAAAAAGAGTACTCATTCAAGGACGAAGACGTTCTAGCCATCTTCGAGACCCTTCTTAAAAGCAACAAGATCAAGCTGCCGCCCATCACGAATCAGGAGGAAGCTGACAATACTGCGGATCCGAAGTACTGCGCGTACCACAGGAGAATCCTTCATCCCACCAAAGCTTGCTTTACTTTAAAGAATAGCATCCAAACCTTGGTTGAAGCCGGCGTCATAACGCTAGGATAAGCCAAATAAGAACGGTAATACTCCAAAGAGTATACGAGTATAAACTGCTTCTCAACACTCCGAAGAGTATACGAGTATAAACTGCTTCTCAACACTCTGAAGAGTATACGAGTATAAACTACTTCTCAATACTCCAAAGAGTATACGAGTATAAACTACTTCTCAATCCTCCAATCGGTATATGAGGTTAAACTGCTCCCTGATACTCCAATAGGTATATGAGTCTAAACTGTTTCCTACCGTTGATGGGAAGTTCCTGGAGAATGTTACGCTAATATTCTTAAGGATAACCCAAACATGTAACGGAGTACAAAGTCAGACCCAGTTCCAAGAAAGAAGCTGGGGGTGGATGAGTCATGTAATGGGAAGTTCCCGGAAGAACACTATATGTAATTTTCTTAGGGATAACCCGATAATTACGAACAATGTGATAAACATTAAACCCCCACCATGATTTGTACTCCCACTCTCACTGTCTAACTGGTCAAACCTTCATATAGTTAGGACCACAACCAAAGTCCCCTCTCGATTCCTTCCATGAACGAGAGGTCCACTTTCAAATTGAATGATCAAGCCTACTCAAAACTCCCACTTCCACTGCTTCCTTGGTCAAACCTATAAAAGTTAGGGCCACAACCAGATTCTCCTCTCGATTCCTTCCATGAACGAGAGGTCCACTTTCAATTCGAACAATCAAACCTATAAAAGTTAGGATTGTTCCCGATCTCACTTAGTCAAATCTACAAATAGTTAGGACTAAGACTAAGTCATTCCTTTTCGATAAACGAAAATCTGCCTTTGTTCCTTTTTCACCAAACCTATAAAAGTTAGGGTCGAAATTGGGCTTTCTCCTCAATGAATGAGGGATTCTTTTGATTCAAATGACTAATCCTATAAAAGTTAGGGTCGTTTGAACCTTTCTGATTCTCGGGGTGGAGATCCCACTCTTAGTTTCATCTTTTCTTGTAGATAGAATATAAAATTCTTCCTCTTCAGTACCGGGAGATAGAATATAAAATTCTTCCTCTCCCATTTTCTAATCTGTCTTTGTTCTTAGAAAAGACACAATTTCCAACTTCCAATCCGGGCACTTTGCGCACGGGGAATTTTATCTCAACCCCTAAATAGAGATAAGTCTACGCCTAACACGCGTTGCCGGTTTAATCTTTCACCGATTGAAAAAGACACCAAGCGTTGCCGGTTTAGTCTTTCACCGATTGAAAAAGACACCAAGGTCTAAACTTGGGGAATTTTATCCCGAAGCCTAAGCAGGGATAAGTCAACGCCTAACACGCGTTGCCGGTTTAGTCTTTTACCGATTGAAGAAGACACCAGAATCCGAGTCTGGTGATTTTTATCCTGAATCCTAAGTAAGGATAAGTCAGCGCCTAACACGCGTTGTCGGGTAGTCTATTCCCATGAGAAAGACGAAGTCTACGTATTCAATGTCGTAGCACTAAAAGAGTTAACTCTTTTAGCACAACGTTATGTGCAGAACGGATCTAAACAATCTGCATGCTAGCCCGACTCAAACGATAGTCGGTAAAGGCTCATCAAACCCGTTGATGGCTGAGAATTTGCCAAAAATTCTATAAGTGCGAGTCATTGATGCATCAGCTCTGTTAGTTGGTCTCGTGACTCGATTATCCAACAACATTAAAATAAGATCCACAAATGCAGATGAATCAGCTTTAACAGTTGGTCCTGCAACCCCGACACTTGGGACCGCCGTGCTCCAATACCTTAAGAGCTTAAACTGTGTATACTCCAGTAAACGTACGAGTATAAACTGTGTCAACGTACGACGTTCGAAACCCTAGGATCAACACCGGTCAACGCGTAACCCTAGGTCAACGCCGGTCAACGCGTTGCGATCAAAAAAGTCAACGCAAATCAATATATTATGACGGAGATAATCAGTTCAAAGTCAACTCAATGACGCGAGCCAAACTCAACTCACCGGTGGTAGACTCGAGACTCCAACGACGGCCAGGCGATAAACGCAGCGCCGGAAGGACTTCGGCTATTCGTCAAAGCATCGAATAGATCGAAAATCGAAGGAGCCAAGAGTTGAAGCTAACTACAGGTCCTTTACACCAATCAAAGGCTGGACCAATCATATCCAAAGTATTACAGCCTCTTCTATAAAAGAAACGAGTCTGGAACGCTTTGGAGGGGGTATCTGTAGGCATCGAAAATTGCCTATAGGTCTCCACGAACAGCTCAAAGCTAAGAGAAGACGATGAACGTCACCATCTGGTTCACAGGAGTTCGATTGACGTCGGTGAATGCTTGAAGTGAATCGACGAACTACGTGAGCTGACAGAATTTCGGAATAATGAAGGTACGGGCTAATCGGGAACCCCGCGATGTTTACAAAAGGAACAATGCCCTTCGTGTCTCATTCATTCTATAGATAATCCAACCATCGGAGCTGATAGAACTCCTTGCCGGCTCTCCAACGCACTTCGAATCACTCAAATCCGAGTTCGGACGAAGGAATTATGGCGGAAACAGACAAATACACTAAATGGAGTGTCTCGGACCAACAAGACACCCTAAGGTGTCTCGGCTAAGGCCGAGACACCCTAGGGTGTCTCGGATCAAGTGGAGACACCCTAGGGTGTCTCCAACGCAGATTTGGGCCTTAAGTGGTTTTAACCGCTCAGTTATCCCCTCAAGCCTATAAATACAAGCCTTAGGCCTCATTTTTTTAAAGATTTGGGAATTTTGAAGATTAGGCGAAGCCCTGCCGGATTGAAGACTGAAGGTGCACGGATTTTAGAGAGGAGGAGGAGAGATCGGATCCAGTTCTTCAACGCAAAAGAGAGAGATTCGTCAGATCTACAGTTTCTCGGATCCGTTCCTTAAGATTATCCCGTTATGGTAATCTTAAGAAGAGTGATTATCTCGCTTCGCCGAGATAAGAGCTACGATTTCTCGATCCCTTCGCGGATAGATGAAGCTCTGCCCAATTTTTCAGCAATCAGATCTGATCGACGGTGGTCTACGGATAAACCCCGGCACAGGCAAAGATCTCACGCAAGCAGAAGACCGATGAACGATCTCTGCGTTTGTTTGAAAAAGTTGTAAACTTTTTTTATTTTCATTGTGTAAGGAGATCTTATAAAAAGATCAACTTTTTATTTCATTCGAGTTTATTGTAACGACTAAAGTTGTAATAGATTCGATAACAATGGAAATAGCAACTTTCACCGCAAACAATACAGTTACGGATATTTCCTCGTATATGGAAACGATTTAGCGCTCCTACTGGGTGGGGTACCTTTACGGTATTCCATCATTTTTCTCAAAAAAGAAAAAATGTAAAATATCAAGACAAATAGATCTATTTCACAATAGATCTTTTGTTCCTTCCACAGTTCCACGGTTCGACTCCAAATCTGCAAACGTGTCACCCTTTCATTGGTTGCTCATCATGGCAAAACAAAAAAAAATTGAAAAAAAAACAACAACAACATAAATTATGAGAAGTTGTCGTAGGTGACGATCTCCATTGAGAGCAAAAGAGAAGTCATCATCTTTATTATAACAGGGAGGTAAGTTCACCTCCTCGGTCTTACGGTCACCGCCCTCGAGTGATGACAACAAGCCCTCGGTGATGCAGAAGCCATCGGATCCCGGCGCCGTCTTCTGCGGCGGGGGAATTAGGTTTTCTATTTCTCTATCAATTTCCGTTCTTTTCGGTTTTTTTTACTTACTTATTTTGGTTTAATACCAGTTTTTGTGTTAATTCAATAGATTTCGATCGTTAATTTATCGCTGAGCGGATGTAAGGTCAAAATCGGAATTTTTTTCATTGGCACTAGCAAAATTTGAGGAAAGATTGATTCTTTATCGCCTTTGATATAGTTCCTTTATACTTGTTCTGAATCCTCAAATCATTACCGTATGTTCGTACGCTAGTTTGTTGCCCGTACAGTGCGCAGTATTTGAGAGAGAGAGAGAACTTGGTGGCCTTGGGTTTCGGAAAGCAAGAAGAGGAGAGAGAAGGTGAAGGGGCATGCATTGCATAGGAAATTGAGAAATTTTCAGTTACCTATGTCTTAGAAAGCTGTTTCCTGACACCTCTAGGCACTTGCCTAGGCCGAGGCGATACGAGAGTGAGCCGCTTACCGCTGACAACATAGCTTAGGTCTTATTAGTCGTGATTTACTCTGCTACAAAACTTCATGTCCTCCAACCTCTGAACTGCTCCAACCTCTTACTAACTATGAACGCCTCCCCTGCCTCCTCCGACTTTCAAAAAACCTCATCCACTATCACTTAAACAAAGAAATTTGCCTATGAGCCTAGGTGTTAGGCGTCAATTAGGCGCCTAGCAGTGCCTAACACGTTCTACAACATTGGCATATATTATCAATTATTGTAACTAAAAAAGAGGAAAAACACCTAGGTCCTACCTAGGCACCGGGTCTCGTGCCCAAGCCACCTAGTGTTTTTTGTAACCTTACAAGTGAAAAGACATGTTTTTATAGCAGATAAGATAATTATTATTTGCAAAAGATAATAATAATATGAAAACCAAATCAGCTTGTCACTTGTCATTTCTATAACTAGTGGTCGTTGTTTTAGGGCCTGTTTGTTTCGTTTCCCCCAGAAATCCAACACCCACTTTCCTTCACTTTTTCACTTTCCCACACTTTCTTTAACCCACTTTCCTTCACTTTCTCAACTTTCCCCCAATAATATTGTGACAACTCATCCTATCACATCTCATTTCTTACTTTTAAAAATAAACTAAACACAAGCAATGAGTCACATCAATCAACTCATCTAACTCACCTCACCCAACTTTCTTTCATTTTCTATCATCTTTAAAAATTACTCACATCATCCAATAATATGGTGACAACTCATCACATCTCATTAAAATTTCCTTCCATTCCTTTCCTCTAAAAAACAAGGAAATTAATTTTTTTAAGTATGAGTCACATCATCCAATAATATAATGACAGCTCATTTTCTCTCATTTATTTTCTTAGTTTTAAGAATGAACCAAACACAAGAAAGAACAAAAAATAAAGAAAGTGGAGGAAATCATAAAAAATTACTCATCTCATCCAATAATATGGTGACAACTCATTTTCTCCCTCACTTTCTTTCCGAATTTTGATGAACCAAACATCAAAAAGTAGAGAAAAACATCAAAATTCATTTTCTTTCCCCCACTTTTTGCAATTTTTTGCAAAACAAACAGACCCTTAGTAGATGTAATAGATAGGTAGATTTAGTTGTTCCAATGCAATTTTTGCTTAGAGCTACTGTGACACTGGAAAATCGACATGAATTAACCATTTGCTGCATTTTGCAAAGTCAAAAGTGAACCATCTTTTTTTTCTTTTTTGGTTTAGTTGATCTTGTTTTTTAACTTTGCCATCCTAAATGAATTAGAGTCTAATAATAAATTAGTTCTTTACCCTAAAACTCCTTTATTGGCTTTGGTAGCTTTATTACTGGCAATAAAAATAGGAAGTTCAACTATGGATACTCAACGTTTAAGGGTAAACGGGCTTCAATAGAAGAATTTTACAAGACAATGATATCTGAAGTTGATGGTCAGATGGTTGCTTTTTTTGTGTATTTGATGGTATGCTTACCATTCCTTTGTAATATACCTCAACTAGCCTTGTTGGTATACTTAGTGCATGTTTGACAACTTACTTATTTCTACTTATAATGAACTTTTTACTTATAATTTGGCAATATTGTGTTTGGTAAGAGTCACTTATGTTACTTATTTATTACTTATAAATAGCCAAAAAATAAGTTGGGATTTCCAAACCTATTTTTTGGCTACTTATAAGGAACTCTTTTTATTCTGGCCAAGAGACATAAATACCCTCCTATTGCCTTTACTTAGTTAAATATTTTCTTATCATAAAGTGATTAATATTATTAATTAATTAGTTGATTTATTTATTAATTGTTATTTATTTTATTATTAATAATATAATATTATAATAATATATGATATTATTATTATATATACTATCATAATTCAATATAATTCAATATATAAAAATATTTAAATCACATATTTTTTATATGGGATGACTAGTTTTTTATTAATTAATTTTATTAATATAATATTTCATTACAATGAAATTAATTAATTAATGTCGATTTTATTAATTAATAATCATAATTAATTTGAAATAATTAATTATAAATTATTCACTTTTTAAATAATTAATTAGTTTATTATTATAATTATCTGGTTAATATAAAATGTATTAATAAGTCACACTATGGAGTTACAACAATGTCCTTTTTGGTCATTTGATATTTAAGACAACCTTACCAAACACATAACTACTTATATCTCCTTATAAGTTAAGGGGATTACTAAACAACTTCTTTATTTTCTTGCATACTTATAAGAAGTTTTAAGAATAAGTAACTTATAAGGACTCATAAAAATAAGTAGTGGCCAAACATGCTCTTATATTTGGGTAATTGTAAATATACCCCCGTACTATAGGGGGTTAGCCACTGATTACTGCTAAACTTTTTTATATTAACATTTAGACCCTAATGCCCAAACAGAATTTTCTCTCCGTTCTCTCTTAATCATACTTATAGGGTGTATGTTTAACTAACAACTATTAAAAAAGTATGGTGTCTCTTTGAAACACACAGAAATATCAGAGGATCTCCTTGCAACATATTGATGTCTCATGACACTCATGTTTCTGTGACATGTAATGGAGAGAGAACTCTGTTTGAAATAGGAGATCAAAATGGTAACGAAAGAGTTTAGAGATAACAAGTGGCCTATTCTGAATGGTACGAGCGGTATCTACCATTGACCCTTCATATTTTCGGTGACGTTGAAGAATTAGTTAGTTTATATTTGGGCAACATCTGAGAGTCCCCCCCCCCCCCCCCCCCCAAAAAAAAAAAAAAAAACAAAAACAACCTCTTTACTTCTTCCACTTGTGTATATGTATTGATGTAGATCATGGAGGTTCAGAACTGAGAATATCTGAAAAACAATCTAGTCAAAACTTTGGCGGTCATCAGATTTTATAAAGCAACTTAACGTTCAGCTACTGATGCTGGCTGGTGGATTTCCAGTGCTGATACTTTCTTCCTCTCTTTTCTGTGAATGTCAATATTCTTGTACTTATATTACGCCTGTTGTTTCTCCTTGTGGTTTACATTGTTTATCGCAGTTGAAGCTTTTTAGACAAACAGATACTGATTATCTTAACGAAGAAAAAACTCACCAAAAAGGTGCTGGCTCAACTGCAACAACAGCTGTTTTGGTAGGGGATCAGCTTCTTGTCGCAAATGTTGGAGACTCCAGAGTGGTAGCATTCAGAGCTGGCCTAGGTTTGTCCGTTTGTCTTCGAAAATGCGGAAAATATTGGAAATATTTAGTTTCAATGATGTAGAGAAGTTCATATAATTGAAATGCCACAATAACGGGTGGACTTTCTAGGAAAATGAATTGTCTATCGTGATTTGTATCAAATTTGAGCCTACCAAACATTTCTCTTGATTGTTTTTTATTATCAGTAACTACATGCTCTACACTGCAGCAATTCCATTGTCTATTGATCATAAACCAGAAAGGTCTGACGAGCGCGAATGAATTGAAAGTGCAGGAGGATCATAAACCTATTTACCATTTAATTGTATATCTAATGACACAAATATGTGTCGTGATTTGTTACCATTTTTATTTGTATCACTATTGTTTAATTTTTTGCAAATAAAATGATACTTTCATATGTGTCATAAAATAAGTGTGGACACATACAACTTTTGTTGTAGTATTAGATGATACTTAGAACTTGTACCATAGTGGAAATGGATGTGCATTTTCGATAATTAAGCTTACAGAGATAAGACTTGCATATATTAGTCATGTCACTACATAGTCATGTCAGTGTTACTATATGTATAAAAGATGAGAATTTCCCAAATACAACATATAATAGGTTCTTTTGAAGTAATTGATATGTAATCATTCTCTGATATCATATTAATTGATTTATGCGTTGTGACATTTTGGTTGATGATATTTTGTTAGCATGGCATCATGAGTCATACTATGTGTAATCACCGTTTAAGAAGTAGATGTTTGCAACTGTTTTATCCATTAAGTTATACTATATGCATAACACTAAATATATGTACTTAGATGATGTTTCTTGTCTTAATGCCTAGGAAGAGAAGATAGAGGGTGTTGACTTCCTTATTATTCCCAGTGAGGGACTTTGGAATGCTCTGTCCAATAAGGTATCTGTTTGTAAATTTTTAATTTTCCTTAAACTATACCTGCAGCCAAAACGTACAAATATCTACGCTTTTGTTATCCGTATTTGTTAATTTTTGTTTTCAAACATCTATTGCCCTGCCTTCTGCATATGTAGAAATTTTGAATTTCGCTTTGATTCATTTACGGACTTGAAGTTTTACTCGGTTGTGTTTATTCGCGTAGATGTATGTGGAATTTGGAAGTTTTATTTGGGAGTTCTACTAAACTTGTAGGCATTGTGGTGCGTATCTTACAAGATTTTCATTGCTTTTCGTTCAGGAAGCTGCGGCCATTGTGCAGGGCACATCTGATGCTGAAGGGGCGTCAAGAAAGCTTACAGAAGAGGCTTTTGCCCGAGGAAGTAAATGACAACATTACGTGTGTCACGGTCAGATTCGAAAAATCTTGAACAAATGGACTATCAGTACTTGCGGTGTCCTGGGAACCAATCTTTTTTCTTGTTAGCAGAATATTTGAAGCTTGATGTTGCCGTGATTACTGATCTCATTCTTGCTTGCTTTTGTCTACTAGGCTTGTTCAATCAAAAATCCATGGCCAGTTCTCTTACCAACTTGTTAATTCCACTAACTAGACTTTCAGTGTCCTTTGCATACCTTTTCTTGGTGTTTAATTTGTGTGGTTAGCTTCTTTAATTTAAAGTAGAGAGATCAAATGTGAATTCTTGGTGTCTTCTGTGATTTTGATATTCATTTGGGTGTTGAGAGTAGACTGTTGGTTTGATAGGAAGGTTATAGAACTACTAATTTCGATGGTAACAAGTTAATTTGCGTTGTCCTTCAAATACATTTTTCCTGTTTCATCATTTCAAATGGGCTTAATTGCACTTAAACATCATATAGTTTCCTCTAATTTGCACTTATATATTCTCACTTGTCTTTGGCATCACTTATGTACCCTAAAGTTTTTAAAACTGAGACTTATGCACCCTCATTTATTTGGCAGCACTTATGTACAATGAACTTTTTAAAATTCTCATTTAAATACCCTGAAGTTTTTAAAACTTGCATTTAAATACCATAATGTTTTTAAATGAGTTTTTTTTTTTCTTTTGAACTCTTTTACCCTAATATGAGAAAATTGTTTTTTGAGTAACAGGTCCCTAAGGGTAAAAAGGTTCAAAAATTCACTTTGGGGGATCTATTTGCGAAAATAAAACTATAAGAATAGTAAGTTCATGTTGGTTTTGGAAGTGTGAAGACCGAAACCTGAAAAAGAAATCATCAAAGAAGCAGAAAAGCCCCAATCGGTCGATCGACAAGCTTGAGCTGGTCGACCGAAAAGCTTGTAGGAATCGAGCCTAGGAAGTTCGCTCTGGTCGGTCGACCGACACAAGCTCATCGGTCGACCGACGCGAACCCAATAAACTTACAAGAGTTTCGGGTCGGTTGACCGATGGCACTGAGCCGGGTCGACCGACAACATGCACGAGCAGACTGTAAGAAATAGACGTTCTGGCCGGTCAACCGACGCCAATGCACCGGTCGATTGATGTCGGGATTTCTAGTTTCCTAATTGATTTGGAAAACTGTTTTGGGCTGGGATACTATATATACCTTGATATGTTTTTAGGGTTTGTAGAACACAAAAAAGGGGGTTTTGACGGCACTTTGAGATCAGAGATATTAGAGAGAGAGAGGCTTATTGCGAGCATTGTAATCTTCTTCAATTAATCAAAGTTTTTTGGTGTGGCCGTTTGTTGAACCTCGTTAAATTTGGTGTTCTTTGTTTGATTATTCTTTCCTGCAAGTTTTTTCTTTTATTTGTTGTGATTTCCTGCTTGCTTACTTTCGACACAAGATCTGGAAGGGCACGGGTTGTGTGTTCAACCCCAACAGTTCAAAATAATGATATTACAAGGTCCATGGACTCTATTTGCAATTGGCTTAATTGCACTTAAATAATGTAGTTTCCCCTACTTTGCACTTATATACTCTCACTTCCTTTCAGCAATGCTTATATACCCTATAGTTCTTAAAACTTGTACTTATATTGCCTCACTTGCTTTTAGTAGCACTTGTATACCCTAAAGTTTTTAAACTTGTAATTAAATATCCTAATATTTTTAAAATTGACAATTAACTACCCTAAAGTTTTAAAATGTGTACTTAAATGCCCTCAAGTTTGCGTAACTGTGGGTATTTAAATGCAAGTTTTAAAAAATTTAGCATATTTAAATGCAAGTTTTAAAAACTTTATGGTATATAAGTGCTATCGAAAAAAGTGAGGGTATGTAAGTGCAAGTTTTTAAAAATTTTAGGGTATATAAGTGATTCCAAAAAAACAAGTGAGGGTATATAAGTGCAAAGCAGGGGAAACTATAGGGTATTTAATTGCAATTTCCTTCGCAATTAGTCCTTATACAGTTGGATGTTGAGCATGAGAAATAAGTCTAACCATATATCATCCTGTTATAATTGAACATGATTCATAGTCAAAGATGCCACAATTTCAAACCCAGTCTCTTTTGACAGTGCTAGCTCAAGCATCATTTGCTTTGCCTATGGGCACGAAATCAATGCATGTTTGATCAAATCCACAGAATCTCCTGAATTGATGACCGGTTTATACTATTGGACCGCTAGATTTATGAAGCCAGCTAATATCGTGACCGAGAGAATTGACCCATGATTGTGACTACGATCAAAATTGTCATCTCATATATTGTTAAAGGTACTCTTCCTGTTTCTCTTGGTACCCACCATGTTTAGGTCATTTCATTTAGCTGTTTGTATGTTGCAATGGTTGGGCGTGGGCAGGGTAGACCCGCGGGCTGACCTGATCAAGCCTGTCATGAGTCATGACCCCGGTCTGGCGCATAGTGTGTCGAACCCGACCCAGCCCATGATATACCCGGGTCACGGGCCACGCTAGGTCTTGCCCCAAACTCGGGATCAGATAAGTAGGCCCGGCCCACGCCTGACCCGGCCTGACCCACTCCAGCCCATGATATATTTTTTTAGTTGGACTAGTTATTCTCTTTAATCCTTTGGGTCTGCAACTAGCTTTTCCTTTAGCCCTTTGAGTTGGTTGCCAACAAAGCCAAAAAGGCATAGGTATTTTGCTTGTGGGCTTTTTGGCCCACTGAGAAATAAAACAATAATCTTTAAGCGCGCTGATGTCTACTTTGAAGGGTTAAAAAATTTAATACTAGTTTAAAAATAGTTTAATAAAAATTTAAATTATTAAAAAAATAATTAAAAATAATTTTATAATTGAAAACGCAAGTTTAATATAATTAAAAAGGTAAAAAATAAGAAAAGTTTAGATGAAAACCCCATGGGCCAGCCCACGACTCACGGGTCGTATAGGCGGGTTGTGGGCCGGGCTGGGTCCAGTCCCAAACCCAAGATGAGAGAAATAGACCTGGTCTACTCTGACTCGGACGAGCCCGGGTTAGGCCCGGCCCGGCCCACATCCACCCTAATACTGTAAAATTTCGATTATAGTCTGATATATATATATGAGAAAATGGATATATTTGGTACCAAGCACAAATTTTGTGCTTGGTAGTGAGGTGTCTTATTCTCATCCACTCATTCTAATTCCAACCACTCTCAAACTCATGTGAATATGGGCCTCGATTTTAATAAGTGGAGGAGAATATGTCATCTCACTACCAAGCACAAAAACTTGTGTTTGGTACCAAGCATACACATTTCTTCTCCTCTCTTCCTCCTTCTCTCTCTTCTCTCTCTTCTTGATATAATATATTAATATCATATATATATATATATATATATATATATATATATATATATTATATATATTATATATATGAAAATGTGTATGCTTGGTACCAAGCAAAATTTTTGTGCTTGGTAGTGATGTGTCATATCCTCATCCACTCACTCCCATGTGATTTTGTTTCATATTTGAATGAGTGGAGGGAGATTTGACACCTCACTACAAGCACAACCTTTTGTGCTTTGTACCAAACATACTCACATATATTATATATATATATATATATATATATATGTATATATATATATATATATATATATGTATATATATATATATATATATATATATAATATATATATATATATATATATATATATATATATATATATATATATATATATATATATATAATATATATACTATATATATATATATATATATATATATAGAGAGAGAGAGAGAGAGAGAGAGAATAATGGAGGTGAGCTGGCAGCTCACCTACCCTGTGAGCTGCCAAGTGTATGACATGTTGAGCCCCACACCATGTGACTAGTAGGGGCTCACATGTCATACACTTGCAAGCTCACGGGGGTAGCGTGAGCTGCCAGCTCACCTCCATTATTCTCATATAATATATATATATATTATATATATATATATATTATATATAATATATATATATATATATATAGGAGTAGAGAATGGAGAGAGAGAGAGCAGAGAGCAGATTTAATGCGGTATCCTTGTCATAGGAGGGGATTTCCTCCTTGACGCCTCTAAAATCACATGATTGAGCGACATTGTGGATGATCCGCTCCGTTGAACTTGATCTACATATTCTAAAACCCCAACACACCAAGTTTGGGGTGAATCCGTCGTCGTTTGACCCTCCATCGAGCCATGTGAAAAGTTCTATTCATTCAAAACCGTTAAAATTGATACGAGTGGATGAAGGGTCAAACGACGACGGATTCACCCCAAACTTGGTGTGTTGGGGTTTTAGAATATGTAGATCAAGTTCAACGGAGCGGATCATCCATAATGTCGCTCAATCATGTGATTTTAGAGGCGTCATAGGAGGAAATCCCCTCCTATGACAAGGATACCCATTAATCTCATATATATATATATATAAGAGTTTAAGAGTTACAGTTGCAAAAAAATCATTTTTTGCAGGGAAATACCACTTTTATAACCGCATGCTATTTTAAAAAGTACGGAACTATGCAAAACAAAAGCCTAAAACTGCATGCGCGACTATCTTTTGCAAATTTCAACTGCAGTTCTTTTCCAGCAGACCA
>NC_033802.1:4310115-4317424 GCF_001876935.1 Asparagus officinalis
CCACCCCCACCCCACCCTTTTTTTGGATAAATTCATCTACTTACATACGCTCTATAATCTTTTATGTTAGTGTCATTATCAAAGAGGACTATGCCACTACACAAAATCTCTTGAACATTGTTTTCTAGGCAAAACCTGGATTCACACAAACATATACAAATATGTACTAAATTCGTGGCCAATGGGGGATCAAATCTCGTTGCGCACAACAGCTTTGATATCATGTCAAAGGGTCTCGACACTACACGAGAACTCTGAATAGTGATGCTAGTTGAGGGATATATTTTATATTGTGATGGTCCTCACTATTATAAATAGTATTATAATAGCGGTACTAATAGCGTTAGTCGGTCTTCCACAATACTATCGCCCAGTGGTAGTAACATATTAGAGAGTATGCGCTTTCCAATCGCAAAAGATAGCGCACTATAGCAGTGGATACGGTGATTGCGGGTAAAATCCACTTTTTAACTACTATTCAAAAGCATTTTTAGGTTTATTTTTTTAAGTTATCCACTTGCACCCAGAAGACTCAATGTTTTAAGTCATTATCGATTGTTGTTTTTTCTCTCCTGAGTCTCCCCCTCATGATCGCCAAGACTCTAAAAAATCCTTAAACCGCGCCACCCCCCCGTCAAACAAACGTTCACTGCTCTCGAACGATTGCGGCATCCAACGTCTTTTTGCCGTCTCCCATAGCATCTGGCACCTCCCTCAGCATCTCCTCTCACTACCACAACACTTTCTCTCGTTGTGAGCTCCTCTTATTGCGGTCCTCTCACCGCTCAGCTCATATTATTGAAGATGATGTTGTAATTTTGAACTGAGTAGTGAAGAAAACTTTGGCTAAGACTAGTATGATAGAGAATTAGAGAGAAAGATAGAGATGTAGAAGAAGATAGAGAATTTGGTGCTTTTTTTTTCATATCAAATTCTCCCACTCATGGGTTTATATAGATTTATACATGATCCTTCATACTCTACACATTTACTTTCATAGAATACAAAGAGTCATCTCTTAGAATACCACCCCACTTATTGTACTTTGACTCTTAGGATTCCCTTCCTCCTAGGATATCACACTATGGCTCTTGGGTTGTTTAGGTTGCTAAACACTGATTAGTTCAACACTAGTTCAACACTCCTCCTCAGGGGTTAGTAGGTTTAACACTCATTAGTTCTCGAAGTGTGCAGAAGCGACCCTTCGGCAAAGCTTTGGTGAGAATGTCTGCAGCTTGATCTTCAGTTTTGCAGTAGATGAACTCCATCTCATTATCCACGATCGTGTCCCTGATGAAGTGGTATTTTCTCTTGATATGTCTCGTCCTTTGGTGGAAGACGGGGTTCTTTACCATTGCGATCGCTGACTTGTTGTCGCAGAGGAGAGGAGTAGGCTGCAGTTGTTTTTCGCCAATGTCTTCAAGCATATCCCTCAGCCACTTGATTTGTGATGCTTCTTGAGAAGCCACCATGTACTCGGCTTCTGCAGTTGATAGTGTCACAAACTCCTGGTTCATCGATGCCCAGGAGAACACACTCGATCCGAGTGTGAAGCAGTATCCAGAGGTACTCTTCGTGTCATCTTCATCACCTCCCCAGTCACTATCGTAGAATCCGAATAGCTTTGCTGAAGAGTTCTTCTCAAAATGGATCCCAAAATTCTGGGTGCCTTGGATGTACCTAAGGACCCGTTTGGCAGCTCCCATGTGCACTCTTGTTGCATAATGCATGAACTTGCTTAAGAGACTTGAGGCAAACATGAGATCAGGTCGAGTATTAGAGAGGTAGAGGAGACTCCCTATGATACTTCTGTAGAGGTTGAGGTCTTCTCCTTCGATACCGTCTCCCTTCTTGAGTTTATCACTGACCACCAGTGGGGTAGAGACAGGCTTGCAGTCTGCCATGTCGAACTTCTTCAAGATTGACTATGCATAGGCCTGCTAATGAATGATGATGCCATCTTCGTCCTGCTAGATCCCCATGCCAAGAAAGTGGTGAAGGAGGCCTAAATCTGTCATCTCGTACAACTCCATCATGTCTTTCTTGAACTCATGCATAAGCTTATCACTGTTGCCTATATAGATAATATCATCTACATATACAGCTACAATGAGAATATCTACCTCATCTCTTCGAATGTAAAGTATGGCTTCACTAAAGCTTCTTTTGAAGTTGTGTTGGGTGAAGTAGGAGTTGACCTCTTCATATCACACCCTTGGTGCTTGCTTGAGACCGTAGAGCGTCTTGTGGAGCTTGTAGACTTTATCCTCGGCTCCTGCAACTTTGAACCCTTGCGGTTGATGGATATAGACTTCTTCTTGTAGCACCCCTATTGAGGATTACCGACTTCACATCAAGCTGGAATACCTTCGACTCTTTGTCAGCAGCTAGAGCAATCAAGAGACCCTACCTATTAGATTGACTGTGCATAGACCTGCTGATGAATGATGATGCCATCTTCGTCGACGAGCTGGAATACCTTAGCCAAAGAAAAAAAGCACCAAATTCTCTATCTTCTTCTACATCTCTCTCTCTCTCTCTCTCTCTCTCTCTCTCTCTCTCTAATTCTCTATCATACTAGCCTTGGCCAAAATTTTCTTCACTACTCAGTTCAAAATTACAACATGGTACCAGAGCTTCGTTACGACAACTGAGTGTAAAGAAATCCTACCTCTACAAAAACACCAACACCCACTACCAAAACTCTTCCAAATAGCCTCCTCAAAATACCGATACAACCGTCGATTCTCTAACTGCATCTCGGGTTCAAATGGCTGACCTAATAGTCATTGAGTCCAACCCAAAACCTACCTCCGACGAGATACGAACACCGATCTTCTCCGGGGAGAACTACGACTTTTGGCGGATCAAGATGAGGACGATATTCAAAGCGCATGACCTTTGGAAGCTGGTGGAGAAAGGTTTCGAGGTGCCAGAAGACGAAGACTCTCTCATCCCGGAGGAGCAGAAGACATTAAAGCTCAACTACATGAGGGATGCCAAAGCCTTCGGGTTGATCCAAAATGCCGTCTTCAACTCCATCTTCCCCAGGATCTCCAACGAGGAGACAACAAAGGCGGCGTGGGACATCCTCTAAGAAGAGTATCGTGGAAGTGAAAAGGTACGAGCGGTTAAGCTTCAAACTATTAGAAAAGAGTTTGAGTAAATCTCTATGAGAGTAGAAGAAAGACTCGATGATTTTCTTACTAGATTCACCAATAAATCAATTAAAAACATATGGTGAAGATGTAACAAATCAAAGAGTAGTTCAAAAAATTCTTATTTCTCTCTCTAGTAGATATGACCCCATTATAAGTATGATAGAAAAAACAAAAGATATGGAGAAGCTTTCATTACAAGAGGCAATCGCATCCATCAAGGCGTTTGACCAAATGCTTGAGAAGAGGAATGAAGCTTCTACCATGGAGAGAGCCTTCCAAAGCTTCAACATGAGCTCAAATCAACAACAGAGCCCAAATCAACAATAGAGCCAGAAGCAAAAGAATTAAAAAAAAGAAAACAAAAGCACCAAATTCTCTATCTTCTTCTACATCTCTCTCTCTCTCTCTAATTCTCTATCATACTAGCATTAGCCAAAGTTTTCTTCACTACTCAGTTCAAAATTATAACAGATGACAATGACTCTTCGACCCCTGATTCAGTTGTCTTTAGTATTGTGTGATTGTTATATGTCTATTTCATGCTTAAGATCTCTTTAGATTATCAAATATGCACTTTTTAGATTTTATAGATTTTTCTTTTCTTTTTTTTTGAATATTTATACATATCTAAATTAGACATCTATTAATTGATTTTGCTCTTTTTGCTGCTATTTTGTCACAAGCCCCAAATAGACTTAGCGGTGCCTAACCGCTACACGATACTATCCGCTATCGATAAATTTGATGGTCTTACACGTGTTCGTTACTTTCTATGATGATTATTATGATTTTCAGACTGCACACTGATTTATTATAAAAGAGCCTGTTTATATGTCTTTGTCATCTGACACATTGCTGTCTCTGAGCTTGATAACAATTTTTCACAAGAGGAGCAATCTGAGCTAGTTATTCTTTAGGCACCAAGAAATTACAGCAGCACAAGAAAAGAGCCCACTTTAGAATCACTCAGAAATTTCACATGGTGAGTAGGTAGTCCATCTCCTTATGTTTCCCAGTTCCTTTTTTTTCTACACAACTCCTCCAACAATCTTGGATTATTGGAGTAAATCTGGAGATAGCAGCTCAAACTGCTCATCATTGTTTGATTGCTGCCGTTACTAACAGACTTAAAGGTTATTCAAATCAGCATGCATGGCCGCATATATTATTCTGTGAGAGCCCACCATGTATTTATATAATGTTTTTGAGACAACAATCCAATCAAACTGAGCAGATTATGAAAATTTTGACACATGAATTGATGGAGGTAATTAACCAATCAAACCTGTCATCTCATTTATCATTGGAATACAGTTGGAGTTCTCTCTGAATCCATCATGTGTTGTCAATAATATTAGTTGTTGAAACAATCTCATATCCTCCTTTCTAGAGTAGAAATCTTATCAGAATGCTCTGTATCGTGTGGAGCGTTCTGCACCACACACTGTAGGCAGAAGAGTTTGCACTTTTCATTGCCCTCTTGTTTTGCAAAAACAAATGCTCAAATTGTCGTGCTGATTGAACACTTACTCCATTTTCTTTAGGATAAAGTTTTTAATAATAAATCCATATTTCTAGTTCAGCTAAAGTTTATTTTGCTTTTTTCAACAAAATATTTTTTGTTATAACTTCATAATCTTCATACATAGAATATTCATACATAGAAAAGCCATAATCATATATATCTCCAATCATTACTAGCTTGCTAATGAATCAAAACTGTTGCTGTAAATTATAGCCATCTTGATCTTTAAATGCAATCCATGCTACATATAGGGTAGAGATTCTCTACATCTTTAGTGGATCCCATGAATGATATTGTTTGTCTATATTATATAAAAAGATTTAATTATGGGGTCAATTGAGATAAATTACTAGTATTAGCACATATAATTAATTGTAGGCATTCTTTACCATCAACATTGTAAAGAATCTGGACTCATATATACGGTTGAGTAAGAGTCAATATTAATTTGTTTTCAAAGGAAAAAGAAATATATACTGAATTAGTTATGATAATTGTACATCAAAGCTTATACGCTGCATGTTGTGATTGTATCCATGACTTTTCCACTGCTTTTGTATTGTATAATTGCCATATAATTCTGATACTTTACCCACATGATTACAAATAATGAGATGTATTTATGATTGTTGGACTTTTATGCTAGTGACGTCTAGTCTTTTATTTGGTTCTTTCAACAAATTGCTACTTAGACCAAATATAAATAATAATAAATAGAGAGATGAAAATTCCACAAACCCCCCTTTCTTGACAATATAGTAATCAACAGAATAAGTACTGTTCCATTTTTTTTATCTCTAAAAACAGCACTATTTCATTTTCATCATTTTTTTAAAAATAAAAAAAATATGAAATCACAAAGGGAGAAAATTCTTGTGCAAGTGGCCTGGATTTTGGTCAAATACTTAATGCTTTCAACTTTGTATGCTATATATTTGGATCAACTGTCAGATTTTGATAAAAATACCCATATATTATATACTTAGCCTTTCTCTCTATATTCTATTAAGCATCAACATGTTTGTCAATCCTCTTACTTAATATCACATATTCTCAGCCTCAATATGGACATCAGAATTAAGAAGGGTTAATTACCATAAAAAACTATCATGTTTATAACTTAACCCATTTCACCCATTTTTATATGACATATCAACTAGAATCAACTACATAGCAATGAAACTTTTGAAATCCTTATTCAAGGAAATCCCCAAAAATAAATAAATAAATAAATAAATAAAACCCTCTGTATATAATAGAGATTTAGTCAGCATCACTTCTCAACTTTTTAATCAGCACTTGTACCCTCCGATATCAAACCAGAGTTAATTATCCCTTATCCATGCTCACCCATGAGGATATCACGTGACGATGTCAATGCTTTGCGTAGTGTGTCTGTGATAGTTCAATATGTTTCAGGTATTAAACATGCACCTTGTGTTGTACATTTGCAGGTGATGAAGAAATTACTTCGTTTGGACATCAGAGGATGTAAATGAACAAAAACAGATTATTCACATCAAGCAGTCAAATCTATTACAAACTACACGAGTAGGCAAAATTCACCTCCACCTCTACTTGAATCTTTACCCCACATAAACCTGAGCAATCTCAGCAATGCCCTTGCCTTAGCCTTAGCCTTTGCCCCGCGCTGGCTCTGCATCAACAGCAGCACCTGACTCAAAACTCCGGCGGCCACCGCCTCCGCCCTCGCCCTCGCCGACTCGCAACAGACCGCCGTCAGAACCCCGATCGCGTGCTCGCTCCCTTCGTCGTCCTCCTTCGTCGACGGAACCCTGAACACAAACTTGACCAGAACCCCCACTGCAGCCTTGTTCCTGATCAATGCCCTTTTGCCTGAATCAACCCCTGAGAGCAGCTCCAATGTAGCCAATGCTACTGAACTGCTGTTGTTGCTGGAGATCGCTAAGTATGAGATTAGCCCATCAACTGCTCCTTCTTTGATTGCGTTGATTCTGTTGGATTCTGATGAGCAGATGCCTGATAAAGCTCTGACTGCTGCATCTGATGATGACGTATTACGTAAAAGAGATGCAACAATTTTCATAACTTGTGTTGATTGCACAAGAATTTGGCATAGTTCTTTCGTTGCGTTTGATTTGGAGATTGTCTCCATTAGGTAACATAAGCTTGTTTGGATCTTCACATTGCCTTGAGCTAGCAGAACCAAGAATGAAGCTAATCTAGCTTCTTTTCTGAGCAAATTAAGTGAATCCAACTGGGTTGAAGGAGCCAAGCTCAAGACACAATCTAAACCAACTTCAACAAACTCCGGCTCAAGAAGAACAAAATCTGGGCTCTGAAACAGCAATCCGATCAGCAAAGAGAAGAAACCCAACTGAACCAAGCAAGCTCGACCGATATCCGACTCGACGCAGAGAACCCTAACCTTCTTCAGTATCTCAAGCTTAGCCTCGATGGCCAGGTGTTGAGACTGCAAGCTCAATTTCAAGCTAGCTAGTGACGCTGCAGTGCCTGAACCTGTACTAACCGTAACCTGAGACTGATCAGAGAGCAGCCAGCGGTCGATGAGGTCGCGGAGAGTCCGGTTGGGGACAAGACACGTGTCAGTCAGCCTCTGCATTGTGACAGGGCACGTGGC
>NC_033802.1:4317434-4330316 GCF_001876935.1 Asparagus officinalis
TGCTGGATGAACGGCCGGTCGTAGGTCTGGCCGGTGCAGAGAGTGACCGGGTCGGTGAACAGGTCTAGGCTTATTGGGCACCTGAACAAATGAGGGATGCTCATGGTTATAAACTCAGCTCGTGAAAAGATTATGCGAATGTGTTCGTGAGGTTGGAGGAATTTTATGATGAAGGAGAAAGCAAAAGCAAAAGCAAAAGTTTGAATGGTAAGTAATTGGTCTTTGAATTCGTTGGATATCTAAAGTGTGTAGGGTAGTCTATATGAGCACAAGGATAAAAAGACAGAGATGGGAGAGGACAAAAGAGGTCTGTCTTTATTAGGAGTTATTTGAATTGAATATATTATTGGAAGAGAAGACTAATTATTTAGATGTACTTGAGTATTATGGTAATTTTATTGTTGGTAATTGGAATACAAATCATATTAGAACAAAACAACATGCAAGCAGGATAGTCTGATTCAAACATACGGACCTGGAAATCCTCAAACTTCCCTCCCATATTTCTCTGTAAATGAAGATGAACCTTATAATTTTCTCTAACATAGGCAAGTCAAAACCTTAGCCACTCAAGACAATGTTATCCTATATAATTCTCCAATATTAGCCATACAAAACTTACCCAACCAAAAACAATTTCCCTTAAATGCTGGGTCACAATTTGGATTTTTGATAGAGGGGGGGGAGAAAAAGGGATGCTCTGGTAGTGAGTCAGTGAGTCACAAGACTCATGAGACTGAAGCAAATGTGTTGAATAAGAGAGCAAATTTATGGAGGATAATAATAGCAATAATAATAATACTTGTCAGAAGAATAAAGTAGGGATATACTTATAAGTTACCTACCACATTAAAATTTCTCTAGTGACATAAAAAGATAATTGGGTCCAACCTCGAGCCATTAACCTCAATAGATAAATTGTTGAAAATTTAATAAAATTTTGGGGGGTTAGATCTGAGGGTTTTGTAGGTTATAATGCCAACATCTATAATTAGTTTAAAGGACTAGTGTCACCTATATAGTAAGGGTGATGTCTAGCCCTTTGGGGAAATATTGGCCCATTCTTTGCATACTTTTATCATAGTTTATCTCAATAGTGGATTTTTTGCGGATAAACCTCTTAGGGAGTTGGTCCTATAAACAAAAGTACAAGCTAAAGGGTTCGTTTGAAAATGGGGCAAACTGCATATAGTTATATACACTTTTAGTAGCACTAACCAGTAACCACATCTTAAACTTATACATTAGTGTTGGGGATTCCAAACAATCACGAATCCATACCCTTCTGGATCTTGTGTTTGAGAGTTGAGCAAGAAAAAAAATCACCACAAATCAAAGATAAAAACTTGCAGGAAATAAGAACAAAAATAACACACGGATTTAACGAAGTTCGGCAACGTGCCTACGTCCTCGGGAGCCACACCATACAATTCCTTTGATTAATTGAAGAAGGAATACAAGCACTCAAACTAGGGTTTAATCTCTCTGAGATTCTCTCTCAAAAGCTCTCGTTTTCTTGTCTTCTGACTTTTTTCGACCTTCTAATTAGCCCTAGAAACATATAGGTATATATATGAATCCCAGCCCAAACAGAATTCAAAACAGTTTAGGAAACTGCCAGCTCCACTCGCAGTCGACCGCCGAATCAGTCGCGGTCGACCGGATAAACGATAGAAACCCAAAAATACCTACAGGGTCTCGCGGTCGACCGGACCATCTGCCGCGGTCGAACGGAAAAAGTCCAGAGACTTTTCCTATCTCGTGCACGTTCGCGGTCGACCGCACCAACCGCCACGGTCGACCGCACCAACCGCCGCGGTCGACCGTAGCTTGTCTTGACTGTTTCCTTCGTCTTCCTGATTCCAGCTTCGTCTTCAGCTTTGGGTCTACGCTTAGACTAACAATTAAGAGCCCTAAATTCATGATTGAGGGGGTTTATTTGCATTTTTTCCCCTTAAGAAACCAATTCAGAGACGTTAAAATAGTTGATGAGTGATATATAAGTGTCAATGCAAGTATAGTTAAGGGGTTGTCCACAGTTTATCCTTGGGAAAAAAATAGTACATGCAGTTTTATTATTGACAAAACATAAAACTTTATCTGTGAGAGATTAAAGTAGAGCTTAAGAGACTAGAGAGATCTAGAAGAGGTGATCGAAGAGTTAAAGGATTGAGTAACTTCTGCCGAAAGTGTTTTGAGGAATGCTATAGTCTTTAGTCTTTTGATGTTCAAGTTTCACCTTAATTAGTTTGACATAAGCTGATGATTTCAGAGTCCAAGATGTATTTAGTTAATATTACCAAATATAATAAAAAGGTCATGATGTAAATTGTACTATAACTAATATTGTAATTTATAGCTGAGTTCAAAGAACGACCGAACAAAGAGCATGTGGAAAGAGCATGATGAAATATGGAGGGGAAAAAAGAGAGAGAGATGCTGAATTGAATACTCTCTCTCTCTCTCTCTCTCTCTTCGCTCTCTCTCTCTGTCTGAAGACAAATATGGAAATGAGGTTTGAGAAAGGAAGAAAAAAGAAAATTCTAAAGTGGAAGGTTAAAATTTTGACTACCTCATGAGGATGGATCATTTCTTTGACCTTCTAGTTATCCCTTGGGCATGATGTTTTTCATCCAAAAATTCAGCCTATATATTGATTGATTCTCTTAAAAGAAAATTAAAGTAGGAGTTATATCATCCACAAAGGAGGTTAAGCCATCAACAATACGTGCATGTTACTCTAGACGACGAAAAAAATAGGGGAAGAAACATGTACATGTCACTTCTTCAAGTATGACAAACAATAGAAATTAAGGAATATATATAGGTTTCTTGAGTTATTACACAAATATTCATGAGTTTGCAAATAGGTGTTGATTCTATTCTTTCCATCAAAAAGTATTTATATGATTGTTGAAAAACTTATACCAATCCCACCGATAAGTAATTGCTTAGGGAAATTATTGGAATAAATTGACAAGCATCATCATGATATTCGTTATCTAGATTAATTTGGAGGATTCCAATGGCAGACAAGATAGTATTCAAAAGTTCTTTATTCTTAAAACTATTATATTTCTATTATTCACGTAGTACTCCCTCTACATCTCCACTCTTTCACGTAGTTGTCCGCATCCTTACTCAAACCCCGCTCTTTTGACTGCTCACTTTTCATGGCTACATGTTGTTGTGTAGCCTAACAAGCACTAGCTAACTTATGTTGAATTGGATCCAATAATAATGAGATTCTAAAAGACTAAAAAGCTCTTGTAAGGGAAAAAGTTATCATCCTTTTTTCTCTCTGTCCTCTTTCTCTTGGTCTTCTCCTTGAACAGTTCATCCATGGAAGGAGGTAGGTCCTTGTGGAAGAAGAACCATGGTCCATGCATAATTAATTAGGGACGATACATTCAATAAAGGAACTTATTTTGTTTTGTCTCTTGCTCCATCTCTTTCTATAAAAGATTGTGACAGAGAGGAAATAGACAAAGGTGCGTGTTAGATTGCGGATAATAAACATATCAATTTTCAATTTGTGTAAATCTGTGCAAACAACAACAAATTCAATGCGAATATATAGTTAAAATAACATCAACAACCCGATTACGATACGAAAATAATCAAACCTTAATAGTAAGGGAAATTATGATTGCTGTGACATAATAATACTGATTGTACTGATTTAAAATTGAAATTAAAAATTTTTTTCTTTCATTTTAATTGCATGATTTCCTATAGAGCATCCTTATTGAGTTTCATTTTTTCAAATAATTCTACTAGTAATCAGCTTCATTGTGGTGTAGTCTACAGTCCACTAGTCTTGTGGGGGTCAGTAGTTTAAATTGGATGCATTGGGTGAGTTGTCACTTTGAAATCAAGTTCTGAACCAAAAGGAGTTTGTTCTATATATAGTCATGGTCCTCAAGTCTACATTTGATGATGTGACAAGATTTTCTAGAGATTCAATTGGTGGTGGTGTTTATGAAAATGGTTGACTTTGATGACCTCATGCAAATAATGGGGGATTTGTAGGCTTGGAATTTCACCATTTTTTCCCCCTTTGGTCAATAGAAGACTAACTACCTCCACCACTAGCAAGTGAAAATGGTTTTGACACTAGTTTCATACTTAATTAAATCTAGAAGTTCAAAAAAATTGTAAGACAATCATCTTATGTACTAGTGTAGTATTTACATTCATAGAACTTCACACTTTAGATGTGTATAGATGAAAATCAAAAAATCAAAAAATTTTGACACACAAACCAAAAGGAACGTTTAGGGCTAAAGTTGTAAGTATTAGTTAATAGTACTCTGATGCACGAGATGTGCGTATGATACAAGAATATGAGAGTGTTTCGTTAAAATTTCTACAAGGGAGAGAGCGTTTAGGGCGTTTCCATTAATTTCGCAAGCCAAAGAGCATTTAAGTTAATTCTTCCTAGAGTTAAGATATTTTTCTTTTTTTCCACTAGTGTGAGTACCATTTAAATTTTCAAAGTGTAAAGCTATTTTTGCATTTTCTAAAAATTTGACGCACAAACCAAAAGGAATGTTTTTCTCAATTATATGGTATGGTTACTTAGGTTGCAACGCCGATGCGTAGTTGTTAGCACTTAGGTTGCAAAAAACTTTTATATGTATGCTAAAGCTACTAGGGTTAGTATTGCAACTTAGTACAATTGATCATTCTACAATATACCCCAATAACTTATTGTTAAAAGAGAGAATAAGTAATTTTTGTTTACAAACACAAGGTTGCTTATAAGTCCAAACACTTCAAAAATTCATCTTAAGTACATAATGTTCCGCGGGTTTTGAAACTTTTCTCAGCTCCATAACATCAGTTCAATGTAGCTAAAAGTAATAATAAATAAATAAAATTTTTATCTATAAACCCAATAAGCTAACCCAATTTACTTTTAAGCACACCAACTTGAAAAATTAATTATAAACCTAAAATATTCCATCAACTCCAATAGTATAATATAAATAATATAATGGAGGACCATAAAGAGTTGATTTTGTTATAAGCCCAAAATTCCCTAATTTATTTTTAAATTTACACGCTTTATAATCAGTTTTTGACCTGAAATACTCTAATTAATTACTTTTAAACTTCATTTATATTTCATATATTTGTTATATCATATACTATAGATTGATTATTTAGCTATAAGATCTTATCCTTATTTATTCAAACCTACTCATTACAAGGATTTTTTTATAATAAATCTAAAGTATTAGATCTATTTAGTTTTAATCTACGCACCTCGAAAATCACTCTTAGAGTCAAAAAAACCTACATCAACCTATTTTTAAACTCAATTTGTGCCAATTTGTACATATGATTTAAGTTGTTATATTTCACTTTGACTTGGTAAATTTCTTTTCTAAGAATCTAGGTGTACAATGTTTTAGACCAAATGCTTAAGCATTATTTACGTTTTTTTCACATTGTTGCAATGTCGCAAAATGTTAGATGAGTTTTTTCCTATAAATTCAAGGTTCCATGCTCATTTATTTTTAATTGTACCCATTTTACACAATTTTTTTTCTAAATCACAAGTATTATGGAAATTTTCTACACATGTAAGTTGTTATATTTTATTTTAACATGTAAAACTTTGTTCTAAGTGGTTAGGTAGAGTAGGATTCTATCAGAATAGTTATCTAATAGGGTAATCTATTCCACTCATTGGTGGTTAAGTGGTTAGTTGCGAAATATGGTTATTCTATTGATGGTGTAAATCACCCCACTTTTATATGAGTAGTTTTCATAGAAATCCTGCTATTTTTAATACACCATATATTTCGTAAATCAAATTCTTAACAGTGGTGCATTTTTTCCTATGCTAATGAGGTGGCATCTGTTGGGAATTTTACTCTTCCCGCCTACTACAATATGCGCAACTCCAAAGCCAACCCACAATCAACAAAATATAAAATGACCACAATCAAGAAAAAAGAATACCGGGATTTACGTGGTTCGGTCGACCAAGTTTAACCTATGTCCATGGGGCAACAATACGAGAAATTCACTATGTATCAGGGAGAACTACAAGAGGAACCACTTAACTCTCGTCTCTCAACCTCACATACATAATCAACTCTCGTATTCTCTCCAAAGCTCACTCCCTTGTAATCTTTTGCACGGATAAAGATCACGAAACCCTCGTCTCTCGCACAATATTCTTGAATCAGGCTACGCCCTCTGCTAACCCTAGATTGCAAGAATATTCTCTCTCTCTCTCTCTCTCTCTCTCTCTCTCTCTCTCTCTCTCTCTCTCTCTCTCTCTCTCTCTCTCTCTCTCTCTTACATCTTCTCTCTACTCACTTCTTCTTAGTTTTTTCTCCAACAATAGAAGAATATATATAGGGAAACTAAAATCCTATCTCTAGCCTAACTTCCTAATTAGAATAGGATTCAAACTCTTAATCATGATGGAACCCAAACTCCTAATCATGATAGATCTCTAACCCTATCTAATTCTCATGAAGTTCTACAAAGAATCAAAGACACAATCCCAACAATCTTCACCTTAGATTTGATTCACAAACTCCCTTAAAGATATATCATCATCGTTTTGAAACTTTGCCTCTCCCGCTAGAGTGTTCTATTTCTTTTGCATTTCAAATCGAAGCAGCCACTCACCTAATCAGAACACATGCACTCTAGCTGGTTATCTCGTGACCCTCACTATCATCTGCTTCACCGTAGCGCCTCCACCCCTCTTGTGTACATCAAGAGATCTTCTCCACCTCTAACAATAAAAGCAAATCAATCATACTTGTCCTTCCAACTTGAGCCTGACAATAGCCTCCCCCTACTTATTGTCCTTGTGCTCCACCTGCATCGCTCGCCTCGAATCATATCAGTGCACCTCTCCTACTCCACACTACGAGCTGGATGTCTCTATCTCCTCTATTATTTGGCTTGGACCGAATATGAGCGCTCATCGTCTTTAAGTCCAATGTCACCATCTCCATTACCTTATGTGTCACTCGGTTATGCCAGCTTGCAAGCTCCACCTAATCTGGCACTGTCCTCCTCGAGTCTACGCACCAACCAACTACTGCTCCCGTCATGGCTTTGAATAATTATATGCTGACAATTCTACTACTAGAATCACATATGATTCTCTACGTCAGTCTCATCTGTCGCATACTCATTTGCCCTATCTGCCATCAGATCTGTCTTACCATTGAATAGCGAAATATCGAACATCGGACCCAAAGAAGTCATCATTCTCTAACCACGATCAAAATTTAAATCAGTCATTATAGAGATTGAATTTAATAAAACTGACGCCAAAAGAAAACTCAGCACGTCGAAAAGCCCTAGGAACAACTTCTGGATTACCAAAATCCGCCTCCAAATCCTCAATCAAAAGGTAAATCAATCTCAACCGTTGGATCTACGTGAATGGTATCCCACGCCGCTATAGTGTCTCTGCTACAATATTCCACTACAGTTCTCAGCCGCTACAGTATGCCGCTTCTACAGTATTTTTTTCCCCTTTTCTTTTCATCTTGATTCTTGTAACGCTGATCTTCAATCTTACACGACGTCGTCTTCTATCTTGGGAATTCGCTACCGGATCCATCATCATCGCTCTAATACCACTTATTGGGAATTTCACTCTCCCTACCTACTATAATATGCGCAACTCCAAAGACAACCCATAATCAACAAGATATAAAACAACCATAATCAAGAAAAAAGAACATCGGGATTTAGGTGGTTCGGTCAACTAACTTCGACCTATGTCCACGGAGAAACAATACGAGAAATTCACTATGTATCAGGGAGAACTACAAGAGGAACCACTCAACTCTCGTCTCTCAATCTCTCAACCTCACATACATAATCAACTCTCATATTCTCTCCAAAGCTCACTCCTTGTAATCTTTTGCACGGATAAAGATCACAAAACCCTCGCCTCTCACATAATATTCTTGAATCAAGCTATGCCCTCTGCTAACCCTAGATTGCAAGAATATTAGCTCTCTCTCTCTCTACTACATCTTCTCTCTACTCTCTTCTTCTTAGGTTTTTCTCCAACAATAGAAAAATATATATAGGGAAACAAAAACTCTATCTCTAGCCTAACTTCCTAATTAGAATAGGATTCAAACTCTTAATCATGATGGAACCCAAACTCCTAATCATGATAGATCTCTAACCCTATCTAATTCTCATGAAGTTCTACAAAGAATCAAAGACACAATCCCAACAGCATAAAAAAATTCTGTATAAATTCAAAATTTTAGCCCGTTGCGTTTTAAACTTACTCTCTTCCAAAAATGAGTTCTTGTGTATACGTACAAAATCTTGCCTTCATTTATTATTAAAGTCACTCACCTTCAAGATCACTCTTGAGATCCAGAATACTCATTCGAACAAATCTTATACTCATTTTATATTTTCACCAGCTCATCATGTGTGAATTTCTATATTTTGCTATAACATTGTACATTTTTATTCTAAATCAAAAGTCATACTATTTAATTTTAAACTCACTCATTTCCAAAGCCACTCTTAAACACAAAATACTTAACACTATTTTTAAATCTATTTTGGATTTCAACGGTTTTGGTATACATTGTGAGTCATTATATTTTTGTTTTAAGTGATTAGCTATGGTGCATTTTTTAAAAAAATATTTAATCCGTAAATTTTTTTTGGTTTTCGCCTCTAAGTCCAAAGTTCCCCTCCATTTTTGAGCTCACTCATATTTAGAAATATTTTTTCTAAATGGTTCGGTATACTATGTAACCAGATGTCTTAATCATTATATTATAGCTTTTTCCATGTTGATATCGTGGCATAGTGAATTTTAGATGTGTGTGCGTTTTTTTTTTTTTTTTTGCCTTGTTTATCTTTAAACTCACTCACTTTTAAATTTAATCTCTAAAATGAAAGTTTTACCTTCATTTACTTTTAGACCCACACACTTTCTAGATCACCTTAGATCTAACATACTTAAAAGAATTAATTTTAAACTATTGTATATTAGTAGTTTTGTATCATTGTAAGATGATATATCTTGCTTTTAACTTACTATTTTATTTGAAGTTTTAGGTGTATAATATATTTTTAGGTCAAATACTTAAACTATATTTTTGATTGTTTTCACGCAGATGTCGTGGCAACACGGGTCAATTTCGCTCGTTTAGTTCCATAATTTTAGCACAAGTCCTATTGTTTACTATTCATCCTTACTTTATATCAGTTATTGCTAAATATTAGAAATTTAATGCTACGACATAGATTCTTAAAGTGCATTTGTATATTTGATTCTTAAAGTGCATTTGTATATTTGACGCATCGTCCACTTTTAACTTCGTTTCTTCAAGCAAACTCGCGGATTAATATCAGACAATACCTTAGTTCGGCCCATGATTATCAACACACTGCTCAGCCCAAGTCACCAGAGTGTACTGCCTCTCAGTATAACCCGGCCCAATACAGCAATATTAGTAGCACATGAAATAAAAAGTTAGGAAACAAAAATTCCCTTGATGATAAAATTATTTCCTCGTGTCTAATATGTTTAAGAAAAGTACGGAGTGATCAGAGTGTACTGCCTCTCAGTTTAACCCGGCCCAATACAGCAATATTAGTAGCACTTGAAATAAAAAATTAGCAAACAAAAATTCCCTTGATGATTAAATTATTTCCTCGTTTCTAACATGTTTAAGAAAAGTACGAAGTGATGCGATTTCTCTATACTCTAGAGACATTCCATTTCATGAATTTTCTTCTCTATCTTGAATGAAAGAAGTGCTAAAAAATGTTTGTGTTTCTTTCACAAACTTTAGTTCTGAAAATTAAGTAAAAGAGAGCTAATATGTTCCTCTATGATTATTCTTTGCTGCATTTGCTGACATATAATATATTCAAATCATCAACTATAATTTGCATTTGCTAATACTCTAAACTCTAGTAAACTAAAGTTGTGCCACGTTCTCGACACACTAGCAAATGTGATGTAAGGACACATAATTCACATATACTATTAAAAATAGGGAAATTTACTTCTAGCACCCAAAATTAGATAATTTATTTGCTTACCTCCTAATATTTTATGCACAATCTCTTCACCCTCAAAATCAATCTTTTTGTTTGTTGAACCCCCTAAGTACAATGCCAACCCATAGCCACTCAAAAAAATCCCAAAACTACTTTTGACTATACATGTGACCACTCTTTTTTTTTGGGATTTTTATGTCTCACTCTCTCTCATCCCTTCTCTCTCCCCTCTCCTTCCTAACTTCTGTTAAACCCAACACTATTAATTTTTCTCTCCTTCTTGAAAAAATTCTCTATCTTTCCCTCTTCTGCTCTCAAACTATGGTGATGTTCAATTTTCTCTATGGTGGCTAATAAAAAATTCGTACCAAGAGGTTGGTTGTCATTCTCTTCTCTAGTTGTGGTGTCAAATCCGTCATTATTGGGGTGGGGATCTGAACATAATGATCATCGTGAACGTTGGTGGATGATATAAACAGAGAGAGTGAGATAAGAGAATTATTCTCAAGTTGCAAATTGTTTGGATTTTGAAGAGCTACTCTTAACTATTAGAGAGTTTGTAAAATAATAATATAAATGTTTACAAGAAAAAACTATCATATTTTATTTTATTTTTGTTCGTAGGTACAATTACAGGATTCATGCGTACTTATTCATAAAAGCAATACAAGAAGGAAATGACATTTTTAGTTTACACCAGATTATTATACGGCATGGTTGTTAAGCTTATGTATTTGTTGTTAAACTTTTTCGTTAGTTGTTAAGCTTAAGCATTGGTTGTTAAGTTTTTTCGTTAAGCTTATATGTTGTTTGTTAATCTTTTTCGTTGGTTGTTAAGCTTATGCGTTTGTGTCAGGTTCTTTTGTATTACAATTGATGCATATTACAATTCAAAAATTATAACGAAACAAAGGAAAATTTTATATTTCATGTGGTTCTTTTCTGTGTGCCAATGGAGCGTCGATCTTGTACTTTGTTAACGCGCCGATTAAGACAACGGGTCTTTTGCTGTTGATGGGAGTTAAATTATTTGAAAGATAACTCAGTCTTCTCTTAGCAATATTTCTCAATGAAATCGCAAGTGTGATGCATGTGCTTATTCTTCTACCGAACTTTTTGAACTCTCCTCTTATGATCTCTAATCTCTTGGAAGATAGCACAATCTTCTCTGGATGAAGAGATATAAACAGATCCTTTCTCATAAGAACTATGGATTAAGCTAGATGACTAGTTGAAGAGAACGAATCCTTTCTCTTAAGAATCGTTCATCGGGCCAAATAATTAGTCGATGATAATGATCTATGAAGATCAATAAGAATAGAGGAGAGATTGGCTTCTTGACTAGCCTCTGAATCTCTCTCTCTCTTTTCTCCATCGCAAAGACCTTTCCTCCGCCTCTCTCCTCCCTTGCTTGCTTCATGTTGATCGCGCCTATTTATAGCTTAGGAGCATTGTGTGGGTGAATTAGTGGGCCTTAACTCCCCTTAAATGAGTGAGTTAGTGGCTATTAACTCCCTTTAAATGGGTGAGTTAGTAGCCATTAACCCCTCCTAAATAGGTGAGTTAGTAGTCATTGACCGCTTCCTTAATAGTAGCTTTTAAGAACAGTTATGAGCGAGGTTCGCCAATAAAGGCCATATGTGAGGTTTGCCAATAATGGCTATGGACGAAGTTTGCCAATAATAGCCACGAGTGAACTTCATCAGAATGGATGACACGGCCCACGTGGACTACTGGGCGAAGCTCACTGTTGCTTGGGTGAGCTTCATTATATCTTTGGTGAGCTTCGCTGCGGCTTCAGTTTCGACAAACTTCGTTATGTGTCCCAAGTGGACTACTTGGGCGAAGTTCGTTTTGGGTGAATCTCGCTAGAAGCTTCACTTTGACTTGGTTTTGATAGCAAGCTTCATTATGCCTTAGTCGAGCTTCGCTATGGCTTGGGCAAGCTTTGCCAATAAGTTTGAATTTGACTTAGAATCTGACTTGAACTCGTTTATTGACTTGACCGACTTGAGCACACCTTTCAACTTGGCCTAGAGTCCATCTTGAGGATTGACTCGAACTCAGGTCCTCTTTGGCTCGAATACAATTATGTTCCCATGCGATCCAAGTGAACTTCGTTGTAGCCTACCATATGCTGATGCTTGAGCCCATCTAAAGTGTTTAGCCCGTGTGTGTTTACTACTTGAACTCGGACTGGTCCAATAGAGTATATTTTAACCGTCTACAGTTGCTAAGTTTTTCCATTAGTTGTTAAGCTCATGCATTTGTCACGCCTCATTTTCCAAAATACTAGGGAACCGGAACACGAATAAGCCTGTGACGTATTAGACTGAGGAGAAATAGTACTAGACCCTTTCTACTCAATCTAATGCGCTAAGCGTCAAGCAATATAATACGAAGTCACATGTCCCCGATCACAATTAGCAAGAATATAATAAACAACTCAAAAGTCACAGGCCTCCCTCCCTCCCCGTTCTCCCTCTCTGTCTCCCTCTCCCCACCCCCGCCTCCTTCCCCCCATTGCACCTCCCCCTACACCTCCCTCCTCCTCCTCAGGTCCCCCTCTGCCCCCTCCCTTCGCTCGCCGTCGACACCGTCACGAGGAACTTCACGTGGGTACATTAGTAAGAGTTAACATGTTAGCTGTAAGAGTTAACATGTTAGTTGTAAGAGTTAACATATTAGCTGCAAGAGTTAACATGTTAACTGCAAGAGTTAACATCCACTGGCATGAGAAAGAGGAGGGTAAATTTAGGATTTAAGACAGCTGACATGTCTAATCATAAGCTGGCATGTCTAATCAACTGCTGGCATGAACTGGAATCATGATGGAGGGGCCTTGGG
>NC_033802.1:4331316-4334345 GCF_001876935.1 Asparagus officinalis
GCCAGCAAAAGAGGTTACTCATCTGCTTGAACTCGCCAACAGTTGAGTTTAGCTCCCAAGCGGAACTCGTCGCGATCAAAATCTCGCCTGAAAACAAATTAAATCTCGCCAATACACAAGCAATGAGCAGACACAAACCTCATTGATACTTTAAGACAGTACATTTAAACAAAGTTATGTTGACATGTTCAAAGAAGCAAAACATACACCCAGTGTTTCAAAACAATACATTTGAACAAAGTTATGACCTTACGAGTCATGGCGTACTTTCAGATGCAAAACAAGCAAGCAAAATGTCTTAATACGATCATGAGGCAGAAGTCTCAGTCGAACACGCTGAAAGTGGAGATCTCTTCTTTGACCGCCTCGACCTGGCTCGCATAGTCTTCCCGAGCCTTGTTTTCAGCAACCTTCCGGATCCGGTCCTCGCGGTTCGACATGGCGGCAGCATCTGTTTGGCGCAAAGCTAGCAGGCGTCGAGTCTCTGCCTCAGCGTTCTCATTAACCTTGACCACGTCAGATTGGAGCGCCTTCCACTTCGCCTCCGCCTGCCCTAACTCGGCCCTCAGGCGAGTCATGGTATGGTTGAGGTCAATAACTTGCTCCTCTAGCAAACGTTGTTGACTCACCCAAAAGTTAGCCGCAGACTCCGAATCCGCTATCTCTTTGGAGCGGGTTTCCTGCTCCAAGGCCTCCTGACGCCTGACGTGAGCCAGGCAGGATCCCATTTTGGCCTCCGGACCTCCCCGTAGCAAGGCCTCTAGCACCATCATGCGTGGCTCCAAGAGACGGAGTTCACGCACGCAGCGAGTAGCGAGATGATTTTCACCCGAGCGCCGTAAATCAGCCACGCGATCATAGAAAGACTGCCTGAAGCTGTCAAAACTACCCATACCGAGTTCGACAAGGGAATTACCTGTCTTACAGCGCCCTCGAACTCTTCAATGCGAGCCTGCCATGGGAGAGATTCGGAGGGAACAGACTTCTGGCCCGGAGCAAGCGTCGTGATGGGCGGAATTTCGAGGCAAGGTTCAGCTCCCGGCTGGGGAGCGGAATCCGAAGCAGCGGAATTCGCACGGCCTTCAGATTCATCGTCTGAAATCAGAATAGGATCGGCCGCGTGCTCTTCGGCAGCCGACGCCCCCTCTCGACCTGCAAGACGCAACAGCAATACGGGGAAGAATCAAAGGAGGAACACTTACTAAACTCACACAAAGGTTGAAGCAAGAAGATACCTTCAGCGGCACCGGCTTCAGCAGCACCTGAAGAACCAGGTTCTTTCCTTTTCTTGGAAACAACCCTCTTCACCTTCGGCGCCATTGGGGGTATGATGAAGAGGAAAGGCGGGTTTACTCCGGGGCGTACTGAAGCTCCAGCTGCAACTTCGATCGGATCGTCCAAGGGAAGCAGACTCGGCACGAGCACCGAACGAAGCGTCCTATCAATACAAACGAAGCTCCCTGATTTATTAGTTGAGATTCTCTTACGACCAAATTCCGACCAATGCATGATCGCGAAATGAAACACACACAAATGGCACTAGGCCAGAAACAAAAAGGATAATTTCATTCGTGAAAGGGAAGTCCTATTACAAACGGAAAATTAAAAGCGAATTACAGAGATTTTAACCGCAGCTCCGCCTCACGAAGTTCTTCGGCATGGCGAAGTTCAAGCCTCCTTAGAATCTCTCGGCGAAGATCTTCATCCGTACGCGAGGCCAAGTCTTGAACGGTCTCTTTGGCTTCCTTATGGGCTCGCTCCTTTTCCTCCACTGAATTGGCAGTCAGCTGCTGGCGAGATTCAATGTTCTCCAACTCTTTGACCGCCTGCTCACGAGCCTTCTCTTGAATAGCCAATGCGGCCCGCTCCTTGGCTATGACCTGCGTCAGAGCCTCTACCTCCGAAGACAAGCGGGAAACGCGGTTGTCAGCCTTCTGTCGCTCAAGGACCATCCGTTCATTCTCAGCTTTGGCCTGCTCCAACTCCTCTGACAATCTCGCCTCTAGTGACATAGTTTCATTCAGACGGCGATCCCGCTCTTGCACCACCGCTCGGACTTCGCCAGATGCAAGATCCACAAGAGTGGAACTCTTCGCGCGAAGAGCAAGCAACTGCTGGATGGCTTCTTTCAGTGCCTCCTTACGCTGGAAATAAGGCTGCGCCTCAGAATGCTTTAGCCTCTTGATTAAGAAGCCTATAATGTAGTCGATATCCTCTTCGAAGCTCTCGAAAGGACAACTCTCTTCCAGCGCGAGCCTGATGCAGGCAGCCATAGTGTCATAGAATTCGGCCACGGATCGTGCCGCACTCTTTCTTCGCTCACGCTCCAAGGGAGAGAGGACAGCCTCTTCCATCATAGATGGAACCACGGTTGAAGCACCGGTGGCCATAACTGTGGAAGTAGTAATTGGCGTCGCCAGGGCCGGTGTGACCAATGATGACCTCGGAACAGCAATCACGGCATCAACGGCGACCCCCGACAGGGAGGTGATCACTTGCTGAGCAGAAACCTCTCTTTGAAGCGGTGTCTCTCGCACTAAGGAACGATCCTCAGCAGACACCGCCGCAGGAGCAGGGGATCCCCCTATTTGACCAGTCGCATCTTCATGAGCCAAGTCCTCTTCCTCACTCGACAGGGCCTCGTGTATTGAGGCGTCGTCGTCATCCTCCTCAGATTCGCCCGTCTCCCTAGACGAGCGATTCGCCCAAGAGGAAGGACCCTCTTTGCCGGCGATTTTGCGGGCAGGATCGGCTACAAATGCACCGAGAGAGTTAACGGAGACCCCTCATAAGGGACCCTATTTACGGTGAGGCATGAAAGAACGAGTAATGCTAAAGTCTATACTTACCTAAGCCCGTAAGCCCCTCATCATCTCCAGCTTCTTCCTCTTTGTCGGAAGGAATGGAGATCACTTTCTCAACCGCATCTGCATAGATCCATTACCAATATCAAAAGGTGTAAGAGCAACATTGCAATCAAGGGTACTGTTGCAAAGACTACCTCGTGATGCGGGCAAAGAAGCCGTTGG
>NC_033802.1:4335345-4335810 GCF_001876935.1 Asparagus officinalis
GTGTGAGGTTTGTTCTCCCAAGCAATGTGGGACTAAAACCCACTACAATACACTATTATCAACATTGACTACACTCATGAATGAAACCATGGATAGTTATGTTCCTGATAATGACTTATTAGTTCTTTGTATATTAATTAAACAAGTCTAAGAGTGTAAGAAACCAAAAAATTGGTGTCTGCGTTTTTTCCTCTCAATATATAATTTTAGTAAATGGTCCAATCGCATCTCGGATTTGTTAGAAATATCAAGGCTCAAAGCTTAAATTGAACGGAAGATGTTCGAAAATATATATGTGCAAAGTACTGCTGGGATTTGGTGAAAAAACATCCCTTGAGAAGAAGTAGATGTGATCAATTCGAATTGGCTTATATATGTTCGCTGGAAAATTCGTGTCTTTCTTCATTGATTCCATTGCTATCTTTTACAACAGTTTATCGGTTACAAAAGATCCGGTCTTTTTAT
>NC_033802.1:4336810-4345695 GCF_001876935.1 Asparagus officinalis
GACTTCATAATTGCTCCTTTGGACTTGGGTTGCGTGTGCTATGTGCTGAGACTCGCGATAAAGCGCTGGTCGAGTACTCACACCAGGCTGCCTTAAGGGCGAAGTGAGGGTCGACTAAATGTGATCAAGTGCGGTATACTCTGCTACATATCGATGCATGGGCTCGTTTCATGCGAGTAGGCGCGAGTCATCACTTATGTTTCCTGGGAAACTAAGACGTACTCCACGGAGGAGATGTTTAAGAACTTCCAGGAGCAGCTTTTGCAACATTTATTGCTCGTGAAGCGCTGCATCGTAGTATATGAAGCGGATAGGCGCCATATTTGTTGGTGAGAAGTTGTGTTGACTTCGTGGGCCTCATCGGGTAGATCGTCATATACTTCGGCGGTGTCCGCTGTTGGATTGTCTGTCAGGAGATCACAGATGGCCTGTCCTTTCACTGACTTCTGTTGTTTAAAGTGTAAGTCATATTGGGACAAGAGTAAGGCCCATTTTGCTAATCGCCAGCTCATGGAAGCGGGTTGAGTCATGAATACTCGAACCGGATTAACTTTAGAGATGACGTAAATGGTCTGCCCGACCAAATAATGCCGCATCTTCTGAATGGCGAACACCAAGGCGAGGCATTCTCTCTCAATCATAGGATATCGAGACTCGGCGCCCACCATGGTTCGGCTCAAGTAATACACTGCCTGCTCGTGACCGTTATCGTCATCTTGTGCAAGTAATGCACTTAATGAGTGGCTCGTCGCCTTGACATAAATCAAGAACGGTTTGCCCGATTTCGGTGCAACGAGTACAGGAGGTTTCGAGAGATATTCTTTAATACTCTCGAATGCCTTTTGACAAGCGTCATCCCATACAAAAGACACGCCCTTCTTTGCGAGCTTGGAGAATGGTTGGCATTTTCCTGAGAGGTTCGAAATGAACCGACGGATATAAGCCAATCGCCCCTGCAATCCTCTGAGCTCCCTGAGGTTTCTCGGAGGTTGTAATTCATTGATCGCCTTTACTTTATCAGGATCGATGTGGATACCTTTGGTGGTGACGACGAATCCCAGGAACTTGCCACTCGACATTCCGAGGAAAGACTTGGTAGGATTCATCTTCAATTGATGAGCTCGCATCAAGTCGAACATGGTCTTCAAGTCTTTAATGTGATCCTTTTTATCACGACTTTTCACGACCAGATCATCTACGTAGCATTCAACAGTCTTTCGGAGATGATCCTGAAAGATCTTTGACATAGCTCGTTGATATGTAGCACCTGCGTTCTTTAAGCCGAAGGGCATAACCGTGTAGCAGAAGACACCGAGAGGCGTTCTGAATGCGGTATGCTTTTCATCGTCTGGATGCATCTTTATCTGGTTATAACCAGAGAAACCATCCATGAAAGACATCCTCTCGAACCCACACGTATTGTCGATGATGACATCCGTGATGGGGAGGGGAAAATCATCTTTTGGGCAAGCAGTGTTGAGATCCCGAAAGTCGATACAAATCCTGACTTTCCCGTTCTTCTTAAGGACTGGGACAATATTGGCTAGCCATTCTGGATGTTGCCCCTCTCGAACGAAGCCCGAGTCAATAAGCTTCTTGACCTCGGATTCGATCGCCTCCATCATTTGCGGACGAAACCGTCTTTGTTGTTGTTTGACTGGTTTGGCATCCATCTTGATATTGAGACGATGTACTGCTACGTTCGGGTCGAGTCCTGGCATGTCTTCATAATTCCAGGCGAACACGTCAATGTACTCCTTGATAAGAGAGATTAACTCTTCTTTCTCATCGGGTAGAAGACTATCGCTAATGAATATCGGTTTAGGATTTTCCTCAGTTCCCATATTCACCTGGAGTACTTGATCTTCGGTAGGAGGCTCTCTTTGCTCGAACCTATCACCATACTGCATGTTTAGGTGGTGAACCCAAGGATCTTCCCATGTTGGCATCTGGTCGTCTTCCTCTATTGCGGTAGGATCGACCGTGACCATATTTGACATCAACCTTTTGAACGTCTCGCCAAGGCTAGTGTCGGAACCCCCAGCCGAAGAGTCGGAAGAGTACCCGTTTCTAGCCTTGTTAGCGATCTGATCAATGATTTGCCAGCAACATTCGTCGTCGGACGAGGAGACGTAGCCGAGACCTCTTTTATAGCGATAATAATCGTCGGGTTTTCCCTTCGGTACATAGGCCATTCGAGGTGGAACTCGTGGGCCTCGACCAAAGAAAAGACCTTCTCCGAGTGTGAAGTCATACCCATACTTTTCCATCATATCGCGCGCTTTTGCGTCATATCTGAATAGATGAGGAGCAGGTTTATCTTCGTCTTCTTCTTCCTCTAAGAAGTGATCGGGTGTCGGATCTTCTTTTCCTTTGCCGTAGACGACTTCTTTTCCACTCCATTTTCCCGCGGGGATGACAAGCGTCGCTCCGCATGGATCTTGTACCTGCTTTTTCGTCAGACAAAATGACTGAAGAGGCATATGTAGGTCAGGATTATCACAAAGCTCTTTAGTGACGTCATCCAGACACATCAAATACTCTAAATCATCGTTTATTGATAGTTCTTCGGCAAGTTGCCAGTTACAACTATTCTCCGATGATTCATCATCGTCAAGATTGATTACAATGGGTACAATGTCATTAAGAACAAAACCACCATCATAATCAAGCCCTGGTTCGGTATCAGCTTCATCTCCGCTGTCCGTTCCTTGGGCCGATGGTTCAGTATCGGATTCAGCGCCGTATAAAAGGGAATCGGTGAAGTAATTCTCCAATCCCTTAAACGGTTGCTTATCCGCGACCACCGTCTTGACTTCATTGTTTGTGTCTACATATTTGAGACACTGATGTAGAGTTGACGGGACTATAAGGTTACCGTGGATCCAAGGTCGACCCAACAGTAAGTTATAGGATGTTTCCGCGTCAATCACATAACAAGTGACCTCCGACCTCAAATCCCCAATCTGGCACTTGACTCGGATCTTCCCCAAGGGCCTAGACCCGCTGGTGTTGAATCCATAAATCGTAGTGCCAGTGGATGCTAATTTGCTAGTCGGGATTCCGAGATGATGCATCAATCGGAATGGCATGATGCTAACAGCGGAACCCGGATCGACTTGGATCCGGTTGACAACGCTGGAGCCAATGTGACCGGTAAAGTACAACGGTCGGTCATGCTTTGAATTCTTCGTCTGCATATCTTCTTTAGTGAAGGAGATGCAGGGAAAGTGTTGCGCCGCCAGGTTGCATTGTTGAACTGACGGCTCTGGTCCTTCTGGAGATGGCTTGATCCGAGTCAGAAAAGCTTCAGAGTCACTTAAGGCTTCTTGCAGCGCTTTCCTTGTGTCCTTTGAAAGGCGCAACAGCTCGTATAGAGTTATGCGAGCTGGGATGTTGGCCAACTGCGCCATGATGTCGAAATGAGGCGGTGAGCTCGTATTTCCCGGTTTGTCTCTACCAATCGGATGATTGAATCGAGACTGCCTCGGGTTCTGGGCTTCTTGCCGCGGAGGCTCTTTCCCCTTCTCCTTTTGCTGGACTTTCTCCGCAGATGCGGGTGTTGGGGGAATTGCTGAGATTCCTAATTCTGCCAACGTTTTGGAAGGAGGGGTTTTGGTGCCCAATTGCTCGGAAGCGTCTGGGTACTTGTAGTGATACTCGTTCCCGCTTCGGGTTGCAAAGACCTCCTGTTCGTCTTCAGACAGTGGAAAGGTTGGGATTTTGTCGTCCTCTTCTCCTGGAATGGCAGAAGCTCCATAACAAGATTTCCCTTTTCCTTTTGACTTTCTTTTTGATGATGATCCGGTCCATTGCTCATCTGTGATCAAGTCCGGATGAACCCACAGAATCTCACCATTTGGGGTTGTGTGTGGCACGAGCCCTTTCTGGCGCTGTTGGTGAGGATCATCATTCACCGTCTTCACTGCTGCATTGATCACCGGCTCGTGTTGGAACCAACTCGAGGGAACAGTCCCGAAACTAATGGATACCATGTTTGCACCCACTTTCTTCTCTTTGGGCTGCTTCATGGTGATAACCCCAACATCGATTAGGGCCTGAATCTTATCTTTGAGAGCGTAGCATACCTTGGTGGGATGGTGCACCGCTCGGTGGAATGCACAGTATTTCGGATCGTTGACCCTCTTGGCATCTTCTTGATCCTGAATCGGTGGCAACTTGATCTTGTTGTTCTGAACGAGGTATTTGAAGATACCCGGGATTTCATCCTCCTTGAACGAGTAGGTCTTTGGGAACCTCGGCTCCGCGGCCTTTTGCCTTTGGGGCTGTTGTTGCCATCTCGATTGTTGAGGCGCCCTCTGTTGCTGCTGTGGCTGTTGCGGCTGTGCTTGCACCTCAAACACTTGATTCGCATCTACAGCATTTGCTTGTGTTTTCCCCTTACCCCTAGGGGTAAAGTTCTTCTGTTGTGGGACACTGTTTGGTATTTGGCCCCTTTCAGCCTTCTTCCTTTTGAGGAGTCGCTCGGCTCTTTCCCCTCTCACCTTCAAGTCTTTCCAGGTCGTTGGCGGTGCCGTTCCCATGGCTTCAAGGATGTCCAATGTTAAATTGTTGTGGCAAGTTTCGAGGATGAATTCCTCGCTGACCGGGTCCCTGCAATTCATAGCTTTGTTCCGGAATCTCTTCACGAAGTTTTCAACCGTCTCGCCATTCTTCTGTTTTTCATCGAACAGCGTGCCGATCGAAACCTCGGTGTCATCATCAAAGAAATTGGTCAAGAACATGTCCTCCATGTCATCCCAGCCGTTGATACTTCCGGGCTTGAGACGGCGGTACCAGTCGAAGGCAGCTCCGCGAAGAGTGCCGACGAATGACCGCACCATGAGGGGCTCATTTCCGGAAATAATTCCTAAATGAGACTTGAAGTAGATTAAATGTTGGGTAGGGGAACCCTTTCCATCAAACGGCGTAAAGTTAATGAGATTAAACTTTGCCGGATATGGAATGGATTCCCACTCCCTCGGATATGGACACGGTATACCTGACCTTTTTACCTCTTGAGCATTCATCAATGCATTGATTTTGCTCTCCAAGTCTTTCATCTTTTTGTCTTCACTCGTTTCTATTTTCGAGTGGTTTTGGGGAGAGGTAATGTGGTCTTCTTTGGCATTATCATCTACCGGACCACTTCCGTTGTCGTTGTTGACAGGAGGAATAATGACATTATTCCCTTCCCGTTCATTCTCTTCTTGGTTCTGATGATTGGGTCGAGTGGGCTCCTCTTGATGAGTTGTCAAAGCTGCGAGTTGCTGATCGTGCATCTCCCTCATCCGCTGTAGGGTCATTTCCATCTCGAATTTGAAAGCTTCTTTCTGCCGAGTTAGGGCGTCTTCAAGCATTTTGTTCATTTGTTCGGCACTGATCATGAGTGATTCGTACGGCTGGCCCGCACTTGAAGCCGTGTCATCTGATGCGACGGCGGAGCAGGTATCTGAATCAGCATCTGATTCTTCTTCTTCCAGAGAGAGGCCCTTTGGTACTCTTTGGTAGCCCTTCCGGCCGCTGGTTCCGGGCCGCATCCGTGCTATACACCGGGATACCTCAGCGAGCTGTTCTATGCTGAAGTGTGGTGTTGATTCCCCTCGGCCGGTCATGTTGACCGACACTCTTGAATACTCGTCTTTTTGGCGGAGCAATTTCTTCTTGTGGAAATGCCTCGGCTTGGAGAGTCTCTCGAACACCGAGATTCTTCTTGGGGGACTGTTGCAGCGGCATTCCGACAGCACCGTCTTGATGATACTTGCACACGGGCATTGGGACTTCATATCCTGCACATATCTCTTTCGAGATTTACCCACACCCCCAGCTCTGTAGTACAACTCATCAGCTTGATAGCTGGAGCACCCTACAGAGTGTTGGTGGGTGTCCCTTAGTATAACACTCTCATCTTCAGATGAGTGTGCTTCCCCTTGGGAATGCAACACTTGGTTAGTTTTATCAAGAGTGGCCCGTTCAATCTTACGCTTTTGTGAGCGTATGAACTGAACGGGCTCTTTTAATTCGACTCGCAATCCGATGCGGTCGGTGATAGGGGCTTTCCCTTTGTTTTCTTTATTGGGGGGATTAAATCGACCCCCAGTCTGATTTGAAACTTGGGGACCTTTCAATGGTCCCAGTCGTTCTTTGACGGGTACTCTACCTCGATTCGCCGGTAAGGGACCGAGGTGACCTGTCAAAGGAACCTGGGATCTTGAATGATCCCCTTTCTTACTTGGCGCCGTTGAAGGTGCCGGGATAGTAGAAACATGACCTGATTTGGAGGAGCTTTGGGCGATGGTTTCACCCTTCTTTGCTGGAAGTGTTGGTTTCGATTTGGGAACCCACACCCGTTTGCTTGTGGTCGGCGCTTTGACCGCCGTTTCTTGCTGCATTTCTTCCGCCTTCTTTAGGAGGAGTCGGGCATGCGCAAGTAAAGCACGGCGCTTCTTGATTCGCTCCTCGAGCGTGGAGCGGTTCCTCTTGACACGGATCCACTCACTCGCTTCTGTTTTGGAGGGGAGGTTGATTGCTTGCCGTTGCTCTTGTCGCTGCCTTGACTTCAAGTCCTCTGCATAGCGCACTCCATCTTTTGACTCCCTGGCCTTGGCGAGTTGTTGAGCAAGGCGTTGACGACGCCTTTGGAGTGCCCTTTTGGACAGAATCGGAGTTGCATCATCCATCGCCTTTGAGGTTGATGGGAGAGCTGGATTTGCTGTCTTGACCATGCTGAGCAACATGGGGACGTTGCGTGGTGCAAAGGCAGCGGAGGGCTCTTGGTTCTTTGAGTTGGAAGTCCCACGAACGTTCTTGGAAGCGGATGTCTTCTTGCGCCGGTTCGGGGAGGCAGATCTGGAGGAGGAAGAGGAGAGGTATTCTTCGAACTTCTTCTGGTCGAACTCGTATTCGACCTCTTCATTCACCCGGATCTTGAAGGCCGGTTGCGTCACGACGATCTCGGGGGCGAGATCGTTGGCTCCCACTGTGGTCGCCAGCTTGTTTTCGGTAAAAGTCGCTGTTTTCATTGATATTCTCTTTTTGAGATCTGTTACAACTTCAAGCGTTACAACAGAATAAAATGAAAACAAAAGATATTACAACTTAAACGAAAATAAACACGAGGTCCCGGTTTGGTGCGGTCTCGCTTGCGTGGGTTGTTGGCCTGTGACGGGGATGTGTGATGAAGATTGATGTCGACCTCTCCTCCTTGGTTCGGTCGCTCTTTGCTGCAGCAGGGCTTCGCCAAGGCTCTCCAAAAATCCTCTCCTCAAAAGCAAGGCCCAAGGGGGCTATTTATAGGCTCTAGGAGTAGGTAAGGGGGTCTAGAGGACCACTAGGGGGTGTGGACACCCCCTGGTGTCTCGGCCAGGCCGAGACACCCTTGGGGTGTCTCGGCTTGGCCGAGACACCCCTGGGGTGTCTAGGCTTTTCCTAGACACCCCCGGGGTATTTCGACACGCCGGGACTCCGTTTAGGTGTATTTCGTTGGTTTCCCTGTAGATTCTTCGTCCGAACTCGGATTTGAGTGATTCCGGGTGCGCTGGATGCTTGACGAAGAGTTCGATCCGCTCTGGTGATCGGATTATCTGTAGAGTGGTCGAGGCGCGAGGGGTGTTGTCCTTTTTGTGAACAGTGCCGGGTTTCCCGATTGGTCCGGGTCTTCATGGTTCCGAAGTCCTATCCGCTCATGTAGCTCGTCGATTCACTTCAGTCGTTCGTCGACGTCGATTAGGCTCATGCGGATCGGATGGTGATGTTCATCGTCGCTCGTTAACACTGAACCGTTTGTGGAGACCTATAGGCAATTTTCGATGCCTACAAGGGCAAGTTGGTGTAATTACTGATTTTTATGTAGAACATAGTTTTTATGTGAAGGTGTTGAAAATGCATTGACATTCCAATCGGTTGATTTGCAAGTGATTTTTTTTGTTCGGCATTTATTTGAATTGATACCATCACATTTAAACATGAATTTGTTAAAGGATTTGGATGATATTACGTTAGTCTGAGTTATTTTTTACCTTAGTCTAAGTTTTCAAGACATAGCATAACCCAATCTGACTTTTGATTGTCTAGAAGTAACTTCAACATTCGAAAATCATGTGCAGAACCATCAATGAATCTCTTAACCACCCTTAAAAATTGATGTGGAGGAATACCCCTCACTTTAGATACCTCGACATAAATCTCCTCGCAATCAACTTTTGGTGGGTTCGTACTCACCAGATACTCCTTTAGCATCTCACCAACATCACTTACTGTATTTGCTAAAGGGTCTCTCTTGAGCTTCTTATTGGATTTAGAAGTTGAAGATTTTGAAACCTCTCTGCTAGAGCTCTCCCCTTCATTCGCACCTTCCATATCCACAACTGCAATAGAATCATCAATTTACTCTGCACCCTCGCCAGTTGCTCTATCGGTGCCTACTAACACACATATATCATCCCAGTTCTCAATAGCTTTGTTTTGATATGCCTTGGCATCTGAATTTACCTATGCAAGCATGAGAAAATACAGAAACATTGTGAGACAATCTAGTAACACAACACCATATATCAATAAGATTTTGAACATCACTCTCTTTTTGAATCTAGAATATATACGATGAAAGAGCAAAGACATATCAAAAACCGAAAAACAAATGTTAGCAAATATTTTACGCAACAGAGTGGTATAATAAACACTCACCAAAGCAATAAGAAAACAGTAGCATAAATATCAACTCATCATACTACCAAGAAAGATGTATAAACTTCAATCAACATATCCCGTTTTACCAAGAAAATAGCATATGCATGAGCCAAATTTGCTACCAATTAAATGCAGGGAAAAAGGAGGTGTGCAAATATTTAACATAGATCACTTTTGAATCAATCAGTTAAACAAAT
>NC_033802.1:4345705-4543427 GCF_001876935.1 Asparagus officinalis
CAATTATAGTACTTCGTACGTACAACGCAACAAAGGATCAATATGTACATAATTGAGAAGGTCCATTGTAAATGAATAAAATTTAATGATTCTTAAACAGTATGCACATAATTATGGACAAAATCAAACAAATACATAGTAAGACAAAGATTTATGAACACATGTTGTAGATATTCATTTACAACAAATTTAGAATTACTAAACGAAATTATCAAACACTAAAGATAATAATATGACGAAGATAAGAAAAAGTAGATGATAACCATGTAACGTGGAGTAAATTCTTGCGGAAAAGACCGTAAACCAATGAGGAAGATAAGAAAAAGTAGACATGGTCCATGCACATCAATTTTAAAGTATTTGTTGTTGCAATTGTGTTGTTGTCGGAAGATTGACGTGGCAAAGTGATTCAAAGATGAAAGTTCCAAATAAAGCTTCAAATTGAAATATACAATTAAGCTAATTTGCATCTTCAGTAGTGCATGCAATGGATGAACTTATAAGTAGTACTTAAGTAAATATAACAGGATAATTGAGTTCACAACAGGAGTCATTTAATCAATCCTACTTAAATAACAACATTTCAATCTCCTTTACAAATCCATTCATCGATCCTACTATCTCAATAAATGCATTACCATGTGCAAAATCCATATTCTTTCAGAATATCCATATTTGTAAACTAGTTCCCAAGACTAAGGTTAAACTGTAGATAAGAAACTCAACTAAAACTAACATTAAATACCAAAACCTAACAGATACAGATCTACCCGAATCAAGTAAAAGAACAAAATTTAGGGCAAACGCTAACAGATGATAACAAACTGCACAACAAAATCGCGTCAGATCAAAGAATTGAAACCAAAATCCACGTGAGAATAGAGATATTAACTGGGACGGAGCTCGGTAGAGAAATCAATCGAGAGAATAGAGTTTGAATCTAGAATTTAGGGTTTCGGTGGAACTAGAGATAAGAGGATCGAGAAGTTCTCACCGTTTTCGATGATCGCCGTCGTCGCCGGAGGTGAACTTAGGGCTTGCAAGTGAAACTAGATCTCGACGTCGTCTTCGTCGCCGCCGGTTGAATTATGGGTTTAAAGTATAGACTTAAAATGTTAATGGATTTGGGCCAATATCCAGTATTCAAAATTTTTTGGATCCAAACACTAGAATTGGGCCAAATATAGTATTTGAAATGAAATTATGATTACCAAACAGGCTGTAAAGGATTTGAATGATAATTAGGTGCGTTATTATTTTTAGCTACATAGTGCGACTAAAACTAAGGCACTGTTTGGCAACCAAAAAAAGTGTTTTATCTAAGAGCTTGTGTCTTATTGACTTGGTCAATAAGCTAATAGAGCTGTTTGGTGACCAAAAATAGGAGGAGATTATTTTGAAGATTGTGTCTTTTGCAAGTAGCTTTTGGAAAGCTATTTCAAGTAGTGTTTGTCTTTGGGGAAGGAGCTGCTAATTTTTTTCTTCCGTTTTTGCCCCTAATAAGTCTAATTTTATATCAATAATATTGCATGTCCTTTTTAGTCATTTAACAAATTTAAGCTAGTTGTACAGCTACTTTTGCCAAACCGCTCTAGTCAATCAGCTAGCTACACAGCTATCAGCTTTCAGCTACAATTTCACAGCTTTCAGCTAGCTTAACAGCTTTCAGCTATAATCTCGCAGCTTTCAGCTAGTTTTGCCAAACAGAGCCTAAAACTGTGACTTCTGAGGTTTGAGGGAAGAATAGGGAATTGTAGTACTTAGACAGTCATAATAGCATATTGTATCAGAGAAGCCAGCTGGGAGATGAATACAATTCTAGGGATTATATCACGACAAAAGCAAATCATCTAGCGACTAAAATTAAGGATCCGACTCATTCCATGAAACAAAATTATCTTACTAGCCTGCACCAATTCGGGCAACAACGAGGGCAGGAATTTTAGCTGTCATTGATAACTCCATATCGCTGTTCAGTAGGGAAATAGAGAAGCCACAAGGCGGACAGCCATAAAAAAAAAAGACTATGTTACAAAAACAGAACTACGTACAACGTATACATCAGTTTTCACGAGCTGAAGAAAAATCTAGAAGACCATGATCATCACCTGATCAGATATGTTGAACTTCAATTAGAATCAGAACTACTGTAGGCAGGAAACACTGATATGGATAGTGGCTACTGAAAGGACTTGCACTAGAAACACTAGACAATGTTTCATTATTTGATGGGTTGCTATAGAACATACACTAGTAGAAAACAAAGTATTGGCGACCGGGTATTGGTGACGGATTTCGAATCCGTCGCCAATACAAACATTGGCGACGAGAAATAAGGCGACCGGGTATTGGTGACGGATTTCGAATCCGTCGCCAATACAAACATTGGCGACGAGAAATAACCTGTCACCAATACCCCGTCGCCAATGTTTTACATTGGCAACGGACGTTCGTCGCCAATATGCATTGGAGATGGCATAAACATTGGTGACGGTGTATGTCCGCGCAATATTGGTTTTTTAAAATTGCTGACGCACTATTGTGACGGTTTACCCATCGCCAATAGCGTATTTGCAGACGGACTTGGGCTCGTCGCAAACTATTGGCGACGACACATATTGAAGCACCGTCGCCAATACCCCTCTGTCCCCTTTACCTCTATTGCTACGCGTTAAATGCCTACGTGAACGCCTACCATTGGGCTAGGAAGTATCACACGTAATGTCTGAGCCTAATTAAGGTAGAATAGGGGTGGGTGGGGGATCATTTACTAGTTAATTAAGATATAGTACATTATATATTAACAAGTTACACAGATAACTTGTTAACTTTCTTTGTTAACTTGTTAAGTTACACATGTAACATGTTAGCTTTCGCAGTTAGATTGTTAAGTTACATAGTTAACTTGTTAACTTTCTTTGTTAACTTGTTAAGTTACACGGGTAACATGTTAACTTTTGCAGTTAGATTGTTAAGTTACACAGCTAACTTGTTAACTTTCTTTGTTAACTTGTTAATTTACACAGCTAACATGTTAACTTTATTTGTTCGCTTGTTAAGCTACTCAGATAACATAAGTATATGCCCACCTACATGAACGTTGATGATTTACCTGTTAACTATAATATATAGCAAGTTAACCTGATCTGGTATATACTTACACAAAGCAGAATGCGGTTAACTATAATCCATTACATGTTAACTATAGTTGATTAGCTGTTAACTCTTACATGTAACTTGTTAACTATAATAAATATCTTGTTAACTCTTAATCCATAAATTAACATGTTAACCATAAGTATATGTCAACCTACAAAGTAGATCTGTAGTTGTATAACATTACACCCCAGAGATGTTAACTATAATCTATACAAGCTGAAGGGTAAAGATTATTTTCAGTTGTTTAGCTAAGATTCTTCCTCAGACTGTACAATTGCGACTCATGCAGTCATATTTAATTCTGGGTCATCCACGCCTAGTGTGCCCTTGATCTTTTTGAATTCCAGACCTTTTGTCAGCTCCGCGACAAGCCTTGCACGTACTACTCTGACGAATCATCGGCCGACATAACATGCAATACATCACCTTTCTGGAGAATAGCCCAAACATAAAGGTAAACGTAAATCCCACATTCGTAGCTACAAATCACAAAATAAAAATACATATTAAAGGTTAGTTTTGGTGACGATAATTCTTTAATAAAATAGTGTTCATTTCCAACGTACCTTCCATTTTGAGGCTCGCATGGGATTTCCTTATATTGAAATGTCCTACAGACTTTTTCAAGATCAAATGCGGCCTTCATATGGTCCATGAGGTTTATAATTTTGTTAACGGGCTCAAGGTAAGCAGTGTGAGTTACCAAACTATAGTGCAAAACTAAATTTTTATCCAATCTAACTTCGACACAATGCCAATGGTCATGACAAACAATTGGGAAAGTGAATATTGATCAGCCATCGGCAATATGTTGTTGTATATAAAGTTCATATAGTTGCTACAGTCTGCAGATGCGGCTGGTCTTCATAGAGTGAATGTTGTTTTACAAAAATAAGACAATAAGCAAGAGCGATCTTTAACATGTTAACCATTATAGTTAACATGTTAACCACATGTTAACTATTGTGGTTAACATGCTAGCTATTATAGTTAACATGTTAACTGTTAGCTTTAACGTGTTAACTACTGTGGTTAACATGTTAACTACTGTGGTTAACATGTTAACTATTATGGTTATCATGTTAACCATTCTATTTAACATGTTAACTATTGTGGTTAACATGTTAACTATTATAAGAGTAACTATAATATTGTTACCTTGTTAACTATTATTTATAAACTGATAACTATAAAAGCTTTAGATGTTAATTATAATATGAGTAACAAGCTTACGCTGAAATATGTTGATACGATCCCCTACTGCTTGTTTAAAGCAACGTTCTCAGGCAACTGCAACAATTGTCGTAATCTATCTAAGATGGCCTCTGTTACCTGCAATCAATTATGCAAATGTTACACTTTCAAATCACAATGACTCACTCAATATGTAACGTGCTTAAAGATTACGTTACTTTGTCATCGAGCCTTCCCCCGCGGAGCAAATAGAGTAGTTCCGTGAAAATAATTGTGTTGTTATTAGTAATGATGACATCGACGTGCCTTAAAAGCAATAAATTACGGAGGGTTAAAATCTAAATCATTAAAGTTAACATCTAAACGCGCAAACATAACAATCAACTAACAGAGGTTCACAACTTATTAGAGAGAGTTAACATTAAATTCCTAAACGTTAATATCTTAAAATGTAAAATCACACTACAACAGACATGTCTTTTAGCGACCAACTTTTTTGCGAGAAAATTATTTTCCTCAACAAATATCACTTTCGACGAGGAAAATATTGTTTCCTCGGTAAATATCAGTAGGTCTTCTACGAGGAATATATTTTCCTCACAGTAGACCACCTTCTACGATGAAAATTTTAGTTCCTCTCTAAAGATGATAATGATTTGGTCTCCTAACTAGTTATTTTATTGGCGAGGAAATATGAGATTTTGGTGATGAACTTTTTCATCGTGAAATGCACATTTAACGAGGAAATAATCATTTCATCGCTATTCATTTGGCGGAAAATAGAGGAAAACCCGCCAAATGTAACAGCGACAAAGTATGATTTCCTCGCTAAAGATGCATAATCTGCAAGGAACCGTTTTCTCATCAAAAGAATCAATTAGCGAAGAAATAATAGTTTCCTCATTATTAGTTTGACGGAAAAAAAAAACCTCGCCAATTTCAATGGTGACAATTTTAAGGCTTCCTCGCTAAAAGTTTTTGTTTTTACGAGGAACCGTTTCCTCGTTAAAAAGAACCTATTAGCGAGGAAATTATAGTTTCCTCACTATTAATTTGGCGGAAAAATTTGCAACTCCCGCCAAATTCATTGACGGCAAATTAAAGGTTTCCTCACTAAAATTTTTGTTTTACGAGGAACTGTTTCCTTGTTAAAAAAACCAATTAGCGAGGAAATAGTAGTTTCCTCATTATTAGTTTGGCGGAAAAATGTGCAAAACCCGCCAATTTTAATAGCAACGAATTTAAGGCTTCCTCCCTAAAAGTTTTTGCTTTACGAGGAACCGTTTTGTCGTAAAAAAGAACCTATTAGCGAGGAAATTATAGTTTTCTCATTATTAATTTGGCGGAAAAATGTGCAACACCCGCCGGATTCATTGACGCCAAATTGAAGGTTTCCTCACTATTTTTTTTGTTTTACGAGGAACCCTTTCCTCGTTAAAAGAATCAATTAGCGAGAAAGTAATAGTTTCCTCATTATTAGTTTGGCGAAAAAATGTGCAAAATCCGCCAAATTCAATGGCGACAAATTTAAGGCTTCCTCACTAAAATATTTTGTTTTGCGAGAAATCATTTCCTTGTTAAAAAACCAATCACCGAGGAAATAATAATATCCTCATTATTCGTTGGCGAAAATTTTGGTGGGAATTTGGGTTAAAAGTAGGCGGGTACTTAAAGAAAAGAGCGGGCCTCTAATATCAATGGCCTAACAAATGTCCATATACAAGTCAACAATCGTGGGCCAATTTAGATTTTTTTTGAATAAATGTCCAGCACGTGGTAAATCTCTAGTATGGATAGAAATAAGGATTTGGTTTGTCTGGTTGATGGTTCCTTTTTGTAGGTTTTTGCACAATTCACATGAAGATTAACAACCAATTAATATTTATTCAGGTTCAAAGGGATCCCAATGCTAAAGGATTGCTCACAAATCTGATAAGATTTAAACAATTTACGATTTTTAAATATACATTTATTTTAAACTTCTGAAATTAGATTATGTTAATAGATAATATTGACTTCTAAAAATAGATTAAACCAAATGTACAATGAAATCTCTTATTCCTATTTGGCATAATGTTTAAGGTATATGGTGACCATGCTTCAATATCAATGGAGAATCGTATGTGTGTGTGTATAAACTATTTGCGATTTTTTTGAATATACATTGATTTCAGACTTCTGAAAACAGATTTTGTTACACTAGTAGAAAAACAACCAAATTAGACGGAACAACCTAGACGGAAAAAATTTCCGTCTAGATTGAGGAAAACTACACGAAAATTTTTCGTCTAAATTGTTCCGTCTAGTTTGAGTCATTCTAGACAGAAATTTCTATCTAGAATACCAATCTAAACGGAATAAATTTTTTTAAAATAAAAAAACTCAACCTATACGGAAATTTCCGTCTAGATTGCAATCTAGACAAAAAATTTCGTCTACGTTGATCTTAAAAAAAATACAAAAACCCCAAAACCTAATCCCCAGCCGCCACCGACCCACCCCGCCGACCCCTCGACGGAATCGCCTCGAGAAAGCCCTCGTTCTTCCTTTGCTCGCCCTTTCTGCTCCTCTTTCTCCTTCGGCAAGCCCCTCAATTTCTCCGTTTCCAATCTCTCTATCGCCGCCACCGCCGCCGCTTCAAAACCCTTGACCGTCGTCGCCTCCTCCAAGAAGGCCGTTGCCGTACTCAAGGGGAACTCCGAGGTCGAGGGCGTCGTCACTCTCCTTCAAGAAGACGATGGTTATTTGCTCCCCTTGCCTTTTGATTTTCGCTGCTCAAAGTTTGGATTTTGATCAATGATTTATCGCATTTCACGGATTGAACTAGTACCACATAGTATTAACGAGCGATCAAAAGTTTTTTTTTCTTATTGCTGCTTATGGAATCATTATCTCGAAATGCAATTTTTTGCATTTTTTTCAAGTTAAATTAGCCAATTAGGGAAAAAGAATCTATTCTAGAGAAGGAAGTTACATAACATCAACACGCTGATAGATGTGCCGCACTACAGATAATTTCACAAATAGTTGAATTACAGTGTTGAGCATATCTTTATTGTTTGTTTGAAGAAATGTTAAGTTTGATGCATATGTGGCACGATGAAAATATAGTAACTGCAGGACATGGATATGAGGAATATGCAGAAAGTGTAATGTTGAAATCATGTGCTGTCCAGATGGTATTTCATGTTAACAGTGGCCAACATATGTAGGAAGATTTATGTTGTAATTTTTTATGACGGGTATTACGCTATCTTGATTTATGTTTTAATCTTGCTGATTTTCTTTTGTTCCTATTCACAATTCTTCATGTGTATTTAGATTTCATTGGCTGGCCCTAATGCAGTCATTGGAAGAGCATTTGTAGTTCATGAGCTGGAGGATGACCTGGGTAAAGGTGAGCTTTGTGTTCCTAAGTTTTTATTTTCTGAAGATCAAAAGATTGCTGCATTAAAGAGAGCAGAGGAACCTCAAAGAGATTTAACATCCCACTATCCTTCATTCATTAAGCCTATGGTTCGATCACATGTATCTGGTGGTTTTTGGCTTGTAAGTTAAAAATCACTCCTACCACTAAATTGAGTCTCGAGCTATCAAGTGAAATCAATGTCACTTGTTCCTGAAGTGTTTGTATTTTATTATCATTAAGGGACTTCCGACAAAGTTTTGCAAAGAAAACTTTTCTCCTAATGAGCTGAGAGTGATTCTAGAAGATGAGAAGGGTAAGGAACATGATGTCCTGTACCTTGGGAGGAAGAATGGTCTTAGTGGTGGACGGAGAGGCTTTGCAATAGATCATAATTTAGAAGATGGGGATGTCTTAGTATTTGAACTAAGCGAGCCGACAAGATTTAAGGTAATATTGAATTTCACTTTTTTTAAGTGCCTAGTGCCTACTATGGTAAACCTTACTCTCCATGATGTGCAACCTTCCGTTATGATTTTAGTCGTTTGCATCAAATAGTTATTTTTCGTAGTGCAGATTCTTTTGTTCACGGGTTACTTGATTTTGTTTTGACTTTTTGTTCCTGTAGATTAATTGTATTGATAGTCTATAGTTATGTATTTTGGTTCTAAAACTATCCATAAGTACTATGAAACGACAATGTATTGAAATATTGAAATTTAGGGAGATAAATCTAGTCCAGTAATGACAATTAGCAGAATTCATGGGCTTCCATACATATAACTGATGTACATGGTGATCATAAGTTCATAACAATTATCATATGTGATGTTTCAATCCCAGGTCGTGTGTTTTCCTCAAATAGTTGTATATGTTTTAATCACTTTGCATGGAGCTCAACATGTTGTCTTTATTCTACTAAAATAAACTTATTTTGACCACCTTATGGATGTTCATAGTAAGGATCTCTTTTTCCCCTCGATGAGATGGCTGGTGGATCTCCAAAATCAATTTGATCATGTAGTAATATTATAGTGATCATCCATCATAATGACCTTCACAAATCTCAGGACATCTTCAATACCCTTTATCCGAGCTTTTGCTTTCTCATAACAAACATCTTTTGAACTCTGAATGTTGCTTGATTCATAGAAGGATTACCTGAGTCATAGATAAACCCGAGTTCAAATGTATCAAACGTTAGCTCACCGTTTGCAACGGACACACAAGACATTAGTAACTTCCCCGGTCGAACTTCAGTCAGTCGTTTGTGTAAGTAGTTGTATGTCATTAATGATGTTCCATACCCTAACATATTCCTTTCTTACATCACGTCAGGTACGCATTATAAAGGCGATTGAGGGAGAATCACCTGAAACGGACAAACTTGCAGATTGTGCCGCTGCACTTTCCAAGTCTAAAGGATCGAGTGGAACGAAGGAGGAAATTCAGGCAGTTTCGAAGAAACGATCCCTCAAAACTGGCTCCGCGAAGGAAGCGCTAAAGGCAACAAAACGCGGACGTAGATAGAGTAGTACCTCAGCGTGTTTGCTTATGGTCTGGCCGTTTTTTGTTATTATCTTTTTTGTGGTCTGATCAGTTCTAGTATTGAAAACTGGTAAGCATCCATGCAGCAGGAAGTGCTTATATAGTGAAAAGGATGTTGACAGGTAACATTGTTTCTGCTGGCACTTGCTATTTAATGCTGCTTCATTTTGAAGTTATTTTCAATCAATTAGTTTGAAATGAATGAAACTGATGATTTTTGGGTAATGTTAAAGATTCTGTGTTTTGTACTACTGGCAGATTATTTGATGGATTTATTTGATGATTGAGCAAATTGCGGGTAATAACCCCTCCCATCTATACTTTTAGTAGCACTTATTAAGTCTCAAATTATTTAAAAGCACTAACACTTCTTGATTTACGAGGTACAAAGTGGGTATCTGTGATTTACACTGATCAGCCAGTGGTAAACACCATAGCTGAAGAGCAAGATGATAATGTGATGTCAGATATTAACCAGGAGCCTCCTTCAGGTATACAAAACATTATATACATATATTTTGAGAATTAAACATACGTATGTGTTATGTTCTTAATAAAAATTATGTCAAAGGTACAACCAAAAAGGTGCGAGGGAAGACAAGAGGAGTGAATGCAGATAAGGTGTTCTCCCAATTGAATTCTAAAATACCTGTGACTTTGACTGAAGAAAATGGCAGACCTACGGGCCCTTATGCTGAGATGTTTGCAAATGAAATTGGTTACACAATTCGAAACTACGCCCCACTGAATGTGGAAAAATGGAAGAAGATTGAAAAAGCAGATGTGGAGAACTTGATCAAAAGAACCCAAGTTAGTGATTTGTTTTGCTATAGGCATTATATTGGTTGCTTTGATTTGTTATATTTAGTTTGACATGAAATTATACCTGTGCAGAATAAGTTTGAATTTGACATGTCGCTCCCTTGGGTCCAGAGATATGTAATCATAACATGAAGCTGTCAAGACTCAGGAAGAATGGGAGTTTCTTTGCACTCATTTTTCTAGTGAAAAGTTTAAGGTATAATATCTTTTTTTATTTTTCTCCACGCATTACATTTTTTCTTTTTTCATTTACTTCTTTCTAATTGTATGTCTTAATAATTTTAGATTCGCTCAGAGAAGAATGTTCTTAATAGGTCAAAGTTGACATATCACCACAAAGCTGGGTCAAAATCATTTATGTCACACCAAGAGCAAATTGTAAGACACTTTTTAGTTTTGCTTATAAATTTGTAACTTAATTGTGTACATATATATATGCTGAAAAAGAAAATTTGTTTGAATGCAATAGGCAGCACATACTGGAGAGATGCAAGGTTCAATTGATCGTTTTGAAACAGAGTATAGAAGCACAAAAAAATGATGGGACTTGGGAGCAAAGAAAAATGGGTAAGTAACATGTCAATGATACATGGTTTTATAATATTTTAAGAATATAGGTGAACCTGATATTACTGTTCTAAAGAGGATTATATTGATTAGGTTGTAATTGAGAAGTTGCATATGATTGAACTGGATATATTTTTTTATTTATAGGATCAAATGATAAAGATGCGAGCAGATACCGCTCAACCTGATGGAACTCGAACAATGACAGAGGAGGAAATTTGTGCAAAAGTTTCCAGTCAAATCAGGCTACATTAAGGGCTGTGGTTTTGGTCCTAGACCATCACCATTAAGGTTCTCTTGTTCTTCGATGAATGAAATGTCTAAAAGAATAAAGAGTTGTAAGAACAGCTTCAAGAGACCTAACAACTTGTAGGAACTCAACAACAAAAGATCGATGCGTGAAATGAGGCAATCCAAAGATTGGAGGAGCAAGCCAAAAAGTTTGAGGAGTTTATGACTAATTTTTTCAGGCAACATCCATCAGCTTAGTATTCTTAGTGAACTTAAACTTGGAGAAATATTTCTTTGATCCTGTTGCATTTGTTATTTTTTTAGGCTAGCATTGTTACTTATGGTAGAAACTTGCTTGTTTTATTTATTTTAATTGTTTTGATGTACTGTGGTGACAATTAATGACAATTATTTATATTTTGAGCGTTTTTCTCGTAATAGCATTATTATTGATGAAATAAAATTTTCTCATTATAAGTTTTCTCGCTATATATTTAGGTCGATGAAAGTAAAATTTCCTCATTATAGAGTATATTGCTTACGTCGACAAAAACATATTTCCTCGCTATAGTGAAACAACCTAGAACGGCAAAAGTAATTTTCCTCGTTATAGATCATATAACCTATATCGACAAATGTAAATTTCCTCGTAATTGAACTTTTTTGGCGAGGAATATGAGGTACAACCTACAACGACAAATTTAAATGTCCTCGTCTTTGAGTCCCTTTACTGAGGAACTGTTTCCACGAGAAAAAGATACATATAATGAAGAAAATCAATTTCCTCGTTAAAGATTTACGTTTGGTGAGGAACAGTTTCCTCGTTGAAAGATACTTACAACGACGAAAATAGTTTTTTTAGAACTTTTATTATATATAAATTAAATGTTATTCATGTATCATTGGCGAGGAATCTGTAGTTTAGCGATGAAAAAGGTATGAGATTAGGAGAGGAAAAATATCGAGGCTAAAGAGTAACAACGAGAAAAGAATGTATTCATCGCAAAAATAATTTCGCGAGAAATTATAATATTCCTCGCAGAAACTTTTCTTGACCACCCTATTGCGAGGAAATGGTGACCAAAGTTTTTTCCTCGCCAACACACTACGACGTGGAAATCTCGACTTTCAACGACAAAATTGTTCCTCGCGGATTAGCTTTTCTGTTGTAGTGTCAGCACTTACGGGCTACATTTCTGCTTGCAGTAATGCGCGAGCCATTTGTTCTCCTCAGCTGAGAGTTTAGCTGCCATATTGTTTGGTATTCTGTAGTTATGTACACAAGCCTCATCGCTATCCAACACTCGTAAGCTAAACATACCTACATCAGGAATACCCTCATTCGCCTCTTTTAAGGCAACACGATCAACATCTGTCAAATACGTGCTTTTTAGCACTCCCACTTGGCAACGCTATCATCATAGTAAACTGTTATTTTTTCTACATTGTCACTGACAACAATTGGTTCTTCTTTGTGCTCCCCTTCTTTACGCTCCCCTCCCTTAGCCTTCGGTTTCTTTTCCTCACTGAACGGTATCCTAACCAGTTGACTTTTCTTGGTTGCTCTTGTGCTTGGAGCTCTACTCTTTATAACCCACATAGTTTTTGCTCACCGGCTTTCTCGACCTCTTCATTCTTTTGCTGAGTGGAACATTCTCAACCCTACCTTCCTCCTCTTGCACAGACGTATGCACATCAAAAAATGCCAGTCCTTTTGTCTCCTCCGCCACATCAGATCTCTCCTCAACCAACTGCTTGTCCTCCTCATCCTCGATCACTTCGTCTCTCTCTTCGTTCTTGTCCTCTTCATTCTTGGTCACTTCCTCAACCTCTTCATTCTTGGTCACTTCGTCTCTCTTCATTCTTGTCCTCTTCGTCCTCAAATACGAGCTCATTATCAAGGTTTTCTCCATCGACATCATACTTGTCCTCTTCTTCCACGGTTGGCTTTCCTTTCATCTGCTGTGCAATAAGCTTCTTCACATTATCCTTTAAAACCAATGGATCTACTATGCCACTAAATCCCTCCAACCCCCTAACCTTTTCGTTAAGTCTACGAATCTCGTTCATGAAGGTTTGACAATACATTTTCTTGGAGACCTTCAATGCACGGCATATTCTCTGGTTTACTTTAGCAGGATTTCTCCAAAATTTTAGCTGCTCCTCAACTGATAACGCCTTAATCTCATCTTCCTTTTGGAAAGCATCATCAATGGCTTTTGACAAAATCTATAATTTAGAAATAAGAAACAATTAACATGTTGCTTATAAATGTTAACAATTAAAAGCCTACAGTTAACACATACAAATTAAAGGTTAATAGTTCATCTAATATACTTAATGTACACTGATTTAGCATCTTAGAACTTACCAAACCTGTTGACCATCTCTTCTCATTTTCCTTCTCTTCTTCCTTCTTTTCACTCTTCTTTTCTTCTTCAATCTTCATCCTCCTATATGCTGCTTTCTTCTCCTTCATAAATTTTCTCGGCGAAGGTCGTATCCGTTTCTTTCCTACGACTGGAAATTGTGGTTGAATCCCTTCACTTCTAATCCTCGTATGATCATCTTCCCTCATCAATGGTCTTCTGAGTGGATATTTCTCTACCTATGGGCCAAATTCAGCTATTGGTTTATGTACAACATGGATGTTAGTTTTTTCAGCCCTGGCAACTATTGTCCCCTTTCGGAAAGAGCTAGACTTCTCACCAATCATCACCCAGTTAATGAGGGGTGGCTTGAATCTATTGCTCAGGGCATATCTTTTAATCCCTGTCATTTCATCATAGTGCCAAAGCTGCAAACAAATAATACATGTTAATCAGTTAGTATACACTACTAATATTTTAAACATGAATATAGTTAACAAAACTGAACTGAAATATAGTTAACACTGACAATACAAACTTTAACACTGGCCACAATATAATTAACATGAACCTGAATATAGTTAACACCAGCACCTTAAAATAGTTAACATAAACCAGTTAACCTTAATGATTTTTTAACTTAAGTTGACAGAATACAGACAAGCGTTCACATGCACAGGTTAACCACAATAATATAAAATATTTAATACAACTTACAGGGATCAAAGGCATACATCCAGGTACATAGCTAACTCCTGACCTCTTCAGACCTTCCCTGACAATCTTAATTCATTTCTTCGTCTGATCATAGATGTATTCCCCCAGGCCACATTCCTCACTCTTTCAATTGAATCAACATATTTGAACAAGAGCCTTGGGATGCCTTAGACACTGCTAGGGTACCACATCATCGACACATCATAATGTTTGATTTCTCTTCTTTTGCAGCAAGATTCTCGAAGTAGAACTAACACGAAATCAGCTAGAGCTAACACAAAAACCAATAGAACTAATAAGAACTGCAATAGAACTAACATAGCCACTAGAACCAGCACTTATATTAGAACTAACTCTAGTTGAAAGTAGAACTAACACGGAATCAGCTAAAGCTAACACAAGAACCACTGTAATTAATATGAGCTGCAATAGAACTAACATAGCCATTAGAACCAACACTTCTACTAGAACTAACTCTAGCTGGAAGTAGAACTAACAAGAAATGAGGTAGAACTAACTTGATCTCAACTAGAGCTAACACTTACTCCATTAGAACTAACGCAAAGTTAGACCTATCAAGAAATGAGATAGAACTAACAGAATCTCGACTAGATCTAACAAGTAGTCCACTAGAACTAAACGCTCGACTAGATCTAACAAGAAATGAGATAGAACTAACATGATTTCGATTAGATCTAACATGTAGTCCACTAGAAATAACGTTCAACTAGAGCTGCACAGAAATGCGATAGAACTAACAAGATATCAATTAGCGCTAACACTTACTACATTAGAACTAACACGAAGTTAGAGCTAATAAGAACTGTAAAATATACATTTCCAATTAAATATACATACATTATTGTATTTGTATAAACATGTCATTCATCACTATACGATGATCCGTCTTTATGCCCTTGGTCACAACCAGCAATTAATAATTGTGCGGCAAGTCTTGCTCATATAGCTTCAAGGATATCGTCCGGAGGCGTCACGCGCAATGTCGAGCGACTTTTAATTATTGCTTGCATAAAGAGGTAGACGAACACACCATAGTCATAGCTGCAACATAGAATGTGTATGTTAGTTTTTTCCACAATATCTCTAGATAAACAATTAAAATATTAGAACTAACATCCCTCTTTGTTGCTCGCAATTGATGGCTTTATATTTAAATTCTCTGCGCACCCTTGCACTAACAAAATCAGCTTGCTGGTGATCAAAATAGTTTATGCTTTTATTAACAGGATCCATCCAAGCATCATGGTTAGCAGAACTATAATGTTTGACGACTTATTCTTTCAAATCAACCTCCACCAGATGCCAGTGATCGTCCCTGACCATATGAATCAACAGATGATCTATGCGGACGACGATAAATTTTTTAATATATGACAAAAATAGCATGTTCCGACTCGTATCCATAGAGTGAGTGCTGCAAACCAAGTAATGTATGCGTTGAAATAAAAGAGAGAATCTAGGATTATGCATAAGAGTTGATAGAACTAACATGAAATACATTAGAAATAACAGGAACTCAACTAAAACTAATAGGTACTCCATTAGAACTAACCCGAATTTAATTAAAACTAACACCAACTCCATTAGAATTAACATGCACCCCAGATAGAAATAACATGCATTTCAGCTAGAACTAACACGTTAATTTAGACCTAACATGTACTTACAAGAAAGAACTGTAGACGTCAAAAATTACCTACGGGCTCTTGCACGCAGCTCGAGGCAGAGAGAAGACGATGAACCTCACTATCCGAGTCACAGAAGCTTAATTGACGTCGATAAGCGCATGAAGCAAGTCGACGAACGGTGTGAAGCAATGAAACTGCAGAATAACAAAGATACGAACTGAACGGGAGCTACGCTTCGCTTATGAAAAAAACGAAACGCCTCTCGTGTTCCATCAACTCCATGTATGGCTCAACCATGAGAGCTTGTAGATCTCCTTGTCGGCTTTCATACGCACTTTGAATAATACAATTCCGAGTTCGGACGACGAAGATACAGCAAAAACAATAGTTGGTCATAACCGAACTGACGAGCGAAACGACAAGGAAGATAGGGCTCTATGTGGCAACGACCCTTCACCCGAAGGACGAGGTATCCAACACGGATGTTCACCAACCAACGGAAACAACCAATATCAAGGAAAGTCTGACCGGCCCCTGATTTCTTCTCATCAATCAATACACCGTCATAACGACCCGAAAAATAAAGAAAATATTTGAAGAGTGAGCATGGTATCGAGATACATGCACGACCCCGGGAATGATCATTAGGAGGCCGTGAAGTGGATTCTACGGTATGTTCGAGGCACCGTGGATGTTGGGTTATTATTCCAGAAGGATGAGAAAAATGGGCAGGATTGTATTGGATATGTGGATTCAGATTATGCTGGAGATCTTGACAAGCGCCGGTCCACTTCAGGTTATGCTTTTATATTGGCAGGTGCACCTGTATGTTGGCGATGCACGCTTCAGTCCACAGTGGCTCTCTCTACTACGGAGGCAGAGTATATGGCAGTAACTGAAGCTATTAAGGAGGCTTTATGGTTGCGTGGATTATTGGAGGACTTGGGGATCGCTCAGGAGACTATTCGGGTATATTATGATAGCATGTCGGCTATCTATTTGGCGAAGAACCAAGTTTATCATGCACGCACGAAGCACATCGACGTCAGATTCCACTTTGTACGTGACGTGTTGGATGATGGAGACGTCATATTAGAGAAGGTTCACACGAATGACAACCCTGCAGATATGTTGACCAAAGTTGTTTCAGGAGTGAAATTTGGTCATTGTTTGAAACTTTTGAACATCCTTCAGTGCTGAGGCCTTTGGAGGCCATTTGGGTGAACTACGTTCGGCTTGATTCCTTGGGCAAGAGGATACGTAGGCAGTCTTTCAGATGCAGCCGGTTTGATCAGTTGATTCAGATGGGGGAGATCGCGTTTCAGCTCTAGTTTGGTTCCCTGACTTGTTGAGGATCTATTGGATGATTTGGTGTCGGCTCAGTTGTGGTGGAAACATTCGCCGAGGTGGAGAATTGAAGAAATACAGGAAACAGGAAAGAAATCAGCCAGGCAGACTGGCGGTCGACCGTCACAGTCGACCGCGAACGTGCACAAGTGCTATCGCCCGCCGCGGTCGACCGCGGATGACTGTAATTGATTTTTCTCTCGGGTTTGTGGTTCGGTCGACTGCCGCGATCGACCGTCGCCTGATTGGGCTGGGCCTTTTGGTTTTTGACCCGATTCGTTTTCTAAGTTATATATATCCCTAAACCTGATTTGTTAGGGTTAAGCAAGGACGAATTTGAGCAGTATTTGAGAAAGGATTGTTGCATCCAATTGTGGGAGAGTTGTGAGAGATCAAGAGCTTTGTTTTAGGGTTTGGTCGGTGAGATTTGTAACTCTACTTGTATTCTCTGATTTCTAATAGTAAGAACTCCCTTCCCCTTGCCCCGTGGACGTAGGCAACTTGCCGAACCACGTAAATTGTTTGTTCTTTGCTGTGGTTGTGTTTGCATATTAGTTGTGGTTTAGTTCGAGTTATTGTTCGTGTTGCCCTAGAAGCTTCCGCCGCGCACAACAGTCACTGGAAGAACGCGATGGAAGAAGAGACGCTGGAAGAACGCGATGGAAGAAGTGACCTGTAAGAACGCGATGGGAGGGTGAGAGGGTGATGGAGAAGAAATAAGGAGAAGAGATCGCTGGAAGAACGCGATGGAAGAAGAGACGCTTGAAGAAGGATCTAGGGTAAGATTACCCCCATCTTGTCCCCGCAAGCAATTTGGGGTAATTTTGAGGGTGGGGTCTGAAGGGTCATTATATAGTTGGGGTAATTTTAGGAAAAGTGGAGATTTGTCCCACAATTATCCCAACAAACCAATAACACTATAAAGTTGACTCAATACCCAATTATCCAAATAAATAACATCAAAAAGTGTTATTCCAAAAATTATCTCAATATCCCTAAATTTACATCAATGAATAACCCCCATAATATCAACATAAATCTTTTCTGATTTACAGCATTTAGGGCATTTGTACAAAACAGCCAAACGTTAACAGGTTTTGGAAAATTTTCCCATGCACGCGTTTCGACAAAACCGTCGGCCTCCTCTTCCCTTTTAGTAGGGAAGGCAATTTCTGCCCATACCCATTTACCCACCCGGCTCGCCTATCACTTAGCCCGCTCAAAACCCATCCATTTAATTAAATGGGTGTAATTGGGCGGGTTCATTTTAATCCACATTAAACGGGTACTAAATGGGCGGTGTATATTTGCCCATTTGCCAGCCCGCGTTCCCAAAAGAAAAACCTAGAACCCCGTCTTTCTCTTCCTCTTTCTCTCGAGCGGCTGAGTTCCTCATTGATCCCTCCTCCTCCGCCTCCTCCTCTGCCTCCGACGCCGCCTCCGCCCCGGCATCACCCTCTCCCTCATCATCTCCCTCTGCGATCGCGGAGTCAATCCCGAAGCCCTAGCCGCCCTCGTCCGCGAGCTCTCTTGGTCATCTTCAACTGCAATCTTGGTCATCAAAGGGTAAGCTAGAATCTTCTTTTCCCCTCCTTTTGATTTCTAGTTTAATTTTCATGAAATAAGACTTATCAATAGACAAGGAGACCAATCGTGCTACGGTTCAAAGACCAAGATTGCATCTTGGTGCATAATCTTCCCCTCCTTTTGATTTCTAGTTTAATTTTCCCCTCCTTAACAATTTGTCTAACATTGGCTGTAAATGGAGTAATGTATAATCTATGCTAACAATAACTAAGACTAAGAGTATTAATTATTGCGAGGAGTTATTAAATTATTAAATTACATGATAAAAGATGAAAAATTGCATCTTGGTGCATAATCTTCGTGATTTTGATGATTTTAGGATGAATAGGCTCTAGTTTATTTTTTAATTTTATGCTGGTTTTGTTGGTTTTGTTCATTTATATGAAGTTGTTCATCAAATTTAGCACACGAAGAAAAACTTGTTAAATCATCAAAGGGGTATCTTTCCTTCAAAGTTTTGAATTTTTTTAATATCATCATGGCTCGTCACAATTGCCACTATCAGTTTATGTTGTTGCTCATAGATGTCTGCAAAAACCATGTTAGTGTCTCATAGGTATGGTTCACTGTTATTTTGTGTTGACAAAGTTAGATTAGCCTGGATAATTAAACTTACATAAAAGGAACTTATTCAGTGGTATTGCAGGATATTCTAGTTATATGGTTAAAGTGTAGTGTAAGTGTGTGGACTATGACATTGTGCGGATAAGATAAATGAAGCGTTACTGCAGCCTTACCAGTTTGCAAGATATTTCAGTTTGTAGATATATAACATTTAAATTTGTTTGGTGATTAATTACAGACTTTACAGTTAACGCATAATTAAATTTAAGGAGATCAATGTCTTCATTTGTTTATTCTCCAACAATGGCTTATCTAATGGTTGATCCCCCCCCCTTCCCCTCCCCCCCCTCTTTCATTAGTTTGTCTAGTGGTTGGTTGCCAAACACCAAGATTAGCGCATACTTTATATATTTTATTACAGTATGTGCTTTGGTTTTTTCCTTTACATCTTACTTGGACAATATAAGAAGAGCAGTGCATTTGTTGGTATTAATCTTTCTAATGCATACTACTTTTATTTTATTTTTATGTTAGTGTTATATAGTTTTCTTTTCATGAAGTTCAGTTGATTTGTTTAAATTGTTCTTATTTTTTCTATACTAGAGTATTCTAATCAAGTTTGGCATAATTTGCACAAAATCAGATGACACATCTAAGTAACAATGATCTGTAAGACTAATCCCCCATACTTTTTTCTGTTAGGAAGATTACATTTATGACTAATAAGTTCGTGTTTTTGTATGACTGTTTTATGTACAAGAAAAGTCGTTAGGAAGATTACATTTATGACTAATAAGTTCGTGTTTTTGTATGACTGTTTTATGTACAAGAAAAGTCGTTAAGCTAAATTATATAGTTTGATTTATTTTCGTGTTTTTGTATGACTGTTTTATGTACAAGAAAAGTCGTTAAGCTAAATTATATAGTTTGATTTATTATGTGTCTTTTACATATTCTGTTAACTCTATCGAACTTGTATTTCGTTGGTGAGAAAACTCTGTTCAGATCAGTCTGGTTCTCATTTTAGTTCCGATGCTCGTTTAGACTTGTCACAGCGACATCTCTAGCTTGCTTATTTTATAAAGTTCCACGAAATGTCGCTTATGGTATGTGTTTCGATGCAAGTCAATTTTCTGAAATATCAGATGTGTTTTTTTAGCTTATCCTGTTTCTGAAAGGGTATCTAGAACCTGGCATGCGTTCGTTTTTCGTCAACAACCAGGAAAGCCTATAATTCTTTAGATTTCTTGTCAGCTTCGGTTTTATTTAACTTATGTATGTTTTTCCTCAATGAGGATTAGGTGGGGTTAACCTTTCTGGTGGCATTGAGACCTTCTAAGATCTTTACAGAGATATAAACATCAACACCTGGACAAGTTCAACAAAGCTTTTCCCATTTTCTGATGTTGACAATGCTCTTGAGCTTCCTTGTTTTGTTGGCCAATGTTTGAATAGGCTTCAGTGTTTCACTTTCTTTCTTCATCCTGATACTCGACCTTCGGTATCTTGAGGGAGCCAATACCACTTATATTTCTAGTTTCTGATAATGATGATGTGATTGGAGCAGGGCCGGATCTGAGATGTTAGGGGCCCTGTGCGAAAAGTAAACACGGGGCCTTTCTCTATATACAAAATATCAATAAATTCCAATTCGAATCCCTAAAATGCTAAGGAACAAAATGTTACTGATCAGACATTAAAATGTTACCTAATTTTTTGCATCTGTATAGTCTTTAACATACTTTTCAAGTGCTATTGTCCATTCTTCATCTCTTTGGTCACATACTTTTCAAGTGCTATTGTCCATTCTTCATCTCTTTGGTCACCTGAATATTACTGATAAGATAAATGCATGTAATCCCACATTAATAAAGCTTTCCAATAGAGCAAATAGTCCACAATAAAAAATACTTGCATATTATGTTTCTCTTGTATCTCTTGCTTACCTTCATAAGAGATATCGAAGCCTTTAGCATATAAAGTATCATCGAAAAATTGTCCTCCTTGCATTTTTAGCTGCAAAATCACTAATTAAGCCCTTAACATCAATTTTATCAATAAAATTATTTTCAATAGATATCAAAGCTAGTCCATTTAGTCTTTCTTGTGACATGGTCGATCTCAAATAAGATTTTAATAATTTTAATTTTGAAAAACTTCTTTCTGCAGATGCGACTGTAACAGGTATAGTCAATAATATTCTATAAGCAATACATGCATTTGGAAAACAATTTCGTATTTTTAAGAAATTCAGTATATCAATAGCCATCTTTGTTTCTTTTGGTAAAATATTTCGTAATATTTTTAGTTCTCCAAATAAATCTTTCCCATCAAGATCAGAAAATGTTTTATATTTTAGAACAATTTCAAGATTATCACAACATGCTTTCAAATTATTATCATCTAATGAGTTTAACTTTTCTGAACCAAACAAAAATCCAAAAATATCTTCATATGCTTTATATTGCTCAAACCTTTTCTTTAGTGAATCAATAGCTTGATCTACAATATACAAAAAATAATTGATTCTAAAAGATTCTTCGGCTGATTGTGTTGTCCCCTCATTAACATTCTCATCAAATTGTCTTTTTCTACGGATTTGACGTTTTACTTGAAATACATAATCAATTTCCATTTCTGTAGCAATTTCTTTAGCAATTGTCATAGCTTGTGTGAACCCAACTTCTCTATAATCCTCAAAAAACCTAATTTCTTTAGCAATTGTCATAGCTTGTGTGAACCCAACTTCTCTATAATCCTCAAAAAACCTAATCAATCCTTTTACTTGATCTATAGCAATATCAATAAGCATGTCTTTAGATTGTAAATATTTGCTAATTAAGTTAACAGTAAACAATATATCATACCAAATAATCATACTTAATAAAAATTCAAAATTTTTAATTCCATGTGTTGCTAAAGAATCTGCTTCACTTCTTATTTTGGAGTCATTATCAGTTTCTGCTAACTGAAGTAGTGCTTCTCTTATTTCAAGCGTTTGGAATCTAATTGCTTTAACGCTTTTAATATGGCTTTCCCAACGTGTAGTCGACAATGGTTTCACAGTTAAACCTTTTACATTATTTATCAAAATTTGCCATCGCTTTGTTGAGTGAGAAAATAATGTATAAATGCGTTGTATCACTCCAAAAAAATCTTTTGCTTTACCACAACAATTTGCCATGTCACAAAGTGTTAAATTAAGACTATGACAACCACAAGATGTGTATAATGCTCTAGGATTTATTTCAAGTACTTTTTTTTGTACACCTTGGTGTCTCTCTTTCATATTAGACCCATTATCATACCCTTGACCTCGTACATTATCAATATCAAGATTAAGAGTTTTTAGCACATTTTGTAATTCTTCAAAAAGCCCTTGTCCAGATGTATCATTTACTTTTAAAAATTCTATAAAAAATTCTTCTACTTTTATCGGGCTTGTAGAAATATCGACACATCGTAATATTAAAGTCATTTGTTCTTGGTGACTTACATCCGGAGTACAATCAAGTATTACTGAAAAATATTTAGCTTCTAAAGTCATTTGTTCTTGGTGACTTACATCCGGAGTACAATCAAGTATTACTGAAAAATATTTAGCTTTAATTTTTTGAACTATTGCACATTTGATTTTAGAAGCTAACATACTTAAATTTACACCAATGAATAACCCCCATAATATCTACATAAATCTTTTCTGATTTACAGCATTTAGGGCATTTGTACAAAACACCCAAACGTTAAGAGGTTTTGGAAAATTTTCCCCTGCACGCGTTTCGACAAAACCGTCGGCCTTCTCTCCCCTTTTAGCCGACCGAACCCTAGCTTTTATTTCTCTGGCTTAACAAATTTGCCCCCCGGCCTTCTCTCCCCTTTTAGCCGACCGAACCCTAGCTTTTATTTCTCTGGCTTAACAAATTTGCCCCCCAAAACCAAGCTTTCTCATTTATTTTCCATCGAAAAAATTTCCCTTCAGACTCAATCAATGGAGAAGCCTTCATACATGAGGTTCAAAGGCAGTCGCCATTTCAAACAGCGTCTCCTCCTCTCGACTCTCTCTCATCGATCGATCATCGTCGAAGAGATTCGATCAAACGAGACCCCGCCAGGGCTCAGGTCCTACGAAATCTCGCTGCTCCGCCTCATCGAGAAGATCTCCGATGACTGCAAGGTCGAAATCAATGAAACCGGTAAATGAAAGTTGTTTGCTTTTAGGGTTTTGGGTTTTGAAGTCGGTGTTTGAGTTTAGTGAAGTTAACTGCCTTTTCATATTATTTGTTGGGATTTAGGGACGAAGCTGAAGTACAAGCCTGGAGTTTTGATGGGAGGGAGGAATTTGGTGCATGATTGCGGTCTTGGTCGATCCATTGGTTACTTTCTGGAGCCTCTTGTAGTTCTTGGGCTAAGAGGGAAGAAACCCCTCTCTATTAGGCTTAAAGGTTTGATCTTTTCTCGTTTTCTTCATTTCGTTGATGAATTTTAGCATATGAGTTCTGTAGAGTTAGGATATACTATTTATTTATTTATTATGTAATGCATTTGCCTCCCTTTTTGGTCTTTGTTTGGGCTTATGATGTTTACTATTTCACAATCTCTTGCTGTATAAGTACGTGATTCATTCATTGTTCCATGGCATGGTAGTTTAGACGTTTTCTTCTTGATCACTTCCACCATTATAGTTTTACTAGTATTTTACCTATGCAAAGCACAGCAAGCAACTTATTTTTCGGATATCACAAAATATTACATTTCCAATTACCATAAATAAGAACAATCACTTGAATATTGTAGCCATTTATTTTCAACACACACACATTCACCCAATTACTGTACAGTCCAATTCTTTTATAAACACCTTACATATATTTAAACCTCTCAACTTCAAATTTATGAGGTACTTTCTTATGTTATACAACTTCAAGCTAAAGAAGTTACTTTTTATCTCACAAAATTGTTTTAGTATAAGCATTTATCTATTTATTTCATTATATTTAATGTTTTATTTATAGAAATAATTGACGGATATTCTGTTTATGGAAACAATTAAAACTAGCATATAAAGTTGTTTAACTTCCAATAAATAATGGAATAATAGTTTATGGTATCTGTTATGGATAGATATGTTTCTAGTCTCATATTCACATGAAGGAGTACACAATAGTGACACAGAAATTCAATTGTTTATGTCTCTTAAATAAAAAACAGAAGATGTTAAAACAGTTGCGTATATATTAATGTAAATGTACCAAATAACCTCTAAATTTATCTAAATACACAGAAATAAACAACAATTATCTTACACCCATCAATCCCATATTGAATTTCCTGATTTACTGCGAGTAAATAAGACATCATCTGTCATTACTTTATTGCCTTGACTTTTAGTCTGTTACTCAGAGGAGTAAAGTGTTAATATGTGCAAGATTTTTCTCACCTGTTTATCTTGTAAGATCTAAATATCAACATGCAGTGACATAGTTACTGTAATAATATTATAGACAATAAGGCTAACTAATCGATAGGGTGAGCACTTGCAGTTGCATTAGAAATATCATGTAAATTGGATTAAGTTACAGTTCATTGTACGGCTTGCATATATGTTTTGATTATTTGTGAACCTAATTGTCATATGCTTTTGTTATCACCTAAACTGAAAATAGATTTTTTTTGTAGTTTTTTGTATCTAAACGATAACATGTTTATGCTATTATCCAGAATTTGTTACTGTATGACCTTGTAATAGAGTCAACACTATCATCTTGATAAATGTCCTTGCAAAAAAAAATCCATTTTATATTGCTATGTAATAGTGTTTTATCAACCTAACAGGAACATAATACACAAAAAAAGAAGAAATTGGCTAAAAAATACTATTACTAAGCATTTTACCAAAAAAATCATCATCTACCCCCTAATATAGATCAGTTTTCAATAAACAAAGAAATTATGAAATTGAGATTGCAATGTGACAAGCTTGGATCATTAAGAGTGCTAAAATAATTACATCTTAACGCATGGAGTTTTTTTATTCTTTAAGTTTCTTTCTAGCGGGTGGTTGAAAATAGTACAAACTAGGATAAAAAGAATTCTCAAACACAAACATCGTAAAAATCAACAGGCTTTGCTACATACCATCCAACCCGACAAATTGCGTCTAGAGCATCTTCATGATTGATGATCATGAAGTCAATGACAACATAGTCTGGAGGCCGTTTGGTGCCCATACACTCATTACAAAAACAAAATAATTAAACAAAAACTAGTGAGATTGTAAGTGAATGATTAAAGTTAGAAAAGGTAATTTTTATATTAATTTTAGATAGACAAAATATAGAGAAGAGAAAAATTAATTAATAGTGAAAAAAGTTAAAAAAGTCAAGTAAAAATACAAAAAATGTTGAAAGTTCTATTGTGCTAATTGTTTTTTCTAGTAATTCTCACTAACAGATCTCTAATCATCTCAAGTTCACCTTAATTAAATGGAAACATTTCAAAGCAAATATGAATCAATATTGACACAACCTAACTATAAAAATGATTCAACATTTTCATGTAAACATTAAAACTCACATCATAAATGTATAGGAAGTTTCTAAAAGTTAAATTGCGTCAGAGCAATAAATAAATAGAGTGAACCTAATTGACAACAATTAAGGAAAGAACAGGCAACATTAGAATATGTATAATCCCAAATGATGTAATTACTTGAACAGCTCAATTGGAAAGTAGTATATCAAAACATAAGCATAAGATCCATAAGCAAAACATATGTTTGATTAAAGCATAATTTAAAGAAACACAACCTTAACTGTGTTTATACTCTACTCATCTTTCTTGGCTCCAACCTCTCCATTCTTGTTATGCCTCATTCTGTACCTCTGGTTCCTTAATAACTTAGGGTCCATCAGCTAAAAAATACAAAATAAAATAATCTTTTGCCAAAATGAAAAAAATTAAATATTAGATGCATTAGGTGCTCACCCCTTTGGTTGAGGTGTGCCTATGCCTCCTGGACTACTTGGTTTTTGTTCTTGTGAGGAAGGAATGGATCTACGAAAAGAATAATCAAAATCTATTGGAAGATTAAAGGATCGATCAAATCAGTTATGGAAATAAGTGAAACAACCCCAAAAAGTTCTAAATCATAAGCAAAATCAGACTTATCAATGTAAAAGTCCTCGAGAATTCAGTCATTGACATCTTCGTTAACCTGTCAAATATAAATTATATAAGCAATATGAAAGAAAAAAAGAAATTTCGAAATTCATTTAACATCAATGAACACCTTGGAAGGATAAATAGTTAAAAATTTAAAATGAATATGAAATAAGAAAAATACTTTTCTAAGTTTGACTCCCTTTACGTTAAAATGTCCAAAATTAAAGCATTATATAAATTACTCCTAAATCATAGAAAACTAGGCTAAGTGCTCCCTGGAGACATTATACAGATTAGGAATCATATATTATGAGAAAGCTTCCTACCCAGTAATCTTTCTAAAGTGCCTAAGGTACCTTCCTTACAGGTTCCTATTTACCAGAAACATAGAAAAAATTTGTAATATGAAAGGCACAGTCTTTATTAAACTATCTTTGAAAAATTACTATCTAAATATCTTTATGTGTTCTTATCTTCGCATTAGCTAATGAGGCAACATAGAAACTCAAATTCATATAAGGCCAACATTTATTTACCACAATAAAGATCAATTAGAATGACTGCACAGAAGAATGCTTATAAAGAGTTACATACACATATGAGCATCTTTATATGAGTTTATCTTAGAATTCAAAATGTTAACCTTAAAATTAGAGAGGGCAACATAATTAATGAAAGTTGCAATACACAGTATCACAGTATTAGGCAATATGATCCAACAAATTACATGAATTTTAACAAAAAAAAAATACTTGCAACTTCGTTACAACTTAGGATCAAGCAACTTTAAACTAGCAATTTCCTTCTACTTGATCACTTATTGTCATAAACAATACAAAATTAACACTTTGAACTTTCAGACTATCAAGTCACAATTCTTATTAATAACTACTAGCAAAAAAGAAAATCAAACAATGCATCTCTTAATTAAAACAATCAAAATCTTCCATGTATGCAATATTTAGCAATGAGATTATGGTGCCACTAAAGGTTGTCTCAGTCTTAAAGTGGGGGATTGAGTAATGAAGAGTCCATATGATTTAAACGTTATAAGAAAGTAACTTTTAATTTCAAGCAACAAAGGAGATCATAAATGAGATTATGAAGTAACTTATAATTCTCACCTGAATAATGTAATCAAGAAAGCACAAAAGATTTTAGCACCTCCTTTGTTTCTCAAAATTCCTCAATCTCAAAGGTTGAAGCAAAAGGAAGAAAAGTGAAGACGAAAACCCTAATTTAACAGAAATAAAAAGAAAAAAACTTTACTCCAAGATCAATAGCTGTAATTTCCTCTAAATTTGGTCAAAATAAACAAAATTGATAAAAATTGTTAGAGACCCTACAGATTGAAGGTGCAAGCCCAAGATCGCCCAAAGATCTTCATCTTCTTTGCGTAAAGAGAACTCAAGCTCGCAGTACGGTCCATGTCATTGTTGTCTTTCGACGAAGGGCAAAGGACAAAGGTCGGAAATGAAAGAAATCTTTTTAGATCTAAGGTCATTGAGTTTTTAGTTGAGGAAAGGAAAAGCTTAGTTTTTTTCCTCTTTCCTTTTATTTTTTGAGATTGAGAGATTGAATTCATTGCATCCTTTTTTAAAATTCAAATTGTAACATCCCCACCCAAATATACCATCTTAAAATTTCACAAAATTCTATTACATATTAAATGTGCACATATCAACTCCCAGAGTCTTAAAGTTGACAGTAGAGTCTATGTAGAATACCTTCATAGTGGATAATTGCAACGGCAACACTTAACTACTACATAGTCATAAGGTCTTGATTCTATAATTCACAAAATGCGTTGCAGAATCATTATTAACGCTTCATATCTAGAGATCAGTTGGTGCTATATGTTCTTTACTTTGGCTCGGGTAGTCGCCTGTGGATAAATGCTGCAACACAATGGGTGGTGAGCGAAAGGCTTAGTAGGCAACACAAAGAAAGTTAGGAATGCATCAATGGAAATTATCACACGCGCAAGAATATCAAAATATCAGAACTGAAAATCTCAAATATATCTATCAGTTGACAGTCACGCTCTATTTATAGGATTCTGAGTTGTTCTCAATTAGGGGACTATATCACACACATGCCTTCATTTATACACTCACCGGTGAAGCATTACTTCACTCAGGGCAATGGTCCACCAAAATAGAGCATGAAAGAAAAATGCATGACCGCAAATTTTGAAGAGATTTTATTAAATGATACTGCCAAACATATAAATCATCACTCAAAACACGAAAATGTCGAGCGACACAAATCAAGAAATATGAATATCAATCACTTGTATTTCAGACATGAACTTTCATGTAAACAAGTAAAGTAGCACTCGTAGCACAAAGGTTGCATACAAAAATTCCAAGAAATGACTCAAAACCTAGGAATTGTTACCTGCTGGTTATCTGAGTTGGATTCTCAAGTTCAACGTCCAAGTCTGGGATTGTTAACCTACACGTTCACATATATTAGATCACCACATACTATCAATTATAGTTAACTAGTTCATGCTAATGTGTCATTTTTGACTCTCTAGTTAGACAACTATGAGGTCTAGTCGATTTGTTATTGATGATTTGGTTACACAATTCTAACACCAAAATTTCCTTTTCTATAGTGTTCTGTCAAGTTCATATCAAGTTCATATATCTACTTATAAGGTAGAATCACTCTTAAGATTATTTCTTAATTTCTTAGGAAACCATGAATTTTTGTTTGTACCAAAACAGAGTAAGATTTTGGTGTATCAGTCACTTTATCTGACTGTCTGCAGCTCCAATTGACTTCAAAATTATTGAATCTTCATATCGATGCATGATCTATCCGTTATTTTCATGATGCTGCAAATGACATACTGATTTGATCTGTGATATAAAAGTTATGACTGTTTTCTTATAGACGCACAGAAATCTCTGTGTGCAGGAATTTAGTATACAGTCAATTTATATAGCTGTTTCAGGACCTCATACGAAATCATATGGCTATAAATTGTATACCAGAGTGTAGCTATTGAAGATACCTTTCAACAGAATCCTGAATCATTCTATTTGGACAATCGGATCAAAAGCTATGGACACTGAAAGTTCAGGTGGTCAACCCTGGAAACTGGACAGTTTACTGTTCAGTCACAAACATTCTAAATCAGTCCCAATGGAAAGTCACTGCAGTAAAATTATAACTCGTAATACATAGATATCAAAGAGATCTTTGACAAAAACTTGAATTATCTCAGTTGGATTATTGGATCAAAAGTTACGAAGTCTGGAATTCCAGGTGGTCATAAGTTACTAAGGAGCTGATTAGGAGAAGACGCGGCGAGTGTCCAAATGAGCTTTAGTGAGTGACAACACAATAGGATAGGTGTAATGCTTGGGCTAGTTTAAATATTTAACACTAATACCCAGGTAACCTCTAATTACCAATTATTGAAAAAAATATCAACCTTAACTAAAAGAATTCTACTATTAAATTATCCTCTAATACATGCTTATAGGTTTTAACTTTGTATCTGAGTTTTCTACTGGGTTCTTTCGTAACACCTCATGTTTTGTACTTACCTGAAAATAATATTTTGACTCCTTTATGATCGTCTTCAGTTATAAGTTCCCTGATTTTTTTTATCCAGCCATCCACAAAGGAACCGTGCCACTATATTATATTATATTTAATCAACTTTCAGCTTATATCAAACTTCGTGAATAATAAGTTGCTAGAAATTTTAGGGGTGTTACACAAATTTTGTAAACTAGACTTGAGTTGAGAGTTCACGTGGGTGAAAGGATTGAATGATGTGGTGTCAGTGTTTCATGAGAAGAGAAACTACTATTATATTGTTATTTTTTCAAACCTGATGGAAAGGAGCGGGTATAGGGCGCTGATGTGGAGGCTTCTTTGAGTTGATATGGACAAATTTGTCAGCCTAACAGCGGGACAGGGAGCTAATTACTGCTCATGCTACAGTACTTCATTTTCCTTTAGTATAAAAATAGTTGATGATGACTGATATCTTGGAATTTTTTGGGGTTTTTTTGCTGAGAAACCCAAACTTTTATTCTCATTTATCCCAAAGCCCACCTAGTTTTATTTGTTCCCATAAGCCCAAGATACAAAGTTTGCTTACGTAAAAATCCCAAGTATAGAATACAAGATTTTGTATTTTGTATATGTACAAAGAAATAAAGTTCCCCAAAGAGTCCTTTTATCTCTTTCTCTCCTCTTTAAAAGAACCCAGCCCCAAACCTCGGTGGAGACAATCAGTCGCCAGATCTCCTGTACATGTGATTCTACCAGAGCCTCTCCCTCTCCTTCTGCCCACGCCATCACTCACCGACCTTTGAACCTGTGACGACTCTTATGATCCCTGATCCTATTTCATCCTCCACTTTGAACCTATGGCAACGGCGCCAGGCGCAAATGGAGAGGGAGAGGATCTGGTGGTATCAGAGCTCTGGTGACTGATCAGTTCCACTACGGATTAAGGGTTGGGTTCTTTAAAGAGAAGAGGGAAGAGAGAAGGGGCTTTTGGGGGATTTTTATTTCTTTGTACAAACATGATTAAAAAAAACTTGTGTTCTACACTTTGGGTATTTAGGTAAGCAAACTTTGTATTTTGCATATATGGGATCAAATAGGACTAGGTGGGTTTTTAGATAGATCGTAGTAAAACTTTGGGTTTATAAGCAAAACCGCCGCCTTTTCCCCTTACAAGGTTTGGTTGGTTTCTTTATTTACTCTCTGTTTCCCTTATTTTTATGGTCATTAAATGGTTGAACATACTTGCATATGCAATGCTTAGTGCCTTGAAACAACTGGAAAATAATTATGCACATGGTTTACTCTTCATAATTCTGTTTATCTCAGTGTACTTCCAACATTTGTTTGGCACATGACTTCAGAAAATTAAAACATGATGCTCTACTTGCAGGAATTACAAATGATCCCAAAGATCCGAGTGTTGATACTTATCGTCATACAACATTCCATATTCTTGAGCGTTTCGGTGTTCCTAAAGAAGGATTGCAGTTGAAAATTGAAAGTAGGGGTTCTCCTCCTCTTGGGGGTGGAGAGATTCTTCTAGGAGTTCCTAGTCTACCTAGCTTCTCGGTATGTCACCCTATTCTATTGTATATGCCATATATATATTCTGTTTGTTCTCTTTTCCACATTAATTATGAAGCAACTCAAATGTCTTCTGCAGGCGATTACTTGGATAGATGAAGGAAGGGTTAAGAGAATTAGAGGGGTAACATTCACCACTAAGGTATCTGCCGATTTTGATCATCGTATGATGTATGCTACACGTGGGGTTTTTAATCGTCTCCTTCCGGATGTTCGGATAGAGAAGGACCATAGGTCTGAGCCAAATGCTGGAAGGTAAATATTTCTGCAGTGAGGGACCTATCAGTCACATTTTTCTTACACTTACGTGATGTAATGTCTGTAATTGATACTGATCCTATAGCTCATGCTATGCTATAAATGTGATGCATTTTAGTTCATCTTAGTCTTGGTTGCAATTCATTCTTTTTTTCTTCCTTTATTATTTTATCCTCTTGTTAGCACAATATGCCATCCTCCTTTATATACAACTTGGGAAGATGGTAGTACCATTATTTTATCCTCTTGTTAGCACAATATGCCATCCTCCTTTATATACAACTTGGGAAGATGGTAGTACCATTTTGGAAGTTTTAACTAAAAAGCACTTCCCATCCTCCTTTATATACAACTTGGGAAGATGGTAGTACCATTTTGGAAGTTTTAACTAAAAAGCACTTCAGATTTTATTGTGGTCGTAGGTAAGTCGCAAGACAGGAGCTAGATGAGTAGTGCTTAATGTGTTCTGGGAAACATTTTATCTAATAATTTGGAAAAGCTTCCTGCTTGTTTGTTATTTGAATCCTCAGATTCAAGAACCTACTCCAGTTGCTTGTATTAATACAACTCTTGCAGCAGAACTAATGTTGTTGCTGTAATCTTTGATTAACATGCAATTATATGGATAATTTTGGTCCTCCCTAGAAAACTCCATCCTATTAAGGATTAGAATCAATATGTATTCGTACTTTGGTTTTAACATTGATGTGTTGCAGATCTAAAGGTTATGGTCTGTCGTTGGTTGCTGAAACGGATTCAGGCTGTTTCATCTCAGCAGATGTGGCGATTTGTTATCCAAAAGTTGATGAAATGGAGACTTTTGATGATTCCGAGGAGAAACCACAGTTATTGCCTCCTGAGGACGTTGGAATTCAAGCTGCTTCTATTCTACTTGGGGAGATTGAGCAGGGAGGGGTAGTCGATTCAACACATCAGGTATTCATTAGTATAATGTAATTTTGGTTATTACTTGAAATGTGTTAGAAGAAGGGCAACTCTTTCATTACAATTCTGCAGGTTTTAGGCATGAGAGTACCATAGTTTTTGTTATAACTAAGCTAAAGGTATGAGAGTATTGATGGGTGGAATGCAGGAGGGTGTATCATCTTATTTAATTTGGATTGTTGGATACATCATTGAATATTTGGAATGCTAATATTTTGAGGGTGTATCATCTTATTTAATTTGGATTGTTGGATACATCATTGAATATTTGGAATGCTAATATTTTGGATACCAATATTTGGAACACTGACTAGAATATTTGTCAAAATCACTGTTTTGTGGAAGTAGCATTTTGATGAGGAGTCATTGGGAAGTTTAGATGTCAAAAACAAAAAACGCATTAGTAAAAAGTCGTAAAAGTTGATAGTGAGCTCCGTTCTTAAGAACCTGAAATTATTTAGTTATGGTTATGGTTTATGTTGGAGAGTTAGTAAGGAGAAACTTGCATCATGGGAAGCCTATTGCTGATTACAATATGGAATTCCTTTCTTGATATGGTTTGTTATGGTTTAGATTATAACTATTAGCTATAAGTGAATGATTAAATTTGTTAAGATAATAACTGAGTTAGTAAGGAGAAACTTGCATCATGGGAAGCCTATTGCTGATTACAATATGGAATTCCTTTCTTGATGAGTTAGTAAGGAGAAACTTGCATCATGGGAAGCCTATTGCTGATTACAATATGGAATTCCTTTCTTGATATGGTTTGTTATGGTTTAGATTATAACTATTAGCTATAAGTGAATGATTAAATTTGTTAAGATAACTGAGTTTCCTAGATTTCAAGTTTTTAATTTAACTAGCAAAACTAATTTAGTGCAATTTAAATGATTCGAGAGACCGCTAAATATGACTACTTCCAGAGACTAATGTCAAAATATGACTAGTACATAAATAGTGCTAATTTCTCTGACCAAGTTCAATATCAATGAAAACATGCATCTTTCAAACTTTCTTACTCTTTGGGGATATTGTGAGTGCAAAATGGATTTTGATGGCAGAATGTTTTACATGGTAAAAGATTTGTTTTTCATACGTGTGTGTATGGCTATATATTTACATTTACACTTTTTTTCCATCTGTCTAGATTCCCTTAAATGTGTGTTTTTTTTGTTATTAAAACATATTCTAGCAATATTTTTTTCCATCTGTCTAGATTCCCTTAAATGTGTGTTTTTTTTGTTATTAAAACATATTCTAGCAATATAAGTTTATACTAGGTCGACAGAGATGTGATGTTAACCAGTCGACGAAGAGATCAAGTCACAATATTCTACCAGTAAAGCAATAAGTTTATACTGTTCATAAACCATTGCCCTGATATCTTTTTCTTTGCATTTTTTTATATGAAAGTCAAAAAGAAAGCTAATATCTTCATATATGCTGGAACAGAACGTCTCCCATAAGGTCTGAAAAATTAGTTTGAGAAATTTTGAAATTAAAACTATCTTATAAGCTTGGATATGTTCAACCTGTTCCTGAGGAATATTGAAGTCCATGATTGAAACAGTGCAACATGGTCAAAGCTTCGTAACAGTGTTTTTACCCCATAGGCAGACTACTTTGTTGATGTTCATGGTATAATATAGCTTACCAAGCAGAGATGGTGCAAATCAGATTCGTCAACCATAACAGAAACATATACTATTCATATCAATCTAAAGGACTTTTTTACATTTTAGGCATTGTGATAGTTACTTTTTATACCTTTGTGTATAGTTCAAAACTTTGGAGGAATCTTAGAACTTTTGGCCCATTGGTGATCTTTAGAACACCTAAAATGCGCATTGGAGAAAGCATTTTGTTACTAGTAAGTGATATCACTTAACAGTTAGGGAGATAAAAGTGTAGTGTATTTTAAAACTATATGCCAAAAGAAAATGAATTATAGTCATGCATTAAGTATAGAAGTTCCAACCTAAATTCTCATTTTCTAAATTTGAAAGAATCGCCGAATAGTTACTAGCATCCTGATATTTCTACCAACTTGCATGCTTTGATTCATGTTTATGTTTTGTGAAATTAGTGTGAAATTTAGATGAAGCATCAAGCATGCATTTTGAATGTGATTCTTTTTACAGTTCTTTCGTTATGAATTTAAACGCACTTATTTAACTTATTTCAGAATTTAGCAGCTCGTTTAGTGAATTATTCAAGAAACGCATAAAAGGGTGACACTGTTTGTGATGATGAATAGTGAAAGTTATCTTGGTGATGCTAATTTGTGCACCCTATTGTTTGCAGGGATTGTTATTTCTTCTTTGTGCTTTATGCCCAGAGGATTTTTCCAAGGTTCGTGTGGGGAAGCTTACACCGTATGGTATTGAGACGTTGAGACATGTCAGAGATTTTCTTGGAGTAACCTTTATTTTCGAACCAGATCCCGTATGGTATTGAGACGTTGAGACATGTCAGAGATTTTCTTGGAGTAACCTTTATTTTCGAACCAGATCCAGCAACAAACACCATCATCCTCAAATGTTAGAGATTTTCTTGGAGTAACCTTTATTTTCGAACCAGATCCAGCAACAAACACCATCATCCTCAAATGTTGTGGAAGTGGGTTGCCCAATCTCTCTAGAAGAATTTCATAAGAGGTTATCAGTATAGCTTGACGCACATCAATCTTTGGTTGTCTTCTACTTCCAATCTTCCGTCTTCCCATGATTCTACCTGATATTTCTAAAAGTTTTGAGGTTTAACAATGAATTTATAACAATTAATTTCGACGCATTGTGCCTGTGGTTCACAAAGATGTGTGCACCCAAGGCTGAGCGTACTCACAGTTCAGAAATCCGTATGTAATTTCCAAGGCAAGTTAAAAAATTTGTGAGATGAGCGCGTCACTTTTTTTTAATGGATTTATTGAGGCGGCACATACTTATCATGAAAAGAAGAAATACCGCAGTTTATAGTATATGCCAACGTCCATTGGTATGTGGCTTTTTCTATGTTGTTATGTTGAAAGGCTGTAGTGATTTATGCTCTTTTGTTTTATCACTGTTTTAGTGTTTATGCAAATATACCATCCAGCGCCGTGTAGAAATGCTAAAGAGAGGAGTGAATGCCAAATTGTCTCTGCAGGCATGGATATGTGATTCATGGGCTGCTCATGAGGAGCGATGCGTACCATTTTATGTAATGTAGCACTTTTTAAGACGTGGGTTGAGACCAAAGGTTGTGATTATACAAATGAAAGATCAACCATGCGTGTATTTATAAGATATGGGATGAAAACGAAGATTGTGATGAGACAAATGAAAGATGAACCATGAATGTAGGAAGAGAGGGGTGCAAAAATACGTTCTATACACGGTCGAAGCGGAATAAGCGAAGCAGATGATACTAGAGATATAGCAATGAGTTGTACGCATGTAAATGATGTGGTAAAAGGTGTTGGAATATAAATAGAGGCATGGCTCCAATATTGAGTCCGTACAGCTCTTTGAGAGCTCAAACCACATCTGAATGTTGATCGTTACTAATTAATATCTGAGTAGAATCTGAACCGGCCGGGTCAGGATCTGGACGGAATTGGAGCGAGCTGAGCTTTTATCCCCAATATATAGTAGATTTTACTTCTCCATTTTTAATAGAAAATGATAGGGTTACGATTGAGATCACTAGAATTGCATTACATGCACCTATAATTTTCTTTGTTCAACCTTTTCGAGTCTATGTGAGGGTAAACTAGACAATAAGATTCAACCCAGGGGCGTATCTGCAACAGTAATGAAACTCCAGGGGTGCTAAGTTCAAAACCACAAACTACATTATGAAAGAACATAAATACTCAAATACGATTGAGATCACTAGAATTGCATTACATGCACCTATAATTTTCTTTGTTCAACCTTTTCGAGTCTATGTGAGGGTAAACTAGACAATAAGATTCAACCCAGGGGCGTATCTGCAACAGTAATGAAACTCCAGGGGTGCTAAGTTCAAAACCACAAACTACATTATGAAAGAACATAAATACTCAAATCCAGCATCTTTGAAAGATATGCTTCCACTGCAAGAATTGTTCATTAGCAGAAGCTATATTGCATGTGAATTAATATACTATACATTCCCCATCTCCCACATCAAAGAGATCAATATGAAGTACTCAGAAATTTTCCAAACTTAGACATGAAACAAAAAAGAATTACATCATCATACATCCACTTCGACAACTAGCATCAAGAGGAAACGAAGCACAAGAGCTCCAAATTTCAATACCAGGCAAGTCAAAACAGGCGATCACGTATCAATCACAAGCTTGCTACTAAACTTTATAATTAGTTTCACATATAAACTACGAATTCACAGAGAGGTTCATATCAACCAACTTTTCACACAAAAGCATAAATAAAAACTTAACCTCGTCTGTCGTTACTCTCTGTTTTTATTCTAATAATTTGCTATGTTATGTTATTTAAAGGATATTACATTTGGCGCCTTCGGCTTTCTTGCGGAACTCCTGACTCTCCTCCTGAGCCCTTCTCAGTTGCTCCCTTGGATTATTGATCTCTTGTTCTGAGCTCTTCCGCAGGATATTGATCTTTTCCTCTGATCTCTCCCTCAGGTTAGTTATCTCTTGCTCTGATCTCTGTCTCGCCTCTCTTGCAACTTTTTCTGCTTCAAGTCTTGCTGCTTGCTCTTCAGCCAACTGTTTCTCTAGTTTGTTGATAGCTTCATCTAGCTTCCTCTCAATCTGCAGAGATTGTCAAAAATTAAGAAACATCAGAATTCTAAATTATCCATTATAAAACTATTTATTTGCGTAAGGAGTGCTACTCTGTGATCTTTTAGTCATCGGGTTATAAGGTTGATTGTGGTTCACCTAGAAGCATTTACTTGTTGGTTCTGAATGTCTATGAGAAATTGCAGTTAATTCACGAAACCAAAAAAGGGAATTTTTTTTTACCTCAATTTAGAGAGCAATTTAGTTTTTTTCTTAACTTAAATTGAGGACAAGAAAGTAATGTATCATAACATGATTCCCACATGACACATGACATCTCAACCTAGCCTGAATATAATAGCATGCTGACTTTGGGTGCAAATGCTAATAAGACGTCAGTTTAGGCGGTTTAAGTGATAATAAGACAGTTTAGGGGGTGTAAGTGGCTACACCTGCGGGTGGAAACGAACCAAACAATTAACAAACAATTCCTTAATTGTTCTAGAAACTATTCATTTATATTCGACTTGATTGTTCATTGTAACTCTAAACAAATAAGTTTTAATATTTGAATTCATAACAAGTAGAATTTAACTAGATGTATATTTAATAACTCTAAACAAATAAGTTTTAATATTTGAATTCATAACAAGTAGAATTTAACTAGATGTATATTTAATTTATTTGCTTATCAAATATTCGTTAAAACTTTTATCATTTATAATTTTTATTATTACACACACGATGTTATATTTTCAACCCACTTGCACTTTCTACTTAAGTTCTATATACTAATCTTTAGAGACTTAAAGAATCTTCAATAAGTTTTCTATCAAAATATTCAAACACACACACACATCACAATTACAAAGAAATAATTTTCAATTATGAATTTAAATACTATTTGAACATCAAATAATTTAGCAAAATGAATAAACTTTGATATTTATATTCGTGAATGTTCATGAATATTTATCGGTATTACTCGAGTTCAATTTTGAAAACCTCTAGAAATGAATATTAAGACTAGCATTTGACTTCCAAAATTTTAAAAACAACTACAAATACAAATACAAACACTTTAGCGTATTCGTTTTTATCCCTGCCTACACCTTGTAGTATAGTGGGTGATACCGCAGTTAATTCTGAGAGAACTATTCTTTGAATTCATTTGATTGCTGCAGTCGAGACATGTGAATTCACAGGTTAACAAGGTTTGAATAGAGAAAATAAACTTTACAAGTTGACAAGGGTTGAATAGAGAAAATATACAATTTATTAATAAAGCACAACTATGTAGACAATGTGACAAAGGGAATGAATATAAAGGAGTACCGTCTCAACTACTTGTCTGAGCTGGTCTTCATGAGATTTGTGCAATTGCTCCTTCAACTCAGCTATATCTTGCTCTGAGTATCCTTGGATTCCTTTCATAGCATCAATCTCTTTCTCTTTATTCTCCAGGCTCTTAGCTCCGTTTTGTTAAAGGAGTAGAGTAAAAAATTAGCACTCATAACTCCCAACACAAGGGACTCAATAACCTTTAAATAGGATGATAATATGAAGACCTCATTTAAAGTTCAATTACCAAAAAGATAATCTTTTAAGAGGATTTTCAATATCAATCAATCCACCTTGACCTATTTTTAGTGAAATTCTAATTGAAATTTCCAAAATGCCTTTTGAAAACACGTTTCTCAAGCACGAGACATGTCTTCTTAACCAACTAAACCTAAACTTTGTGCTTGCACGTGTTTTTTTAAGGGTACTATCAGGATTGCAAGTAAAAATTCATAAGAAATTAGGTTAAGTTGGTTGATTGGTATGAGAAATCCTTTTAAAATTAATTAAGTATTAATTAAACTTTAAAAGGTGGTTTTCGTATATGTGATAAAACTCTACTTCTAAAACTAAAAGCAAGAAGTCAAGTGAATCATTACCTTAAGTTGTTCGAAAATGTCATCAGAAAATGGCTTCCCACCATTATCTGCTGCAATCAAATCCACTAGAGAAAGTAGTTGTTTCAGCTGGATTGCTCGTCTGTCCACGTCCTGCGTACTATTATTAAAATCCACTAGAGAAAGTAGTTGTTTCAGCTGGATTGCTCGTCTGTCCACGTCCTGCGTACTATTATTAAAGAGCATCACTCTGTTTTTACACAATTGGAGAATATTCTGCAAGATAAATGTAAATTAAAAAAATACTTTTAGTGAGTTCAGCAAAAAGTAGATGAACAGTAATCTAATGCTATCATGCATAGTTGAACTCATAAAGATGTTTAATTCCTAACGACACATGTCATTAATAGACAATTAATAGACAATGGACAAACCAAATTAGATATTGAAAAGGGCTTACAATCAAAGATGTAATTACAAAATTTCAAATCTTAATGTATAAGCAACAAAAAATAGAAATGTAATAAGTGTGACTTTTATATGAAGTGGTTCTTTTAATTTTACATTTAGGCTGTGTTTGGTTTGAGAGAAAGGGAGAGAAAAGAAAAAGAAAGAGAAAGTAAAAAGAAAGGAAAAGAAAAAGAAAAGAAAATGATATTCTTTTTATTGTTTGGTTAGAAAGAATATTGTAAGGAAAGTTAGAAGAAAATTCATAAGAAAGTCATTTTCTCTTGTTTAGTTACCTTTCTGAGAAAAGAGGAAAAAAATTATTCACAACATAATTTTAATTCATACTTTTTAGAATTAGATTCAGATTTTAAATAATTTACGAAAAATAATTAAATTAAATTATGATTCTATCATATTTTCAAAAAATTTACAAGTTATTATACATGTTTACACAATCTTAACTCAAGAAAAATTGGCAATTTCCTAACACAAAAACTTGAGTGGCCATCAACTTCGAGTTTGTAAATATTAACAAGCAAAAGCACAATCACAATTCCACTAATTAAAAAATAATATTTCTCACATAATATTTACAGAAAGAAATATCAATGAAAGAACCAAAACAAATCTAAAGTAAATGTCATGATATTCCTAATATAAACTATAATCCATTTCTAGTCACAAATTCTATTACAATCAATTTCATATAGAAAATCTTAACCAACAAAGTCTATTACAATCAATTTCATATAGAAGATCCTAACCAACAAAGTCTATTACAATCAAGACATCAATCTCACATCCTTGGATTTTGACTTTAGTGAGCCCATCAAGACAACAATCTCACATCCTTCATCCACTGAAATTAATTCAAATAAAAATTCAAATAAGTAGAATATAAACATCAAAAACCTATAAAATGAAGTCTTAACATTCTTTATGCAATAAGGCCACAAACTTTCGACATAACTAAACAAGTTGAGCATCCATCCATGGAATGGAATATGAAGAAGCATGACATCTTTATCAATAAGCATCACATAATAAAACATACAATAAGGATACAAACTTGCAACATAATTGAACAAGTTGGTCATCCATCACTATGAAGAGCTTCAAACGAGTCAGTCACCCAAGTCTGGTGATCTTTATCACTAATAAAAGTCACGGTGACGATACATGAATCATAATGAAAATCTACAAGTCCACTGAATAACAGAGATGTCATCAATAGGAAGGCTTTTATATTAGGCAAAGGAATGTTTCATTGCAAAATTACCTCCCTAGTACCGATACCAAGATTGTGTGATGCCCATCCAAGCTTAATCTCCAACCACCTTTTCCTCCGATGAATTGGTAACCCAATGAAGTTTCTTCCTCGAGCCGCATCCTCGGTAAGATAGTCGTAGGCTACAAGCTGTTCGTCCTCAAATATCTCTCCTTCTGTGTAAAAACGAGGACCGGTCTTCCAAATTGCAGAAGCAATTGACTCCATTCCACATGGTAAGGTTCACACATTTGTTCTACAATATCAAAGTTTTCCCTTGAGACCGTGGCAGTTGTCAGGTGTGTGCACAAACTGACCATGCAAGTCTTAAGAGGGATATATTATATATTCATCAAGACAATGCCCACAAAACCTAGCATGGCGGCAAGCTATAGCCCAGTGCATACCTTACATACAAATACAGTTTTCCGAAATACCAAGCAAAGGAACATGAATCAAAAAATTTCATGCACATATGCAACATGTCATCTATACCTCCTCCCATGTTCATTTTAAGTGGATATCATTTTATGTAGTAGAATAATTTCTTGATTATATATCAAAAGTGACTTGTAAAGATACCCCAACAATTACAATTACAAGTGTAAAATGTGAATAACATAAGTTCTCAGAGGATGAACTCTAGCATAAAGAAAAGGGGATAGAGCATGTGGAGATGTTCACCTGATATTGTCATTGTATTTTACTTCTCTTTGACTTTTAAAATATCTGGCAAAAGCAAGTGATCTATGGGCATTTTGGAGACCATAGATAAACTGACTGCTGAATATCCATGAATGTTCTGTATATCAGCTTAATTTGAAACTATAGGGATTTTGGAAGCTAATGTTAGGTGATGAGATCTGATGGGCATGCGATTAGGTGAGTGATCATAACTTGGCTCTTTTTTCTTTGTATTATTCTATATTATGTAGAATGTAAGATCACGTCTCATACCCGATGCTGATTTTGTCAGTTTCATGTCAGGAAAAGACCCTAGTGATTGAAGTTGGGTTTATCATGTCAAGCTCAGATTCCAAACTTATGTTCGTAGAGAAATAATCATACCTCATACGCGCATAGAACACACTCAAGTACTTGGTGCACACTCATTTTGGCATATCCTAAACTTGGAATGCAAATACAAGTGTGTCAACTAAATTTTTTCACCATAACAAGTGAAGTTAAGTCACAAGCTATAGCAAATTCAACTAAAAGTTTTCCCTTCTTTAATTTTACTAAATAACTACAGTAAACAATAACGAAATTTGGCCCTAATTTAATAGACAGTAGTGACATTAGATCTGATAACAGAGATGTATTATCTGCTAAGTATCATCTCAGAAAAATGCAAACAAACACACAGGACCAGAACCACTAATCTGCAGGACATTCGATTTAGGATACTACAGGGAAGTGCTCAAAAGAAGGGGCCTGTTTCAATCGGATGCAGCCCTGATAACTTCAAAACCAATAGGATACTACAGCCAAATATTTTCATAACCAACAATCATGAAAATATTAAACTAAACAATTAATGGAATATATTTTCATGCATCAACAGTATGAATAAAAATATGAGCAAAGATATTACCAACAAATTAAACTTCAAAAACCAACAAAAAAAATATGAGCAGAATTTACCTCGGATGAATTTGGATTCATGTTGACAGAGAGATCCAAGAGGAAACCTGCAGTTGAATCTGGAGCGGTTCCGAAAAGATCAAAGATATCACCAAAGACAACCTAATTGCGAGGATCGGAAATTACAATTAGCCTGTCTCCTGCAGTAAAATCAGAAACCAAGCAAGGCCCAAATGAAGGAATACTCACAAAACCATAACCCTTTGACCTCCCCGTGTTCTTATCAGAGATCACGACGGCCTCAAAAATATCTCCATACTGTTCAAAATGCCTCCTTAGAAGAGCGATCAAAAATAAATTACGAGCTCGAATCGAAGCTCACCTTCGGATCTTACCCCGTGTTACGCGATCGGCAATGAACGATCCATAGAAGAGCGAGGGTTCGGGATCTCAAGCTGACAAGAGCTCGATTGGAGAAACCCTAGTTTGGTCGGCGTCGAACTAGGGTTTGATCGAGAGAGAGAGAGGAGAACGATGAGGCGAAAGAGAATCGAGAGAAAGGGGGACGATCTCTGGAGGCGATCTTTCAGCGTCGGGCGACGAGCAAGGAGACGATCTCTGGAGGCGATGAGCAAGGCGACGAGAATCGAGAGATCGGGGTCAGCGTCGGGCGAAATTTCCGTCGCTCTCCCTCGTTTTCACTAGGCCAGCGGAGAGAAAGGGGGAATGAAAAAAATATAAACCCATTTTTCTACAGTGAAATTCATTTTCTTTTTCATTTTTGTTTTCTTTCAAACCAAACAACAGAATCCTACTTTCTCTCACACTTTACTTTCCTTTCTCTCCCTTTCTCTCAAACCAAACACAGCCTTAGTAAAATCATTATGAACTAGAAATTTCATCTAAATCAATATTTTTATCCCATTTTCCTCAAATTATAAGCAAATCATGGTGATGATAATAAAAAATTTGTTTAACTCAGATAAATGCTACTCGCATTTTCATGTTCTTTAAGACCAATCTACTTACAACCCCAATATTTAGGTACATAAATGAATCCATGCATTAATTTTGTAAACCAACAAAAACCTTCGAAATGTCAAAATAGTCAAATGGTCGGTAAGTAAACCTAAAGTTCATTATGACTTTGCGCTAAAAATATGTATACACTAAAAATCGCCACTCAAGAAATCAAATAAACAAATTTGTTAACTAAAAGTAAATAATTGCAAACCTTCACAGGCTCAGGACATCCACGGCTAATAAAATCCTTCAAAGTCTTCCCTTTAGCTTCAAGAACATCTCCACCCGTAAACACTACAATCATGTGGTCCACAATTCTGTCACCAAAAAATGATTTCATACTTTGAATTGCAGCCTCTTCGTCTCTAGTAAATCGACACGTAACAGAAAAAACCATAAGTAAAGCATGAATCCCTTCCTTGGTCAAGTTTATGCAGTTGACTATCTCTTTACCAGCGGACCCAGACCCAGGAGAGAAGTCAAATAGTCCTAAAATCAAATATATTTATAAGTTAACAAAGTATCAGAAAATATTTACCCAAAAAAATAAAATTAAATTATCAGAAAGATCGTAAATTGAAACAGTGAGATAATTCTGAAGTTGAAATCAATTAAAATCTTTACAATATTAAGATTAAAATGCCTAATACTATGAAAAATTCCTCAAATAGAAAGATAAGCCAACTTAAATTATCAAAAATAGTATTCATCTGTTGCTCAACAAATCTTCTTTTGTCATTTGAAGACCTTTTCTAATCCTATATGTTGTGCTGAGATTTGTTTTTGTATGCTTATACATTATATGTTCTACTTGAATCTTTTCTTCTATTTTAGCATGAATTATAATAAAATAACATAAGTGTACAAATGGAAATAATATATTGACAAAGTTTATAAAGTATAAGTGCATATTAGTTTACCTGGAGTGTCAATAACATTAATAATGTGCCCATCTTTTAAAATGGTACTTTGCAGCTCACAAGTACTTGTTATGCCCGACAGACTGAAATCTGATACGAATAGCTCCCTACCAAGAATACTGTTCCCAGTTGCACTTTTACCATTACCAGCTTTCCCAAGCAAAACAATGTTTGTCGAAGGAGTCAATTCCCAATCATCTAGCATGCCTCCACCCATCATTTAGTAAAAATCAACAGGCTGCAAAGGAAGAAAAAAAAAGAAAAAAGATTAGGTTCATTTATGTTGAATTGGCTTGCTCTCAGCTGTAACTTTCACTAAACGTCCACAAAAAAAGTTCATAAAAACTTTCTACTAACGTATAAAAAAGAACAATTGGAGCATATATAGATAACATAAACAATAACAAAGAAGTCCAAGTTAATTTTGGATCAAGATATGCATGTCCTCCATATTAACCATTGACCAAAATTAATTTGATCATTTTACAATATCTACTATTGAATTTGAATCTAACAACTAATTGACCTCAGTTTGTTTAATCCTCAGCAGAAAGATACTCATTCAAAAGCTTTCTATCAACTTATAAAGAGTGTATCTTCTGCAATGGCTAACTTTTATTCCTCTCGATTGAATGCGAATTACTTGCAACAACACCTTTATTGTGTAGAATTTGTTGAAATCAGAGTCAACTATTTCGGCTTTTAGATGATCATGTCAAAAAACTTTCATTCATATAAGCATACAAATTGTTTAATTAAATACATTAGGTAAGCTGTTATTTGATATATACATCAGATTAAGTAGTGATAACTAGAAAAAAGACGCCAAAACTCTTCATATAAATTTTCAATGGCTACAGCTAATCATATATATGCATGAGCCCTTAGAAAATATCTCAAGAAATGGAAAATATCATGTTCTACTAGAACAATTAATGGCAACTAAGATTAGTAATTAATCATATAAACCTTGATGAAATTCTGATCGTGCTCAAACATTCAAGCTGACTTAACATATACTTATTTGCTTCAAATTAGTCTTACCTAACACTAAGAATAGATGCACGGACAAAGAAACGAAATAACCAAACAACCTAGCACGATACAAAACCACAGAATAACTAAAGAAAAAATTATTTGAGACACACAAGATTGAGACACACAAGATGGAAGCTTCTCATGATAAAGGAAAGTGATGGTCATCTTTCTTTCAAGTACACCAAGAAAAAAATGCTCAGAAATCTTATGAACTGCATAGATGTACCAGATGATACATAATTTATATCAAATTTGTTGTGCGTTGGTCCAAGATTAGAATCCATAAATTCACTTTATATTAGTTTTCCTCAAGTGCTATACACGCCTAAGAAGAAAGATTATTCTATTAATATTTTATAATATTAAATGATTATGATTATTTAAGATTATATACTTTAAAATTTTTGGTTTTATTTCTAAGTTAGGAACATAGTGAGTTTAGGCTAAATTAATAATTAATCTTTATCAAAGTCTAAGTATAGCGTGATAGAGAATTTATGATAAAATTCATGGTTCACCAGTTTATAATTAAAAAAAAATCTAGGAAGTTAAAATTAAACTAATGCTTGATTACATTAATTATGATATTTTTATCTGAAAATTTATTAAGTTATGGTTCTTATGAATTATGATAAACTAATAGTAATTCAAATGCTTAGCCATAAAAAAACATGGTTGAATTAGAACGAATAGCGCATATTATTACAAAAATACCCTTACATTAATCTAATCTTTCTAATTTTTTTCCAGTAGTAACTAATCTAAATTCCACCTGGGGCGAAACTGAGAGATGCAATCCTTTTTAGCACCTTACTGATTATTGCTTTTACATATAGTGCATATAAATTTGGATAAGATTCAGTTACCAAGGCCACAATGTGAAAACAATCAAACTTAACAAGATGGAGTTTTTCAAGTTGTACCAAGGTATACTTCACAGATATGGCTCCAAGCCAAAATATAGACTATGACCAAAGACATGTTAGCCGTTTTTTAGTCAGTATAATCCAAGGTGAATCATCAAAATTAGAATGTACTTAACAAAAAGAGAAGTGTATTGAGAAACCACCTCAATAGTTCAAACTAAAATTATTCAACAATGTAACTTCTTCGTTTCTCTAAATAGTTAACAGCACCTTCAATATTCACCAATGGCTTAATCCCACCAATCTTTTGCCTTCTATCTTTAACCAAACACATTATTCAGCTCATTGCCAACATATTTAGCATCTTAGAGAGAACATATCATAATAATTATCATCATGCCATCAGGTGAAGGAAAAAAATATCTGTAAGTGTAATAGGTATTCACACAAATTAGAACTATGAAATAGTCATTAGACACCACTAATCTCTCCTAATCCAGCTTTTAAAAGTCCAAAATAACTTTTGTTAGTCAAATTAAGTTCAATTTTAACTTTTAAGGAAAAGCTAAATGAAGCGACATAAGAATTTTTTTTTCTAAAGTTCATTTTTTTTAGAAACTGAACTTAGTTTGTAACTATTTTCATTGCAAATTAGAAAAGCAAATAATAAGCCAAACTAATTAATCTTATATTGGTTAAAGGCAGGTAGGATTTTTAATACAATTCTTTGAGTTACAAATGATACACAAATTAACAAAAACTTGCTACTGATTGGTCTCTTAAAAACTTCCGAGTCCTGACTAATACATAACAATTTGATCACAGTCGACCTGCTGAAGTCTCAACAAGTCACAGCGAACCGTATCTTTTCAATTATAAAATAATAATAGACTGAGATTAAATGAAACAAAAATTCATGCCTTGACAACGGCTATTCTTTAAAAAGAAGAAAAAAAAAATTAATCTCGATCAAACCACATCACTCCCAGAGAAATCAGCACATATATCTTCACGTTTTGTTTCTATCAACCAAAAAAACAACCAAGCAAACACTACTAAATACACAGAAACATAAGCCCTAAAGACGAAACCAACCTTTAATTAGAATTAAGGTCGAAATTAAACGGGAAAATCGATTGCATGATGAAGGAGACGAAGGGTTTTTGATTACTTACTTGAGAGATGAGGAAGAGGAAATCGGGTAATTGGAGTATAAATAGAGGTAGGCGATGGGAATTTGGATTCGGGTGGAATTTGTTGAAAGCTCAAACCATAATCACAATCAAATTAGTTATCTGATTAGCATTTACTTTAGCATCCGCGTGGACTTTTTTGACGAGAACAATTTTTCAAACCAGCCCCATTTCATTTTTTAATTTTAAAAATCAACTCATTTTTTTTATTTACCAAAATCGACCTGTTTTTTGCCACGTCAGCCTAATCACTTTCCTAAATAGTCGGGATTGGCAAGCTCAACTATTTAGGAGGGTGTTAAGCCCTAATTAGAAGCCTTAAACCCTAAAATTTTATGTCCTAAATAGTCAGGTTTGACAACCCCGACTATTTAGGAAAGTGATTAGACTGACGTGACAAAAAACGGATCGGTTTTGATAAATAAAAAAAATGAGTCGATTTTAAAGATTAAAAAAAATTAAATGGGGCTGTTTTGAAAAATTGTTCTTTTTGACGACCGCTTACTGAAGAAGCCTGAACGGGTCCGGGTTCTGAATAAAGTGGGAATGGAACAAAACTTTTGCATCCAAAATATCAGGGGCCATTTGCATAATACACCTCGAGCTTTTCGTATTTGAAATATGTACTCCAGAAAGTCATGTTGGCCTTCTTGTTTTGATGATGTTTAACAAACAATTTACAACTAATGTTGTTTGTCTAGTGTTTGTGTTTTCGTATTTATTCTAGGCAAACAACGAGTTGGAGGATGGATGGATTGCGCCATAACGATCATATCAAATGGAGGTTGGCGGAATTGTGGAGTGAAGCATCGTACAATTCAAGTTCAAGATCAAGTTCAAGCTTCATCCGCACGTGTACCAAGTCAAGCTTAATTGAAGATCAAGATTGCTTGGGTAATGTAGTTTAGGATTTATATTATGTGTGTTAAGTACTCTAAGCTCAATTATCTATACACACACATTTTATTGGTTTCCTTGTATATATATGTAGTCATATATATATACAACACAAGTTTTAGTTTTCATGTTTATAAATATGAAATTACATGTTTTATATTTATTATTGTGATTTGGTTTATCTACTTAGATATGAAACAAATATATTTTCATATACATACTCATAAGTTTTATTTTCTATTGTATCTGTGAAAATATTGTATTCTTAGTTTGTAGACTTTAATATCAGTTTATATATGTTTTACTAAGTCTATAAAAACATTTTACAAAGTTTCAAAATGTTGTTTAAGTCAAAATATCAAAATATCAATTTTCAGGTTTTCATGTTTTTGAACATATTTGCAAAATGATGATATTTTTCATTTGGGAAGTCATTTTTCAAAACCAGTCGTTGTAGCATGTTTATTATCATGTCTACAATCATTCCCCAAAGTTTTACATTTTTTGGAATTTATTTGATATTTTTAAACAGGGTTTTAAAATCAGCTCTAAAACCGATTTTTTTCTGGGATATCAGTTTTCGGTCGACCGGTACGGTCGACCGGTCAATTGACCATTCGTCAGTACTTTTCCAGAGAATCTTCGGTCGACCGGTCCGGTCGACCGAGATCTCAAATCGGTCGACCGACAGAATTTCCGGTCGACCGACGATGGCTTTTACTGCTTCCAACGGCTAGTTTTTGTACCATTGGCTGGGTCTTTTGGTCTTTTGTTTTGGGTGTTTTTCGACCGACCATATGACCGTTGGACTTCTAACGGCTATTTCTGAGCTGGTTTTTTCTGGGGGCCTTTTGGTCATTTTGTTTGGGTTTTTGCTGAGATTTCGAGTGGGTATATATACCACATTGCTGATGTCTTTTCAAATTAGTCAAGAGAGTTTTAAAACAAGTTTAAGAAAGTTTTTAATCAAGGGTTTATTTGTTGTTTAAAAGAGTTTAAGAGTTGTTTGGGTTTTTGCTGAGATTTCGAGTGGGTATATATACCACATTGCTGATGTCTTTTCAAATTAGTCAAGAGAGTTTTAAAACAAGTTTAAGAAAGTTTTTAATCAAGGGTTTAAGTTTTGTTTAAAAGAGTTTAAGAGTTTGTTTGAGTTTAGTTTGTGAAGCAAATTTCACAAGAGCAAAGAGGAGATCATTCCTTGGTGTTTGGGCATTCAACTCATCTCTCTCTCACTCTTGATCTATAGAGAAGTTTTCCTTAAACTCAATTCTAGCTATTTATTGTTTTGATCTTAATTTCCATAAGCTAGATTTCTATATTGAGTTTAATCGTTTTATTGATACTCTTTGTTCACACACAACCTATTGAGCTTATTGTATTTACATACATAGTATAATTTGGGGTTGTGGGTTTGTGACCAAGAGTTGTGCTTAATTGAGTTCTCACCTTGTTTAGAGAACAAATCATTTGATTTATATTGTGCTTATTGTGAGGATTCACTTGTAATACACTTGTACACCGAGAGAAGTGTGTGGTGAGAGACGGGGTCGAATCCAAGAGGAGTGGCGTCGGTTGACGTGCCTAGGGAGAGGTTGTAACCGAGCACTTGAGGAGGAGGACACGGGCTAGGACCAACACTTAGTGTGTGAGGTGTGATTACATAGTGATTGTATTGTGAGGTGTAAACGTTGTTCGGGTGAACGTAGAAAACCCGGTTGTGATAGTGGAGATCTCCTCGAGGTGAGGAGCGGGGACGTAGGTCGTGGGGACCGAACCTCGTAAACATATCGTTTTGTTTGTGATTGCATTGGCGTTCTTATTCTTGTTTTCATATCTTATATCGCCTTTGTGTATTGCTCATCATATTACCCTATCACTTGTGTAGATTGTTTATTTTACCCTTGTGTTAGTTCATATATCCTTGCTCATATATTTGTAATATCTCATTGATAGGATATATTCATTTGTTCATATTGCTTATCCTAGCTTACATATCTTGTTGTATTTCATACTTGCTAGGATAACATATTAATTAATTTTAATTGGTATTTAATCGGATTAGATTAGCATAAGACCCTAATCACCCCCCCTCTAGGGTCTAACAATTGGTATCAGAGCTTGGTGCTCTTTGATTTAAGGACTAACCGCCTTGAGTTAAAGATCCAAGTTATCTTATTTGTGCTAATCTAGTTATGATTGCATTTGTCTTGCTTGCATATGTTCATATATATATCTTGAATATGAATGTATTTTGTTTAGGCTATAAATCCAATGTTGCTCCTAAATTCATTAATTTTCCCTATGCACAATGGGCTTCTAGATTTAAACTATTTGTTGAATCTAGAAATATTGACTTATGGAAAATTATTGATTGTGCTTATATTGTGCCCACATTGGAGAAATCTAAGTGGAGCAATCATGATAATAAAATGTTTAATATGAACAAGCTTTTGTTAGAATATTTGCTTAATGCCTTTGACTCATCATTTTCTAACAAATTTGTTCATTTTGATAGTGCTTACAATTTATGGAAATTCATAGAAGCACATCAAGGCAACTTGGAGGAAATCCGACGTAGTTTGGAGGATTGTTCTTCAAGTGAGTGTGGAGCATCATCATGCACACGGCCACTAGGCGATAGCCCTAGTGTGGTAAGCGATTCGGAATCCGAAAGTGATATATCCATCAATGAACTCGCTTGTGCATATGAGAAATTATTGCATGCCTATACAAAATTACAAAATAATTTTATTGATCTTAAAAGCAAGCATGTAGAATTGAAATCCGATCATGAGAAGCTAGTGTCCAAATTTGACATCATTGAAAATGAAAATATAATGCTTAAAGAAAACAATGATATGTTAAATTTGGAAAATGAAAAATTGATCTCATCCATTTCTAGCTTAACTCATGCAAATAATGCCATGCTAGAAGTAGAATGCATTAGAAATGAATTTGATTCTTTTAAGAATAACCATACATGCTCTACTTCTATTATCAATGATGTTGTATCTAATGATGAGTTGAATCATGTGAAAAACCGCATATCTTGTTTAGATTCAACCTTAAACACATGCATTGATAATCATAACAAGCTTATGGACTTGTGTGCAAAGTCTAATGCAAACTCTTCTAAGAAACCTACACACTATGCACACATGTATAACAAAGTCTATAAATGCACTAATTGCGGTCGTAAAGGCCACCTTGCTAGATTTTGTTATAATGCACAAAAACCCATCAAGATTAATCATGTTTGTGCATCCCATCAAGCTTCATCATCACACTCACATGTACACACACGTATAGATCATCATAAACATGCCCATATGTACAAATGTGAGTTTTGTGGTCGTTTTGGTCATTTGGCCGAATATTGTTTTGATTTGAAAAGAAAATCACGTTTGCCAAATGTTTCTAGTAGACCACAAGTGTTTGAATGTGATATTTGTGGTAGATTTGGTCATTTGGCTAAGTTTTGCTATGATTTGAAAAAATGTTCAAACTTGCCAAATTTCTCAAGTAAACCACCTTTGTTTAATAAGGTTTCTCATTTGCAAAATAAATTTAAAAGACAATCTTTAGTTGCAAATGATTTTCGTGCACGCTCTTTATGTTTGGATATCTTGCTAAATTTTTTTTTGATTTGCAAAATACTCCAAATTTGCAATTTGCTCCAAAAAGACCACCTTTGTTTAATAATGTTTCTCATTTGCAAAATAATTTTAAAAGAAAATCTTTATTTGCAAATGATTCCCGTGCACGAGCTAATGGTCCACAAAAACAAATGGATCTCTTTCATTGCACAAATTGCAATCGGAAGGGTCATTTGAATGAATATTGTTTTGACCGTGCTAGTGCATCATATGTGCCCAAGAGGGTTCATAACCCTAGGGCTTTGAGCTTGAATGATAGGGGTCATGTCCCTAAATCTTTTGGTACCAAGAATACTTGGGTACCAAAACAAATTTGATTTTAAACCAAGAATTTTAGTATTTTTAATTTTCTTTTTCTTGGTTTTGAAAAATGTATTTTAAACTTTTATGAAAACAATTCCTTTTATTGGTCAAATTCTTTTGTTTTCATAATTCCTAGCTTTGATTTTGATGAGAGGTTCGTATTTATATAACCCTCCGGATTTATTGGGTGTTTATTCCCAAATCATGTTTACCGGATGCTAGAATGATTATATGGGTTAGAACAAGCTTAAGAGCTTGATATATTGTTGCCTCTCTTAAAATTCTTTTGTTAAAGATTTTGTTTTGATTTGTTGCTTTGAATTCATTATATTTCACTTATATGATGATATTTATATGTTTGTGCTTATGGATCATCTATTCGTGCCTTATAATGTATTCCATATGTGGTTTGATCAAATCCCACAAAGGAGATTCTATTTTTTGATCAAACATCGGTTTTGGATATAAATTTTGATTTATGAATTCTTTTGGTTGATTTGTTTTCATTTGAAAACTTTTTACATGATTCTCATGTCTTCCTTCTTGTGATTTCATAAACCGAGACACTTCTTTCACATTGATATATTCATGTGTTCTCATTATCTTTTTCGTATGTGAGGAGTGCTTAGCATATTCATCTATGCTTGCTCACATATGTTTGCCATGATCTTCATTTCGTATATTCTATATGGCATTTTGATAGGGGGAGCAAATCCCTATATTTTTTTTTATACTCACCTATGCTCATTGATAGGGGGAGCTTTTGCTCTCTTAATTCCTTTGTCCCCTTTTTGATGTCAAAGGGGGAGAAATATTGTGAGTATATTCTTTCTTATTTATATGCATGTGAATTATAATTTATATATTCATTTCCTTTCATGCATATATCCTTTTTGTAAATTGTTTGTCATCATCAAAAAGGGGGAGATTGTTGGCCTTCTTGTTTTGATGATGTTTAACAAACAATTCATAACTAATGTTGTTTGTCTAGTGTTCATAACGATCATATCAAATGGAGGTTGGCGGAATTGTGGAGTGAAGCATCGTACAATTCAAGTTCAAGATCAAGTTCAAGCTTCATCCGCACGTGTACCAAGTCAAGCTTAATTGAAGATCAAGATTGCTTGGGTGTACCAAGTCAAGCTTAATTGAAGATCAAGATTGCTTGGGTAATGTAGTTTAGGATTTATATTATGTGTTAAGTACTCTAAGCTCAATTATCTATACACACATTTTATTGGTTTCCTTGTATATATATGTAGTCACGTATATATACAACACAAGTTTTAGTTTTCATGTTTATAAATATGAAATTACATGTTTTATATTTATTATTGTGATTTGGTTTATCTACTTAGATATGAAACAAATATATTTTCATATACATACTCATAAGTTTCATTTTCTATTGTGTCTATGAAAATATTGTATTCTTAGTTTGTAGACTTCAATATCAGTTTATACATGTTTTACTAAGTCTATAAAAACATTTCACATTTTACTAAGTCTATAAAAATATTTTACAAAGTTTCAAAATGTTGTTTAAGTCAAAATATCAAAATATCAATTTTCAGGTTTTCATGTTTTTGAACATATTTGCAAAATGATGATATTTTTCATTTGGGAAGTCCTTTTTCAAAACCAGTCGTTGTAGCATGTTTATTATCATGTCTACAATCATTCCCCAAAGTTTTACATTTTTTGAAATTTATTTGATATTTTTAAACAGTGTTTTAAAATCAAAAAAACTGTTTTCAGAACTTCATTTTCATGTATCAGTCCTCGGCCGACCGAAAAAAACTGGTTGAACCGAAAAAACCGCCCGAAAAAACGGATCGGTTAACCGAACCGAATTAAATGGATGAGAAGAAGCCTCTAAACCGCCTGAACCGAATTAAACCGGTCTGGATCCGGTTTAGACCCCTAAACCGCCCAAAAAAAACCGACCCGATTTCTACTATAAATACTTAAAATCCCTAACCGGCTAACCCTAACCCTACCTCAGACTGAGAGACTCGACTCCCACAACACAGCCGCCTCTCCCCTCTCGCCTCTCAAGCCGCCTCTCGCCTCTCACAACGCCGCCTCTCCCCTCTCGCCTCTCAGGCTCTCACAATACCGCTCCTCCTTTCGTTACGAGCGGCGTCTTCTTCGGATCGCGATTCTTGTTGTTCGCGGAGTTACACCCCAGGGGGATCTGTCACAGTGAGAGCGTCTCCTCCTCTTAATTCTTCTTCGCCTTTGCCTCCTCGGCGCCGTCTTCGATCTCAGGGTTAGTTTCTTCATCCACCAAACGAAAACCTAATTTTTGTATGAATACACATCTCTTCGGATTTTGAGGCATTTAAAACTTTGTGATTGTTTAATTGGCAAATGCGTCAACCACAGTAATTGGAAAAAACGAAACAAACCAATCCGTGTTTGATTTGTTTTTTTAACTTTGTTAACTTGTCATGAACCTAATCCTGTAATCCATGTTTGATTTGTTTTTCAGGTGATGGATTCGGGTCAAACCAATCCGTCCTCAAGCCATGGAACTGGAACAGGATCTGGGACGACTCCTACACATGCTGCCATGGTTCAACACATCACTGAAACTCCCCTTGGTGCTGCTGCGTCAGTTTCGACTGCAACTCTGGGCCAATCTTCCTCTGTTCAATCGAAGAGGAAGAACGGAAGCATTGCTTGGGATCATTTCACATTGATGAAGAATCCCGATGGCACAACTTTGGCCAAGCCGAGAGCAAAGTGCAATTGGTGTCCGCAAACCTATAGTTGTGATTCAAGATTGAATGGAACCAGCAACATGAGGAGCCACCTGCTTTACAATTGCCCGAAGTGTCCACTTAAGGTCCCCAAGAAACAGAAGCACCTGGTAAATTCTATTCTCTCACTTTCTGCATTTTCAAATTCAGTTTGTACTATTGAGTGGTTGAGTTATTGATTCAAGATTTCTTCTTCATTTCAAGGCGCAAGAGTCATTCGACAAGGGGGGTAGGTTAGTTGCTTGGTCTTATGATGAGGAGGTATGTAGGTTAGCTCTTGCTAGGATGATAGTTAGGGATGAACTGCCTTTTAGTTTTGTTGACGGACCTGGGTTTAGGGATTTTATAAGTCATGTTCAACCACAGTTTAAGAAGTTTTCACGTAGAACTGTTGCTAGAGATATTTGGGAGTTGTATGAGTCGGAGAGGATTACAATAAAAAATATCTTAGCCACTTATGGACAGAGAGTTTCACTGACCACTGATACTTGGACTTCGATCCAAAATATCAATTACATGGTGCTCACAGCTCACTTTATTGATGATGATTGGATTTTACACAAAAGAATCTTGAATTTTTGTGTGATACCAAACCATATGGGGAAGACTATTGGACAGCTAGTTGAAACTTGTCTTATTAAGTGGGGAATAGAGAAAATTTTCTGCATTGTTGTTGATAATGCTTCTCCTAATCAAGTGGCTTTAGATTACATGAAAGAGAAGATAGGGAATTGGAATGAACTAGTCCTAAAAGGGGAGTTTCTGCATATGAGGTGTTGCTGTCACATTCTTAACTTAGTGGTTAAGGATGGAATGGCAGAGCTGGACTCCTCGATTGAGTCCATTAGAAATTGTGTGAAGTACATTAGATCAAGTCCTTCTAGGTTGGAGAAGTTTAGAAAGTGTGCAACTCAAGAAAAAGTGGAGCACAAAGGTGGGATAGTGCCTTTGGATGTTTGCACTAGGTGGAACTCTACATACTTAATGCTAGACATAGCCATTAAGTATCAGAAGGCATTTCTTAGGTTAGAGGATGAGGATCCACAATTTGTTTCATACTTCAATGATAGAGCTGGACCTCCAATTGCAGAGGATTGGAACAAATCTGAAAGGCTGGTGAGGTTTTTGAAGATTTCTTATGAGGCAACCCTTGATTTCAGTGGGACACAAGTTGTGACTTCGAATCAGCCAATCCAATGGATGTGTACACTGATTGGAGAGATGAACAAGTGCATCGATGGTAAACTATTAAACTTCATCTCAAATTTACTTTTATGATTTTATCTTCTTTTTTTATGTCTTTAATAATTTAACAATTTTAACTAAATGCCTCTTATGCGTATTTTTGCAAGGTAATGATGTATTGCTTGCCAAAATTGCCAAATCAATGAAGGAGAAATTCGACAAATATTGGGGGAAGGTTGAAAACATCAACAAAATTCTTCTCATTGCAGTTGTTCTAGATCCAAGGTATTGCACTATTGTTTACTGATAAATTGAATCACAATCATTTATGATGCTATTTTACACCTCCATGATGAGAACATATATTCACAATGGAGCTGCTAGAATTTATGGGTTTGTTATTTTAGCTTGTAATGGACTCAAGGGGATGAATGGATCCAGCTCCTCATAGCTTGCACAAAGAGCTTATATGTGCAATGCACTATCTTTGATACTGTTCTATACTTAAATTGATAATTTGCCGTAAAAGTTGACACAGATGATAACTAAGTTATGGTGTATCCTTATGTTGCTATTTGATACTGTTCATATTTCTTAAGAGTTCCTGAGACTTGAAAAGCTATCAAAGGACTAGTAAAGGGCCAGATGTTGCTATTTGATTTTGACCCGAGAGAGGCCCATCACCAAATTCTAAAAAGATGTAATTGATTATTATCTTCAAAGGACTAGTAAAGGGCCAAACATTGACGCTGGTTGACGCACATAGAAACTATTAACTAGAGAAATGCAATAGGCCAATACCATTGGGTGTTTTCTTCAAGAACAGGTGCTAATAAACTTAGTTCTGCATTCTAAATAACTTGGAATCTTTTGTTATTGAATTTAAACTGTAAAATATTATGTGAAGCTTGCATCAAATATTTACTAGATTATCTTATTTAAGAGCTTTGTATCATCAGCATCAAGAAATGTGGACTACGACTACCTGGGGGTTATATACATGACTACAGGAGTGGCTTATCCTTTTTGTACTTGGATTTATTACAATTTCTTTACTACTTTTCTTATTGCATCTGTTGGTAGTGTTATTCTGTTTACATATTTATTATGTTTTGTTTTCAGGTACAAGTTTCTGTACTTGGATTTCTTTTTCCCCAAATTGAAGATGGACAAGAAGCTGGCGGAGGTGTTGGTGATTAATGTGAAGAGCACCTTGCAGGAGCTCTTCAATGAGTATGCAGCTAATGATCCTGATGCTGCCATTGCTTCTTATAATTCAACTCAGCCAATGTCAGCCACAAGTGGAATAGTTGATGAGGAGGACAGCCATTCTGCAACTGTGAATGAGTTTGTAAAGCTTCGGCAGGAGAAAGATGTGGTGGAGATAAAGACTGAGGTTGACAAGTATATGGTGGAGGCATCTGAGGACCCTAGAAACCCTAACTTTCAACTGTTAGGTTGGTGGAAAGAGAATTCAGCTAGGTTCCCAATTTTGTCTCAAATTGCAAGAGATATTTTTGCAGTGCCTGCCTCAACAGTAGCATCTGAAAGTGCTTTTAGCCTTGGATCAAGGATTCTGGATCCATTTCGTGCAAGTCTGACTCCAAAAATGGTTGAGGCTTTGGTATGTACTAGTGACTGGTTGAGAGACACTAGCAAGCCAATGTTTAAGCCAGTGTTTATTGAGCCTATCAAGACTGAAATGGAGCAGTATTCTGAGTTGGAAAAGCTCACATCAGGTAGCTATTTTTTTTTGCTTTTGAATTTATATATCTCTGTTGTTTTGTAAGTATGGTTTTTAAAGGTAATTTCTCTTGTTTTTGTAGAATCTGTTGTCACAGATGCTTCAGCCTCATCATCACAGACCATGTAGAATTTGTCGAAGTGGGGATTTGCTGTTGCTTGTTTATAATTTCAATGTACTGAACTTAAGAACTTAAGTAGGTGTTCATTTAATTATTTCTGGATTATTTGCATGGTTTGTAACTAAGTAACTCTTTAATGAGTTTATTATTGTGGTATGATATGTACTTGTTGATATGGTTTGTGCTCATTTTACTTATTTTAGTTTTGATTTGATGGATAATTGAATATAACTGAAACTTGCCCAGATTTTTGTGAAATGAAGTTAATTCGGTTTAAAACCGAAACCGAACCGAACCGAATTTCGGTTCGGCCGAATATTCGGATGAAGGGAAAAAAATCTGGATCTGGATAAGAGTTTTGAGAATCCGAAAAATTCGGATTGGATACGGATTAGGCTTAAAACAGAACCGAACCGAATATGCCCAGCCCTAGTCAAAAGTTCACTGGGCGACAGAAAGCCTGTCGGTCGACCGGTCCGGTCGACCGATGAAAATTTTCGGTCGACCGACGAATTTTCCGGTCGACCGACGAGTGTTCCTTCAGCTTCCAACGGCTAGTTTTTTGACCGTTGCCTTGAGGCTGTTTTGTCTTTTGCTCTGATTTTTTTTGGCTGAGTTGTGAGAGGGTATAAATACCCCATTGTCTTCAACTCTCAAAAATCTAAGAATGTTTTAAAGAGAGTTTTAAAAACAAGTTTAAGGAGTTTTGTTTAAGGGTTTAGTGTTTGTTTAAAAAGCTTTTAAGCATTTACAAAAGTTTGATTTGTGGAGCAAATTTCACAAGAGCAAGTGATATTGTTTTATCTCTTTAATCACACACAACCTATTGAGCTTATTGTATTTACATTCATAGTATAATTTGGGGTTGTGGGTTTGTGACTAAGAGTAGTGCTTAATTGAGTTCTCACCTTGTTTAGAGAACAATCAATTAATTTATATTGTGCTTAATTGTGAGGATTCACTTGTAATACACTTGTACACCGAGAGAAGTGTGTGGTGAGAGACGGGGTCGAATCCAAGAGGAGTGGCGTCGGTTGACGTGCCTAGGAGAGGTTGTAACCGAGCACTTGAGGAGGACACGGGCTAGGACCAACACTTAGTGTGTGAGGTGTGATTGCATAGTGATTGTATTGTGAGGTGTAAACGTTATTCGGGTGAATGTAGAAAACCCGGTTGAGATAGTGGAGATCTCCTCGAGGTGAGGAGCGGAGACATAGGTCGTGGGGACCGAACTCCGTAATCATATTGTTTGTTTGTGATTGCATTGGCGCACTTACTTTTATGTTCATATCTTATATCGCCTTTGTATATTGCTTGTTGATCATATTGCCCACTATCTAGTTTAGATTGTTTACCCTTGAGTTTATATATCCTTGCTCATATACTTGTAATATCTCATTGATAGGATATATTCATTTGTTCATATTGCTTATCCTAGCTTACATATCTTGTTGTATTTCATACTTGCTAGGATAACTTGTTAATTAGTTTTTTAATTGGCATTTAATCGGATTAGATTAGCATAAGACCCTAATCACCCTCCCTCTAGGGTCTAACAAGTCACGTTTCAAAGATTGTACCTCCTAATTACGTGGTTTAACAAACTTTTTTTCCCTCCATGATCAGATTATCAGAACAAGTTTATCCTTTTTGTCACCATTCATGAGAAGGAATAGATGAACTTACTCATCAAATATAATCTTTGCGCGGATAAAGGATGATGAGTCTCCCCCTTGATCGTAGTACGACTGCCTTCACATTTTCTAGACTAAACTGGATTTGATGTTTTCCCCCTTTGCATTAAGAAAAGATGTTTCTATAATTGGAGAGATAGATTACCAACTATACTTTAGAATTAATATAAAACCATAATCCTCCATCTTTACCATAAGTCCAGAGTTTCGATGTGATATTTAGAATCTTGCTGGCCACAAATTTAATGTGGATTTTAAAAAAAATTATTGCGGCGTGGGTTGGGGATGCTAGAATTAATATAAAATAATTATCCTTCATCTTTACCATAACTTCGAAGTTTTGGTCTAATGGTTAGAGAGTTTTAATTTAAGACTATAATCACATCACAAATTTTTAATGTACGCCGTGTATTGCTTAAATATCATCTAAGTTCTTTATGAATGAAACTTACCAGTTGGGGTTTGCAACGTCGCCTTCATCATTAGTCTTTTAGTTGAGATGTCGTTAAATCTTGCTGCATGCTAGTAACGTGGCAGAACAAAGTTATAATTCCACTACTTTTTTATTGATTGAATGTCCTTCATGTTGTTGATGTGTTAGCAAGATCTAACGTGAGTCTGTAGAAAATACCTACAAGTGAGGACGAATGTGATGTTAGGTACTCCCACTAATAAGTTACATAAGAATATGTTGATGCATGTGGTTAAATCTGGAATAAAACAGATAAATATGTTAGAAAGATGAAGTATTATATATATTTTTTTAAGTTTAGCTACTGTGCGTTTATGAAACGTTATGCTTAAAGCAATATTTGACCTATTCCGGTGTAAGGATCTCAATGCCAAACTACTTCTATTTTTTTAAGTCTAGCAACTTATTATTCACGAAGTTTGATATAAGCTGAAAGTTGATTAAATATAATATAATATAGTGGCACGGTTCATTTGTGGATGGCTGGATAAAAAAAATCAGGGAACTTATAACTGAAGACGATCATAAAGGAGTCAAAATATTATTTTCAGGTAAGTACAAAACATGAGGTGTTACGAAAGAACCCAGTAGAAAACTCAGATACAAAGTTAAAACCTATAAGCATGTATTAGAGGATAATTTAATAGTAGAATTCTTTTAGTTAAGGTTGATATTTTTTTCAATAATTGGTAATTAGAGGTTACCTGGGTATTAGTGTTAAATATTTAAACTAGCCCAAGCATTACACCTATCCTATTGTGTTGTCACTCACTAAAGCTCATTTGGACACTCGCCGCGTCTTCTCCTAATCAGCTCCTTAGTAACTTATGACCACCTGGACTTCCAGACTTCGTAACTTTTGATCCAATAATCCAACTGAGATAATTCAAGTTTTTGTCAAAGATCTCTTTGATATCTATGTATTACGAGTTATAATTTTACTGCAGTGACTTTCCATTGGGACTGATTTAGAATGTTTGTGACTGAACAGTAAACTGTCCAGTTTCCAGGGTTGACCACCTGAACTTTCAGTGTCCATAGCTTTTGATCCGATTGTCCAAATAGAATGATTCAGGATTCTGTTGAAAGGTATCTTCAATAGCTACACTCTGGTATACAATTTATAGCCATATGATTTCGTATGAGGTCCTGAAACAGCTATATAAATTGACTGTATACTAAATTCCTGCACACAGAGATTTCTGTGCGTCTATAAGAAAACAGTCATAACTTTTATATCACAGATCAAATCAGTATGTCATTTGCAGCATCATGAAAATAACGGATAGATCATGCATCGATATGAAGATTCAATAATTTTGAAGTCAATTGGAGCTGCAGACAGTCAGATAAAGTGACTGATACACCAAAATCTTACTCTGTTTTGGTACAAACAAAAATTCATGGTTTCCTAAGAAATTAAGAAATAATCTTAAGAGTGATTCTACCTTATAAGTAGATATATGAACTTGATATGAACTTGACAGAACACTATAGAAAAGGAAATTTTGGTGTTAGAATTGTGTAACCAAATCATCAATAACAAATCGACTAGACCTCATAGTTGTCTAACTAGAGAGTCAAAAATGACACATTAGCATGAACTAGTTAACTATAATTGATAGTATGTGGTGATCTAATATATGTGAACGTGTAGGTTAACAATCCCAGACTTGGACGTTGAACTTGAGAATCCAACTCAGATAACCAGCAGGTAACAATTCCTAGGTTTTGAGTCATTTCTTGGAATTTTTGTACGCAACCTTTGTGCTACGAGTGCTACTTTACTTGTTTACATGAAAGTTCATGTCTGAAATACAAGTGATTGATATTCATATTTCTTGATTTGTGTCGCTCGACATTTTCATGTTTTGAGTGATGATTTATATGTTTGGCAGTATCATTTAATAAAATCTCTTCAAAATTTGCGGTCATGCATTTTTCTTTCATGCTCTATTTTGGTGGACCATTGCCCTGAGTGAAGTAATGCTTCACCGGTGAGTGTATAAATGAAGGCATGTGTGTGATATAGTCCCCTAATTGAGAACAACTCAGAATCCTATAAATAGAGCGTGACTGTCAACTGATAGATATATTTGAGATTTTCAGTTCTGATATTTTGATATTCTTGCGCGTGTGATAATTTCCATTGATGCATTCCTAACTTTCTTTGTGTTGCCTACTAAGCCTTTCGCTCACCACCCATTGTGTTGCAGCATTTATCCACAGGCGACTACCCGAGCCAAAGTAAAGAACATATAGCACCAACTGATCTCTAGATATGAAGCGTTAATTATGATTCTGCAACGCATTTTGTGAATTATAGAATCAAGACCTTATGACTATGTAGTAGTTAAGTGTTGCCGTTGCAATTATCCACTATGAAGGTATTCTACATAGACTCTACTGTCAACTTTAGGACTATGGGAGTTGATATGTGCACATTTAATATGTAATAGAATTTTGTGAAATTTTAAGATGGTATATTTGGGTGGGGAGGTTACAATTTGAATTTTAAAAAAGGATGCAATGAATTCAATCTCTCAATCTCAAAAAATAAAAGGAAAGAGGATAAAAAACTAAGCTTTTCCTTTCCTCAACTAAAAACTCAATGACCTTAGATCTAAAAAGATTTCTTTCATTTCTGACCTTTGTCCTTTGCCCTTCGTCGAAAGACAACAATGACATGGACCGTACTGCGAGCTTGAGTTCTCTTTACGCAAAGAAGATGAAGATCTTTGGGCGATCTTGGGCTTGCACCTTCAATCTGTAGGGTCTCTAACAATTTTTATCAATTTTGTTTATTTTGACCAAATTTAGAGGAAATTACAGCTATTGATCTTGGAGTAAAGTTTTTTTTCTTTTTATTTCTGTTAAATTAGGGTTTTCGTCTTCACTTTTCTTCCTTTTGCTTCAACCTTTGAGATTGAGGAATTTTGAGAAACAAAGGAGGTGCTAAAATCTTTTGTGCTTTCTTGATTACATTATTCAGGTGAGAATTATAAGTTACTTCATAATCTCATTTATGATCTCCTTTGTTGCTTGAAATTAAAAGTTACTTTCTTATAACGTTTAAATCATATGGACTCTTCATTACTCAATCCCCCACTTTAAGACTGAGACAACCTTTAGTGGCACCACAATCTCATTGCTAAATATTGCATACATGGAAGATTTTGATAGTTTTAATTAAGAGATGCATTGTTTGATTTTCTTTTTTGCTAGTAGTTACTAATAAGAATTGTGACTTGATAGTCTGAAAGTTCAAAGTGTTAATTTTGTATTGTTTATGACAATAAGTGATCAAGTAGAAGGAAATTGCTAGTTTAAAGTTGCTTGATCCTAAGTTGTAACGAAGTTGCAAGTATTTTTTTTTTTTTTTGTTAAAATTCATGTAATTTGTTGGATCATATTGCCTAATACTGTGATACTGTGTATTGCAACTTTCATTAATTATGTTGCCCTCTCTAATTTTAAGGTTAACATTTTGAATTCTAAGATAAACTCATATAAAGATGCTCATATGTGTATGTAACTCTTTATAAGCATTCTTCTGTGCAGTCATTCTAATTGATCTTTATTGTGGTAAATAAATGTTGGCCTTATATGAATTTGAGTTTCTATGTTGCCTCATTAGCTAATGCGAAGATAAGAACACATAAAGATATTTAGATAGTAATTTTTCAAAGATAGTTTGATAAAGACGGTGCCTTTCATATTACAAATTTTTTCTATGTTTTTGGTAAATAGGAACCTGTAAGAAAGGTACCTTAGGCACTTTAGAAAGATTACTGGGTAGGAAGCTTTCTCATAATATATGATTCCTAATCTGTATAATGTCTCCAGGGAGCACATAGACTAGATTTTCTATGAATTAGGAGTAATTTATATAATGCTTTAATTTTGGACATTTTAACGTAAAGGGAGTCAAACTTAGAAAAGTATTTTTCTTATTTCATATTCATTTTAAATTTTTAACTATTTATCCTTCCAAGGTGTTCATTGATGTTAAATGAATTTCGAAATTTCTTTTTTTCTTTCATATTGCTTATATAATTTATATTTGACAGGTTAACGAAGATGTCAATGACTGAATTCTCGAGGACTTTTACATTGATAAGTCTGATTTTGCTTATGATTTAGAACTTTTTGGGGTTGTTTCACTTATTTCCATAACTGATTTGATCGATCCTTTAATCTTCCAATAGATTTTGATTATTCTTTTCGTAGATCCATTCCTTCATCACAAGAACAAAAACCAAGTAGTCCAGGAGGCATAGGCACACCTCAACCAAAGGGGTGAGCACCTAATGCATCTAATATTTAATTTTTTTCATTTTGGCAAAAGATTATTTTATTTTGTATTTTTTAGCTGATGGACCCTAAGTTATTGAGGAACCAGAGGTACAGAAGGAGGCATAACAAGAATGGAGAGGTTGGAGCCAAGAAAGATGAGTAGAGTATAAACACAGTTAAGGTTGTGTTTCTTTAAATTATGCTTTAATCAAACATATGTTTTGCTTATGGATCTTATGCTTATGTTTTGATATACTACTTTCCAATTGAGCTGTTCAAGTAATTACATCATTTGGGATTATACATATTCTAATGTTGCCTGTTCTTTCCTTAATTGTTGTCAATTAGGTTCACTCTATTTATTTATTGCTCTGACGCAATTTAACTTTTAGAAACTTCCTATACATTTATGATGTGAGTTTTAATGTTTACATGAAAATGTTGAATCATTTTTATAGTTAGGTTGTGTCAATATTGATTCATATTTGCTTTGAAATGTTTCCATTTAATTAAGGTGAACTTGAGATGATTAGAGATCTGTTAGTGAGAATTACTAGAAAAAACAATTAGAACAATAAAACTTTCAACATTTTTTGTATTTTTACTTGACTTTTTTAACTTTTTTCACAATTAATTAATTTTTCTCTTCTCTATATTTTGTCTATCTAAAATTAATATAAAAATTACCTTTTCTAACTTTAATCATTCACTTACAATCTTACTAGTTTTTGTTTAATTATTTTGTTTTTGTAATGAGTGTATGGGCACCAAAAGGCCTCCAGACTATGTTGTCATTGACTTCATGATCATCAATCATGAAGATGCTCTAGACGCAATTTGTCGGGTTGGATGGTATGTAGCAAAGCCTGTTGATTTTTACGATGTTTGTGTTTGAGAATTCTTTTTATCCTAGTTCGTACTATTTTCAACCACCCGCTAGAAAGAAACTTAAAGAATAAAAAAACTCCGTGCGTTAAGATGTAATTATTTTAGCGCTCTTAATGATCTCAAGCTTCTGTCACATTGCAATCTCAATTTCTTAATTTCTTTGTTTATTGAAAACTGATCTATATTAGGGGGTAGATGATGATTTTTTTGGTAAAATGCTTAGTAATAGTATTTTTTAGCCAATTTCTTCTTTTTTTGTGTATTATGTTCCTGTTAGGTTGATAAAACACTATTACATAGCAATATAAAATGGATTTTTTTTTGCAAGGACATTTATCAAGATGATAGTGTTGACTCTATTACAAGGTCATACAGTAACAAATTCTGGATAATAGCATAAACATGTTATCGTTTAGATACAAAAAACTACAAAAAAAATCTATTTTCAGTTTAGGTGATAACAAAAGCATATGACAATTAGGTTCACAAATAATCAAAACATATATGCAAGCCGTACAATGAACTGTAACTTAATCCAATTTACATGATATTTCTAATGCAACTGCAAGTGCTCACCCTGTCGATTAGTTAGCCTTATTGTCTATAATATTATTACAGTAACTATGTCACTGCATGTTGATATTTAGATCTTACAAGATAAACAGGTGAGAAAAATCTTGCACATATTAACACTTTACTCCTCTGAGTAACAGACTAAAAGTCAAGGCAATAAAGTAATGACAAATGATGTCTTATTTACTCGTAGTAAATCAGGAAAATCAATATGGGATTGATGGGTGTAAGATAATTGTTGTTTATTTCTGTGTATTTAGATAAATTTAGAGGTTATTTGGTACATTTACATTAATATATACGCAACTGTTTTAACATCTTCTGTTTTTTATTTAAGAGACAAACAATTGAATTTCTGTGTCACTATTGTGTACTCCTTCATGTGAATATGAGACTAGAAACATATCTATCCATAACAGATACCATAAACTATTATTCCATTATTTATTGGAAGTTTAAACAACTTTATATGCTAGTTTTAATTGTTTCCATAAACAGAATATCCGTCAATTATTTCTATAAATAAAACATTAAATATAATGAAATAAATAGATAAATGCTTATACTAAAACAATTTTGTGAGATAAAAAGTAACTTCTTTAGCTTGAAGTTGTATAACATAAGAAAGTACTTCACAAATTTGAAGTTGAGAGGTTTAAATATATGTAAGGTGTTTATAAAAGAATTGGACTGTACAGTAATTAGGTGAATGTGTGTGTGTTGAAAATAAATGGCTACAATATTCAAGTGATTGTTCTTATTTATGGTAATTGGAAATGTAATATTTTGTGATATCCGAAAAATAAGTTGCTTGCTGTGCTTTGCATAGGTAAAATACTAGTAAAACTATAATGGTGGAAGTGATCAAGAAGAAAACGTTTAAACTACCATGCCATGGAACAATGAATGAATCACGGACTTATACAGCAAGAGATTGTGAAATAGTAAACATCATAAGCCCAAACAAAGACCAAAAAGGGAGGCAAATGCATTACATAATAAATAAATAAATAGTATATCCTAACTCTACAGAACTCATATGCTAAAATTCATCAACGAAATGAAGAAAACGAGAAAAGATCAAACCTTTAAGCCTAATAGAGAGGGGTTTCTTCCCTCTTAGCCCAAGAACTACAAGAGGCTCCAGAAAGTAACCAATGGATCGACCAACACCGCAATCATGCACCAAATTCCTCCCTCCCATCAAAACTCCAGGCTTGTACTTCAGCTTCGTCCCTAAATCCCAACAGATAATATGAAAAGGCAGTTAACTTCACTAAACTCAAACACCGACTTCAAAACCCAAAACCCTAAAAGCAAACAACTTTCATTTACCGGTTTCATTGATTTCGACCTTGCAGTCATCGGAGATCTTCTCGATGAGGCGGAGCAGCGAGATTTCGTAGGACCTGAGCCCTGGCGGGGTCTCGTTTGATCGAATCTCTTCGACGATGATCGATCGATGAGAGAGAGTCGAGAGGAGGAGACGCTGTCTGAAATGGCGACTGCCTTTGAACCTCATGTATGAAGGCTTCTCCATTGATTGAGTCTGAAGGGAAATTTTTTCGATGGAAAATAAACGAGAAAGCTTGGTTTTTGGGGGCAAATTTGTTAAGCCAGAGAAATAAAAGCTAGGGTTCGGTCGGCTAAAAGGGGAGAGAAGGCCGACGGTTTTGTCGAAACGCGTGCAGGGGAAAATTTTCCAAAACCTCTTAACGTTTGGTGGCCACGGGATGCTTCGCTCGATGCTCGTGTCGAATCTGCTTTCCTTGGACCGTTCGACTGAAGTTGCTGGGGAGCTTCAATACGCAGCAGAAGCTCGAGTTGATAGAGTTCGGATCTTCTAGTTCACCGGCGATCAGGGCTCAGAACTAGGAAGTGGGGCTGCGATGCAAAGATTGTGCAAAGAGCTTGGTCTCGATTCGCTTCCGCCCTTTCCAAAGTTTTCCGACCTCTTTTAAAGGTTGTTGGAAGAGGCTCTTAAATGAAAGAGAGACAGCTTGGCTGTCCCCTGAATTATGGGATGTGACCATACATTGCTCAGAGATATCCTACTGTTCACCTGTACCATGAGCGGTCATTCGAGGAGCCATGTTTTGCATCACGTTATGTAGGAATGGGAAAGCCCCTCCTCGTACGTGTGACAACTCACTAAGCACCGGCGGCTCTCGCCTCTCGCTTGGACAAGTGAGGTAAGTCGCATTTATGAGGGTGCAGGTTGATTTGGCGTTTGTCCAATCACTTGTACTGTGAGCACCTCGGTCGAACCGTCCAAGGGAAGCAGACTCGGCACAAGAATCGAGCGAAGCATACTGTAGCTACCGAAAGTCCCCACATTAAACAAGGAGGGCATTCCCTCTGCTTCTGTTATAATTTTGATTTATTAGTTTGTAATAAGCTATTCTTATTAATACAAACGAAGTTCCCTATTTTCGGGAGATCAAAATTTACACCTACAATGAGCTACGGTCGACCATCATGGTCGAACGTGATCCAATAAAAGGTATAATTTGAAAATGAACTACTGGCGGTCGACCGTGGCCGCAAACTGATACAGGCTAAAATACAGATTTTTGGCTGATTTGGAAAATACGTTAAAAATATCAAATTATTTCCAAAATTAGTAAAACTTTGGGGAAAGTTTATAAATGATAAAATAAACATGTTTGAAAAGGAATTTTTTGGAAATGCAATTATTGTTTGTGAAAACTCACTGTTTTTGAAAAGAGTTCATAAAACATGTTTCTCGTGAACACAAAAATTGAACTATGGCTTGTAAACTTGTGTATATATATCATGCATACATTATATATATATTATGAAGTATGGAAGAGATGTAAACATGAAATAAAAGCTATTGTAAAAAAGTTTGATGAAAAATCATTTGTATGATAGAAAAAGTCAAACTTGTGTTGTGTTTACATATTGAGCTTAAATATAATCATACGATATATGTAAGCAAACTACTCTTATACCTAGGTGAATGCACAAACATGAACTTGAATCTTTAACTCTTGATTGCCATGTGTTGAATTACCTGTAAAGAGAAGAAAAACCATAAAAACTAGAAAACAGATTAGCTATAAATTGTTTGACAAATCATCATCAAAACCATAGGGCCAACAATCTCCCCCTTTTTGATGATGGCAAACAATTTATTTAGTGATATGAAATTCATATGAATAAACCAAATAAACCAAACATATGAATCATGTAGTTATATATGAATAAACCAACCATATGAACAATATGAATAAACCATATAACCAAACATCAACATTACATGTAGTTTTTCCATCAATATGAATAAACCAATAAAACAAACATAATATGTGGTTTTTCTCCCCCTTTGACAACATCAAAAAGGGAAAAAAAATAGGAGCAACGCTCCCCCTGCATTCATGCACAGATTATAAACAAATGTATGGCCAATACTGCCCCTGTCAATTTGCATAAATGACATAAAAAGAACATATATGGAAGCTAAACATCCATAACCATCCATACACATCCATAAACATATGAATCAAAAGCAAAACCAAATTTTTAACACAAATAGCATCCTTAACAGCCTATTTTCATAATACATTGTTCAAAGGATCTAAAAACCATAAAAAGATAGTCATAAGCTATCATAACTACAATAAACAGAAATAGTTCCACAAGATCACATAGTTTTCAAACGCAAACCATAAAGTTATTACAACTTCAAAATAAAAGTTAAATATCCAGTTTCAGTTCTACAAAACATAAATCCACAAACAACAAGTATCAATCACCACCATCATCAGATTCAGATGCAGAGCCAGATCCCGAACCAGATATAGATCCTTCTTCAGAGCCCTCTTCAGATCCAGTGTCAGAGCTGGAAGAGGGATCCTGAATCCCAAGAGACTGACGCTAATAGCTAAGGAGAGTCCTAACATCCTTCTGAATACTCGAGACCTGAGTCTCAAGACGATCCAGACGGTCAAAGACCTCAGAAGCTGAAATAGTGGAAGCTCTAGAACGAGGATGAGAGGATGATGGTTTAGCAGGAGCAGAGGATAAAGAGTCTGAAAGTTGCATTCGATAGAGGGAAACTCTATCAAAATACTCCTTGCTTGGGTCAACTTTGGTTTCATGAGACATATCAACACTGAAATGTTGAAGGATAAGAGTGATGAAACAACCAAAGGGGAGGAACTTGAAATACTTGCATGCCATGTTTTTAAGAAAAACATTTGCCTAATTCACTTTTATCTTGACAAAAATAGCATACACAGCATTGACTTTATCAGAGCAAAGTGATCAAAGCTACCGGTCTTAGGAATGATGTTCTGAGCAACAATTCGAGCGATAATTTTGGCTGTGGGATTAAGTGATTTGTTGTTCATAGGATAAGTGCAACCGTGCTTAAACAAAAGATTGTTCACATCCTGATCGGTGTGTTCAATAGACATGAGCTCAACGTCACTTGACGGGATCTTAAGGATTTCTGCTAGCTCGTCAGCAGAAAATGATATTTGAACATTCTTAACAGATGTATTGATGGTTTGAAGACCATCAGCTGAAGATGAAACAGATAGGTTTGCATAAAATAGATAAACAAGAAATGGGTAATAGGGAACCTTATCTTCCACATCTAACAAATTATGCAACCCAACAGCAGATAGAATTTCATGAATATTATAAATGGCTAATTCAGATAGAATTTCATGAATATTATAAATGGCTAATTCCTCATATTTGATGTACCTACCAGATAGAATTTTTAACTTACAAAGGTCCCTATACTTCTTAACTAAGGATTTGAAAAGCAGAAAATTCTCATAGTTGGAGGCAAGAGATGATGAAGAACCAGTATCTTGTTTAGATTTCTTTCTAGGGGGTATTATATCAAAATGAGATCAACAATAGGGTTTGACAGATAAGATTTAAACAGAAATTGAGACTGAAACCCTAGAAATGATAATGAAACCCTAGAACAGAGAAAGAAAACAAGATTGAGAGAGGAGTTACCCAAACAAATCCCCAACGAAATTGATGAGAGAGAGCCGCGGTCGATCGACGAGAGTGACGGGCGACCGTGGGAGAAAATCGCAGATTTGGGGGGAAATTTTGAATGAGAGGAATAAAGAGGGTCGGGTCATAAGAAAAGAAAGATCAACGGCCTGGATCAGCTCATAAGATAGGATCAACGATGGTAAGAAAATCGGGTTTAAAACAGTTAGCAAATAAAAACCAAAACCCGATAAGAAAACTGAAAAAATCTCTTGCGGTCGACCGCGAGAAGAATAACAGCAAAACTTGTTTAAACCTAGATTTTGAGAGAATTTTTATTTTGGATCTTTTTGAAAAATTTGTTTTATAGGATATTATACATATATAAAACCTATTAGCTAGTAATACAAGAAAATGTTTTATTTTAACTTAATAAAAACAGAATCAACATCAAAGCTCAAAAACAACTATAAAACAAAAACAAAACAGTAGTTATGAAATAAAACTCATTTTGGTACCCAAATCATTTTGGTACCCAAATCATTTTGGTACCAATAACATTTGGGATATGACCCCTATCATGTAAATCCAATGCCCTAGGGTTATGAATCCGCTTGGGCGTATTTTGTGCGCCGATACGGTCAAAACAAAAATCGTAAACATGACCCATGCTATTGTAATTTGTGCAATGTAGGGGTTTGAATGGTTTGCGTTGACCAAAATGATGTGCACGTGGTTCATTTTTAAAAATAGATTTTTCTTTGTAATTATTTTGCAAACGAGAATTTCTTTTCAAATCAAAACAAAACATGGCAAAATGACCAAAACGATCACAATAATCACATTTGTACACGAGCATGTTTATGATTTACACTATGTGTGTGTACATGTGTATGTGATGAAAAAGCTTGATGGGATGCACAATCATGAATAGGATTGTCAATCTTTTGTGCATTATGACAAAATTGGGTTAAATGTCCTTTAAGACCGTAAATAGAATATTTGTGAATTTTGTCATACATGTGTGCATAGTGAATAGGTTTCTTAGAAGAATTAACATGGAACTTTGCACACAAGTCCATAAGCTTTTTGTTATTAGCAATACAAGTGTTTAGTGTTGAATCTAAGGTAGATATGCGTTTTCTCATTTGATTCGACTCATTATTGTGCATACAAGCATTGCTACTAGAAGTAGGATAAACATGATTATTTATCATAGATTTTGATTTATCTACTTATAACATGGCATCACATTTTTCATGAAGCAACATAGTATTTTCTAATCTCAAATTTTCATTGCATTCTTTAAGAATTATATTTTCATTTGCAATAAAATCAAACTTAGAGACTAGTGTTTCATGAGTGGATTTTATATTAACATACTTACTTTTTACATCCATATAGCAATTGTATAATTTTTCAAACTCAAGAGCAAGCTCATCAAAAGTAATAACATCATCATTGTCAAGCTCGCATACCTCACTAGGGTTATCACCTAGTGGTAGTGTACATGGAGATGAGACTTCTTTAGAACTCAAAGCAGGATTTTCCAACGTTTGTTGAATAGCCTCCAAGTCCCCTTGATGTGCTTCAATAAATTTTCATAAGGTGTAAGCACTATCAAAATGAGCAAATTTGTTATAAAAAGATGAGTGAAAGACACTAAGCAAATATTCTAACAAAAGCTTGTTCATATTAAATATTCTTTTATCATCTTTATTCCACTTGGGATTTTCCTAAGTGGGAACAATATAAGCATCCTCAATAATTTCCCATAAATCGAATTGTTTAGATTAAACAAAAAGTTTGAATCTAATACACCATTGAGCATAGGGAAAAATATCCAAATGAGGTGCAACATTAATAGCATAACCTAAACTAGATGCATCATACATATCCATAGAGATTATATGCAAGAAGCCAAATGCAATCATAACTAAATTAGCACGAAAACGATAACTTAGATCTTTAACTCAAGGCGATTAGACCTTAAATCAAAGAGTGCCAAGCTCTGATACCAATTGTTAGACCCTAGAGGGGGGAGGTGATTAGGGTCTTATGCTAATCTAATCCTGATTAAATGCTAATTAAAATTATATTGATTAATTTATTCTTGCAAGAAATATATGAGATGGATATGAACAAGAATGATATGAATAAGCACAAATAAAATATGCGCTAAGCAAAACACAAACACACGATATGTTTACGAAGTTCGGTCACCACGACCTACGTCCCCGCTCCTCACCTCAAGGAGATCTCCACTATCACAATCCGGTTTGGTAGCCGGAACTTCTACACACTCGGTTTATAAGTTTACCGAAAACTCTCACACAACAAACACTATGCAATCACACTTTACACACTAACTCCTCCTTAAGTGCTCGGATACAACCTCTCCCTAGGTTCGTCAACCGACACCCCTCCTTTTGGATTCGACCCCGTCTCACGCCTCACACTTCTCTCGGTGTATAAGTGTATTACAAGTGATACTCACAATAAAGGTTAAATACAATAATTTGTTCTCGATAACAAATGAGAACACAATGAAGCTCGCTCTCACTAAATCACACACCACTACCCAATAATATATTGTATGGAAATATTATAAGCTCAATACAGTGTGTGTGATAACAGTGAATAGAAAATATGCAACTCAATAAATATAGCTAAGATATGAAATGATAAGCTATATGAAAAGATGAGTTAGGAAAACTTCTTAATAGACAAGAAGAACTGTAGAGGATGATGAGGATAAGATCCTCAGTTGGAATTGAAAGCCTCTTCTTGTTGTAGAAAACTTCTTTTGAAGCAGACAAACAAAATCAGCTTAAACAGCTCTTAAACAGCTCTTAATCTTTTGTTATAAACTCACTGTAAAACAAACTCCCTGTCATTGAAAGAGGAAGGCACTGGGGTATTTATACCCACTCAAGACATCAGCCAAAACAACATTGAAAAGACCAAAATAGCCCCAGAGAATCAAATCAGAAAATAGCCGTTGGAAAACAATCATCAGTTCGGCGGTCGACCGTGAGAAACTGGCGGTCGACCGCGAAGCACAAAAAGGCTGAGAAAGAAATTTAAAAGCTGGCGGTCGACTGCCGAAAGTCTCTGGAGAGCCACGCGTCGACCGCGAAAGTTGCTGTTAGCATAATTTGAAAATGAACTACTGGCGGTCGACTGTGGCGGTCGACAGCAAACTAATACAGGCTGAAATACAGATTTTTGGCTGATTTGGAAAATACGTTAAAAATATCAAATTATTTCCAAAATTAGTAAAACTTTGGGGAAAGTTTCTAAATGATAAAATAAACATGTTTGAAAAGGAATTTTTTGGAAATGTAATTTTTGTTTGTAAAAACTCACTGCTTTTTAAAAGAGTTCATAAAACATGTTTCTCGTGAACACAAAAATTGAACTATGGCTTGTAAACTTGTGTATATATATCATGCATACATTATATATATATATATATTATGAAGTATGAAAGAGATGTAAACATGAAATAAAAGCTATTGTAATAATGTTTGATAAAAAATCATTTGTATGATAGAAAAAGTCAAACTTGTGTTGTGTTTACATATTGAGCTTAAATATAATCATACGATATATGTAAGAAAACTACTGTTATACCTAGGTGAATGCACACACATGAACTTGAATTTTTAACTCTCGATTGCCATGTGTTGAATTACCTGTAAAGAGAAGAACAAACCACAAAAACTAGAAAACATATTAGTTATAAATTGTTTGACAAATTATCATCAAAACCATAGGGCCAACATTCTGTTTTGCTAGTACCTTTTTGTTCCAGATGCTTATAGCCTCCCTTATTCTCCTACTTTTCACCTTGTGAGCAAGTGGGCTTGAAATGCCCAAACTTTCCTGTCACGTCCCGCTTCCTAAAATACTCGGGAATCGGAACGTGAATAAGCCCGCGACGTATTAGATTAAGAAGAAATATACACTATTTTTTTTTCTTCTCAATCCAATACGCTAAGCGTCTGAAAATAAATACAATGCAACTAATCATGTGCAATAATATCATAGCATATTAAATAACGAAAAAAATTAAGAATTATAAATCATAAACAACGTCTGCATAATTCATAAAATAATCTTTTTCTAAATTAATTCATTTTAAATTATTTTGCTTAACAATTAATCTAAACTAATTCATTTTCCAAAATAAATTCTTTTAAAATATTATAATTATCTAAAAATGATTCTTTTGCCGAACTAAATTCTTTTAATTCCTTATAATTATTCTGAAAATGCTATTTATCATATTACTATAATTATATTTTAATATTCTTCATCAAACAATCCACGCGGGTAATTATATTACAACTAATATATACGGACAATTCATAATAGATCTGAAAATGTAAAGAACGACAAGCTGAGTAACGGGATCTTGCCTACGAGGCCGTGGGGCTTGTGGACGAGGCAGTGACGCTACTGCGGATGTGGTAAGACTGGTCTAAAGCTGGTGGAGCAGCGGATCTGAGGCGTGTCTTCTGAGGATTGCGTTGTTTGGGGACGGCGACATCGATGGCCAGGTCAGGTAGGAGTTCGGGTTCGTCGGAGTTTGGGGTTGATGGGCAACATCGGGCAGACTATTTGGGTTGTCAACAGAAGCGAGGGGAGGGTCGGACGGTGCTGCAGGAGGTCACGGCGAGGGCTGGTTGAGGGGGGCTCTGAATCGCAACTCGGCGTAGAGGTGCCTCGGTTGGTTGAGGACGGGAGCGCGGGACATGGTCGGAGCTGGGACCTGAGGCAGAGCCTCTGGATGGCGGCGCGCAGCGTGCAGGCGAGAGTAGGGAGAGGTGGTGGATTATTATGGAGGCGGTCTACGCACTGTCGGGGTGGTTTGCGACGGCGGAGGCCGGCTCAAACGGGCGGCTCGTGGTGTCTAGAGGTGGTCTTGGCGGTGCAGTCGTCAGCCGGACGATGGGGAGCGCGGAGCATGAGGAGGGCGGCGACGGCGGCGAACTCCAGTTGGCTGGCCGAAGGACGGCTTGTCTGTGAAGGAGGGCGGTCGGCGCTGATAAGGGAGGAGGTTGGTCGGAGGAGAAGGGGGCTGGGTTTCGTGAACGAGAGAGAGAAAGGAGGAGAGAGAAGAATTGAAGAGAGAGAAAAAGAAGATGTGCTGTCGGCTGGGTATGGGTTAGGTATTCACGTGAAAACAAAAAGAAAAGGAACTATATATATAGTTAGGGTTAGGGTTATGGTATTTAACTAAAATAATTAAAATAAATAATTACGGTTACTTAAAAATTAAACTAATTACAGAAAAAATATCTACAAATAGAAACGTACATGTTGTGTTAATTCAACAATTGATACGAAATAGTCGAAATATACCCATATTGTATAATTAAACGAGAATAATTAATTAAATAAAATATAATTACTTATATTTAAAATCAAACAATTATGGGATAATTATATACACAGTAAAACGTACAAGTTATACTAATACGACAGATAATATGTAACAGTAGAAATAATATAGCAAATTGTATAAATAAAACGTAAATAATAATACAACGTATTATACGAATTAATGTGTAATAAATAGAATAATACAACATATTATTTAAAATAATATCTAATAGCTAGTATCAAAAACCTAACGGATAAATTCTATAAATTTTTTCTGCATTAAACAAATTTATAAATATCAAAACTATTTAAATAAATATAAAACTTGAACTTTAAATCATAGAAAATTGTATAAATTTGAGAAAAATATAAATACTCTTTTAAAATCATAATTAAATATTTTACAATACTAGAAAATTATTTTAACTATTATCAAAATTCTTGGTCCTTACATTTCCACAATTGTGGTAGGCTTTATGGGATACTTTCTTTCTCTTGAACTGCTCTGATTTCGATCATCATGGTTGTGGCTTACTGGGACCTAGGGTTTTATAGCTTCCAGCATTATGCCTCTGGCGAACATAATTCATCTCCTGCTGCACCATGTTCAGTTCTGGCTCTTTCCTACTGGCTATTAAGTCATGTTCTATCACTAGGTACATAGGAAGATCAGTGACAGATTTAATAGCAGTGTTCATTCTTAATGTAGTGGCAGCTATAGCTAAGGAAGGGGGCGAACTATTCAATATAGTTGCCACTTACATTCTCTCCGGGATTTTGGTCCCAGCAGCATATAAGTTCTTAGCCATGATAATCATTTTATTAATATGCTCTACGACATTGTCTCCCTCTTGCATAGGATAAATTATATTTTATGCAAGAGGAGTTGAATGTTTACTTTAGAGGCGGTGTCGTATTTTTATTTTATAGCATTCCACATGTCCATAGAAGTTATAAGTTTCAATAACTTTAATTAAGCTTCCATGAACATGAACATTAGGCTTTTTGCCTTTTTATCTTTAGACTTTCACTGTTCATCCATTCCTTTTCTTCAGGTGTAGATTTATCAGTAAGGGTTGGAGTAATGGTTTTGATTACATCATCGATATTGTTATGAAGAGCATATTCTATATTTCTATGTTACATATCATAATTATTGTCATTAAATTTGTCAAATTTTTCTAGTTGTGATAGAATAAGTTTACTAGCCATTTGGTGGAGAACTAAAACTAATTTTCCAATTAAAAATAAAAATAGATATGTGTACTACTAATTAATGCTAATATATATATATATATATATATATATATATATATATATATGCAACGAGGTTGAAGTTGGTAATTAATGGGCTTCTATACGGATGTGTGGAATAGCAGCAAATCAAGTTGAGATCAGCAATTGAAAGTGCAATTGCCTGAACCTTGTTGTCGAGCCGGGATATTGAAGTAACAAATTGGGTCTTATTTGAAAAGGCTTTTATGGAGAGGGACTCTCACAAAAAATGAATAATAAAAAATGACTCTAGAGTAATTCACATGCAACGGTTCAAAAAAATAAAATATTGGTTTGAGGAGTAGATCACGTGGGTGTTGGATTTAATCTAATAAATCTAATTGTGGACACATATGATTAATCAATGTGTATTGCTATCTTTTAGGATAACTCACTAAAGTGATCAATCAAGTTGGGTTAATGGGTATTTAAATAAGTCATGGGGTTATATGTGCAGATACCAGGTTGTAATTGTGATTTATTGAGGGGCCAAATTACAAAAGTACAACATCTATAAATAAGGGGTTATGGTCCCTAATCTAGGGTTACACTCTCTAATTCTCTTCACCCCCATCTAGAGAGAAATTCGGCTAGAGAGAACCCTAAGGTTAGAAGATCAAAACCCATCTCAAGTTTAAGCAATGGATTCAGGTATAAGCTTCCGCTCCTTTGTGATTCTTGTTAATCTCTTCGAATCAATCATGGCTTTATGATTTTAGATCTCAAGTTTTGATGATTCAGATCTAACAAGTGGTATCAGAGCCTCCTTGATTTGTTCTAAGAGATTAAGATTAAAATTGGGTTTTTTGATCTTAAAATCTTTGGTTTGGATTCAGTTTTGTTCTCGGATGAACAATAACGTTTCGGATGAACAGTAACGTCTTAAAATCTTTGGTTTGGATTCAGTTTTGTTCTCGGATGAACAATAACGTTTCGGATGAACAGTAACAGCTGTTGAAATTTTTTTCGGATGAACAGTAAAGTTTTTTCGGATGAACAGTAACTAAAATTTTTTGGATTTTTCCTTTGATTTTTTCTTGGATCTGGATCACAAATTTTTTCCGATTATGGATCTGGTTTTTGAAAATAAAAATCAAGGAATTTTTGGGTTTGGTCGGCGGCAGTTTCAGATTGGAACCCTAAGGGTTCGTGGCGAAAATTAAGGAGGTGGTTACCTCAAACGAACTTCGCGTTCGTTCTCAGGTGAGCTTCACGCTCAAATTTAACCGAACTTCGCGTTCAGTTCTCAAGTGAGCATCGCGCTCAAATCTAACGAACCTCGCGTTTGTTCTAAGGTGAGCCTCGCGCTCAATTTAAACGAACCTCGCGTTCGTATTTCAGTCGAACCTCGCGTTTGTTTTCAGTCGAACCTCGCGTTCGTATTTCAGTCGAACCTCGCGTTCGTTTTCAGTCGAACCTCGCGTTCGTATTTCAATCGAACCTCGTGTTCGTATCTCAAGTTGAACCTCACGTTCATTTTTTCCAAACGAACCTCGCGTTCGTTCTCAAGTCGAACCTCGCGTTCGTATCTCAAGTTGAACCTCGCGTTCATTTTTCAAACGAACCTCGCGTTCGTTCTCAAGTTGAACCTCGCGTTCTTTTTTTTCAAACGAACCTCGCATTCGTTCTCAGACGAACCTCGCGTTCGTACTTAAGTGAGTCTCGTACTCAATACAGTCGAACCTCGCGTTCGAAGTCAAGCGAACTTCGTGTTCACTATGGTTAAGCCTCGGCTTTTCATGGGTCCACTTTGGTATACTTAATTTATTTAATTAAGTTATGGGCCCTAATTAAACTATGAGACCCCAAATTAAGTTTTTGGAAATTTAGTTGATTTAAATTAAAACTTTTTAATTTAAATCTATTTTTGTTTTTAATCAATTATTTAATTCAAATATTATGACACTAAGGTATTAAGGTTGTCTCTCACTCCAATTGATTAATTAAAACAAGAAGTTGCCAAAGTAACCTCTCTTGTGTAGATTGTTCATGAGGAATGTGAGATGTTTGTGTGTATGCTTTCGTGTAAATATTTAATCGGCCCAAAGGAAGGTTAATATTTATTTAGACTGTATACACATCTGCGATGATAAGCGTGTGACAATTATAAGGTTTACATGTGAATAATGAATCGATCCAAAGATAGTTTCATTATTTGACATGAGTTATTGTCAATGTTTGATCATTGCAACAAGGTATCACTTACAAGTTAATATTACTGTCCAAAGACTTGATATTAATGTTGTGCCGGTATCTTGGATGGGGATTGTCATTATTTGAATTTTATTGATTATGGTTATTGATGTGAGCATTCTTTTGTTTTATTTCAGCTAATGCATCTGCTGCAACAATTTCTGCTAACATCAACTCAATTCCCATGCTAAATGGGACAAACTTCAAGGTTTGGAAAGAGAACATATTAATTGTTCTTGGCTGCATGGATCTTGACTATGCATTAAGAACTGAACAACCCCAACCTCTCAATGCGGATAGCACTCCTGATGCAAAGAAGGAGCATGAGAAGTGGGAGCGTTCAAATCGCATGAGTCTTATGATCATTAAGCGCGGCGTTCCGGAAGCCTTCAGGGGCATAGAATCCGAAGGGATTACTAAGGCTAAAGATTTCCTTGCCGAAATTGAGAAGCGTTTTGCGAAAAACGATAAGGTAGAAACAAGCACGCTTTTAGCTCGCTTGATTTCAATGAAGTATAAGGGCAAAGGAAATATCAGGGAGTACATTATGGAAATGTCTCATATTGCTTCAAAGCTTAAGGCACTTAAACTCGATCTTTGCGATGAGTTATTAGTGCATCTGGTTCTGTTGTCTCTTCCTACACAGTTCAATCAGTTTAAGGTCAGTTATAACTGCCAAAAGGAGAAATGGACTCTAAATGAGCTCATTTCATACTGTGTGCAAGAAGAAGACAGGTTGAAGCAAGATAAGACAGAAAGTGCTCATTTGGCCTATGCCTCTAAGGATAAGGGCAAGAAAAGGAAGAATGATAAGGAAGCTGCTAAGGGTCCAGTTGAGAAGAAACAACATAAGGATAATCAGGGTTGTTTCTTCTGTAAGAAGCCTGGACATGTAAAGAAGGACTGTACAAAATATCACGCCTGGCGTGATAATAAGGGTACGTTCCTTGCTTTGGTCTGTTCTGAGGTTAATTTAGCTTCAGTACCTAGAAACACTTGGTGGTTAGACTCTGGTGCTACTACTCACATAAGTGTTTCTATGCAGGGTTGCCTGAGCTACCGAAAGCCAAGTGATGTTGAAAGACACATCTTTGTGGGCGACGGACAATCGGTAGATGTGGAAGCAATTGGGCACTTTAGGTTGTTGTTAGGAACTGGTTCTTATTTAGATTTGAAAGATACTTTTGTAGTACCGTCTTTTAGACGGAATTTAATTTTTGTTTATGTATTGGACAAATCAGGTTATTCTTGTTCATTTGGAAACAGTCAATTCAGTTTATCTTTTAATTCAAATATTGTGGGAACTGGTTATTTGAGTACTTATAACAACCTATATTTGCTCGATACAATTGCTTCTTATAATGAATCCTTGCATGTGGAATCACGTGGTACTAAGCGTAAATTAAATAAGGAAAATTCGGTGACATTATGGCATAAGCGCTTGGGTCATATCTCAAAAGGTAGAGTTGAGCGTCTTATGTCTGATGGCATTTTGGATTCCCTTGATTTTTCGGACTTCGACGTATGTGTTGAATGTATCAAGGGAAAACAGACCAAAGTGAAAAGATTAGGTGCCAACAGATCTTCGGATGTCTTAGAATTGATACATACGGATATTTGTGGGCCATTCCCTACGGAATCCTGGAATGGTCAACAATATTTTATATCATTCATAGACGATTACTCACGTTATGGGCACCTATATCTTATTCATGAAAAATCTGAGTCTCTGGACGTGTTCAAAGCCTATAAAGCTGAAGTTGAGAATCAACTCAACAGAAGAATTAAAACCGTTAGATTTGATCATGGTGGTGAGTACTACGGCAGATATGATGGTTTAGGTGAACAACGTCCAGGACCATTTGCTAGATACCTAGAGGAATGCGGTATCGTCCCACAGTACACCATGCCGGGTTCACCTAGCATGAATGGTGTAGCTGAAAGACGAAACAGGACTCTTAAGGATATGGTAAGAAGTATGATTGCTCATTCTTCTTTACCAGAGTCACTCTGGGGAGAAGCACTTAAGACAGCAGCTTACATTCTGAATAGAATACCAAGTAAAGCAGTTGCTAAAACACCTTATGAGCTTTGGACTGGTCGAAAGCCTAATTTAAAGCATTTACATATTTGGGGATGTCCAGCTGAGGCAAGGCCTTATAGGCCAAATGAAAAGAAATTGGACTCCAAGACAGTTAGCAGCTACTTTATTGGGTACTCTGAACGTTCTAGGGGCTATAAGTTTTATGATCCCATTATAAGGAATATTTTTGAGACAGGAACAGCAACATTCTTTGAGGATGTTGAGTTTGGGGGGAGAAATAAGGTTAGAGACATTAGTTTTGAGGAGGAATTGGCTTCAGATCCAATCCATACAGTTACTTTTGACAATATTCAGGTTCCTATACCTGTTGTTGCTCAAGAAGTAAATCCGGAACCTCAAGATGATAATGTTGAACAACTCCCTGTTCCAGAAGAACAAACTCAACAACCTCAAGAACCAGTGCCCTTAAGGAGATCCACGAGAGAAAGGAGAAATGCTATTCCGAATGATTATATTGTATTTCTCCAAGAACATGAGGAAAGTAGTGGAATGTTGGAAGATGATCCAATCAACTTCCTTTAGGCCATGAAAAGTTCTAACTCTCAACAGTGGATTGATGCCATGAATGAGGAGTATAAGTCTATGCAAGACAATAAGGTTTGGGAACTTGTCCCATTACCAGAAGGTGCAAAACCAATTGGTTGTAAATGGATTTTTAAAACCAAGCGGGATGCAAACGGTAATGTGGAGAGGTATAAGGCGCGTCTTGTGGCTAAAGGCTATACTCAAAAGGAAGGCATTGATTATACAGAGACTTTCTCTCCGGTTTCATCGAAAGACTCTTTCAGAATAATCATGGCACTTGTTGCTCATTATGATCTTGAGTTACATCAGATGGATGTTAAGACTGCATTTCTCAATGGAGACATTGATGAGATGATTTATATGGTGCAACCAGAAAACTTTGTGTCAGGAGACCCAAAGAATATGGTTTGCAAATTAAGGAAATCCATCTATGGACTCAAGCAAGCTCCTCGTCAATGGTATCATAAGTTTCAACAAATAATTATCTCGTTCGGTTTTGAGATGAACATTGTTGATGACTGTGTATATCACAAGTTCAGTGGGAGTAAGTATATCTTTCTGGTTCTGTATGTCGATGACATATTGCTTGCCACTAATGATATAGGCATGTTGCACGAAACCAAGAGATTTCTATCAAAGAATTTTGAGATGAAAGATCTTGGGGACGCCTCTTTTATATTTGGAATCCAGATACATCGAGATCACTCTCGGGGTATTCTTGGATTATCACAAAAGAGCTATATCGATAAGGTACTTAAAAGGTTTGGCATGCAAGATTGCAGACCAGGTGACACCCCTGTTGCTAAAGGAGACAAGTTTAGTCTCAATCAGTGCCCTAAAGGTAACCTTGAAATTCAGGAAATGCAGAAGATTCCTTATGCTTCGGCTGTAGGAAGTCTAATGTATGCTCAGGTATGTACGCGTCCGGATATTGCGTACATTGTTGGGATGTTAGGCAGATACTTAAGCAACCCTGGTATGGATCATTGGCTAGCAGTCAAAAGGGTTATGAGGTATCTTCAGAAAACAAAAGATTACATGCTCACATACAGAAGATCAGAACAGTTAGAGGTCATTGGGTATTCGGACTCTGATTTTGCTGGATGCCAAGATAGCAGAAAGTCTACATCAGGCTACATTTATATGTTAGCAGGAGGAGCTATATCATGGAAAAGTATCAAACAGACACTAGTAGCTTCCTCTACTATGGCAGCAGAATTTGTAGCTTGCTATGAGGCATCCAATCAGGGAATATGGCTGCGAAATTTTGTCACGGGACTGCACATTTTGGAAAATGTTGAAAGACCACTAAGGTTATATTGTGACAATAAATCTGCAGTAATGTATTCTAATAACAACAGGAGCTCAACTAAGTCAAAACATATTGACATTAAGTTCCTAGTTGTGAAAGAAAGGGTACAGAGTTGACAGATATCTATAGAGCACATTGGGATAAACTCCATGATAGCTGATCCTCTTACTAAGGGATTGCCATCCAAGGTCTTTCATGAGCATATTGCTCATATGGGTGTGGTATTATTTGAGGATATTATGTTTTAGTGGGAGTTTGTAATTGTGGTGCTTTATATTTGGTTGTATTGTCTGATCAGAATAAAGTATTCAGTTAAGACACTCTGTTACATTATGTTTGGTTTTGACCTCACTAAAGTAGGACCAGTTGAAAATAGACATGTACTGATCACATTGCATGTAATTTTCATGCTGCACATCCATGATTGATCTATGTCGTTTGATTGTATTGGTATATGTGACCATTGATGGGTCGAGTCACGATAAATGTGACGAAGGCCGCTTTGATCCTATATTGATATAGTCAATGGACGAGATTGTTCGGAAATACCTTTTCAGTGATAGCAATTTTGAGCTCATAAGGTTATACACAATTTAAGGAATCATATGATGCCCAAGTGGGAGATTGTTGGATTTAATCTAATAAATCTAATTGTGGACACATGATTAATCAATGTGTATTGCTATCTTTTAGGATAACCCACTAAAGTGATCAATCAAGTTGGGTTAATGGGTATTTAAATAAGTCATGGGGTTATATGTGCAGATACCAGGTTGTAATTGTGATTTGTTGAGGGGCCAAATTACAAATATACAACATCTATAAATAAGGGGTTATGGTCCCTAATCTAGGGTTACACTCTCTAATTCTCTTCACCCCCATCTAGAGAGAAATTCGGCTAGAGAGAACCCTAAGGTTAGAAGATCAAAATCCATCTCAAGTTTAAGCAATGGATTCAGGTATAAGCTTCCGCTCCTTTATGATTCTTGTTAATCTCTTCGAATCAATCATGGCTTTATGGTTTTAGATCTCAAGTTTTGATTTAGATCTAACAGTGGGCTGGTAACTAGGTTGTAGGCTTTGACTTCAAAACTTGAGGGAAAAAAAGGCTATGACAAAATTCCATCAAACTTGGTTTTTGAATAAAAAAAATTATTGTACAAGAGAAAAGCAGAGATGCACTTCGTAGTGGGAAAAAAAAAGAAAGAGAGACGCAGCTCGAGGAACAGTCTTGGGCAAAGTTTTGATGGGATTGGACTTTATTTTTTTGTGGGGAGGATGGGAGAGGAACATATTTCTATGATTGAGCTCTGATACCAGTGTTACTTTATAAGAAGAGGGGAGAAGAAATTGGAATTTGTTTTGAGGGGGCTCCCGATAATGTGTCTTGGGATTGTTTTTTGTGTTGTGTTTTCTCAAAGAGGGGTTAGTCAACTAGAACTTAAAATTGAAACTTGAATAATTTGTAGGATATAATTTTAAGGTATTAGTCACATAGAATTAGAAAATAAAATATTTTTTATAGTGTTAGTTAAGTAGAACTTTTGTAGAACTAGAACTGTATTATTTTTTGGAGCGTTAGTCAAGTAGAAGTCTACTAGAATTAGAATTGGGATAATTGGTTATAATTATCCCACTAATTATACTACCTATATATATAGCCATAAGTTCTCCTCTCTCAAATTATCCCACACATTGGAAATAATACAATTGGAAAAAAGTGAAACTCCGCCTCCCTCCCTCTCGGTTAGTTTCCAGAAAATTTCTCTGCCGTGTCATCTTCTCCGACTTCAACAACTCCTCCGGTGCCATCCACAAGTTCAGATACTTTGGATTTTAAACGAAGCCGATCATCTGTTTAGTCAAAGTAATGTCTATGTGAATTTTTAGCGGTCATGGATGATTCCTGTGTACATTTCATTTGTTTGATGATTTGGTTTCAGCGATCATGATGAGATTGGTCCAAAGGGTTAATTGCTGAAAAATGCTTATTTTTCTTTCTTTTTGATGTTATGAGATTGAATTTCGGATAAAAAACATTGCTTTTAGTCATAATTTTGATCAGAGATGGTTTTAGCCTTTGTACTGGCACCCATATTTTCCTTTTTTCTTCTTGTAGACTTATCATAAGTTCAATGAATATGATCTATATTTAGGTAATACTCTGTGTTATATCTGCTTCAAATTATGCTTGGTTGGTGATCTCTCATATTAATTCATTGTTAGTTCATATTACCTCCAACTCAGAGAATGTTAGTTTCAAATCTCTTCGAACTTCATTGTCTCTTCAGTCTTCAGCCATTAGAATCTTGCAATAGAATATGATGCTTGCATAATAGTCTAAGAAAGCGAGTGTGGTATAAATAAAGCGAGTGTGGTAAAAATTCTAAGTGCAATATGTATGGTGATTCTTTAGCCCTTCCTCCATTAGAATTCTTCACCTCATCTCACCATTGCTGAACTTTGAAGTTATTTTATAATTGTAATGAACTGGTAATTTAAAATTGGAACAAGAGGCTGGTTATATGCACATAAGAAACATAGCATGGCACAAATATTACATGCAAAAAAGATGTTTTCCACATAGCTAAGAAATAACAATTATTCAAAATATTTATAGAGTTGCAAATCAGATAAGGGGAACCTGTTAGCTTCTTTAAGTGTATACTCTTGAAGAAGTTTTTTTTATGGTTTAATGCGTTTAGAAAGCATTACTAGATATCAGGACCTCGTGCACAATTACTTGTAATAGGTTCACATGAAATAGATACATAAAAGCCAATGTCACTGTTATGATCAAGTTTATGTTGTAGTTTGCGCAACTTCAAGCTCACTATGCTCACCATCAAGTTTAGTCTGCCATCACCAATATTGTTGACAATTTCATATGCATTTATATTTTAATCCAAGTCCGTATTTGAGATTTTGAAAAGTTTTTTTTTTGAATTTGTTATAGGATGGACATAAGATCACAGAGTCAGGATCAAGAAGAAATATTTCGAGGTCTAGGAAGTGAGGGACAGAAATTAGTCTGCCATCACCAATATTGCTGATAATTTCAGATGCATTTATATTTCAATCCGAGTCCAAATTTGAGATTTTGAATTTTTTTTTGAATTTGTTATAGGATGGACATAAGATCACAGAGTCAGGATCAAGAAGAAATATTTCGAGGTCTAGGAAGTGAGGGACAGAAAGAGCAATGATGGATTATATGATATGAACTGAAGCAGAGGCTAATGAATTGCTTAGATTGTTAGTAGAGGAAGTTAAGAATGGAAATAAGCAAGCAAATGGCAGTTTTAAAAGCATGTGATTCTGAGGAATGTGATACCCCTCTAGTTGAAAATTTTGGAAAAGATTTTAAATATAATCATGTAATGAACAAGATAAAGCACTAGAAGAGAAAGATTGCACCTGTGGAGATCCTGATGAAAAATAACTCTGGTTTTGGTTGGGACCCTAGCACACAGAAATTTACTTATCCCGACAAAGTGTGGAATGTCATTTTAGAGGTTGATTTATGTCATGTTATTTCATATATATTATTTGAACATAATATTAATTATTTTCATATGTCATGTTTTAGGCACGTCCAAATACTCCAAATCTCAAGGATAAACTTTTTGAGAATTTTGAGGATATATTGATGGTATACGGAGACCATGGCGCTTCTGGTAGAGGAGCTATAGGTTTAGGTCCCGACGGCTTGGATGAAGCACGCTTAGAAGAAGTGGTTGGGGATAACATACTTGGTGCTGATGCTGAGATGGAATATCCAGATGGAGGAGATGCTACTGTAGATATGCAACATGCTACCACCGTTTCCAGTGATAATGTGCTAATTTCTGGTTCTGGACCATCCACTCTGAATAATGGTAAACGAAGGCGTAGGTCAATTGGTACTGCAGCCACATCCTCTGCATCTTCCCAGTTATCGTTGCAAGAGGTAGGAGATGGACATGTCACTGTAGGTAAAGCTTTTCATGAGTTAGTTGATGAGTTGAGGAAGATAAGAAAAGGTCGGAATAAAGAATGGGTTGATGTTGTTATGTCTACTTCTGAATTGACTAAGCCACAAAAATGGAATATACTCAGTGATAATATCTCACAGGACATGAAGGATGCCTTTATTGACATGGATGCAAAAGACCGCTATGAGTTTCTACATTTTAGGTTGACCGGTGAGATAATGAATGATGGTAAGGATGGGACTGTTTGTTGGAAATTTGTTGCAAAAAGACAATGAAAGAAAATTTCGAACTTGTATTTCTCTCAAACTCAGTTACAATTTGGATTCCGATTACAAAAGAGAGGAGAATGAATTTGATTCTCCCCTTTGTTTAAAACTGGGTTCTTCTTGGTAGCGGTGGAGTGCCTCCTTCGATTGATCGCGTCGAACTTGCTCTCCGTTGACGATCCGACCGTCCTATCTCACGAAACCGATTGAATTGCTTGATGAATTCGGTTTAGAACTCTTGACGAGTATAAAGAACTCAGAACGAGTTGAAAACTCTGACAAGAGTTGTTGAAAACCGAATGTCTGGTTTGATGTGATTAAGTTGGGTTGCAAGCTTAATCACGAACTCCTAAATGAGTTTCAGAAATAAACTCAGAGCGAGTTAAAACTCTGTGAAAGAGTTGTTGGAACCGAAAATTCGGTTAATTGCCAAGTGGATGATACCTTTGATGAAAGGATCCTTCGGGATTTGATTAACTGATCGTTGATCAGTTCCTTGATCTTCAAAAGATCTCCTTCTTCGTGCTGTTGAAATTTAACTCTGCGTCCAGAGTTTGGGACACGTAGTTGAACCTATTGAAGAACGCACGTTATGAACTCTAAAAAGAGTTGATGATAATAAAGAAAGTTTAATCATTTCAAAAGAGTAGCTGATCTCTTTCTCTCTTCGGCCGATCTCAAAAAAGCTCCGCCAGTCCTTTATAGGTTCGGTAAAACCTATATATCTCCAAATATAACCGATAGAAAGTAATTTCCACCGTTCAGAATTAGGAACAATAAGTGTAGTAGTCACTCTCCAAATTTCACATCGATCGGACCATGGATGAGGGTCCGATCGTCACGCCGATCACAACTGCGCAAATCTGACTTTTCTCTGCACTCCTGGAACGACCAGCTTCGGTAAAACCTTCATATCTCCAAATCTAACCGATAGAAAGCAATCTCCACCGTTCAGAATTAGGAAAGACAAGTGTAGAAGCTACCCTCCAAATTTCATATCGATCGGACCACGGATGAGGGTCAGATTGTCACGCCGATCACAACTGCGCAAATCTGACTTTTCTCTGCACTCCTGGAACGACCAGCTTCGGTAAAACCTTCATATCTCCAAATCTAACCGATAGAAAGAAATCTCCACCGTTCAGAATTAGGAAAGACGAGTGTAGAAGCTACCCTCCAAATTTCACATCGATCGGACAACGGATGAGGATCCGATCGTCACGCCGATCACAACTGCGCAAATCTGACCTTTCTTCTCCTCTCTTGTTCTCTCTTTCTTTTAATTTCGTCTAGCCCTCTACCACCAGCCCGATTTTGCTGTGAAAACCACCTATTTGTAGGAATTTAAGGGGTATAACTATCCCCCTTAATTAGCTCCATAATGGAGGTTAGTTGCCCTATTAAGTGGAGGACCGTTTCAAGGATTTGAAATGGTCAAACGCGACCTTCGCGTTGAAGAGATTGTCAATTATAATCTTTTTTTTTTTTTTTTAACTTTTGTGAGGATCGTCAGATTGTAATCCTTACATTTAGCTCTTGATAATATGAGAGTCGTCAATTTGTAACTCCCGATGTTGATTGTGAAGGCTGTTGAATTAGAGCTTTCATCAGTTGTTGTGAAGGTCGTCAGATTGTAACATTCTACGTGAAAGTCTTCAATCTTCAAATTGTAACTCTTGATAATATGAGAGTCGTCAATTTGTAACTCCCGATGTTGATTGTGAAGGCTGTTGAATTAGAGCTTTCATCAGTTGTTGTGAAGGTCGTCAGATTGTAACATTCTACGTGAAAGTCTTCAAATTATAGCCTTCTGAAAGTCGTTAAATTGTAACTTCCGTCATCGGTGTTTGATGAGGATTAGCTATCTGTTGTGATTTTTAGACAGCCTACAGAACCCCCTCCAAAGTTTTCGAAAGTTCGCGGTTGACTAAGACGAATTTTCGGAATACTTTAGATCTCAACTCTGATCTTGGAGCTATTAATTCCTTGTCATAAAGGAGTTGTTCTCTACACCCGCTTCAAAGGCATGTTGGTTGAAGGGATTTTCCACGCAGGACTCGTATGAGGATGAGCTTCGAAGAGAAACTGTAGCAAAGGTACAAGCTACTTATGAGCAGAAGCTCTCAAACATCACGTCACGGCTCACATCCATTCAGCTGATGGGCCCGCAAACATTCATAGGATTTTTGGCAAATCCTCAGCCATCAACGGATTTGATAAGCCTTTACCGACTACCATTTGAGTCGGGCTAGCATGTGGATTGTCTAAATCCGTTCCACATGTAACGTTGTGCTAAGAGAATGAACCCTCTTAGACTTGATGCTATGATTTTGAATACATAGACTTTGTCATTTTCACGGGAAAAGACTAACCGGCAACGCGTGTTAGGCATAGACTTATCTCTAAATGGATTTTGATGTCCTTTTCACGGTAAAAGACTAACCGGCAACGCGTGTTAGGCGTAGACTTATCTCTAATTAGGGATCGAGATAAAGTCCCCCATACGTGTAAGGCATGGATTTCGGTGTTATTAATAACAACATGCCACGATGTTGAATACGTGGACTTTGTCGTTATTTCTTCCTGTGTTACTTGAAACACTGAAAGAAAGTTAGAAACGCCAGAGGTGTAATATTAACTTGGCATGAATTTTCACTTAGAGTGAAATTCAGAAACTTTCTTTATTATCGTTGGGATAATTTCAGAAAATCTCTAATCCACTGGGGATTTTATAATGAGAGTCGATAAGTGAATATTTGTCAGAGGTGTAGTGTTAACGTGACAAGAAGAATATTGCTATGGAAGCAATTTTGAGGACTTATCGCTCTATTGAAGAGAGTCGATAAGTGAATATTTGTCAGAGGTGTAGTGTTAACGTGACAAGAAGAATATTGCTATGGAAGCAATTTTGAGGACTTATCGCTCTATTGAAGAGAGTCGATAAGTGAATATTTGTCAGAGGTGTAGTGTTAACGTGACAAGAAGAATATTGCTATGGAAGCAATTTTGAGGACTTATCGCTCTATTGAAGAGAGTCGATAAGTGAATATTTGTCAGAGGTGTAGTGTTAACGTGACAAGAAGAATATTGCTATGGAAGCAATTTTGAGGACTTATCGCTCTATTGAAGAGAGTCGATAAGTGAATATTTGTCAGAGGTGTAGTGTTAACGTGACAAGAAGAATATTGCTATGGAAGCAATTTTGAGGACTTATCGCTCTATTGAAGAGAGTCGATAAGTGAATATTTGTCAGAGGTGTAGTGTTAACGTGACAAGAAGAATATTGCTATGGAAGCAATTTTGAGGACTTATCGCTCTATTGAAGAGAGTCGATAAGTGAATATTTGTCAGAGGTGTAGTGTTAACGTGACAAGAAGAATATTGCTATGGAAGCAATTTTGAGGACTTATCGCTCTATTGAAGAGAGTCGATAAGTGAATATTTGTCAGAGGTGTAGTGTTAACGTGACAAGAAGAATATTGCTATGGAAGCAATTTTGAGGACTTATCGCTCTATTGAAGAGAGTCGATAAGTGAATATTTGTCAGAGGTGTAGTGTTAACGTGACAAGAAGAATATTGCTATGGAAGCAATTTTGAGGACTTATCGCTCTATTGAAGAGAGTCGATAAGTGAATATTTGTCAGAGGTGTAGTGTTAACGTGACAAGAAGAATATTGCTATGGAAGCAATTTTGAGGACTTATCGCTCTATTGAAGAGAGTCGATAAGTGAATATTTGTCAGAGGTGTAGTGTTAACGTGACAAGAAGAATATTGCTATGGAAGCAATTTTGAGGACTTATCGCTCTATTGAAGAGAGTCGATAAGTGAATATTTGTCAGAGGTGTAGTGTTAACGTGACAAGAAGAATATTGCTATGGAAGCAATTTTGAGGACTTATCGCTCTATTGAAGAGAGTCGATAAGTGAATATTTGTCAGAGGTGTAGTGTTAACGTGACAAGAAGAATATTGCTATGGAAGCAATTTTGAGGACTTATCGCTCTATTGAAGAGAGTCGATAAGTGAATATTTGTCAGAGGTGTAGTGTTAACGTGACAAGAAGAATATTGCTATGGAAGCAATTTTGAGGACTTATCGCTCTATTGAAGAGAGTCGATAAGTGAATATTTGTCAGAGGTGTAGTGTTAACGTGACAAGAAGAATATTGCTATGGAAGCAATTTTGAGGACTTATCGCTCTATTGAAGAGAGTCGATAAGTGAATATTTGTCAGAGGTGTAGTGTTAACGTGACAAGAAGAATATTGCTATGGAAGCAATTTTGAGGACTTATCGCTCTATTGAAGAGAGTCGATAAGTGAATATTTGTCAGAGGTGTAGTGTTAACGTGACAAGAAGAATATTGCTATGGAAGCAATTTTGAGGACTTATCGCTCTATTGAAGAGAGTCGATAAGTGAATATTTGTCAGAGGTGTAGTGTTAACGTGACAAGAAGAATATTGCTATGGAAGCAATTTTGAGGACTTATCGCTCTATTGAAGAGAGTCGATAAGTGAATATTTGTCAGAGGTGTAGTGTTAACGTGACAAGAAGAATATTGCTATGGAAGCAATTTTGAGGACTTATCGCTCTATTGAAGAGAGTCGATAAGTGAATATTTGTCAGAGGTGTAGTGTTAACGTGACAAGAAGAATATTGCTATGGAAGCAATTTTGAGGACTTATCGCTCTATTGAAGAGAGTCGATAAGTGAATATTTGTCAGAGGTGTAGTGTTAACGTGACAAGAAGAATATTGCTATGGAAGCAATTTTGAGGACTTATCGCTCTATTGAAGAGAGTCGATAAGTGAATATTTGTCAGAGGTGTAGTGTTAACGTGACAAGAAGAATATTGCTATGGAAGCAATTTTGAGGACTTATCGCTCTATTGAAGAGAGTCGATAAGTGAATATTTGTCAGAGGTGTAGTGTTAACGTGACAAGAAGAATATTGCTATGGAAGCAATTTTGAGGACTTATCGCTCTATTGAAGAGAGTCGATAAGTGAATATTTGTCAGAGGTGTAGTGTTAACGTGACAAGAAGAATATTGCTATGAAAGCAATTTTGAGGACTTATCGCTCTATTGAAGAGAGTCGATAAGTGAATATTTGTCAGAGGTGTAGTGTTAACGTGACAAGAAGAATATTGCTATGGAAGCAATTTTGAGGACTTATCGCTCTATTGAAGAGAGTCGATAAGTGGATATTTGTCAGAGGTGTAGTGTTAACGTGACATCTGTGGGGGAAAGAATATTGTAGCGTCTCATTAGGGAGGACTGCTGAATATCTTATCATCGGAGCGATGAATTGTGATACTTGTGATTTGAACAAGATTGTGGAATTTTATCAACCCATTTAAGAAGGGCTGATAAATTGGATATTTACCACTCTGTTGGGGAGAGTTAGTAAATTGATCATGACTTGAATGATTTTGAAGACTTATTGTTCTTCTGATGAGAATCAACAAGTGGATTTTGACAGAGGAATCATTGTTACAACTATGTAAACAAGACTCAGGCTCTGTAGGATATGACATCCGTCTGAGGTGTAGTATTAACCTGACGATGATTTAAATCCAATGTGGTCCTTTCGCTTGGGATAATTGTACTGCAAACAAGGTGACCTTGCGTTGAAGGTTCGAAACGCAGAATTAAGAACCATTGCAACGCAGGTCTAGGCCTGGCGTTTGGAAAATTTGAACGCAGAGGTAATTCTGCGTTAAAGTCTTACTCGACTTTATCCATTAACGTGTAATGATCACGTTTTAGAGTCCCAATCTGATTTAACAGCCCGACGGCTGTTATAAATAGCCCCGTAGGGTCACATCAAGAGTTATTCAACTCTTTTTGCCTTGCTTAGTTCCAAGAACGAGAATTCTCGTTTCTGTTGATTTTCTGCCAATTCTCTCCGACGAACTCCGTCTTCTCCGATTGAGATCACCCGCATGGCGCCCAGAAGGATGAGTTCGGGTTCCAAGAAGGTCGTCAAGGCGACTTCGGAGGCGCCGTCGGCCGATACCACCGGCGATGTCGCTGCTTTGACAAGAGCTCCGACATTGCCGTCGCTGTCGCATGAACTTTGTTGCCGTGGTAAGGGGCGGCTATGGCAACTTGTTTCGACAAGTTCTCTGAAAACCCTAGATGGGTTCTCCTCAACGAGGAAGATGACTCGTTCTCCATCAGAAACGCAGAGTTATGGCTCTGTGTTACAAATTGGAAACGCAGACTTAAGACTGCGTTTAAAGAACATAGAGTTAATTCTCTATGTCAAAACTTGGGAACGCAGAGTTTAGGGCTCTGTGTTAAAATTGGAAACGCAGGCTTAAGACCGCGTTTAGGAAACATAGAGTTAATACTCTTTGTTGAAATTGGGAACACAGAGTTTAGAGCTCTGTGTTAAAAATTGGAAACGCAGGCTTAAAGTTCTGCATTCAAGAAACATAGAGTTAACTCTCTTTGTTAAAATTGGGAACACAGAGTTTGGAGCTCTGTGTTAAAAATTGGAAACGCAGGCTTAGAATTCTGCGTTCAAGTGTTGTAACGCAGGATTTAATTTCTGCGTTCAGGTGTTATAACGCAGGATTTTATCTCTGCGTTCAAATGTTGTAACGCAGGATTTAATCTCCGCGTTCAGGTGTTATAACGCAGGATTTTATCTCTGCGTTCAAATGTTGTAACGCAGGATTTTATCTCTGCGTTCAAATGTTGTAACGCAGGATTTTATCTCTGCGTTCAAATGTTGTAACGCAGGATTTTATCTCTGCGTTCAAATGTTGTAACGCAGGATTTTATCTCTGCGTTCAAATGTTGTAACGCAGGATTTTATCTCTGCGTTCAAATGTTGTAACGCAGGATTTTATCTCTGCGTTCAAATGTTGTAACGCAGGATTTTATCTTTGCGTTGTTCATTTCATGTTAGCAATCTCTTTATACTGCTAACTGTTGCTTTTGATTTTTACAGTGCTTTTTTCCAATGTGCCACTTCTGCCGGAGCAGCACTTCAACTACACTGATGATCCCGAAGTGGGGAGAGCTTTTGGTCTTCATAGAGAAATTCCTCTGTGCACTTTCCCGAGTTTGGAGCGGGAACATTTAATCAGGTTTGCCGAGTGTTCCACCCTTAGGGCTTTGATCACCGATCTGGATCTGGAAACTCCTGCGGGTCTGGATCAATTTGTCAAACCCTCATTCTTATTTGGTGATCATATATCTGCTGATGGGCAAGTCGGGTATGTAGAAGACTCCCGGATGCTGCGAAGAGTCGATGATCGTTTACTCTTCCTTCCCAGCATGAAGAGAATGTACCCGCTTTCCTACTTCCTGAGTGTTGGTGGTCGTAGGGGCTTGGCCTTCGATCTCGTCAAGGAGAAAGAGAACGTTTCGTTTGGCTCTGGTCAATCATCTCGTGTTCAGATTGACGGACAACTCAAAGGTCTGCGACCTGGTAGATTTGAGATAAAGGATCCCACTCAGGAGACACCTCTTCCAGCGAACATTTTCATACGCCGGCTTATTGCCGCTCAAGGCGAATTTTCTACACAAGCCTTCCGTTCTCCTGGCTGGTTGTTTTCTGGAGAAGATGGTTGGTGGACTCGGATGGTAGATTTTATCCTTGAGGAACTCAAAGAGCCTCTTACTCAGTCTGGCCTTATGATACCAGTACAGGCCACGAGACGTGGGATTACTCAGAGCTATCCCTGCTTCTTCGCTATGCTGGAGCGATACAACCCGGATAGCTGCACCTTTTTTACACCTGTTGGGGAGTTAGGATTTGCTCTCCACGAGATGTATGCTGTATCAGGACTATCCTTTGGGCAAGTGCCCTATGAAGAATTTGTTCCAACAACTGAAGAGCTATCCATCTTGAGGGCTGCTCATCCAGAGATATACAGCACTTTTTGGGAGTTGCTATGTCATTTCCACATTTGCGCTCAGGTCGCTGGGATGCGTGGGGGTGGTCTTATGCATACCGCCTGGGCAGATTATTTGTTTCAGAACCTGGGTCAGAAAGATTTGAAAGTGACCCGTCTTGGCGTAAGCTCTGCTAAGAGTATCAAAGCTCGCATCAAAACTCCTAACGCCATTTATAGGAATACGCGCTTAGAAGATGGATTCGAAGCCGACAGTGAATTTGAAAGTTTCCATTATCAGGCTGCAATTCCTATTTCTGACACGGCCCTTCTCGCTGGTTTCTTGATGCTATGGTTGAAGCGGTGTGTTGTGCCGACGAAGCCAGCTGAATCGATCTTGGTTGAGGTCGTTTATCCAGCCGTTCTCCTGGCTCATGGAAGACCACTAAGCCTTCTCTCGGCAATGACAGGTTGTCTGCAGAGGGGCTTACGGGATTTGGTTTCTGAACTCCTCGACGTCCAGGAGATGATTGTTGCTGGGAGGAAAGTTTGGAAGACTTCTCAACCCCGCACACCAATGCCCTACACTTATTTAGTGGCTTGGTTTGTGCTGCACTGTCCCTCTTTGATGCGGGGGATTATACATACTGACGAGACCTCTACTCCTTTCGTGCAAAGGCTCGAGCCAGCCACGTGGACGACTGCGTACATAGTCCGGGCTAGGCAACTTTTGTCTTCGGAAGCCAGTTATGATCTCTTTTGCTGTCGCCCTTGCTTTGATGGGGCTGAAGAAGAAGGCCCGAAGTTTGGCGACGTAGTCTTCGAAGGGTCCTCGCTTTTAAATACAGGGACCTTCCAATGGCTTCTCACTATCAGGGTGGGTTATCTGGTTTTCAGAATAGGTGAAAGATGCATAATTGAGCCTTACGTTCCTTCACGTTTTGCCCGACAGTTCGGGTACGACCAGCTTTACGTTGGTAACCCTAATCCACAATTAGCTCACATCGGGAATCTGTATGAAGGAGCTCGTGCTTGGCGTTTCTTTATTGCCCGAGGAACTCATGCGCAGTTTACTCTGCCTAATCTGCCACCTAATTGTTCCACTGTAGCAGATTTCCGCAATTGGTTTGATAAAGCTTCTCTGATCCCAGAATATGACATTTATACTTCATGTATAAACGAAATCCGAGAGCTTTATAAATCAAGAAGTGGTTCCGGCAGGACTCGACTCCCAGGGATAGAGGATTATCTGTCCTGCGAACGAGAGGCGTCCGGAATCGAAGAAATCTCAGAGGAATTACCCGCTGCTAAGCCTTCTGAAGAAGAGAACACTAGAGAGGTTCTCAAAGGAGCATTCTCTCCCGAGCCTCGTTCCTTGAGATCATCAGGGAAGCGGGCTCTTACTGCTGAGGAGGTAGGCGAATACGATAGAAGAATTCGTAAACGAAAACCTGTCGCAGCTAAGAACTCTAAGAGAGCTAAGCTGATGGGGGACGCCATGAAGTCTGCACTTGCTTCGTCTCCCGAAAACAGCGGGGATACTATACCTCCAGCTGCTCCTCCTAGTCCTGAAATCCTGACAGGTGGGCAGGGATTGATTGTCCCAGATTCAGTGCCAGATGTGCCCGAAAAGATATCATCTAAAGCTGTAAACGCTCCCATTCGCACTGATTATGAGAATTGCTTCACTTATCCGCCGACTGCTCCACCCCCAAGCTCGGAGACTTTGAGGAAACTCATCGAGCAATTAGAGTACTGGATGCAGATGACTATTGATGTCGTTAGTCTCGGGGACGTGAGTTTCAAAGTCTTCGAACCCCATCTGCTGAAGTGTCTTGCCAAGATTAGGGACCAGGGGGATACATCGTGGACTGAACATTGTCGCGAGAGCATTATTGTTCTGGAATACGAATTGGAATTCCTTTCAATGCTACAACGCGATGCCATCGAACCAGAAGTGGATCGGGCTCTTTCTCAGGCCAGAGCCTTGAAGGTACAGCAGCAAGAAGCTCTTCAGAAGAGTCTAAACGAAGCAGATTCTCGTATTACTCGCCTGCGCGGGGAACATCTTCAAGTGCAAGTGGACTTGGGCACTTTTGCTGCAGGTATTCGGGATACTGCGATTGAGCTTACCCGTGCTGGTATCGAGCAAGCTCAGATAACTGCTCGATTAGCGGGCGACATGGAAGTCATAAAAGGGTTAATTGCTTATTGTGACGGGCTTTTCAAGGGCTATTGTGATGAGCTTGTTGCTGCTGACAAAGTTAGGCGGGAGATTGCAGAAGCAGCGCCAAATGAAGAGGAGCTCAAGAGCAAGATAACAGAGGAAGTCAAAAAGGCTCGTGAGGAGAAAATATTGGCGCTGAAAGCTAAACTCAAGTCTTTTAGACTGATGAGCTCCGATGTTTAGGACTTGGATTGCTTTTTAGCTAGGAATAATTTTGTATCATTTTCGTTTCGATTCATTTTGTATTCAAATCAAAAATATTGAATGAAAATGATATCATTTTGGCTCTCATCATCTCTTTTGTTGAAATCTGGTTCAGGACAATGAAAAGTAAAGCAAATGCCATAAGTATAGTGTTAACCTGGCATGAAATTGAAATTTTCTTTATTATACCGATTCTAGCAAATTTCAATCGTCAGAGGTGTAATGTTAACATGACGAAATACAAGACAGGGTTACATTATAAATAGGCAACCCCCAGCCTGATTTAGCTGGGGTTCAGGGGGCTACATGATTTATGGGAAGTATCTCTTAAGGAACTTCCCATTGATTGGCATCATGAGCCTATCTCCTTTTTGATTGATGAGACGATAAGCTCCATTCGAATAGACTGATTCTATTACGAAGGGCCCCTCCCATTTGGGATTGAACTTCCCTTTGGTTTTGTGGGTCATTACCATGGGTCGTCTGTTGGCCAAAACTAGATCGCCTTTCCTGAAAATCCGTTCCTTGACCTTTTTGTTGTAGGCCTTGGAAATACGGGCTTGATACAGCTCAATCTGTTGCTGCGCTTGAAGTCGTTTGTCATCTAGAGCTTCAAGTTCTTGCAGACGTCGTTGATGTTTTTCTTCTTCTGTTAGTCCAGTTGTGATAGCAACTCTCAGAGAAGGGATCTGAATTTCCAATGGCAGTACAGCCTCGCAGCCATATACCAAAGAGAATGGTGTAGCTCTTGTAGGGGTCCTCACTGTTGTGCGGTAAGCCCACAGGCATTCACCGAGTCTTTCATCCCAATCGCGCCGGCTCTTGGAAACAAACTTTTTGAGAAGCTTCACTATGGTTTTGTTGAAAGCTTCTGCAAGACCATTTGCTGGTGGGTAATACGCCGTAGATGCAACACTTTGGATTCTGAATTTATCACAAAATCTCTGAAACCCAAAGCTGACGAATTGTGTCCCGTTGTCGTGAACTATTCGTCTTGGGACTCCAAAACGATAGATGACGTGATGTTTGATGAACTTGATCACGTTTGAAGTCTTGACTTCTTTTAACGGGATTGCCTCCGCCCACTTGGAGAAATAGTCGGTCACGGCTAGAATGAACCGGTGTCCTTTGGACGTCGGAGGGGAGATCGGTCCGACGATATCCATGCCCCACATTTCGAATGGCCAAGTCGCCGATGTGGGGTGTAAGTTCCCCGGTGCTTGGTGAATAAAATCTCCATGAATTTGGCATGCGTGACAACGTTTAGCGTAGTCAACCGCGTCTGAAAACATCCTCGGCCAATAATAGCCGATTCGTCGGAGTCGATCTCCTAATTTAGCTCCAGGTTGATGAGCTCCGCACATTCCGCCGTGAGCTTCCTTGAGGGCCTCTTTCGCTTCCTTCCGAGAAAGGCATCGAAGTAAGATTCCATCATGTGATTTACGATACAAGACTTGAGAAACTGCATCATAATAGAATTGGAGGGCCTTCCGTTTGATGGCAGCCGCTTCCTTAGGGTCATCGGGTAGAATTCCATATAGGGCATAGTCGATGTATGGGAATCGCCAATCCCTAGATTCGAATTCCATAAATGCCGTACAGACTTCTCCCGACGTCATCTCGTCTGGGTTTTCCTCTATGGAGATCTTGGAAAAGCACAGCTTACGTCCCATGACCGGGATCGTCGCTTCCACTCCTGGTGGCAAGGCTAGTGAAGTTGCCAAAGAGGCTAAGGCATCAGCATATGCATTCTGAGCTCTTGGCACATATTCAATAAAGAAGCCTTCAAACTTTTGAGCTTGCTCTAGCACCGCGAAGTAATACGGAATCAAATCCTCATGACGTACTTCGTACTCTCCTCGGACTTGATTAACGATGAGCTGAGAATCACCGTAAGCCTCAAGGTGCTGAACATTAAGTTCTTCAGCACATTGCATTCCTAATAGCAGAGCATTATACTCGGCTACATTGTTGGTGCATGGTTCGATTAAAGAGAATCCCCTTGGGATTACGTGGCCGTTCGGAGAGATTAACACTACTCCTACTCCCGCAGTGATTGCTCCATGAGGATTTGCTCTGGATGCACCGTCGAAGAATAGCTTCCACACTTGCGTAGCTTCTTGGGTAGCGCAAGCTTCAGCAACCTCGTCAGGTAATTCCTCGTACAACTTAGATGCTCCTGATACTGGATGATCGGCTAAGAAGTCTGCCAGTGCTTGGCCCTTGACCGCCTTTTGAGGCATGAACTGCATGTCGTATTGCGACAAGAGAATGGCCCATTTTGCAAGCCGGCAATTTAGAGATGATGGTTTTGTCATCAGAACTCTCAAAGGATTTACCTTAGAGATGACCTGAATGGTCTGTCCAACTAGGTAATGTCGCATCTTTTGGATTGCGAATACCAAGGCGAGACACTCTTTTTCGACCGGATTGTACCGATGTTCGGCTCCCATCATAGTCCTGCTCAGGTAATAGATGGCTTGCTCTTGACCTTGATCATTGTTCTGAGCTAACAAAGCACCAAGAGAATGATCCATGGCCCTCACATATAACAGGAATGGTTTTCCTGATATCGGGGCCACGAGAACTGGCGGTTGAGTGAGATATTTTTTAATCTCCTCGAATGCTCTTTGACACTCAGCATCCCAAACAAAGGATATTCCTTTCTTCATGAGCTTAGAGAAAGGTTGGCAGCGCCCTGAAAGATTTGATATGAATCTTCGAATGTAGGCCAGTCTGCCTTGCAAACCTCTGAGCTCTTTGAGATTCTTCGGAGGTGGCATGTCTTGGATGGCACGCACTTTTTCTGGGTCAAGAGAGATTCCCTTGGAAGTAACGATAAATCCCAGGAATTTTCCACTTGAAACTCCGAGGAACGATTTTGTCGGGTTCATCTTCAGCTGATGTGCTCGCATGATTTCGAACATTGTCTTCAGATCTGCAAGATGATCGTCTTTACATTGGCTCTTTACTGCTATGTCATCAACGTAGCACTCGATCTTCTTTCGTAGGTGTTCGTGAAAGATTGTGTTCATTGCACGTTGATAAGTTGCACCTGCATTTTTCAGGCCGAAGGGCATCACTGTGTAGCAATACACCCCCAGTGGTGTTCTAAAAGCAGTATGTTTTTCATCGTCCGGGTGCATCTTTATCTGATTGTACCCAGAGAATCCGTCCATGAAAGACATCCTTTCATATCCGCAGGTGTTGTCAATCATAACATCCGTGATGGGGAGTGGGAATTCATCTTTCGGACAGGCGGCATTGAGATCGCGGAAATCGATACATATCCGGACTTTACCGTTCTTCTTAGGAACTGGGACGATGTTGGCCACCCAGTCAGGGTGTTGTTCTTCCCTAACAAAACCTGAGTCTATAAGCTTTTTAACTTCTGACTCAATTGATTCCATGATCTCTGGACGAAACCTGCGTTGTTGTTGTTTAACGGGTTTTACATCCGGATCGATGTTGAGACGGTGCATGGCCACCTTCGGGTCAAGACCAGGCATATCTTCATAATTCCAAGCGAAGACATCTATATATTCTCGGATGAGAGATATAAGGTCTTCCTTCTCGGATGATGATAGGTCTTCAGCTATAAAGATAGGCTTGGGGTCAGACTCATTTCCCATGTTGACCTGGATCACCTTATCTTCAGTGGGTGGTTCGCGTTGTTCGAAACGCATATCCCACAGGATGTTAAGACGTTTGATCCAAGGATCGTTAGTCGACTCAATTAACTCTTCGTCACCCCCTGCATCTTCATCAGGGTGACTAGTTGAAACCATGTTCACAGTCAAACCTTTAAAGAAAGGTCCGACACTGACGTCGGATTCCCAGGAAGAGGTTCCGGACGAATGATCTTGACGCAGATAATTACTGATCTCATTTTCTGAGGCAGAGGGAGTTGTGACATAACCTAAACCTCTTCCGGTTTTATTGTAATAATCCTGAGGTTTTCCTTCAGGGGCTAGAGACATTCGGACTGGGGTTCGCCTGCCCTTCCCGAAGTTTAAACCCTGCTTTTCATTAAAATTATACCCCATTCGTTTCATTAAGCATATAGAATTGGGTTCGTGATAATGGAATTGGGGAACTCCGTCGTCTTCCTCTGAACTTCCTCGTTTGAGTTGTTCGGGTTTGACTTTACCAAAACAGATCGGCTTCTGCCCTTTCCTTTTGGATGGGACTTTGAAGAAAGCCTTCTGTGCGTCTTCTGCTTCCTCATCTGAAGCGAAGAATGATTTGATTGGCAACGTAAGCGATGCCTCCGTGCAAAGTGCGTGCCATGGGTTGGTACCTGCATTAGGATCAGACTCTATTGATTTATTTTTAGAGGACACATCAGGCAAGTACTCCAAAAGAAAATCTTCATTAATGCACCATTCGCCCTCACTCGGTACATTATTATTACTCTCATCCTGACCCATTACATCTAAGTTCAGTTCCCATGGACAATCTTCCTCAGGATCTGGTTCGACATCTGCTTCATTGCCACTGTCAACATCTTGAGATTCTAAGTAGAAAACAGAGTCAGTGTGGAAGTTCTCCACTCCTCGGAAAGGGTATTTTTCCGCAATCAAGGTTCGAACTTCACCCTCGTCATTGGCGTACTTCATGACCTGATGCAAGGTAGATGGGACAATGCGGTTTGCATGTATCCATGGTCGTCCTAGCAAAAGATTATAGGACGTGTCCGCATCTATGATGTAGCATGCGACCTCAGACTTGAGATCTCCAATCTGGCATCTGAGCTTGATTTTCCCCAAGGGTCGAGTACTGTTTGCATTGAACCCGAAGATGGTGGTTTGGGTAGTGTGCAACCTGTGCATAGGGATTCCTAAGACCTGCATGACCCTATAAGGCATGATGCTGAGCGCGGAGCCCGGGTCAACTTGGACACGACTGATTTCGGAAGATCCGATATACCCTGTGTAGTACAACGGTCTGTCGTGTTGGTGTTTGACCTGCATGTCTTCTTGAGTAAATGATATGCAGGGTAAACTTCTCGATGCTTGCAGACATTGTCGACAAGTTTGATCTTCAGAAGCTTCGGGAATTGGAGTGACTTGGGTGATGAAGCTCTCTGTATTCTTCAATGCCTCAATGAGAGCTTCCTTGGTGGTTTTGGACAACCTCAGGAGCTCGTATAGAGTAATCCTGGCCGGTATGTTGGCCAGTTGCGCCATGACATTGAATTGGAATGGATTGCTCGACTCCCCGTGTTCCTGGTGGAGATTCCTGTTGAACCGGAGTTCTTTTAGTTTCCCCTTATCAGCTGGCTTCTTCGGGACAGAACCTCCAGCGTCTTGGGGCTGTTCCTCGACTTAGGGCAATCCTCTCTTCCTCTGAATCTGTGAGGGTCTTGAGGTGATCATCATTCTCAGTGATGGAGGGGCTAATCGTGTTGGAAGACTTAGCCTTGCCTCCTTTCTTCTTGGACGAGGTATTCGTCCACTGCTGGTCTCCCACTAGATCAGGATGAACCCACATGACTTCTCCTTTCGAGGTGGTAAGGGGTATCAACCCCTTGTCCCTCTGACGCCACTGGAGGGAAGTCACCGAACTGGACTGCTATCATGTTGGTGGATACAGTCTTTTGCTCAGGTTTTAGAGTAAGCACTTTGGCGTCCACCAAATTCTGGAGGATGTCCTTAAAGATGTAACATCTTTTGGTAGGATGCCCTAGGAACCTGAACTGGACTGCTATCATGTTGGTAGAGACAGTCTTCTGTTCGGGTTTCAGAGTAAGCACTTTAGCGTCCACCAAATTCTGGAGGATGTCCTTAAAGATGTAACATCTTTTGGTAGGATGCCCTAGGAACCTGTGATAGCGGCAGTAATTAGGGTCATCTACCTTCCCTGCCTCCTCTGGCTTCCTAATTTCAGGAAGCTGTAACTTGTTGTTCTTCCGCAGTAGCTGGAATAAAGTGTCCACATGTTCTTCCTTGAAGGAATACTGTTTGGGCACTTTTTGCTTATTGGGAGCTTTGCCTTGATTCGTGGGCGGTGGTACCCGAGAGTAGTCGGCTGCTAGGGTCTCTTTTCCCTTAGACCGCTGAGCGTTGTTCTGGTTGCGTTGCTGTTGCTGTTGCTGTTTGGGCTTTGGAGCTTCTTCAGCTCTCACCCGAGCTTGGGTTGTGCAGCTTCCTCGGCTTTCACCCGAGCTACGATCTCTTCAGCTTGTTCTCCTTGCGAAACAAGTTGTCTCCAGGAGCGACACTCTGCTACCCCCATCTGGGCAAGGAGCTGAGTCTGCAGGTTGTGCCTGCAAGTTTCAACCAGGGTTGACTGAGTCATACCTGAGGGGCATCGCAATGCCATGCTGCGGAATCTCTCCACGTAGGCCTTGATTGATTCGCCTTTCCTCTGTTTGGTAGCGAGAAGAGTCGGGACCGAAACTTCTGTATCGTCCTCGAAGAACCTGGCCAGGAAAAGCCTTTCTAAATCTACCCATTTCTGAATAGATCCAGCAGGCAGTTTCATAAACCATTCAAATGCCACTCCTTTAAGAGTGCCAATGAACAATCGCGTCAAGATGGCATCGTTCGCCACCACATCTCGAACGGTTGCAAAGTTGGAGCTTTGAACTTTGGTGGGTATGGAGCTATATCCCACTCAGCAGGATAAGGCCTCACCACTCCTTCTTCACGGAGCTCACTTCTGTTGGCGATTGCATTGAGGCGAGCTTCCAGTTCATCCATTTTAGTGGATTGAGGATGCAATTCTTTTTCCACCTCTTTCTCACCTTCGGAAGAGGATTCCAGGTTGTGAGTCTCACGATCCGAATGTTCGGTCGCTTTCTGTTTTCCTTTGGAGGTTGTCCTCCGGGAAGATTCAGGTTTGTGGCCTTTTTCAGCAATAAGTTGGGCCATCATATCCTTTAATTGGAGAAGTGTCTCCTGCTGTGCCTGGAGTATGAGTTGATGGTGACCTCAGGATATTCGATTTCAGAGGTCTTCTTTTTGTGACGACGCTGTCGTTTAGCAGGTCTAGCGACATTCGTCAACCTATTAAACACCGATTGCCTAGGCGTCGGTGAGCAACAGCTGCATTCGGAGAGGACAGCAGATATGAGCCGCTCACATTGGCATGAATGAGCCACTTGCTGTGTTGGCCTTCCTCTTGACAGCAATTCACGCAAGTCGGAGACCTGGGGAAGATTTTGTGAAGGTGGGGATGGAACCCCCTGCCCTTGGATGGGTTGGACATGAATCTTAAATCCATGCTGTCCTTTTTGAACCTGACGGACCGTGTCATGTTCTTGAGAAGAAACACGAGAGTCGCGTTTTGGTTTATAAACACGAGGCCGAGGCCTGTGTTTGATTGATGGACTAGATCCTTGTGGATCTTGTCCTGATTGAACGCACACTTGTGGTGTGCGTTTTGATGTTGAAACAGACCCCTGCGGGTCTTGTTTTGGTTGAACGCACACTTGAGGTGTGCGTTTTGAAACAAACCCCTGAGGGTCGTTCTTTGTTTGAACGCACACTTGTGATGTGCGTTTGGTTGATGACCCAGACCCCTGAGGATCGGGTTTTGATTTAACGCACACTTTTGATGTGCGTTTGGTTGATGACCCAGACCTCTGAGGATCGGGTTTTGATTGAACGCACGCCTGTGGCGTGCGTTTGGATGATTGAACAGACCCCTGAGGGTCTTGTTTTGGATGAACGCACCCTTGAGGTGTGCGTTTGGTTGTTTGAACAGACCCTTGAGGGTCTTGTTCTGACTGAACGCACGGCGTGCGTTTGAATGATTAAACGTGCTTTTGGAAGCCACGTTTTGGGACGCACTCTTGAGGTGTGCGTCTATGTTGAACAACGCGCCACTGAGGGTCGCGTTTGAGTTGAATAACCCGAGGCTCATAGTCGGGTTCATTGCCATGAAGTGTGCGTTCTGTAGCAGAAACGCACAGTTCGGGCACAGGCTCAGAAACGCAGTCTTTGCGTTGGGCAGTAGCTCGGCCAAATCGCAAGTATGCTCACCGTAAGGATCTTCTCCTTCGTCGAGCAGCATTTTTCTTGGCCTGTTTCAAGGCCTTGGCCGCAGCATCGTCGGCGTTGGTCGGGTTTTCCTCCGACATAGGTCTCTTTTGACCTATTATTTGCCGTAGAGATACGGGGGAGGAATCTTCAACTCGCAGAGCGGTAGTGATACGGGGGAGGAATCTTCAACCCGCAGAGCGAGTTTAAGGTCTTGGCCAAAGGAGAGGGCTTTCTTTGGCATCTCAGCAGTAGTGTTGACCTCCTTAGAGGTCTTGTGGGTATCACGCCTAGCTTTAGGACTAAGCGATCCAGAGGAGAGGGCCTCCTCATACTTGGCTTGGTCGAACTCTACGACGAGAGTTTCGACAGTGGTTCCAGTAAGGTGAACGTCGGATTGCGCCACCACTTCCTCGTCAGAGAAGCTAGTCCCCAGCGGAGTCGCCATCTTTTGTTTGTTGGAAATTTGTTGCAAAAAGACAATGAAAGAAAAATTCGAACTTGTATTTCTCTCAAACTCAGTTACAATTTGGATTCCGATTACAAAAGAGAGGAAAACGAATTTGGTTTTCCCCTTTGTTTAAAACTGGGTTCTTCTTGGTAGCGATGGAGTGCCTCCTTCGATTGATCTCGTCGAACTTGCTCTCCGTTGACGATCCGACCGTCCTTCTTCACTGGAACAATTGAAGCGTTTGATGACTTCGGTTTAGAACTCTTGACGAGTGTAAAGAACTCTGAACGAGTTAAGAACTCTGACAAGAGTTGTTGAAAACCGACTGTTTGGTTTGATGAGATTAAACTCAGAATGAGTTAAAACTCTGTAACAGAGTTGTTGGAACCGAAGATTCGGTTAATTGCCAAGTGGACTAGGTTGTTGATGAAGGGATCCCTGGTTAATTGCCAAGTGGACTAGGTTGTTGATGAAGGGATCCCTCGGGATTCGATTAACTGATCGTTGATTAGTTCTTTGATTTCCAGGAGATCTTCTTCTTCGTGAAACTGCTGAGATTTGATGACCTTAGACGGTTTTGATATCAGAAAATCGATCAACCGACCAACCGATCAACCCCTTACTCAGTTGAGTAAGTTGGTTATTTATAGGGTGATGTGGGGTGTAACCAACCCCTATTTCCGCTCCTAAGTGGGCGAAGATCCCTCAGAACGTGGGATAACGGTTTTGAGGCCGTTCGACTTGCGTTTGAACAAGTCAAAACGCCTCAGTTGGCGTTCTGGGCTTTAACTCTGCGTCCAAGACTTGAGACGCAGAGTTAAATCTCTGTTAGAGATTTGAGACGCACAGGTCGTTTGCGTTCTGGAATTGGAAACGCACTGGTCGCTGGTGCGTTGGAGTTCAACTCTGCGTCCAGAGTTTGGGACACACAGTTGAGCCTGTTGAAGAACGCATGTTATGTGTGCGTTTAGTGCTTTAACTCTGCGTTACAGAGTTCAATGTTTGTTGAGGAACGCACAGATTGTGTGTGTTTTAGATTTGAGAAACGCGGGAGTGAATTTCTGCGTTTGAGAGAGGTTGTTGACTTGTAACCTTGTCCATTATAACATTGCAAAGGCTATTGCTTATTGATCTTTGCCTGTTATAGGATATGAGAGTCGTCAGATTGTAACTCTCACTGTTGGTTGTGAAGGCTACTGAACAGACTTTTCATTAACTGTCAGAAGTGTCGTCAAATTGTAACTCTTCTCGATCTGTGTGAAAGCCTCCTATTTGCCGCTTTCGATTGTCGACCCGAAAGCTATTTGATTGTAGCTTTCGTTGTGAGAGCTTGACGGGAATCAACATCCATAGTGTTTTGAAGATGAATATTTGCCCACAGCTCTCTACCAAGCAACTCACCAACTAAGTCCAACCTTTTATTTCTGAAATCATTACACTGCTCATCAGCATCTCCAATAGTTGCTAATAATACTATTCATGCTGTTGTCGCAGCCATCAAGATCAATCATCTCAGAGATGAGGCCGTGTTTATAGCGGTTGCAGAGTTGAGGATGCAGTGATTATAAAGTCATTTGATTGTAACTTCCATTATCAGGGCTTGATAGGGATTAGCTATCCATTGTGATTTTTAGACAGCCTACAGGGACTCAAGCCAATTTTGATCCAAATGGTGAAGATTATGATTCTAATTTCTTTGGAGATGTTTAGAGGCAGTAATTTAGAAGTTTAGGATATTTATATATTTTTTAAGATTTGTTATGGTGTTAGGATTATGTGGAATTTCATATTGTCAAACTATTTTTCATTGAGTAGGTGGATCTTGGGATTATGTCATGTTTTTTTAAGATTTGGAAAGTATTTTTAGGATCAATTTCATTTCAATTTAATGGATGAAGTTTCTATTATATGTATCATCCTAACAAATGATTCTTGTATGTTGTGTAGGTCAGAGTAGTGCAATATTATGTTTTTCTTCTATTTTTCAATAGTTTGGTGATTAACGATTAGCATACATATCAACATTTTTTAATTGATTGCTACTTTGTTATCAGTCCCATTGTGTGCTAATAATAGAGTGCTTTATTTATTTCCTATGCACATAAGTTTCATGTAAATTGATTATATTTTATTGGTTACATTATTTAATAGGATGGAGGAAGCTCAAAATTTGCCCATTTTATATTTTCATCATGAAGACTTGATGATAATCTTTTGATTCGTGTAATCGAATTAGTTGCTGAGGCTGCAGATCTCATCACAAAGGTATATATCAGGATGTCTATCACAGGAGTTCATAACAAATACGCTTAATTTTCAAAGTCCTCGATGTGGTATTACAGATCTTGGTCTCATATACTTACAGTCCAAGATGAATAATCATCCACAAGATTTTCGTAGAATTTACCGCATGTACCCAGATTGCTTCATGAAGTTATGCAATATCTTGATAGATGTAGGGTCAAAAAGTTAAAGTTGGATTGATTCTCTTGTTTTAAGAAAACTGGGTTCGATCACTTGATACGAAACCCTTACAATCACTCACACTCTCTCTCGATTACAGATGAAGAGAAGATTAATTCAACTCCTCCTTGTTTAACATTGGTTCTTGGTGGCGAAAGGATGCTTCCCCCGATGCTCGAGTCGAGATTGTTTCTCGTTGACGATCAGAACAAGATTGCTGGAGCTTCTGACGTTCGTTAGCCGGTTAGAATCGAAGTTTGAACTCCGGATCTATACGCAGAAACTCTGATCTTCGATGCTTCTTGAAGTCCAAGTCGAAAATCTCCAGCCCTTTCCTCTATAGCCATCCATGGCTAAGATCACGGGTAGAGGGGCGTAACTACCTCCTTCAATTCAGCGCACGTCGTAACGTGCTCCCGAAGATTAGCCCACGTGGCTAACTGAGTCTTCGGAGCCGTTACAGCTAAATCTCTCGTGGACAACGAACCTTGTCTTTAATTGAAATGAGGTCCGTTATGTAAGACGAGACTTGATACTCAGCGAGGTTCGTCTTACAAAGTATACTTTGCAGTACATAGGCTTCTTCTGACGATTTTTGTCTTCACTGACTTCATCTGATGAATTTCATCTTTGCCAATGAACTTCGTCTTCGATAGCTGGGTCCAACTGTGTAGTAAACCTGGTGACTTTCCCTCAGACGAACCACGTCTTCGCTGACGAGCTTCAAGTCAGACGATGAGCTTTATCTTCACTGATGAACCTCATCTTTCGAAGATGAATGTCGAACATCGTTTCCAATGACAAGTTTCATTGTTTGTTGTTGAGTTTTACTGCTCGGCGACCTGCGTTCTCGAGGTTGATTTTCACTAAACGATGAGCCTCGTCTCTGTTTGAGACGAGGTTCGTCTTCCTGACCATCCTTCTCATATTTTGAAATTTGGCATTTTTTAATGCCTACAATAGAACGGGGCCATATACAAGACACATACCACATTAGTGTTGAGGAGATGATTGCTATTTTTCTTCTCACGGTTAGTCAAAATCAACGATACTCTGTTGCAACTGATCGATTTGATCGTTCAAAATGGACCATCAGTGTATGTTTCAATAAAGCATTACAGGCCTTGGTATCTTTAGCATCATGCTTGATGGAATCACCCCTTACTGATCCACCTGATAAGGTTAAATCAGAATCTTGCTTTTGGCCTTATTTCAATGTAATTATTATTGCTTTAGATTTTACACACACAGAGACACACACATGTGCACACATGCGTCCACGGCCTACACACATCACTTGAGATGGTCTGACACATTGATTATTCAGGACTGTATCGGTGCAATAGATGAGACTCATATACCGTGCATGGTGTATAACAGAGATCAGACGCCCTATCGAAATAGATATGGTTTTCTCTCTCTGAACGTCTTGGCAGCTTGCACATTTGATCTCAAATTCATTTATGTCTTAGCTGGGTGTGAGGGTTCTGCTAATGATGCAAGAGTCTTGAAGGATGCAATGAGTAGACCTTATGGACTTCTGCTTCCACAGAGTAATAATCCTTACATAGTATTCTATCAATTAAAGAATATTTTTTAGTTTTATAATATTTTTTCTCATTCATGTTATTATTCTTGTTTGCAGATAAATTTTATCTAGTTGACTGCGGCTATCCAAATAAGCTACAATTTCTTGCTCCATACCGAGGTCAAAGGTACCATCTTTTAGAGTTAGGCCCTGCTAATAATCGACAACGACCACGAAATTCAAAAGAAGTTTTTAACCATCGGCATGCGTCTCTTAGAAATTGTGTCGAGCGCATCTTTGGAGTTTTTAAGTCTAGATTCATTATTTTCAAGAGCCAACCTCCAGGTTTTTCGTATGCCACACAAATAAAGATGTTCGTTGCATGCGTAGGATTGCATAACTTTTTAAGATTGGAGAATACGAATGATGACTTCGACATTTATGATCTTCCACTAGAATCTCCACGAAATGTTGCTGATACATATGATAACTCCGATGAAGAAGATGAGTTACAGACTCAACAGACTCAACGAGCAGATGCGTGAGCTTGGAGAAATTCTATGGCAGAGGTCATGTGGGATGATGGGAATCGAGTCACTCTAGGAATTTAGATTTTTATTTAGTTGTAAAATATTTTATTATTTGAGATGAATAGTGATGCTTTATTGCATTATATTTTATAGTTATTATTAGAGTAATCAATTGCTTATCAATCTTATATTATTTTTAATATACAATTATTAACAATAATAATTTATACCCGCCGTTAACCCCACCAAATTATCCTATCAAATTATCCCCTTCATAATATTATCCATCATTATCCCACCAAATTATTCAACTTCAAGAATTATCCATTGTTGTTCCACTAAATTATCCCAGTGTTAAAAAATTATCCCACTTTACCAATTATCTCAGTTCTACTATATATAGAGGCTACTGATGCGGCATAATTATGTACCAAAATTGCAAGTACACAATTGATCAAGTTATAGTATAAAAAGTTATCGATCCCACGAGGAAGGTGATTTTAAGAGATTATTAGAATTGGTTCTTATGTTGTGTGCGTGACAAAATAGAATTAAAGAATAAATGTGAGAGTTATGATGAGTGAGAGTGATTGTTTTGAATATGTGCAAGTAACAATAAATTGAATTTTAGCGAAGAGAAGTAAGAATCAAAGAATAGAATAAAAAGCAAGAAAGAGAAAAATCAAGAAAATAAAAGATGGAAGGTTCAATTAAAGATATGAGAAATCTAGAATTAAATCCACTAGCTAATCTTAATTATTAAATACAAACTATTCTCTTTTTGTCATATTTCAATTTAGATTTATTAAGCATAGATTATCAAACCATTCAAGGAAAGTATAACCTATCAAATTATCATCTAAGTCAAAATTACAATTCACGATAAGAACAACAACAAGATAGTAATCCTAGAATTCAAAAGCATAATCTATCAAACAATTTAAGATAAGCATAGATTATCAAATTCTTCTTCTACCAATTAGTTTTCTAGTTGATTATCCTAAACATGAATATTTTAAGTGCAAGAGAATAATTCATACAATATAAAGGAAATTAGACTAGTTTCATATAATTCTAAGATTCCTACAAGAATTAATTTTACATCTTAAGAAATAAAAACAAGAAGAAAAAGAACTAATTACAAAAATAAAAAGAAAAGAAAAATCTCTAAACTATGAACAAGAAATAAATCTAATTACAAAGAATTAAAATCTAAACTACAAAATAAATTACAAAAATTAAATGCGAGAAAATAAATCTACTCTACAAATTAAAGTGCAAAAAGAAATAAAAAGACAAGAAAATAAATCTACACTACAAAAAGAAATAAAAAGACAAGAAAATAAATCTACACTACAAGCATGAATGTAAATCTAACTAATAAACAATAATAAATGTAAATCTAACTAATAAACAATAATAAAGAAATTACTAAAAAGAAATAAAAGAGAAAAATAAAAAAATTGTAAACCTTCAAACTTTTTTTCATCTCCATCATCATCATCCAACAAAGAGAAGAAGATTTGAAGTGGAGAATTTTTTTTTATTAATTGTAACAAAAGTTATAAATTTGAAAGTTCTTCTCAATTAAGAGTAACCCTCCTCTCCAAATGGAGTTATAAAATTTTTCACACCTCTAACCCCTCACTCTCTACCCCTATTTATAGTAAACATCAGTGAATAAGAGCCCTTGAATTGAAATCTTATCCAAAAACAACAAATTTAAGCCTTTGGATTGTAACTGCCTGGTCGATGGTATCGATGTTAACATCGATAGGCGTATCGATGCTGGCATCGATGTGGGGTCCTCTCCAATGTGATGTTCACAGCTGCTCTTGTATTTGGGCTTGGGATTTTGGACTTTGGCATTTTTTCTTCTTGGCTTTGGCTTTGGCATTTTTTTCTTCTTTTTAGCTTTGGACTTTTCTTCATTAAATCAAGGGGCCTTTGTTGAGAGATGGAATTTTTGGGATTTATTCTTTATTAACCTGCATTTAAAGATAAAAACAATTATTAGTGGCATATTTATTCATATAAAATAGATAATAAGGGTATAAAATTAAAATAAAATATTATTATCAAATACCCTCACACCTAAACTTTTGCTAGTCCTTTAGCAAGGAAATAAAAAGAAAATCCTAACTCACTTTCGCAGGAATCGCAGTTGTATTTAGCGCATACAACAAGCATTTAAACTCCTAGGTTACCCTAGTAGACTAGTTGTAGTCTCGTGAGGGTTCGTAGTGAATATACCCACAAAATTCGGTCAACTTGCCAAGTTAAAGAAGTCAGTAAATAACTAATTTTCTTTGATATATTTATACATCTTAATTTAAGCTAGTTAATACTCAAGAAAGTTTTTTTTATATATAACTCCAAGGTAAATTTCCTAGAAAATCTTCTCATTATAGCAATACAAAACCAAGTCAAATCTTAGAAATTTAATTTAAAAATTTTGAAAAAAACATGCTAACTCTTTGTTTTAAATAACTTTCAAGTCTCTTGATCAAAAATTATTTTTCAAGACCATATATACAAAATAACAATATATATATAAAATGGTTAGTGTTATGTATATATATTTTTCACTCTTTAATTCTTGGTGACTCAAATCCATCTTGTTCTCTCCCAAAAATCGGCCTCACCCTCGTACGAAGTCCGCCGCCGACGGGAGATCAATACGGCGTCGACCGCCGCCGACGAAGATCCGTCGAACTTCGCCGGGTCTCGTGCTCGAGCCTCAGCCCCCACCCCCGACGAGATCTCGTGCTCGAGCCGTCGAACTTCGCCGGGTCTCTCTGCAGGATCTCTAGTTCGCTCTCTCTCCCAGATCTCGTGCTCTCGTCGTGCCGTCGAACTTCCTCGAGCTGCCGACCCGACGAGATCTCGTGCCCAACTCTCGCCGCCGACGGGATCAGAACTTCACGATCTCCCTCAAGCCCCAAAACACGGCATCCGACGCTGCAGGTAAAGATCTCCATCAATAATTGTTCAAATCCTTTGATTGTGTAGAAATTATAGGAATTTATGTGTAGAAATTATAGGAATTTATGTCAAATTGATGATAATAATTCATATCAAATTATAGGAATTTATGTCAAATTTATTTGCTTCAGTTGTCGTTAAATTATTTGACATATTCCCCTCCGTTTTTTGTATTTTACTTCCGAAATTATAGGAATTTATGTCAAATTGCTGATAATAATTCATATCAAATTGAGAGCTATGAGTCTATGTTGGTGAAGACTAGCAGGACAATGGCAATTATTTGCTTCAGTTGTCGTTTTATTTGACATATTCCCCTTCGTTTTTTTGTATTTTACTTCCATAACTTGCATATATTTTGTTTCCTTCACTCTGCAGTCCGCATGACGTTTGGATAGAACTGGTGACTTTTGTTGTGTATTTGACTTGTAACTTCGTTTTTGTGTATTTGACATGTAACTTCGTTTTTATATAGGTCAATTACAATTTTTTTGAGAAATGGAAAACTTGAATGACGATAGTTCGATATATACTCCTCAAGTATCAGATGAGTTAAGGCCAAAAAAGGGGCAAGAATTTGACACAATTGATGATGTTGTGACATTCTACAATACTTATGCAAAAACAGCTGGGTTTAGTGTAAGGGCTTGGACTACTCAGAAAGAGCCGGGAAGTGGTGCAATAAAAAGGAAGGAGTATGTTTGTTTTAAACAAGGAAAATCTTCAAGAATCGCGGATGTTGAAAATAAAAGACGTCGAGGAAGCTTAGCAGAGGATTGTCATGCCAAAATTGCAGTTTTAAAATCAAACTCCGGAAAATACATTGTTACTGTTTTTAATAAGGAGCACAGCCACCCTCTATCAACGCCATCGAAGGTTCATCTTTTAAGGTCCCACCGTAACGTTTCAGCCGCAACAAAGTCTTTAAGTAAACAGTTCTCCATGGCGAATATACCTCAGCATCAACAATTTAGTTTTCTTGGAGTACAATCTGGAGGTATAGAAAATATTGGGTGCACTCAAAGAGATTTGTATAATCATGAAAGGGATATACATGCTGATATGAAGGGGCATGATGGTGAAATGTTTTATAATTATTTAAAATTGGAACAAGGAAAGAATTCCTCGTTTACTTTTCAAATTGAGGCTGATGAGGAACAAAAGATTACTCGTTGTTTTTGGTCTGATGCAACTTTAAGGCGGGCTTACAGTTTTTTCGGTGATGTTGTAATCTTTGATACCACTTATAACACTAATCGATATGGCCTAATATTTGCACCAATAATGGGGGTTAACAATCACGGTTAGACAATTCTTTTTTGCTTGTGGATTTTTAAATCATGAGAGCGTTGATGATTTTGTATGGTTATTTAATCAGTTTTTGGCAAGTATGCCTGGTGGTGCCCCGAAGATGATTATTACCGATCAAGATCCAGCTATGACTAAGGCATTCCCTCTTGTTCTTCCAAATACTTTTCACAGGTAATATAGTTTGTATACATTGTCTTTCTTTCAAATAATATTTATATACATTGTCTATTTTTTTAACACTTTAGAAATTTCTTTTGACAGGTATTGTAGTTGGCATATATTAATAAAGTTTTCTGAGAAAATTGATGCAGTGAAGTATAGTATTTATAAGAGTGAGTTTTCGGCTTGCATTTGGAAATCGGAGACTCATGAAGAATTTGATTTACAATGGAAAAGTCTGATTAAGAAGAGTGGGTTAGAAGAAAACAAATGGTTGCAAGACCAATATGAACTTCGGTCAAGATGGATTCCAGCATATGTTAATCACGTATTCTCAGCTGACATGTCAAGTAGTCAACGAGCAGAAAGTGGACATGCATTTTTCAAGAAATTTGTTTCGAAGAATAATTCATTAGTGGATTTCATGATTCAGTTTGATAGGGGAGTAGTGCGCCAACGTCACGAGGAGTTGATGGCCGATCACAAAGATGTAATTGAGAAACCTAAACTTAGAATAAATCATGACTTTTTGGAGCAAATGGTTGATATTTACACGAATGAGATGTATTACAAGTTTGAGGCTGAAGTGTGTGACAGCTTTAACTACAAGTTGCAATGTGTTAGGGAAACTGACAATCACTATGTGTATCAAATTCAAAGAAAGAAGCTTGTAGCAAGTAAAGTCCGCGAAATCGTTTATGACAAGGACTTGGATTTGGTTTCTTGTAGTTGTAAAAAGTTCGAAAGCGCCGGAATCCCATGTACGCACATTATCTCATATATGATGAAGTTTGATGCTGAAATATTGCCCGATAAATACATCTTAAAGAGGTGGACTAAGTCTGCAAAATCAGGGACAGTGATTGATAATAAAGGCATGCAGATAACCTCTGACAATTCTTATCTTTTATTGCGGAGTCAATTTATCCAATCATCTTTGGATTTAGTTGACAAGTCCCTCGTATGTGAAGAAACAAGGACGATGTTTACCGATGGTTTGCGTAGCATTAATGAGCAAATAAGTCAATTTCTTAGTAGCCATATGATAGGTGATGGTGATGTTACTAGTGCGCATGGTTCTTGCACTTTTCAAAATAGTTTCAATGAACCCAATCAAGTGTGAGCAAAGGGGTGCGGCCAAAGGTTGAAAGGAGGAAAAGAGAAAGCAATGGCAAGAGTCAAGAATAAAAGAGAGAGACGTTGTCACGGGTGTGGTAAAGTAGGCCAATCACATGATAAGCGAAATTTTCCAGCACTCACAAATCCGTAAGTAATAATTCTTTTATTCTTTATGTTGTCTTATTTTTCACATTCTAGTATTTCTCTTGATATATATATATATTTTTTAACATAATGTAGGTCTTCTACATGTGTTGATGTGAATTTGCAAGAGGGTAATGAGATATCAAGTGAAGATGGGGAGGATGTGAATATTTTTGAATGAACCCGAGGAGTGGTGCAGAAATTTGTTTTATCAAGAAGTAAGCCCCTTTATACTCAATTCTTTATCTTTTCATAATAACAGACATAGGCTAAGTGTATAAAAACAAATGACTTATTCATTGCATTGGCATATGTGTACAGAAGTTGTTGATGCAAGTTGTTGATGCAGCAGCTGTTAAGGGCAGAGGTTGATGGTTGAAAAGCTGTTGATGCAGCAGCAAAAAGTGGGGATGCCTTTCAAAATGTTGATTATTGCTGTTATGGTTTGTTGATGTAACTTGTAAGGATTGTTGTTGCTTGTTTCAAAAATGTGGAACGTTGTAAGAATTGTTTTTTTTTTGGTCAATGAAAAAATTGTATTCATTCACCAAATGTAATGAGATTAAGTACATCAAGATCCTCCTATGTGAGATATCAAATTTACAAAATATCAGGAAAATTCATCCTTCTAACTATTTACAGGGAGCTGATCCATTCTTTAAAATCTTCCGGCAGGGAGCTGTTGAGAGTAATGATTAATATATCCATTTTGATTTCCTTCACCAACTGATCCTTACTTTTGCATTCTTGCTTGAAGATCCTACTATTACGTTCACACCAGATTTTATACAGTGTAGAAGTAAAAGCCAGCCTCTTTACTTTCGTTTTGTTCCCTTTACCTCTTATCTTGGTACAGAACCAGTCAAGGAGGCATCTCCAGCTGCAAGCCTTCCATTTAAACTGCAACCAATTCATCACTTGATTCCAAACTTCACTAGAAAAAGGACAACTAAAGAATAAGTGGTCCCTGCTCTCCAAACCAGAGTTTGAACATAAGCAGCAATTGTTTTCTGTCACAATATTCCTCCGCATCAGCCTATCCTTTGTTAGCAACCTATCTTGGATAGCAAGCGAACAAATTAGGGAATGCTTTGGATAATTCATATCCCCCCAAACAGTATTCCGCCATTTCACCTTGCTGACATTGGGGGAAAGAATCCTGTACAGGGAAGAGAGATGAACCTTGGTGTTTTTATAGCATGAAGTAATAAGGTGACTTAGGTTAGCTTCCCCCTAGGGCTGTCCATCCGGGCCGGCCCGGGCCGGCCCGGCCCGGAAAACCAGGCCCGGGCCGGGCAAAACCCAAGCCCGGACCCGGGCCCGGGCCTGAGCGGGCCGGACACCGGGCCGGCCCGGTTTGATTTTTTTTTAGAAATTTTTTTTGTTTTTTTTAATTTTAACAAAACCATAAACCATAAATTATTATAAAAAATGTCATAAATTTAATTAATAGCTTGAAATGAAATGACATAAATTACAAGTACAAAAAATGATAAAAATAACTTCTTTATTAATAATCGGTAAATCCTTTACAAATCCTTTACAAGTATAAATTTATTTCGAAATTCGTCGCATCACAATAGATGAGTACATCCCAACTAGGTTGGCACCTACTCACCCATATCACTATCATTTGCAACTTTTTTCGAAATAATTTAATTCAAATTTAAAGCTAAGAAAACAAAATTACAATTTTATGAATATTATCTAATCATTATATCTATCTGCTAGTCCCAACTCTTCAAATTTATCTTCAATCATAGCAATCCGTTCGATGCCTTGTGTTCGCTTCTCGTATCTCCACCAATCCTGTAAGCACATCACCGCTTGTACAGTATACGGATCTAAGCATGTCCTGTGGTCGTCGATCAAACGTCCTGCTGTGCTGAAAGCGGATTCCGAGGCTACAGTCGAAACCTGCACTGATAGTAAGTCACGAACCATGGTGGAAAGTATAGGATATGAAACTGATCCATATACTTTCCACCATTGCAAAATATCTAAAGCATTTCCTTGACATCTAACTAAAGAAGCAGAAAAATATTCATCTATTTCAGAAACATCTAATCCTGATGAAGTTCCAGATCCACCAGTTAGTTCAGCTACCATTGCATACCTATCAAAACTTACACTTTTACCTCGACCTGTGCTCGAAGCTGAAGGTGCCGAAGCTGAAGACTGTTGTGTAGCTACACCATATCTAGCTGCATACTCATCATATAAGGTTTGAAAATAATTTCTAATAGCTAAATAATGAGTAGTAGCAGTAAGGGTGGATCCATCATCTAAGTCTATAATCTGTCCACCATACAATGATTGTAACAAACTTCGAAGGCCAATTTCCTTCAAGCATGGATCAATAAGAACACCAATACCAAAAATATGAGGAATAGGCCTAAAATACTTATTAAATTTACTCTCCATTTCAAAAATTATACTTCCAAAAATATCATCCATACGATATTTTGTAAAATTTTTTTGAATATTTAAAATTTGTAAAGCAGCTAAAGTAATAGTTGGATAATAACAACCAGATAATAACATAGTAGCATCATAAAAAACTTGTAACATCTCATTTAATTTACATATAACTGTCCATTCATCTTCAGTTATTCCATAAGCACTACCAGAGCTAGAACTAGAAGCATAAAAATTTATAAAATCATTTATAATTTCTTTATATTCTATTGCTACAGATAACATTGCATAGGTGGAATTCCACCTATGGTCAACATCTTTTGGAATTAGTCTAGGCTTATAATTTTTTCTTTTACAACATTGTTTCCATCTTTTAATTCTCATTTCAGAAGCATTATGCATATTAGTAACTGTTCTAACTTTTTCTATCATGGGTTTAATTTCAGAAAATGCACTTTGAACAATTAAATTTAAAATATGACAGATACATCTAACATGAAAAAGCTCACCATGACATGGCAATGACAAAGTTATTTTCAGAAAATCAACAGCTACATTATTATTACTTGCATTATCTAGTGAAAGAGTAAATATTCTTTGATCAATTTCTAGTTTCATAAGTTCTTCAACAATTAAATTTGCAACATTAATACCAGTGTGTGACTCTTCAATTGCAATAAAAGAAACAACTCTTTTAAACATTTTCCAACTTTCATCAATCCAGTGTGCTGTTATACATAAATAACCAGTTTGCACTCTAGATGACCAAATATCAGAAGTTAAAGAAAATTTGCAGTTTAAATTTTTAAAATAAGAAATTATTTTTCCCTGTTCCTCAACATAATATTTTAAAATATCACGTTGACAGGTTTGACGAGAAAATTTTGTAAATGCAGGATAAAAACCATCTCTAAATAAATCTTCAAATTCATCATCTTCTACTAATTTAAAAGGAAGGTTTTTAAGAACAATAAACCTGATTACGCATTTCCGGGCTCGGGCAGCGTCATAATTCCAACTGCCGAGGGTACCTGAAGAGGATGATTGGGAAAGCATAGACTGCCGGATATCACCTTGTAGATTTTGGCCTTTGTTGTGTTTTTCAATATGCCGTTTGAGATGGTTGGTGCCGCTCTTATGATGAGCTTTGAATATCTGGCCGCACAACGCACATTTCGCATTCTGAGAGATGATCCTACCGTGTTCATCCTTGGTGACGTCTATCTTCTCAAAAAAATTCCATACATCAGACCTCGGCCTTTTTGGAGCTCTTGGTGCCGTAGATTCGTCGCCACCAGATTCAGGATTAACACCGGTAGGATGAGGAGTTGTTGTAGGAGGACTCATCTCTGGATCGGTAGGAGTTGCATGTTGCTCTTCATAATCAGACCCAGAAGCCATTTGTTGGAAGTATTAGAAAATACAAAAGATTATAGGATAGTATATTAGTATGAGATAGTATAAGATTGTATAAGAGAGTAGTAGAGAGAGAAATAGATGAGTTTTGTTGTGAGAAAATGAATTGAAACCCCCCCTCTATTTATAGAAGCAGCCCCCTAGGTAAATGACCAAAAAACCCTCGAAAAATAGCCGTTTTTTGACCGTTTTAAGGGGCAAAACGGTCAAAAGACCAAATCTGGCCGTTAGGCCAGATTTGGCCCGGGCCGGGCTGGGCAACGGTCACCTTTGTGACCGTTATGGCCGGGCCGGGCCGGGTCGGGCCATAGGTGGAATTCCACCTATGCAATGTTATCTGTAGCAATAGAATATAAAGAAATTATAAATGATTTTATAAATTTTTATGCTTCTAGTTCTAGCTCTGGTAGTGCTTATGGAATAACTGAAGATGAATGGACAGTTATATGTAAATTAAATGAGATGTTACAAGTTTTTTATGATGCTACTATGTTATTATCTGGTTGTTATTATCCAACTATTACTTTAGCTGCTTTACAAATTTTAAATATTCAAAATTTTTTTACAAAATATCGTATGGATGATATTTTTGGAAGTATAATTTTTGAAATGGAGAGTAAATTTAATAAGTATTTTAGGCCTATTCCTCATATTTTTGGTATTGGTGTTCTTATTGATCCATGCTTGAAGGAAATTGGCCTTCGAAGTTTGTTACAATCATTGTATGGTGGACAGATTATAGACTTAGATGATGGATCCACCCTTACTGCTACTACTCATTATTTAGCTATTAGAAATTATTTTCAAACCTTATATGATGAGTATGCAGCTAGATATGGTGTAGCTACACAACAGTCTTCAGCTTCGGCACCTTCAGCTTCGAGCACAGGTCGAGGTAAAAGTGTAAGTTTTGATAGGTATGCAATGGTAGCTGAACTAACTGGTGGATCTGGAACTTCATCAGGATTAGATGTTTCTGAAATAGATGAATATTTTTCTGCTTCTTTAGTTAGATGTCAAGGAAATGCTTTAGATATTTTGCAATGGTGGAAAGTATATGGATCAGTTTCATATCCTATACTTTCCACCATGGTTCGTGACTTATTAACAGTACAGGTTTCGACGGTAGCTTCGGAATCCGCCTTCAACACAGCAGGACGTTTGATTGACGATCATAGGACATGCTTAGATCCATATACTTTACAAGCGGTAATGTGCTTACAAGATTGGTGGAGGTACGAGAAGCGAACGCAAGGCATCGATCGGATGACTAGAATTAAAGATAAATTTGAAGAGTTGTGACTAGCAGATAGATATAAAGATTAAACAATATTCATCAAATTGTAATTTTTATGTCTTAGCTTTAAATGTATAATGCATTATTTTGGAAATAGTTGCAAATAATAGTGATATAGGTGAGTAGGTGCCAACCTAGTTGGGATGTACTCATCTATTGTGATACGACGAATTCCGAAATAAATTATACTTGTAAAAGATTTACTGATTATTAATAAAGAAGTTATTTTTATCATCTTTTATTTTTATAATTTTTTTGTATTTATAATTTATGTCCTTTCAAGTTATTAATAATATGATTGTTTTTATTTTTATTTTCTGTATTTTTTTGTAATTTTTATATATATTTTAAATTTTAAAAAGATTTTTAAAATTTTTAAAAAATTTTAAAAAAAATAAAGAAAACAGACAAAACCTGGCCCAGTCAGGCCCGGGCCCGGGGCCACCGGGCCCGATTTTTCGGACCGGGCCGAATAGACAGGCCTAGACTCCGCCAACTTGACTTGAACAAATGTGTGATGGAAACAAGTCTTAATGGGATTGAAAATGGAGACATGGCCAATTCAATGTGTACTATACTTTTATTTATTCTATTTTTCCCCCCTCTATGTATCCTTTTTTTTGTCAATGAAAATATTGTATTCATTCACCAAATGTAATGAGTTTAAGAACATCAAGATCCTCCTATGTGAGATATCAAATTTACAAAGTATCAGGAAAGTTCATCCTTCTAGCTATTTATAGGGAACTGATCCATTCTTTAAAATCTTCCGGTAGGGAGCTGTTGAGAGTAATGATTAATATATCCATTTTGATTTCCTTCACCAACTGATCCTTGCTTTTGCACTCTTGCTTGAAGATCCTACTGTTGCGTTCACACCAGATTTTATACAGTGTAGAAGTAAAAGCCAGCCTCTTTACTTTCGTTTTGTTCCCTTTACCTCTTATCTTGGTACAGAACCAGTCAAGGAGGCATCTCCAGCTGCAAGACTTCCATTTAAACTGCAACCAATTCATCACTTGATTCCAAACTTCACTTGAAAAAGGACAACTAAAGAATAAGTGGTCCCTGCTCTCCAAACCAGAGTTTGAACATAAGCAGCAATTGTTTTCTGTCACAATATTCCTCCGCATCAGCCTATCCTCTGTTAGCAACCTATCTTGGATAGCAAGCCAACAAATTAGAGAATGCTTTGGATAGTTCATATCCCCCCAAACAGTATTTCGCCATTTCACCTTGCTGACATTGGGGGAAAGAATCCTGTACAGGGAAGAGAGATGAAACTTGGTGTTTTTATAGCATGAAGCAATAAGGTGACTTAGGTTAGCTTCCCCCCCACAGTGAATCAAAGAACTGTCTCTAGTCTTCAACATTTGTTTCCATGTCCATGAATCCCCATTTTTTGCCTGCACTTGCCAAATGCTTTTATCTTTTAAGTAGTTTCCATGAATCCATCTAATCCACAACAGCTCTTTATTGACATGTATATACCATAAATTCCTCAAAGCTGAGGCTCTATTCCATATTACTGCAGAGAAAATACCCAGGCCTCCTTGATCCTTTGATAAGCATATTTTATCCCATGAGACAAGAGCAGTTTTGAGTGACTGATCCTTATTCCCCCACAAGTAATTTCTGCATAGTTCATCAATTTTATGGAGCACTTTCATAGGTAAAATATAACTGGAAGTCCAATAGATTTGAACTCCAAGTATCACACTTTTTATCACCTGAATTCTTCCAGCATATGATAAAGTTCTGCACTTCATCTAGTTCTGAAATTGACTAGAAATCTTATTGAGGAGGGGGAGGCAGTCTACATAGGATAGTCTTTTGTATAACAAAGGAACTCCAAGATATTTGATTGGCCATACCCCTTCTTTGTAACCCAGACAGTCTCCAATTGATGTTTTGATAGTATCAGATACACCTCCATAAAATATTGAACTCTTCTCAGGATTGGCTTCAAGTCCTGTGGCAGCACTGAAATCACTCAAGCATTGATTCAAATTTTGCACCGAGAGAATATCTCCTTTTGCAAATAAAAGAAGATCATCCGCAAAGACAAGATGGGTGATATTTAACTTCCTACATCTAGGATGATACTTGAAGTCCTTTTCATTCTTTAACTTATCCAATCTCCTAGATAAGTATTCCATCCCTAAGATGAACAAATAAGGTGATAAAGGGTCACCTTGCCTCAGTCCCCTCTCCCCTTTGAAATAGCCATGGAGGGATCCATTTAAAGAAATTGAATACTTTGGAGTAGAGATACAAGCCATAACCCAATTTGTCATCTTACTAGGAAAACCCAGGCCCTGCAGCATATCCTCCAGAAATTCCCAGCTGAATGTATCAAACGCTTTCCTTATATCAATGTTGAGCATTACTCTAGGTGAAATATGCTTCCTCCCATAATTTTTAATCAACTCATGCGCAAGTAGAATGTTGTAAGAATTGTTGATTGTAAGGATTGCTACTTAATTTCTCCCTACGTTTCTCAAAGTTGTTGGCTTTCATATCAAAGTTGGGTCCTTTTGTTTTGGAATGCTTAGCTTTTGATGTATTTATCTTATTTCATGGCATTGATCATACTTCTTATTGTAGCTTGGAGAATGAATTTGTATTTGTCTAACTGTTTCATTGGCTTCTAGGGAGATATCCTCTTAACAAGAGGGGTTTTACTATATGGCTATCCTGGAGTATATCTTTGAATACTTCTTAGATTTTTATTAATGATGCACAACACATAGAAGAATCCTTGGACTATCATTGAATACATCATTGAAGAGAGATACTTTCATTACATTTTTCTTAATGCTACATAATATTTATGCTCTTTCCAACCGAATGCTATTAATATTTATGCTCTTAATGATACTTTCATCTCTATGCCACTAAACTTCTGGAACTAGCAGAATCAAAGGCCACTCAACCTCTATAATCTCCTTACAAGAAAATCTCCATTGTCTGTACCTAGAAAACCTACACATATAAGGTAGTGACATTATTTACGGAACTAGAACCTTGAAAGTCCAAGAGTGCAGGTTACCTAACTAGATACTGCTTCCTAGAACTAGTTAGCCATTTCTAGCGCACAAATCAGAAAAAGAGTGTCAATGATTGCCTAGGTACTTTGGGACTACTGATCTTCAAAGATCCAGTTTGATTACTGAGGGCAGGAAATGAACTCATTTCTGTCTACATTTAAACAACAACAGTTAAACATTTAACTTTTCATTGCATTAGCCGATGACAATTGTTAAAACAACAGCAGTTACAAAGTCTTGTTTCATTCCCACAAATCGTTTACATCACATAATTTCTTTCATGGCCAAACAAAAAGACAACAAAAAAGCTATAATAGTTAGCCATTTCCACAACACTTTTTCACGTACAACAACCAACTCACGAGCCTCTGGTGGGGCAATGACGAATGGTATTTGTTCAATTGATGAAATCTTGCACCAGCCCAAAAATGAACCGCACTTTTGCCTTTTACACGAGTAGTAAATTCTACCACGGTTATTGTTCTTGTTCGACTTCGTTATCTTCATATCTGCTAATTCTCCACAATCGCATTGTTTCAATATGAATCTAATATCCACTTCAACACATGAGTTACCTTCCACAGTTGATGATGAAGCCATTTCAATCTACAAATTTTGAGCAATTTAACATGAACATGTACTGGAAAGAGACATAGGAAAACTTTTTCTGAGTAAATTGTAATGTAAAGGAGTGCTAAGCTCTGAAAATTTATGTTAAGCTCTAAAAATCAACATTAATGGGCACTCTAATTTCTACATAAATATCAACTGAATATCAACTGAAGCTCTGAAAATCAACATAAATGGGCATACTCTTATTCTACAATTCTATAATTTGTGCTAAGCTCTGACAATTCAACTGAAAATCAACTGAAGAATTTTCCATTTTCTGCAAAAATGGGCACTCTAATTTCTACGTAAATTCCTATAATTTGTGCTAAGCTCTGAAACAATAATCAAAGTCTTCAACAGCGGTTAATTTGTGACATACTTTTGATTTAGACTTGTTTCCAAGAAACCTAATCAGAAAGAAGAAAATTCAAATGCTAGCCACCAAGAGCAAACTGTCATATCAATAATTTGAATGAGATGTTTCTCAATTAGCTAACCAACCAAATGATAATGCTAATTATTTGTGATCATCATTATCATTTCCTAAATTCAAACAATATTTATTTTCAAGTCCTGTTAATGGCTGTATATAGCAAAATTGAATAAATCACCCCAAATCATAATCCCTAATCTGTCTATTTTGCTCAACTTTATTCTCATTTACGCAACATCAGCAATCGAAAGCTATAACTGTAAAGTTTTCAACTTGAATGACATCCCAATTAACAAATAGGGAAAAAGGGATAGTATGACAATTGCAATTTTTTTGATGGAGATCTTTACCTACAGCGTCGAATCCCTATTTTTGGGCACGAACGAGATCTGGGGGAGTTGGGCACGAGATCTCGTCGGGTCGGTGGCTCGAGGAAGTTCGACGGCACGGCGAGAGCACGAGATCTGGGAGAGAGAGCGAACTAGAGATCCTGCAGAGAGACCCGGCGAAGTTCGACGGCTCGAGCACGAGATCTCGTCGGGGGTGGGGGCTGAGGCTCGAGCACGAGACCCGGCGAAGTTCGACGGTTCTTCGTCGGCGGCGGTCGACGCCGTATTGATCTCCCGTCGGCGGCGGACTTCGTACGAGGGTGAGGCCGATTTTTGGGAGAGCTAAGTGACTATTTAACAAGTTTTGGGTCAATGAATCCCAACCCAATTGGGCTTAGCTCATTAAGTATAGAGATACTCCTTGAGCTTAATTACTCAGTCAACTTAGGCTTTATAAGATAGAATCACCTTGAATTTAAGAGTTTTTTTTGTGCTCATTTTCCGCACTCTTCTTTTATAAGGCCCCCAAAAAAAGATCCGGTTGTGGCCCAGACCTAGCAAATAATTCCCTTAGCATTTAGCCCCATAAAATAGTGAAAAATGTGGCCCAGTCCTAGAAACCCATTCATATACATGTCTTGGGTGTATTTTGACCAACATACCTAAATTACCCTCATCTCTCTCATAGGAAAACCGGCTAAATGGGTTCCTCCTTTGGCTGCGACCGCTCCCATCGTATTTAAGGCGAAGCGACGGAGGAAAGCGAGGGAAAAAAGCGCGCGCTCCCTCCATTACTGTGCTGCTTCATCAGCCTTTATTATAAATCGGTTAGTTCTAGCTCTCACTCTCTCATTAATGAAATTAGGGTATGTTCTTCAACTGTCAACCACGCTTATGCGGCTGAAATCCCCTCAATTACTCCTCACCTCCTCATAACTGTCTTCTAACTGTCCTCATAACTCCCAACCACCCAATGGCCGCCGATGACTTGATTTGCATGGTGTCTTTAGGCGAGAATGCCATATTTATGAAGCTAATGTCAACAACAAGCTTTTATGAACTGAAATATGGTATGGCTCTTTTTCCTTGATATATAAATCTGAGAGGCACCCCAACCTGAGTTTTTCGGTTGAGAACGAAGATGACCTGAAGTGCATGTTGGAGCATAATCGAAATATTGGTTGTACAGAGATTCATATGCAGGCTGCTGTTAATGTAGAGTGTTCCACGTCAGGGAAGAATCAGAAAGTTATTAGCGAAATGTAAGTAATTAATAAACTCTTTACAACATTATGCTTAGTGTGATGTAAACACTGTTATCTTTTGGTCAACTTTCAATCACCCCTCTGGGCTTTAAATCCCCTGAATGTAACCGTATAACTGTCGTCATAAATTTGAACAACCCCCAACGGGTTCCAAAGAGTTGATGAGCATGGTGCCGTCAGGCGATAATGCTATATTCTGCATGATTTGAAGTGCACGTTGGAACGCAAGTAAATAACAAGAATTGTTCTGATTAAAATGCAAGATGTTGATGCCAAGTAGTGTCCTACTCCTGAGGAAAAAATAGAAAGTTATTACTGATTTGTAAGTAATAGAATAAACTTGTTTGAAACTGGGATATGTGGGATGTTGAAATTGTGATTTCAAGTTTCGATGCTACTTTGGGGAAAAATAGTTGTCATCGCTGATGGGTACATTTTAACCCTTCAGCTTACAGGTTAATTATCTAAGATATATGTTAACTATTATATGAACATGTTAACTCTCATTGGAACATGTTATACTTTTCTTGAACATGTTAACTTTCGTCTTTCTGTGTTAACCATGTCCATTGTCTGTTAAATTCCACTACTCTATGTTAAGTTTTACTCAAAATGGTTAATTTTACACCCAGTTAGTTAACTTTTGGTGTGCTGTGTTAACCATTCATATTGTTAACTTTCATCATAGTGCTGTTAACTTAAATTATAAGAAGATTATTTAACATAGTGTGCAGGATATCTCACTATTTGATTAAATTGTGCAACAGGGATGCCTCTTTGAATGCAGATTATAGTTGTCCTCCTCCAGGAAATGCATCCAATTCAGAGAGAATCCAAACTGATTTTCCGTCTGGTGAGATTGTAATGAGGGCTGATGATATTCTCAATAACACTTCGAGCATTCCTTAATGGTGGCACACAGCATTAACTGAAAAGGGGCAACAATTTGAAACCGTAACTGAATTGAGACTAGCTTTGCAATACTATTCCATGGCCAAAAAATTTGAATATGAATTTCTAAAGAATGAACCCAAACGTATCCGCGTTTGTTGTCGATATAAGGAGACGTATGGATGCCCTTGGATGCTCTTTGCAGCTCCTGTTAAAAATGATAAAAGAATGAAAATCAAAAGGTTTGTGAATGAACACAGTTGCGGACAACATTCTAACTTGTCAGGGCAATCAAGAGCATCTCGCAAGTTCATAGCAGCCCAATTGCGATCGGTATTAAAGGCACGACCTGAAATCCGCCCAATTGATGTGCAAAAGAACTTCCTCACTCGATTTGGATTGAGACTTGAATACAGTAACATATGGTGGGGCAAAGAAAGAGCGCAGCAGGATATGTATGGTGATAGTTATGAGGCTTATGATCAATTAAGATGGTAAATATTACAGTTAATTTATAACTTGTGTACAAATGTTTATCGTAGTCGCTTTAATGTTAATATATTACCCTTATGTTCCAATGTATTATATTTATTTACATGTCCAGAAGCGGCATTGTTGTACAGGTATGAGCAAATGGTGAAGCAAACGAATCCAGGAAGCTACATTTGCATTGACCAGAATGAAGGAAGGTTCAGAAGACTGTTTATATGTTATGCTGCTTGCATCCAGGGTTTCTTAAATGGGTGTAGACCCCTTTTATTTTTGGATGGGACCTTTTTGAAAGACAGATATAAAGGCATGCTTCTGAGCGCCATAGCCTACGACGGAGACCAAGGGATATTTCCACTTGCGTATTGTATATGTGATCAAGAAAATGTTGATAATTGGAGATGGTTCCTACAAGACCTATGGTCCATACTGTATGAAAGGTTGGACCCGTACAATCCCCCTCACCAATTGGTAATTATTTCTGATGCCGACAAGGGGATTCGAGAAGCCGTGAGAGAATATTTACCTAAAGCAATTCACTCACGCTGCGTTCTGCATCTAGTTGAAAACTTTAGATCAAAGCTCAAGGATTTGGGAATGAAGGCAAAGGACACACAGGTTTTGGGGAATTTGCTCCAAACTGCTTGATATAAATACACTATAGCGGAATGGAACGACTACATGAAGGAAATTTATGAGATGGCTCCAGTCGCATATGAGATTGTAATTAATTACTCGCCAGAGCATTGGGCAAATGTCTTCTTCCCTGGCATTAGGTATGCATTCAATCATTATGACGTTTTGCGGTTGATGTTAACTGTTATGCATATATGTGAAGTATCCTTTTTATAGGTTAACCTTCGCTGATATATGTTAACTTTCACCAATATATGTTAACTATGATGTTTTTATGTTAGCCTTTAGCAGTATAGGTTAAGTTTTATGGTCACTTGTTAAGAAGATAACATATTATATGTCCATCATACTTCCTATATGTTGTCCTTTGCAGATATGGCCATGTAACCTCTAATGTCGCAGAATCCTTTAGCAGCTGGATACGTGAAGCCCGTTTGTTACGTATCCTACAAATGGTGGAGCATATCTGAAAACAACTTATGACTCGCATGAACAACAGACGGATAATGGCGTGTAAGTGGACAAGCTATCTTTGTCCTAAAGCTGAGCAGATTGTTAGAGAAAATATGGAAAAAGGGCGCACTTTAGAGATTAGGCAATCTAGAGAGGATATTTTCGAAGTGCAATCACATAGAACCACTCACGTTGATTTCCGTATTCCTTGTTTCCATACTTGTGCAGTCATTATTTATATGAAAAGAGATGTATATCAATATTGTGATTGGTTCATGTCCGTAGAAGCGTTTAAGAAGAGCTACGACGAAATATTATATCCCATACCAGACTATGAGAAGCGGAGTGTGCCCAAGGATGAAATCCAGATTTTGCCACCAATTACCACTAAGAGAAGGGGAAGAAATAGAACAAGACGCATAAACAACAGAACCATATACAAACGGCCTGTCAAATGTTCTCGGTGCAAAGTTGAAGGTCACAATAGAGCAACCTGCAATGAGCCCATCCGTGACTAGTGTGTTTCAGCTTCTAACAACAATACTTTTGTATGAGACATATAGATGGTTTTAAAGTTGTTAAGTATATAGCGTTGTACTTTTGTAATATGTGATAATGCCTGTTAGATTCATTTTGTTCATGCTGTTAATAGAAACTGCAAGCATGAGAGACATTTTCAGATCTTCACCTGTCATGTCAAGATTTTGAGTTTAAATAGGTGACTTCTCCAACATATTAGTCACTGTTCTAACGGCTAGCAACCAGTCATTTCAAACAGCCATATTCCAACGGCTAGTAAGTTGTTCCTTATGCAATATAAAATGTGCACATAGGAAAGTTATAAGCTTAATAGAAGTTCTAACTTTCCCTTCATTCCCTCTTGAGATTGCGAGATGAAAACGTCAGAGGGTGTTCAGTCATGGGAAGATGTATGTTGTTTTTGTAACATTCCAACTCCCATGAGGCAGTGCAAAAATGGGAGGAACAAGGGTAGATACTTCTGGGGATGTGCAAATTTCCCAAAGAGGCAATGCAAGTTTTTCGCTTGGGCTCACAGTGAAGATGCAATGGAAAGTAGGAATACTCCAGATTGCCAGAAGTCCCCGTTGAAGATGATATGACGGTCAAGGCAAAGCAGTTGAAGAAAGCACTGAAGCAAGCAAACCGCGAAGTTGAAAAATGGAAACTTTGTTCATTCTTCCTGTGTTGTTTTTGTATGGTTCTAATATCCATCATCTTTGTCATCTCTAACTGAATTTGGTCAAGTATCACGTGTATACGTTAACGTTTACTATAAATGGTTAAGTTTCAGAGCTATATGTTAACTCTAACTAATAGTGGTCAAGTTTTAGAGCTACATGTTAACTATTACGTATAGTGGTTAAGTTTCAGAGCTATATGTTAACTCTAACTGATAGTGGTATGCAAGTTTTGTGTCGGAACATCAGTGACATATACTATCATCCCTTATAGCCCTGTTATGTATTGCATTTCAAACATTTTAGCAACAAAGATTCCGTTGTCAACCAGTTAAACAACCAGTTTCTTACATCTCCTCGTCCAACCTACCCACCAGTTAAATAAAAAGTTTTGATACCACATAACATCTTAACTAGCAACCAGTTACACAACCTTTCTCTAGTTATACATCTAAATTAATATGCCTGATAGTTTTGCTCCCACAACAATCAAAACAATACATAACTTTTTCTGACATCATTCACCCATCCTTTTCTAGCCCATCCACGTAATTTTTCTGTTCTCATCCTTCAATTAGGAGTTCAGCTGCAAGCTTGGCACGGATGACGTCGGCCTCATCAGCGGGATTAGTTACCTGACTGGTATCAGTCCCTTGTATTATAGCCGTTATATATAAAGGAACGAAAAGCCCACAATCAAACCTACATCATATACATTGGAAAGATAGTTATATATTTGATGCTGAATAAAATGAAAATGTTTAAGTGTGTGAAACACTAACATTCCACGCTGTTGCTCGCAAGGGACGGCTTTATATCGGAACTTCTTCCAAACATTATTGGGATCAAAACCAGCATTTATGTGATCCATGAAATCAATTACTTTATTTACTGGCTCCAGGTATGCACTGTGGCCTGCAGAGCTGTAATGCTTGATAACATCCTCGTCCAACCTTACTTCAACAACATGCCAGTGGTCATGCCGCACAAGCGGGATAAGGAGTACTGATTTATTTGCGGCGACATGCTTTTGTGTGAACGAGGTGTATAAATGAGCGTAATCTGGGTTCACTGCATAAATGCTATGCTGTATTGCCAAGCAAATAATGATAAGCCATTTGTAAACAGGAGTTAAAAACATTGGGAGTTTGAAGCTAATGCTTACGCAGAAAAATGCTGACACGACCCCATATTTCATGCCAACAGAACCAATTTCTGGCCTCTCTAGCCATGTGCTGAGCCTATCTACAAGAGCTTCCATGACCTGTTAACAGAAGATGCAAATTAGATTGCATAACATCTCAACATGCAGTAAATCCAAGTATTGCGTAAAAGATTAACATATTGAGAGTAACATATTGAACTTGCAAGGTCATCGATACGCCCGCCACGTAGAAGAGAAAGAAGCTCCGTTAAATCAATGCTGCTGTTCAATGTCTTAACAATAATACGTGACCCGAAACATAACAATAAGATCCAAATCTTAACATAAACCAGGCTATATGTTAACTGGATTTGCAAATATAAACATGATTTGGCAAACGTTGGCACAAATAGGTATAAGTTAACATAAACCTATAATCATTAACATGTAACTATGAAAGTTAACATAAACCTATAATCATTAACATGTAATAATGAAAGTTAACATAAACCTATAATCATTAACATGTAATAATGAAAGTTAATATAAACCTATAATCATTAACATGTAACAATGAAAGTTAACATGTTGTAACCACGGTTAATCAGAATGTCTAAACTTACTGATGGGCTGTTTCATTGCAGAACTGAGAGAGCCATCTGTTCTCGTCTGGTGTGAGCTTTGCTGCTATATGCTGAGGCACTCTCAAGTTGTGAACGAAGGTTCCTTCACTATCAATCACACGTATGCTAAAATCATTAACGTTGGGAATACCCTCGTTTAGCAACTTCAATAGAGCCTCCTCCTTCTTCTTGATTTTCCTCTTCCCAAGAAAATCCCAAGTGCATTCCTCAGGCTTACAATAGAACCTGATTTTCTCCCTCTCTTCATCCTTGTGTGGTGATATGTTAATTAGATCTGGACGACCGTCCTTCTTCTTTCCTTCAGTGAAAGGGGTTCGGACTAGATGTGAGCGAGTCCTTTTTCTGGTACTTGGTCCCCGATAAACTTGCACCTGATCCTTATCCTCCTCACTAGCCACAGCTTTCCCCACATTCTCAACTTCCATCTCTTGCCATTCCTCCTTCGCTGCCTCCTTCTCTTCCTCTTTCATCTCCAGCTCTTGCTCTTCCTCTTTCTTCTCATCTTCTCTCCCTTCCTCTTTCTTATCCTCCTCGCTATGCACGGCTTTCTCCACATACGCAACCTCCATTTCTTGACATTCCTTCCTCTTTCTTATCCTCCTCGCTATGCACGGCTTTCTCCACATACGCAACCTCCATTTCTTGACATTCACCTTTCTCTGCCTCCTTCTCTCCACATACGCAACCTCCATTTCTTGACATTCACCTTTCTCTGCCTCCTTCTCTGTTTGCGCAACAGCCTTGGCAATATGAGAAGCTTCCTTACCAATGTTCGTTACATCGTCATAATAAAAACAAATTCCATCATCACCCATATCACCCCTATCATTAGAATCAAAACTCTTTCTTATTTTCCTCTGTGCATACCCTTTATGCCTATCATTTTGTGACATAAGTTCCCTCACATTTTTCTTCAGGTCTTCGGGGTCAATCAAGTTTTCGATCCCTTCATAGCGCTCCAATTTCTTGTTCAACCTATGTATCTCCTGGGAGCAAGCATCCCATTGAAGGTGCTTGCTACGCTTGACAGCGTGGAGCAATTTCCAATTTATATTGGTCGTATTCCTCCAAAAATGAATTTGCTCTACAGGTGTCAACTTATCTATTTTATCTTCTCTTGAAAAAGCATCAGCGATATGCTGGGACAAAATCTGAAAAGTAAACCATATACCCTTTACCCATATAAATCCACAAGATTAAGCAGAATAGTTATGAAAACCCATAAAAGAAAGTTAACATGAAACAATGCAAATTGAAAATGAATTAATGATAACGATAAAATATTTAACTCAATGTAAATATGTCGTGATGTGTAAAGAGTCATTGCTGCTTACGTAACCCACAGATGAGCTCTTTGGTCTGCCCATCACCTTCTCTTGCTTCCCAGCCTTCTGCTTTTCTTCCTCGTTCATCTTTCTCGGCCTAGTTTGCTCTTTGGTCTGCCCATTACTTCTTTTCTTCTCTTGCTTCCCGGACGTTGCGCTTCTATTTTTCCCAAAGCGAGTGAATTCAATCTTCTTCCTGCTGGGCTCCCTTTGAGGGTATTTTTCACCCCATCCAATGCTGAGTGAAATTGGTTTCTCCTCAAGTTTTATGCTTGCTTTCTTGGCCTTAGAGACGATTGTCTCCATCCTCAGCGATCCAGCCGTCCCTCCGACCCTTACCCAGTTGGTCATCGGAGGCTTCCACCTCAAGTTTAGGGCTGGTTTTTTAATGCCAGTCATCTCAAACTACCAAAGCTGTCAGAATCGAAGGATCAATTGTCAAAATAGTTAACTTGCATAACTCTTTCTTGAACTACAACATACTAAATAGCTAGCCTTCACTTCACTAACCCATGTTAACATTACTGGGTACATGTTACCTTTCACTTATTAATGTTAACTTTAATTTTTATATGTTAAAGTTTATGTTAACATGTTAACTTTCACCTATTAATGTTAACTTTTACTTTTATATGTCAAACTTCATGTTAACATGTTGATTTTAACATGTTAACCTATTAACGTCCAATGTTGTACATGTTTTCTAATGCATGTTACCATGACTCCTATTAACTAGATCAAATGTCAAGCCAGATGATCATGCAACATACAGGGATGAGCGGCATGCATCCAGGTACGTATGTAACCCTTGGCTTCCTCATCCCTTGAACAACAATTTGAATGTCTCTCTTCGTCTTATCAAAAATAAATTTACCCTACGCAATGGTCTTCACTCTTTCGATACTATCTACATATTGAAACAATTGTCTTGGGATGCCTTGAGAGCTGTTGGGGCACCAAATCGTTGCACATTGGTACAATATCTAAAGCAGCACAAAATCCTCAATGTCCTTATTATCAGAGGACTCAACAAGTGTTTCCAGTAACTCCTCGACATATCTCATCATGCTACCAGCTTCTGGTGTAGCCTTGGCCTTTGCCTTTGCCTTTGGCTTGGCCTTTAGCATTTCTTTCTTATCTTCAAAGTATTGCCTCCAAAGTCGGTTGTGAGAGTCTCTATTCCCGTAGATCAGCTCCCCATCAATGGGAAAGCCTGTGTGAGTATGCACCCACTCTTCATCAAATTTCACTGAAAATATAGAATCGCTCTTGGGGTTGGGAAAAGAGAACTCATCAGTTTCGCCAGTATAATGGCTGAGCACATACTCTAGTGCCCGTCGATCGCGTGTTGGGGGACCAAAGAACACATAGTGCTCAAAGTTATAGCCCTTGTAGGCATCCTAATGCCACTTCTTCAGTTTTGGTTGCAGTTTTTGCATGAAGGAACAATATGTTCCAAGACAGGCACTGGGCCTAATATCACCTAAAGCAGCAACTATCCTGGATGAACAACAGTTTACTCTTAACAAGTGGTTCAACTTTAAATTACGTAACAATCAACAGTAAAGGCATTAACATAGTCAAAATCACGTTTTATTAACATGATTAGCTAAAAGTTGACTCTTATCACTCATTTAAAATAATTAAATTCAAAAACCCTCAATTGATTGGGAACTTACTTCTTCTTTGAGATGAACACATCCTCCGGTGAGCGTATCCTCTTGCGCTCTCGATTTTCCTGACTTTTCATGCTCAATAGGGTTTCCATCGCCTCGTTACTCTCCTCATCATCAGAGGATGGCGGAACAGAACCGCTGGCGTGAGATATCAAGGCGGAGGTGGAGGGGGATAAGTTTGGTAGTTCCTCCTGCGCAAGTCGTGCCAACCGACGCCGGTGACGAACGTCCACTTCCATTTGAATCTGGTCTACTTCACCCTTGCGTCGTTTAGGGTTCTTAGCCATTTCTCTTATAATTTTCTTCGGCATTTTCCTTGTGGATTTCCTGGCCGCTAGAGTCAAACTAGGGTTTTCAAATTGGGTTCGCAAGCTGAAGGAGGTTCGAGTTTTTGGGATATTTGTGGGTCTGCAAAGAAAAGAGCGCGAGCGAGAGAAAGAGGGAGGGCAGATTTGGGGGCGAACAGTTACAAGGGTAATTTCGTCTTTAGAGACGAACTGTGCTCTCAGAGTTGTCTGGGAAATGAAAAAGGGGCTGAAACATTATTGAGTTGGGTATTAGGGGCTTGATCACACAAAAAAAAATACAGGGGGCCTAGTCACAACCGGATCTTTTTTTTTTGGCCTTAAAACATTTTTCCCTAGTTTTTTTTAATATATATGTGTGTAACTATATATATAGTCTGGAAAAAAATGTGTAAATCAAGATAACCTGAAAAATATTTTCAACGCTAAGTTAAGAATGCAAAAATTTCATTATTTTTAATTAAAAGTCTAAATTAAGGCTTAAGTAAAGTATACTACTTTAAAAAATTATTTCTTAAGAAATTTATTTGGAGTTATCATAAAAGGTAAACTTGAGTATATCACTAACTAGGAATTAGAATATTTAAAAATCTATCAATTAGATCAATTATTACTTAACTCTATTAATTGGCAAGTTTTGTTTACTTAAAACTAACAAAAAATAAATGCTAAAAAAATATTACTGAAACAAAATACTAGCTAGGAAAATATAAACAAAAAGCTAACTAGCTTACACCCCCATACTCAGATTTTGCAGTGTCCTCAAGGCAAATACTGACAATAATATCCAAAATATCACAGTTTAATAAGTACATGCCGAAATAAAAATCAAAGAATGGGTAAAATAAAAAGAACATCCCTCACTGCTCATCTCCTGGTAGATCGTCATCCACATCATCAGCGACAGCTGCTGAACTTGGTCCCGCCTCATCCTCTCCTGGGAAATCATCTGACTGAAATGGTGTGATAAAACTATGAAGCTCAGGTGGAAGTCCATATGTATTTCCATGTTCTCTTTGTCATCCTCTCGCCAAATATGCCAATGTCTCGGTTGAGTAGCCAATCTGACAATGCATCTCGTGCATCTGACGCTGCATCCTGTGCATCTAAATCTGCATCCTTTCCATACGACTCTGCATCCTATCCATCTTCTCTCGAATGGGGTCATGTGTATCTGACTGGTGCTGAGGAGGCTCTCTACCTGAAGGACCGGACTGATCTCGCCCTGAAATGCTCCTCCTCACAGTCTGATCATTTAGTAACCCCTTCCCTGCTTCTAACCTATCCTCTGCAAATACTGGAGCATAAAATCTATGGCAGAGTCTAGTGATGAAATAGGGGTAAATCTGAGTTCATGATGCAGACTGTGTCTTGACCCAATCCAACACACCCTCCACTGATGAGTGCATCCATACAAATATAATTTTTGCTACATCAAACCGCTGACCAGTGGCTATCCAAAAAAGAAGGAGAATGTCGTGGGGGGTAATAACAGAATATGCAGTGGTGGGTTTCAAATCAAAGTGCAGGAAAAGATTAAGTAATCTGTATTTTGGTTTGAGATTTCCTGAACCGAAATTAGATGTAAAGATCCTCCCACACAAGGTTGTAGACATGTTATTGTATTCTGATGTACCAGGCTGTAATGTGGAGGCTAAGTGGAAGTAATCTGGTACATCAGTGGGTGGTTCTGCAAGATCAAGGGTAGCACAGATAGTGGAAAGATCGAAAACAACCCTAACACCCCTCACTATAGAAAAAGCTAAAAATTCTCTATCTGGATCAATTTCCCATCCAGAATAGAACTCATGGACTAATGAAATATTTGCTTTCTCTAGGGGTTTAGTCATCATGCTCCTAAGACCTACTGCAGTTAACATGGTGATTGTGGATTGATGTCTGTAAAACACTCATCTGAAAACCTCTCAAAATGAACATTAAGACCCACAATTCTGGCCAAAATTATGGGTCTATCTATATCGGTATTAAAAGGATCTTGAGAGGATGATGAACTTGCTCGGGATTTCTTTCTCGGGGGCATCTACAAAGAAAAAAAAAACATTTTAATAACAAAATCCCAAGTTTTTTTTAAAAAATTAGCTATAAATTGTTCAATATGAGTTAATTTCAAGTTATCAAAATTTCGTTTTAACAAAAAAAATCCTCAAAATTATTCTTTTAGAACGAAAAATATCAAAATTTTGATAACTTGATCAGTGAAGCATACATGTTGATATGACAATTATAAGCTAAACCTTATAAATGTTGAATAAAACATTCTCAATTATCCAATACAAATTTTCGAATGTGAGAAGTACCCAATTTTAACTTTTATTTGACCAATTACTCATATTTCATAAGTTGAACTGTGAATGTTTGAATTTTCAAAATTTGCACAAAACATCCCAAATTCAAATTTCAACTGGAATTTATTGGTAAAATACCCAAGTTGAATGTCTGAAAGTTTTCAGTTTGGCACAAAACATCCCAAAGTCCAATTTCATATTTTTCATGAAACCCCCAAGAAATTTTGGATTTGCATAAAACACCCTGTTTTTGAAATTTTCGATTTTTACACAAACTATTCCCAATTTTTTTTAGATTTTTGTACAAGATATCCTCAATTGAATTCCAAGTTCAAATTTTTGTGTTTTTGCACAAAACCCCCTAAGAAATTTTTGGATTTTGTATAAACCCCCTAAATTTTCGGATTTTGGACAAAATCCCCAATTATACCCTTAATTTGTCAAATTGATCAATTTTTATCATGAATCAACACCAAACTATGATAATAATCCAAAACTATTCATGATTCATCCACTAGATCATCCATGTATTCATTCAAAAATTAAAAAAATGAAATTACAAGATCAAGTTAGAAAATATACCTTGGGGAGATGAGGAAGAAGCCCAAGAAATTGAAGAAAAATCCCTCCAAGTGGTCTTGATTCTATATAAGTTTGATGGGTGAAATTAGGGTTTTAGAAAGGGGGAAATCGGGTTTTGGGGAGATGGAATGAAAGAGAAGGAAGTTGAAGGGTTTTTATTCCAATAGCCAGCGCATCGATGTTAGCATCGATACGGGCATCGATGATGGGCATCGATGCCAACATCGATGCCCAAATTTCTGGCGTTTGGGCCAGCCGACCCAAATACGATTTTTCTTCAATTTCTTTTTTCTTTTTTTTCTTTCTTATGGGCTAGTGAATATGGGCCGAATTTTTGTTGTTTTTTTTAAAGTGAAAGACAAAAATGTGTATATTTTATATATATATATTTATTTATTAAGTGAAAAACAACGCTCATCTCTCTGAGCCGCCGCTTTCTCCTCCGACAAGATCAGCCCTCCTCCGACGAGATCAGCGCTCCTCTCAATCTCTCACATTTCCCCAAATCTGTGCATCCTCCTCCGACGAGATCAGCCCTCTGAGCCGCCGTTTTCTCGAACGTCGTGATGCTGATCTCGCCGTCATCACTCTCGTCGTCATCCTCCCTCGGACTCGTCCTCATCCTCCCTCGGTCTCGTCGTCGTGCTGCTGATCTCGTCGTTGTGCTGCTGATCTCGCCATCGATCTGGTGCTGATCTCGCCGTTGATATGGTGCTGATATCGCCGTCGATCTGGTGCTGATCTCGTCGTCTTGAGCCAGAGTTCGTGAGCCAGATCCGCTCATCCTTCTCCGTCCTCCTCCCTCTGAGCTATCCTCTCTCAGGTGAAATCCCATCCCAATAAAAACCCAATAATAATTCCTGTTAGTTGGATTGAGTTAGTTGTTTGATAACAAGTCCGTCATCATAGTTAATCAAATTTCTGCTACAATAGATTTTTGTTCTTGGTTCATAGTTAATCAAATTTCTGTTAATAGATTTTTGTTCTTGGTTCATAGTTAATCAAATTTCTGTTAGTTGTTTACAACAAGTTCGTCATCATAGTTAATCAAATTTCTGCTACAAATAATTATATGAAGTTAAGTAATGATTTGGATAATAACCCCATGAGAATTTATAGTCTATAACAGTGAATTAGCTAAGTTAATCAAATTTCTGCTACAAATAGATTTTGTTCTTAGTTTATATTTATAGTCTATAACAGTGAATTTGCTAATGAAAAATTATCTGCGTGAAAGTTAATCAAATTGTTTATATTTATAGTCTATAACAGTGAATTTGCTAATGAAAAATTATCTGCGTGAAAGTTAATCAAATTTCTGCGTGAAAACAACAAATTAATAAGATAGACTTTGAATGCAAAGTGGGTTTTTGCAACTATTTTTCCCCAATGAATTAATAAGCTAAGTTTGTATTTCTAACCACAATAGAAATACTAAGTTTGTTTTTATTGAATTTATTTTCTTCTTTAGGAGTTCAATGGAGTCAGAGAATTCAACTACTGTAGAGTTCGGAATGAGAGAATCAAGTGTTATTGGAAGTGAAATTGCGGCCAATACTGTAAATCATCCTAAACCACTACTTGGAATGAAGTTTAATAGTTATGAAGAAGCTTATAATTATTATAACTCTTATGCATTGTTGATGGGTTTTGGAATAAGGAAGAGCACGGTAAATTACTCTCGCAAGACTAGAGAAGTGGTAGACAGAAAGTTTGTTTGTGATAAAGGAGGGCTATAAATCTAATAGACAAGATAGAGATCTCTCTTCGGCGAGAGACCCGAGTGGGATGTAAGGCAATGATGCGAGTTAAATTAATGGAGGACAAATCGTGGGAGGTCACGGGGTTTGTTGAAGAACATATAAATCATGTGTTGAGTAGTCCAGACAAAGCAAAAATGCACAGAGCACATCAATAATTTCATAAAACTCAAAGATGTAAAAAACTTATTGATAGTCTGCGAGAAGAAGGTATGCCTCCTTCCACTATTTCTCGCGTTATCAATGCAACCAATGGAAGAGACGGTGAACTTGTGACATCACAACAGTGCATTGATCATATCAGAACCCAAAGAGTCAACAATATTGGTCATGAATGCATATCTATCATTCGACATTTTCAGAGTATGACAGCGAATGATCCAGAATTTTATTTTGCAATAGAAGTAGACAGTAGTGGACAAATGAGGAGTTTTTTTGGGCTGATGGAAGATCAAGAGCATCTTATTTGCAATTCAGTGATGTTATTGTCTTTGATGTGACATACAGAACTAATAAGTTCAGTCTTCCATTTGCTCCATTTACTGGTGTAAATCACCACAGGCAGTCTACTTTACTTGGTTGTGCATTATTAGCCGAAGAACAGGAAGATACCTTTGTGTGGTTATTTCAAGAATGACTGAAATGCATGCATGGCATTGAACCAGGTGCTATTTTAACAGATCAGGATAGAGCAATGTGTAATGCTATTCACTCAGTGTTTCTAACGACAAGACACCGTTATTGCTATTGGCACATGCAAAAGCACATTATGGATCATTTGCCTACTTTGGGGTCTCGTTATGGTGAACAGTTTCAAAGGTATTGGGGCTTGTGGTATAATAGTTCTTCAATTGAACAATGTGAAGGATATTGGGTTGAGATGAAAGAGAAGTTTGATATAAATGAAGAAGGGGAGGGATGGTTGCAAACAGTTTACAAATGCAGAGAACACTGGGTGCCGTGTTATCTGAAGGACACTTTTTTTGCTGGAATGAGATCGAGCCAAAGGAGTGAAAGTATTAATGCATTTTTTGATGGGTATGTTAACTCACAGACTCAGTTACACGAGTTTGTGACACAATATGAAAAAGCAGTAACTCATCGCTTAAGTGAAGCCCATGAAGATTTTAATTTTTTGCTGGAATGAGATCGAGCCAAAGGAGTGAAAGTATTAATGCATTTTTTGATGGGTATGTTAACTCACAGACTCAGTTACACGAGTTTGTGACACAATATGAAAAAGCAGTAACTCATCGTCGCTTAAGTGAAGCCCATGAAGATTTTAAGAGTCTGAACACAAAGCCGGTTATGCTCCTTGGACATCCAATTGAGATCCAAGCTGGAGAAATGTATACACGCAATATGTTTGATGTGTTCCATACTGAATTCAAAGGATTTGGTACAGAGTTCTGTGAAGAATTGAGAAAAGATGGGGACATTGTTGAATACAAGATCTGTAAGTTTACAGATAGAGAAAAATGGGAGGTGGTTACTTATGAACAATCTAGTCATATTCAGTTCTGTTGCACTTGTGCTTTGTTTGAAACTAATGGTGTTGTATGTAGACATATATTGTCGCTAATGATAGCTATGCAGATGGATTCATTACCCGACCATTACATCCTACACCGTTGGACTATACATGCTCGACATCGTAACATTGGGGTTGGTAATATTATATTTGGAAGAAACATCACACGCTGTGAAGAGAAGATTAATTTATTGAAATCTTGGGCTTTAAGAGCAAAATTCAATAATGTGCTCGAGCTTGCATTTGCTTCAGAAGAGAAGATGCAAAAACTAGATGATGTGCTAACAAATTTCATAGAATCACTGGAAGAAGAAATTGGAGAAACTCAATATCAAATGATGGATATTCCTCAAATTTCCGCACCCATCTCACATACAATGGAGCACATTCCTCATATTACAGTTCGTGATCCTGATAGACCTGCAAGGACTAAAGGTCGTCCACACAATGCTACTAGAATCCAATCAGGTTTAGAACAAGCACAAGAAAAGAAAGAAAGGAAGAAACGTATATGTAGCAAATGTGGTGAACTCGGGCATTATAGAACTAGCTGTAAAGTCAACTTGCCAATGTACAATTAATATTTTTTCATGAAACTTTTTCTGTTTGATTAAATTCTCGGTAATGATTATTTTGTAATTTGATTTACAGCTCAATTCTCGGTAATGATTAAAATTTTCTCGGTAATGAAGGGCTCAATATTTTTGAGGTAATGATTTGCAGCATATGTTTACACATATGTGAAGAGCTGAATATAGTTTAATACGCTCAATTCTCGGTAATGATTAAAATTTCTTCTCTTTTATGCAGCTATCTTGTAAAATCCGAGTGAATATATAGCATCAATGGTGGCTGGTTGGAACACAAGTTGAGCATTCTCTTTTATGCAGCTATCTTGTAATGTGATTTGAGCTTATATTCAGCTACTTTGGTTGTAACTTTGGAGGTTAAGTCTGTCTTTGATGAAACTCTGTTTGATGTTGTAACTCATGATGTAACTCTGTTTGATGCTTGTAGCTTTGCTGTGGCTTATATTCAGCTACTTTGGTTGTAGCTCAATTCTCTTTTATGCAGCTATCTTGTAATATGATTTGAGCTTATATGCAGCTATCTTGTAATGATTATTCAGCTACTTTGGTTGCATATGTTTCTTGTGATTTGAGCTTATATGATTTGCAGCTCAATCCTGGTGTTTCAGCAGGGTTTTAGAAGCATTTGGAAGTTGTTCTGTGAAAAGCAGAAGCAATAATATTTTGTAAGGGACTGACCGTTTTTTTTTTTTGTTGTTGTGAAATTAATCACAAGGCTGATTATGGCCAAAGCTGTGAATATTTGAGATGTAATCCAATTCCAGTCATAATAAGTTTGAAAGCAAAAGCATCGTATGGTATAATGAAGTTATACCATACCCCCATATCATTAAGGGTGAGAATGTGTGATGCTGGGACTTGAAGCATACTTGAGATTCCAGTGCCTCGATCATGTCAAAACTAGAAGGCTGGGCTCTCAATAAGCTCTCAGGACGTTTAGCATCTACAAAATCCTGGGAATGGCTTCAACCGGAAACAAAATGCTGCATGATCATTCCTTCACTAAGATCCTCATGCTTGAAAGAACCTGTGTTCTAACTACAAATATTGATAGTAAACAACTGACCAAATACATGGTTTCGTTGAACATCGGACATTTGACAGTCTCCCCATGAAAAAGATACATGGTTTCAGCCCCACTATTCAATCTTACTTCCACATCAACCAAAATTTTAACTTTAAACTGCATCAAGTAGGACAAAACCAAACATCAATTTCGCCAGGAAACAACAAAAACCATCAAAATGGTCTCACCTGAACGAGTCCAGACTTTGCGAGTATAAAACAAATTACTATTCTAATTTGTCTGAAGATACAAATCCAGAACACCAGAAGTTCTCATCAACATACACTTCCACAAAGAAGGATAATACATTCTTACACTCTACTTAGCACAAATCCAATAAAAATACCAAATCCAATAAAAATACCAAATAAAAGAGCAAATACAACAAGCTTTAACAAATCCATAATATCAATCTCAATCTTTCTCTTTTCCCGCAATTCTACACTTGACACGGCTCTTGAAACTTGCGGCCTCACGTTCGACAGCTTTGTTTGAACAAGCCCTGTCTTTGAACCTTCAAACTCCTCTTCATCAGATACTCATTTGAAGAATCCACAATTACTCACTTTCCAATTAGCGCATCCCAAAAACAATCGACCATGGTTCGTCTTAGTTCCAGATCTAGAGAGTATAGCCCTCCTTCCACAATGACACAACAGTCCATGACGATTGCTTGAAGATGACTCCATGATTCACGGCTACAGACACAAAAGTTTGCATATTCATCGCAATTGAAAAATAATAATTGGCAAAAAAATTAAACTACAAGGGTCTGTCCCTTTCTCTTGCTTGGAATTCTAACCGTGATCAATGACTAACGAAGCGAACATTTCACTTTTCTCACAGCAAGTCACAGCATACCCAGTAGAACAAAATCAAAACTTGGCCCCTTTCAAAAGTTACCAACTTTAACTATCATATAACGTAAATTTTGATCAGCCAGAATCATTATTCTCGGTCCTCTTGCTCTCTCTTCACCACTGAATCTTCTCTTTGATAATAGCACGTCTCTCTCCTCTCAATTCAAAAATTTTCACTCTTCTTAGCAATATTTCGTAGTGGAAACTATTACAAGGACTCTGATATTAATAAAATAATAATAATTTTGTATTTGAAGAATGTGACATGATAATGAACATTTCAGGAAACATATATCAAAGATAAACTTTGCCAGAAACTAATATCTGAGAACGACATTATAGGAACAAAAAAACAACTGACATAGTCCTCGTAATACTTCAGTAACCACCAATGAATTTATGAACCTAGTTATCTAACCACTAACTCAATCCAAAACCACTACATAATCCATCAAATAATTAAAATAAGCAGATCAATGTAAAGAATATTGGTCGATGAGAGAAAGACCAGGTTTCATAAGAGAAAGACCTTGTTATCAAACAACTAACTCAATCCAACTAACAGGAATTATTATTGGGTTTTTATTGGGATGGGATTTCACCTGAGAGAGGATAGCTCAGAGGGAGGAGGACGTAGGAGGATGAGCAGATCTGGCTCACGAACTCTGGCTCAGGACGACGAGATCAGCACCAGATCAACGACGAGATCAGCTCGATGGCGAGATCAGCACCAGATCGACGACGAGATCATCAGCACGACGACGAGAGTGATGACGACGAGACCGAGGGAGGATGAGGACGAGTCCGAGGGAGGATGACGACAAGAGTGATGATGGCGAGATCAGCAGCACGACGTTCGAGAAAGCGGCGGCTCAGAGGGCTGATCTCGTCGGAGGAGGATGCACAGATTTGGGGAAATGTGAGAGATTGAGAGGAGGGCTGATCTCGTCGGAGGAGGGCTGATCTCGTCTATATTTCCTTTTTTTATTTTTATTAATTTTTTCTTATTTTTTTACAAAAAATATGGTTCATAGAGAATCAACACCTCCTCTCCGAGTGTAGAAAATTCTAAAAATGATTTTAGACGTTGACCATTAATTTTGAAAATATCACTATTTTTAGGATTTTTTATCTCGACGGCCCCATGTGAGAAAACTTGTTTTACAATAAATGGACCTGTCCATCTTGATCTCAATTTCCCAGGAAAAAGATGTAATTTTGAATTGTACAATAAAACTTTTATCTTGGAGAGAAATTTTTTCGTAAAATTGATTTGTCATGAAAAATCTTGATTTTTTCTTTGTAAATTTTTGAGTTTATGTATGCATCATTTCGAATTTCTTCCAACTCATTTATTTGGAGCAATCTGTTCTTACATGCCAAATTCTGAGTCAAAATTCAACTGTTTTATCGCACATATTGCTCGATGCTCCAACTCTACTGGTAGGTGACAAGCTTTCCCAAACACCAGTTTGTATGGTGACATCCCCAAATTGGTTTTGAAAGCTGTTCTATATGCCCACAGAGCATCACATAATTTTACAGACCAATCTTTTCTGTTATGATTAACTATTTTTTTTAAGATTTGTTTGATCTGCCTGTTTGTGACCTCTACTTGACCACTGGTTTGGGGGTGATAAAAAGTCAACAATTTGTGTGTGATTGAATATTTTCTCATCAAAGCTTCAAAAGAACGGTTACAAAAATATGTACCGTTGTCGACAATTTGTGTGTGATTGAATATTTTCGACGAAGATGATGAAGACGGAGGCGTGATTGATTATTTTCGACGAAGACGATGAAGACGGAGGCGGAGACGAAGAAAACGAAGACGAAGTCGCCGAAGACGATTCAAAGGGTTTCGAAAGGGTTGTCGGCGGCGGCGGCCTTGAGAGGAAGAGGGTTCGAAACGGAGAAAGTTGGTTGCGGACGACGAGGGTTTCGATAATAGCGCTCAGAAAGGGATTGTGGGAATAGTACAGTTTTAAATTGAGAAGGATAATTTGGGAATGCAGTTATATGGGTATTGGGTCTGTACACTTTTGGGAGTTAGTTACTTTTATTTTTTTTTATAAGGGCTTTGGGTTATGGTTCTTGGGCTGGGAGTGAGAGTGAGGATGCATGGCCCAATTATATTTAGTTCCTCCAAGCAATTTTCCCTAAAATGATAGTTCTGCAGAGTGAGGATGCATGGCCCAATTATATTTAGTTCCTCCAAGCAATTTTCCCTAAAATGATAGTTCTGCTCTGCCCTGCTTGATTAATTTGACATATTATTCAAACTTATGAATTTTAGAAGCAGTAGTGCTGCCACGCGAGTAAGTAACTTATGGGTAAATTTATCCCCAATGTGGCATGATTTTTAGTTTTATACAGGGTTCTCATGTTTTGAGCATGATGTTGTCACAGCGACCAATCTAAAATTATTATATCTCAACAAGTAAATCAACCTAAAGCGTTACGAATGAGAACCCAGTCACATAAATTCACATGAGAAACATCAGGAAACTACATAAAACATAAACATATGAACTGACTGCGCGCGGCAAAAATGTACCATTGAAAATTCCAAAGAATAATCACGTTAACTACTCCTACCATGGTTGAGTTCCAAAATTGGCAATCTAATGCAGTATTCTAATATTCTAATTAAATAAAAATTTATAAAGGAGTTAGAAATGATGGAGGATTTTAAATACCGGACTCATATTCTCAGAGAGCGAGAATAAGTGTCAATATTGCTCCTGCCAATAAAACGTTCTAATGAAACAATAAAACTAATTTCTAAAAGGAAATATATCTAAATTAACCTAATAATTAAGGGTTTCTTCAAGCAACAACAATTTCTCAGTTAAAACCTCTCACCTGATAATTTCCAATACCTCCCAACCCAGCGTAAGCATCTGTTGCTACTGCCTCCGTCCTCTTCATCGTCGTCGTCCTTCATATCATCACCGGTGAGCTCGTCAAGGGTCGGGGTTGGGTTCTTATTTCCCCCAATCTGATGGGTAATCTGGAGGAAGGAGAATATATGATGATTTTTGGATAGTGGGGAGCTAATAAATGTAGACTGCACGTGAAAGGCCCTCTTTATACCCAAATAAATTAATTAATTAATTAAAATAAAACTAAAATAAAAAAAGTGCACATGAGATAGTAGCATTATTGTGCCTCGTTTAACGCCCCGTGTGATGTGATGCCAATGTTTAATGCCCACACAAGGGAATCCGGTTCATTAGCTTATTGGGTCATTGTCTTGTTAGATATTTGTCCCCTAAATCTAGTATAGTTTGAGATTAGCCCTTCTGATCGTTGAAACTTCTACAAGGACCTCCAGTTTTCATAGTTTACTTTGAAACTAGTTGTGAACATCATGCAAAGCACGACATATCATTTTTCTTTCTGCTACAGTAATCTTGATTTTTAATGCTATAGTAATGTTTTTAAACTTTTTGTTGCTACAGTTCCCGGCGCTGCTACAAATTTCTAAGATGCTACAGTATCCGCGTGTGCTACAACGATTTTTTTAAAATTGTCCCGGCGCTGCTACAAATTTCTAAGATGCTACAGTATCCGCGTGTGCTACAACGATTTTTTTAAAATTGCTATTTCATGTTGCTACAGTAGTATTACTGTAGTATTTACTGTAACATGAATAGTAAATTTTGGGTCCTCCCATTTATATAGAGGAGTAGATTAGTTCATCCATTAAGACCATAGGTAGCAAGTAGAGCTAGGGGCTGTTTGGTGGAAAATTTGTAATAAGAAAAATAATAAAAGAATCGTATTTGATTTATTCTCTCTAACTACTTAGAAAAAGAATGATTACAACCCTCTCAATCTCAATTATAATTGGATTTCCTGATTACAAAAGAGAGGAGAATGATATGGATTCTCCACTTTGTTTAATTCTGGGTTCTTCACAGTGGCGATGGAGTGCCTCCCTCGAATGCTCGTGTCGAGTTTGCTCTCCGTTGACGATCCGCACGTGTTGATTCACTGGAACGGTATCTCCTCCTCACGATTTGACGTTTGTGGAGAACTTGCAAGGCAAGTTTGAAACTCTTAATGAGTTGATAACTCTGAACGAGTTTGAAACTCTATGGAAGAGTTGATTTAACCGAAAGTCGGTTATAAGCCAAGGATGAAGAAGCTCCTATTGCCGATCTCCAAAGCTCCAGCTGAAGGATGAATGATCTTCTTTGCTGCCAAGCCCTCAGGATCGAAAGATCAAAGAGGAGGTGCCCTTTGCTGCACTTCAGATCCGAAAATGTTCAAGGATCCCAAGATAATCCGCCAGCCCTTCAGACCTTCAACTCAGTTGAGTTTTTTTTCGTTTTTATATGGGATTAAGGGGGTGTAACCGCTCCTTAATTCACTCCTAAGTGGGGTGTAACCGTCCCCAAATCGTGGGAAACGATTTTGGAACCGTTCATCTCATGTTGAATGAGTCAAACAACACCCAAGTTGGCGTTCAGGATCCTAACTCCGCGTTTTAGAGTGGAGACGCGGAGTTGGGCACCTGCTGGATGTTGAAAAACGCGAGGGTCGCCCGCGTTTTGTTTGCTGAGGGTTGGAAATGCGGGGGTCATCTGGGTTTCAAGAACTAAAACGCGAAGGTGAATTCCGCGTTTTAGACGGAGCTAATTACTTATAGCTTCTTCTGTAGAGCGTTGTAAAGACCATTGTTGAGTGATCTTCGCCTTGGCTGCTCGAAAATATGAGAGTTGTCAGATTGTAACTCCCGATGTTGATTGTCAAAGCTGTTGATTAGAGATTTCATTGATTGTTGTGAAGATCGTCAGATTGTAACCTTCATCGATCTACGTGAAAGTCATCAAATTGTAACATTCTAGAACTCGTCAGATTGTAACTTTCATCATCGGTGTTTGATGGAAATAAGCTATCTGTAGTAATTTTTAGACAGCCTACAGGGGCTAGTTTGGAATGACTTATGAGAATTGAGTTACATAATGGCAGTTTTATGAATTAAGGGACTAGATCTAAAATAGATACAAGACTTCATTTCCTAATAGTCATTTCAATGGTTTAAATAATTTATTTAGGAATATCAAAGATTTGATGAACTAATATTAAATAGTTTGGAATGACTTACGAGAACTGAGTTACATAATGGCAGTTTCATGAATTAAGGGACTAGATCTAAAATAGCTACAGGACTTAATTTTCTAATTAGAGCCATTTCAATGATTTAAATGATTTATTTAGGAATACCAAAGATATGATGGACTAATATGTAACAAGTACTATTGAGGAGTACAGGTAACTATTGCAGGCTTATGTGAAGAATCTGGTCAGAGGCTTTGAATGAATCCAGAGGACGAGTGAGTTTTCGTATCAAACTTTATAGGGAGGGGAGTTGTCACAGTCAGAGACTTCTGGAAAATGTTTCTTTTATTTTTCTGTATTTTAATTGATGAAATTTTCTCACAAAATATAAGGCTTAAAGATGGTTCAAATGTAGAACCTTTGAGTAGAGAGCAAACCTATCTAACCATCACGGTGGACCCTGGATGATTATTTAATAAGTTCACTTGATTTAGAGTATGGTTAATTGCATAGATAAATATTAGTCTCATTCTTTCACTATTGAGAGACTTCAATTTTTAAGAAGCTACTCTACAAATGTTTCGTTTCAAATTTGATCTTTATTGTATTCAATTTCTTAGGAGTTACTCCGCAAAGCTTGTTCGGTATAGTGTATGTTTTGAAAGTTGTTTGTCTTAAAATTAAATCAAATTTCTTCATCAAAAGGCCCCATCAGCAAATTAAATGGTTTCCTCCGGTATTTGCTCCTCCTTAAAAAAAGAACAGCGCATGCATTATCTACCGCAATACATTTCCTTAAGATACAAATTGCAAGAATATTACATCAATGTATAAACTATCATGGACTACTACAATGTATTTCTTTGAGATACAAATTAGTGGGGGGTTGTTACTTTAAGAGGAGAAGAGATTGGAATTTGTTTTGAGGGGGCTCTGGTAATGGGTTTTGAGGTTGTTTTTTCTGTGTTGTGTCTTCTCAAAGAGAATATTGCACTATAATGTGTTTTTTCTGTGTTGTTTTTTCTATTTTGAGGTTATTGTAGAACCTTATTTCCAATCCTTTCTTCATTAAGCTGGGAACAGAGATCAAGTTACGATGCATTCCTGACGCATAAAATATATCTTTGAAGATAAAAATATTATCCTCAGGATCTAATCTATACGAACCAATATCTCCTACATTGAGATAGGTATTGTTTCACATATAGATACTTGTTCTCCTTTCTTCGGATCGGTAAATTCTGTGATTCCATTCTTATCCTTTGCGATATTTGTGGTCGCACTGGAGTCGATTCACCAACCACTAATATCTGTTATCATAGCATTGCATTCCGTCACACCGACGAATTCTCTTTTGCTAATACCTCTTTGTTCCAGATGCTTATAGCCTCCCTTATTCTCCTGTTTTTCACCTTGTGGGCAAGTGAACTTGAAATACCTGAACTTTCCATTATTGTAGCAGGCTCCGTGAGGTACTTTCTTTCTCTTGAACTGCTCTGATTTCGTTCCTAACTTTCCATTATTGTAGCAGGCTCCGTGAGGTACTTTCTTTCTCTTGAACTGCTCTGATTTCGTTCCTCGTGGTTGTGGTTTTACTGGGACCTGGGGTTTTTTCACTTCCAGCATTATGCCTCTGGGGGACAAAATTCATCTCCTGCTGCACCATGTTCAGTTCTTGCTCTTTCCTACTGGCTATTAAGTCTTGTTCTATCGCTAGGTGCATAGGAAGATCAGTGACAGATTTTAATGGCAGGGTTCATTCTTAATGTGGTGGCAGCTATAACTAAGGAAGGAAGTGGGTTATTCAATATAGTTGCCACCTACATTCTCCCCGGGATTTCGGTCCCAGCAGTGTATAAGTTGTTAGCCATGATAATTATCTTATTGGTATGCTCTACGATATTGTCTCCATCTTGCAAATAACAAGAATTATATTTTATGCAAGAGGAGTTGAATGTTTACTTCTGAGGTGGTGTCTGTGTCTTGTTTTTCTTTTATAGCATTCCACATGTCCATGGAAATCTCATAAGTTGTAATAACTTTGATTAAGTTAGCTTCCATGAACATGAGCATTAGGCTTTTTGTATTTTTATCTTTAGACTTTCACTGTTCATCCCTTTCTTTTCTTCAGTGTAGATTTATCAGTAAGGGTTGGAGCAATGATTTCGATTATATCATCAATATTATCATGAAGAAGAGCATATCCTATATTTCTATGTTACATATCATAATTACTGCAATTAAATTTGTTAAATTTTTCTAGTTCTGATAGAACAAGTTTACTAGCCATTTGGTGGAGAACTAAAACTAATTTTCCAATTAAAAATAAAATTAGATATATGTACTACTAATTAATGATAAGATTATATATATATATATATATATATATATATATATATATATAACTAGTATATAATATATAATATGTAAAACTTATGTCGAACTACAGAGTAGATGGTCCACCAACAGTTTATATATATATACCTAAGTAAAAGCTTATGTCAACTTAAGTTGATAGGTCGCTACCCAAAGTTTAATCGCATTGCATGTTACGCTAGGGATCCATGCAAGTTATGAATCAAGGGATAATAAACTCTTGGTGGACATGCCAAACTTAAGTTGAACAATAAGTCTTCTACTATATAATATATTAATATATATATGATAATCATATATATGATATATATATACTATATATATAGTATATATATATATATATATATATATAATATATAATATAAGTATATCATATATAATATATACACAATGTCGAATTATAAAAATAAAAGAAAATACCACCCATTAAAAAATAAACCGGATTCTTGTGAGTTGAAAAAAGAAACTCCAATTAGAGGGAGATCGTCACTTAGTGGTCTTGACTGAAGAATCACTTGTCGACGTTTTGGTGTCGTCTCTGATCACAATGAGGTTGAAGTTGATAATTAATGGGTTTTCTGTACGGATGTGTGGAAAAGCAGTAAATCAGGTTGAGATCAGTAATTGAAAGTGCAATTGTCTGAACCTTGTTGCCGAACCGGGATATTGAAGTAACAAATTGGGTCTTATTTGAAAAGGCTTTTACGAAGAGAGACTCTCAAAAAAAAATGAATAATAAAAAATGACTATAGAGTAAGTCACACGCAACGGTCCAAAAAATAAAAACTTGGTTTGAGGAGTAGATCACGTGGGCTGGTTAACTAGGTTGTAGGCTTTGACTTCAAAACTCGAGGGAAAAAAGGCTATGACAAACTTCCACCAAACTTGGTTTTTGAATAAAAATAATTATTGTACAAGAGAAAAGCAGAGATGCACTGCGTAGTGGGCAAAAAATTAGAAAAGAAAGAAAGAGAGACGCAGCTCGAGGAACAGTCTTGGGCAAAGTTTTGATGGGATTGGACTTTATTTTTTTGTGGGGAGGATAGGAGAGGAACATATTTCTATAGCTGAGCTCTGATACCAATGTTACTTGGGTGGCATTAGGGGCACACCCCCAACTACACCTCCTTTCATTTGCTACAGTGCATCGGGTCTCACATGTGATTTTAAAATTTTAAAATCACATGTGGGTCCCGATGTACTGTAGCAAATGAGAGGGGGTGTGGTTGGAGGTGTGGTTAAGGGTGTGCCCCTACCATTTTCCATGTTACTTTATGAACATAGGAGAAGAAATTAGAATTTGTTTTGACGGGGCTTCCATAAAAGCTCGTTTGTTTGCAAAAATTGGAGGGAGAAAGCGGTGGAAAGCCTGCAAAAGTTCTGATTTTTTCAAAATTTTTACTGGCTTTGTCCCTCTAAATTTTGCATCCAAACGGGCCCTTAGAGGTTGTTTTTTCTGTATCGTGTTTTCTCAAAGAGAACACTATACTATATATATAGAGGCTACACCATTATCTCCACCCCTCGAAAACTGCTTCGGAGAGATATTCTCTCAACAACCTCTTGTCCAATATTCTCTCAACAATGTTGAGAAATTTAATGTTTGAATTGGTCACCCATTGAATGGGTAAAAATTACAGGGGTGACCCCACAAAGCCATTAAGAAATTACCTTTTTTTTTTAATATCGTAGTATGTTTGTTAGATTAATATGAAAATATAAACTTTAATTTTTTTTGCAGAGATATGTCCTGACAACTAGCAGAATATAGTAAAGGCCACATTCTACAACGTAGGGTATTAAAGTGGGACAAATTTTCAAAACCGACCCTTTTGAGTTTTTTTTTGCAAAAAACGACCGGTTTTCAAAATATTTGTAAAAACCGACGTGTTTTCAGCCCAGGCGCTGAAAACGGGTCGGTTTCTGTAAATAATTTTCCGAAACTTCACGGGAGTTGAACTCCCGTGAAGATTTACAGACTTTTAAACTTCACGGAAGTTCAACTCCCGTGAAGTTTAATTTCCTAAAAAACTTCACGGGAGTTGAACTCCCGTGAAGTTTGATTAACTGGGAAAAAAGGTAGCATCATCGTTAGGTGAAGTTGCCTCAAGAAATTCACCTTCTTCACTCGAAAGCATCTCCCGTGTAGAATCATCGTCAATTTCTTCTTTTTTTACCTCAACCACATTATCTGCACCGTCAATTGCTTTACCCAAGAACGCACCGGCTCTTTGGACATCATCCCCATCATTTTCTTCAATAGTAATCGAACCGGCTTCTTCCGCTTTTGCCTCAGTCTCGACCTCATGTTGATCTTTGTCACGCCCCGCTTCCCAAAATACCCAGGAATCGGGACGTGAACAAGCCCACGACGTATTAGATTAAGAAGAAATATGCGCTAACTTTTTTTTCTCCTTTTATTTTCTTCTCAATCCAATACGCTGAACGTCTGGAAATAAATACAATGCGAAGTCACATGTCCCCGATCACAATCAGCAAGAATATAATAGACAAACTCTGAATAAAAAATATCATATTACAAATGGGATATCATCCAAGACATAAAAATATGGGAAAAACATGCCCTTATACAAAACTGAACAAATGAATATTGGAGAGATACAAAATACATCGATCAATAGAAAAAGAAAGAACTACAAAAGTAAACTGGAACCATCAAAGAATAGGCTTCGACTCCTTCTTCTGCTCCGTCTACAAGGCACTCCTGTTGAGAATCTTCTGACTCCTACTGAACCTGTTCTTCCTCTAAGTCTGACGTACATCAGAGAAAACAGGTGTACGTCAGCGTGTATGGCACACGGCAATACCCGACCCCACAAAGAAAATAGAATGAACGGAAATCCAATGCGAAAAACGATACGATAACAGAAACAACAAAAGAACGTACAACTAAAATCCACAAATCAACATAAAAAAACTACTAAATCATGATAACATAAAGCATCCAGAATCGATCAGGTAACGAGATCATATAGCTAGCGATCAGTTTAATCATCCCAGTCACAAAGTCATACAACTAGATGGAATTAATACTTAAAAATCTATAACTCGAGACGTAGTACGTCGAGCAAAATAATCCAAACAAGGAAACCCTCATGTATATACCATATGTCTCAAATTGAAGATAATTAAATAATAATCCCGATCTATGTATGGAAGGGAGTACAACTGGTCTACATCTCACAAGAATCCATAAATCCTAACCAAGGTGACGACACCGAATCACCTTGACTCAACAAACCAACCACAGTGGCGACATCGATCCACTGGTAACAAGTCATGTATCTAGCCATCCTATAACAGGTCACTGGTTCACATCTCACACAGAGTCAACGCTCATATCATCGGATAACTGACTGTTCGCATATCCCCACGTGCATCCAATCAAATAAATTCATGAACCAAAGTAGCGACACCGATCTACTTTGACCCAACCAATCAGCCCCCAGTGGCGACACCGATCCACTGTGACTCAACATACCAACCCCAGTGGCGACACCGATCCACTGGTACGAACCTAGAAGATATATCAACAGTCTTATCCAATTACATGAACAATGACTTCCCCATCCCAACTCTTCTCGCTTTTCTAAGACAACAACACACGGGTCTCTGGGTCTTACTCACGTCACACAGGTCATTCTAGTCATAAACTACTAACGATTCTTAATACAATCAGGAACAATAAAAGCAGACATGTCAAATACAGTAAAATAACCACAAACATGAAATGTAATCATGAATCAGCAACTACGTACTTCAGAAAATAATTCCTTCCCAAAATAATTTCTTTTAAAAATTATTTCTCATTATAATAATCCAAAATATTCTCTTTCCTAGAATAAATTCTTTAAAATTATTTCTCATCAATTATTATTCTAAAATAATTCTTTTTCTCAAAATAAATTCTTTTTAAATATTATAAATTCTCCAAAATGATTCCGTTATCAAAATAAATTCTTTCACTTCATTATCATTATTCCGAAAATATTATTTATCACATAACTATGATTTAAATCAATATTATTCATCAAACCCACACAGATAATAACAATTATAAATTAACATAACTAGATAATTCACCAATTCATCAACAAGCTCACGCAGATAATAACAATTCATAATCTAATTTATGCAACTAAATAACGGCATATATAAATTGGAAATGACGAGTCAAGAGGAGCGGGATCTTGCCTGCGAGACCAAGGGGTCTGATGACGAGGCGACGACACCGATGCGGACGTGGCGTGTGACGATCGAGGCGACGTTGACAGCGGCTTGGATCTGGTTCAGGCACGGATGTTCAGCGTGGTTGAGTTCGTCGGCGTGGATTGCCAGGACCTCATATGTGATGTGTCGCAAGTGATAGAGGACGAAGAATGCAAGGTGTGTTGTGGGTTGCATCGCGGCAGGATAGCTTTAGTGCGCTTAGATCCGAGCGGGCGGGTGGTTCGAGTCAGCGACTGCAGAGCTGTTCGGCGTGTGAGGTCTGGACTCCCGTGGGATGAGGCATGGGAACTGAGCGAGCCGAGCAGGGGTGGCTGATGGCGTGAGCGGCGTAGGGGGAGGAGGCGCGGGGTGCGTGGAGAACGGCCGTGGACTTGGTGCCAGTCCTACGGGCTGTGGAGAGGAGATCCTGGTGATGCAGTTGCTTCGGCTGCGCGACGAAGGGCGTGTGAGTGGAGTTCAGAGGAGGGAGAGAGAGCTTGCGCGCCAAGGCAAGACGTTGCTGCGGCAGCGACACGCTGGGGTTGGGGTGACGCGCGGCTTAGGGGGCTGTGTGCTGGGAGAGGGAAAGAAGAGATGGGTCTGAGGAGAGCAGCGGCAGCACGGAAAAGGTGTCGGGTAGGCGGCACGACAGAGACTAGGTCCGGAGGTAGAGGAGGTATGTTGCAAAGTGGAGATAAGGAATAACTGGTTTCTATCTTTGGTAGGATGAGAGGGAGGAGATGATGCAGGGGACAGGGAAGTGAGTGGTGCAGGTTTTGAGGAGTGAATTAAGGGGAGTGATTGAGTGATGGGAGTGCGGGATTTAGGGAGTGAATTGGGGTGTGATTTAGGGGAAGTGGGGTAGGAGAGAGAGAGATACAGAGAGATGAAGAGAGAGAGATACAGAGTGATATATCGGTAAGGGGGAAAACGCAGGGAAAATACCCCTATATAAAAAAATACAAGAAAATTATTCAAATAAATATTAAAAATTTATGGTCAAAATAATAATAACAATAATGAATAATTAACTATTAATTTAAAAAGTTTTACCGAACAACTAAATTTATAATTAGGAAAACCATTAAAATATTATAATACCGTATTTTTAAATCGTAGAAAATTGGGGAAAATAAAAATACTCTTTTAGAAAAATAATATTTAATATTTAAATACCAGAAAATTATTTAAACCAGTATTTAAAATTCACGGTCATTACAATCTTGCTGCTTCAAGGCCCCTTGGAATCATTAGAGACTCCTCTAGAACCCTAACTTCAGCTATCCCCTTGGAATCATTAGAGACTCCTCTTGGAATCATTAGAGACTCCTCTAGAACCCTAACTTCAGCTATCCCCTTGGAATCATTAGAGACTCCTCTAGAACCCTAACTTCAGCTATCTCCTCTTGCTTCAAGGCCCCTTAGAATCATTAGAGACTCCTCTTGCTCAACAAGGCCCCTTGGAAGAGCTTGCCGATGAGAGAGACGAGGAAGACGGAGAGGATCACAGTGAAGAGGAGCTCCTGATAGAACTCCATGGCGATGAGAGAGCTTGCCAATGGAGATCAAATTTCACTTCGAGAGATCGGTGTTCCTATTTAATCAAACTTCACGGGAGTTCAACTCCCGTGAAGTTTTTTAACAAATTAAACTTCACGGGAGTTAAACTCCCATAAAGTTTAAAAATCTGCTAAACTTCACGGGAGTTCACTCCCGTGAAGTTTCGGAAAATTATTTACAGAAACCGACCCGTTTTCAGCGCCTGGGCTGAAAACAGGTCGGTTTTTACAAATATTTTGAAAACCGGTCGTTTTTTGCAAATAAAAACTCAAAACGGTCGGTTTTGAAAATTTGTCCTATTAAAGTGTTACTTTCTTACAACTTAGGATGCTAAAGTATTATTTTTTACGATTTAGAATATTTAAGTGCAAAGTTGATGAAACAGCTATAGATAAGGACCTAAATGCCCTTCAGCTCATATTTTTGTGGAGGAGTAAATTTCACTTAACCCTTTGATCTCTGGGAGATAACTCTCCTGAAAAAATAACTATTCCGCTTAATCCCCAGAACTTTGGGGTGTCTCACATTAATTCTGTGAACTTTGAAGGTTATTATAATACAACCTACGTGTTTACAGGTAAACGGTGAAGCGAGCAAAATGACAATTTTGAAATATAACTCCATCAATGAAAAAGGATGTAATTTCACTAAATTGAGGGTTAAGCAAGACGAGTTTGGAGGGTTAATTAAGTGGAATGCGTATGTTTGTATGTGAGTGTGTTACATAATCTCACTTAATTTTCTAGACGTTCACTATCTAAATGACTGTTTAAACCTTTTGCATGAGTGAAAACATATTAATAATAATCATAATAATAAGTTCATTCTAATACGGTCGAATCAAAATAGAAGCGAGAATAGTTAAAGTTGTGGAGAAAACTAGTTTTAATGAGTACAGTCTTTATCCAAGAGCTAGTCTTTAGTTTGGCAATAATTAGGCAACAATTGAACTAGTTTTATTTTGTCCAAATTTAGCCCATATACTTCACTTTTGAACCACTTTCTATATTGTTCAATTCTATCATAGTTAAGCAAAAACTAGTTCAAACTCGGCTCTTTTTTGGGATTGCTAGACACACTCTTAGGGTCGGTTTGGCAAACTATACAAAACTGGGTCTGGTCCTGACCCAGTTTTGTGATAAACTGGTTTTCATTTGGACCAGCACCCCCTGGTCCAAATAAAAACCAGTTTAATGCCACTATTTGGCCTATGAAAATATGGCCAGATTATTTGCCAAACAAAAAATCTTTCAAAACCGGACCAAGTTCAAGCTTAAACTTGGCCCAATTTTGAGAGATTGCCAAACACAACCTTAGACTCTCAAGCATCCCTAAATCTTCAATATTTTGTATTAGCCCCGGGTCTTTAAAATTGATCTCAAGTCCCCCAAATGCTCTTAGTATGTCAAAATAAGCCCACCTCCAAGTTAAAATTTAGTTGAAATGGGATAATATCTTGTTTACTTTTAACTTTTTCAGTAGTTTGCCAGTTGTAGTCCTTTCATATAAATACTAAACTCATTAATCACTTTAAATCATACCCGTTAAGCTTCCGCAATTCGTTCAATAAAACTCTAGCCCAAACTCATGTTCACTTCATTTTCTCAAAACTTCAGCTCTAATCTCAAATTTGCATCGGATAGATTCGCGTTGGAGAAGAAGTTAGAGAAGACATTGGAGAAGCTGAAGTGGAAAATAACTTTTGGGTTAGGGTTTTATTAAACGGATTTAGAGAGCTTAACAGATACAAGTTAAAATGATTAACAAGTTTGAATTTGTGTGAGAGGGGGTACATCTAGCAAATAACCAAAAAATTTATATTAAACAAAACATCTCCCCCATTTTATCTAGATTTTAACTAATAGGGTTTATTTTAAGATACGAACAGGATTTCGGAGCCTGATATTAATTTCAAATTTGAAGGGCTTGTTAGATCTTAATAAAAAACTTGAGATCTAAAACCATATAGCCATGATTAATTCAAAGAGATTAACAATAATCAAAAGAGCGGAAGCTTATACCTGAATCCATAGAAGAAATCTTGATTTGGGTTTTTGATGATCTTCTAACCTTAGGGTTTCTCTAAATCCGAATTTCTCTAGCTAGATGGGGGTGTAGAGAATTAGAGAATGTGACCCTAGGTTAGGGACCATAACCCCTTATTTATAGATGTTGTACTTTTGTAATTTAGCCCCTCAATAAATCACAATTACAACCTGGTATCTGCACATATAACCCCATGATTATATTTAAATACCCATTAACCCAACTTAATTGATCACTTTAGTAGGTTATCCTGAAAGATAGCAATACATATTGATTAATCATATGTGCCCACAAATAGATTTATTAGATTAAATCCAACAGGGCTCATACAAAATATTGAAGATGTAGGGGACCTTGGAAAAGATTTGGGGGGGCTAATATTGAAATATTGAAGATATGGGAGGCTAATGTCGAACAATGCGTACATGTTTTCGCTTTTGCTTTTGCAGGCTGCATACGTCTCTCAGGTACACTTTTCACTGAGGCCCCAGCATTATTGCAGGGACGTATCAATTTGTGCAGACTTACGTCTCTCAGGTACACTTTTCACTGAGGCCCCAGCATTATTGCAGGGACGTATCAATTTGTGCAGACTGAGCGAAGACCCACTCCCCCGCGGGGTGGGTGGGGGGAGGGGGGTGGAGGAAGACACGTGAGGAGTTAGGGGTGTTTGGTTCTTTTCTTTTTTTTGGTGGTAAAAGTGGGGAAAGCTGCCAAAAATGTTAGCTTTTTGACAGTTTTCCTCCAAAATCACCCCTTAAAAAAGTGATTTCGATTTTGAGGGAAAGCTGCCCAAAAGTTGACATTTTTGACAGCTTTCTCCTCTTTTACCATCCAAAAAAACCTATCCAAACAGCCCCTAAGTGATATTTATGAAGTTTGCTTGGTTTAGAGAAGGGTTAATTGCATATATATAGATGCTAGTCCCGTGCTGTCACGAGTCCCATCCAATATCTGCTTTATTCTAGTTCGAATCCGGTTAGATTTATTACATTCGAACTCAGTCTCAAATTTGGATCGAACAGCAGAATGATATTCATATTTTTTTTTGAAAAGAAATGATATTCATTTTTGATTCGTTTACAAATATGATATTCGATGTTAGTTTGCAAATATTTGTTAGCATAGTTAGTTCGCGGGTTGGACTTTAAAGTCTATGCGCCCTGGATTGATTTTGGGTACTAACATCTTTTTTTTCTTTTATATTTCCTTTGTAGATTTGTGCACAAAAACCCTCCATGTTACATATATTTGCAAATCTATCCTCAAACACATCATAATGTTTAATTTCTCTTCTTTTGCAGCAAGATTCTCGAAGCAGAACTAACACGAAATCAACTAGAGCTAACACAAAAACCAATAGAACTAATAAGAACTGCAATAGAACTAACATAGCCACTAGAACCAGCACTTATATTAGAACTAACTCTAGTTGGAAGTAGAACTAACATGAAATCAGCTAAAGCTAACACGAGAACCACTGGATTAATATGAGCTGCAATAGAACTAACATAGCCACTAGAACCAACACTTCTACTAGAACTAACTCTAGCTGGAAGTAGAATTAACAAGAAATGAGATAGAACTAACTTGATCTCAACTAGAGCTAAGACTTACTTCATTAGAACTAACGCAAAGTTAGACCTATCAAGAAATGAGATAGAACTAACATAATCTCGACTAGATCTAACACGTAGTCCACTAGAACTAAACGCTCGACTAGATCTAATAAGAAATGAGATAGAACTAACATGATCTCGATTAGATCAAACATGTACTCCACTAGAAATAACGTTCAACTAGAGCTGCACAGAAATGCGATAGAACTAACAAAATAACAATTAGCGCTAACACTTACTACATTAGAACTAACACGAAGTTAGAGCTAACAAGAACTGTAAAATCATTAGAACTAACACGAAGTTAGAGCTAACAAGAACTGTAAAATATACATTTCCAATTAAATATACATATATTATTGTATTTGACATTTCCAATTAAATATACATATATTATTGTATTTGTATAAACATGTCATTCATCACTATACGATGATCCGTCTTTATGACTTTGTTCACAACCAGGAATTAATAACTGTGCAGCAAGTCTTGCTCATATAACTTCAAGGATATCGTCCGGAGGCGTCACGCGCAATGTCGAGCGACTTTCAATTATTGCTTGCATAAAGAGGTAGACGAACACACCATAGTCATAGCTGCAACATAGAATGCACATGTCAGTTTTTTCCACTATATCTAGATAAACAATTAAAATATTAGAACTAACATCCTTCTTTGTTGTTCGCATTTGATGGCTTTATATTTAAATTCTCTGCGCACTCTTGCACTAACAAAATTAGCTTGCTGGTGATCAAAATAGTTTATGCTTTTGTTAATAGGATCCATCCAAGCATCATGGTTAGAAGAACTATAATGTTTGACGACTTATTCTTTCAAATCAACCTCCACCAGATGCCAGTGATCGTCCCTGACCATATGAATCAACAGGTTCTCTATACGGATGACGGTAAATTTTTTAATATATGACACAAATAGCATGTTCCGACTCGTATCAATAGAGTGAGTGCTGCAAATCAAGTAATGTATGCGTTGAAATAAAAGAGAGAATCTAGGGTTATGCATGAGAGTTGATAGAACTAACATGAAATACATTAGAAATAATAGGAACTCAACTAGAACTAATAGGTACTCCATTAGAACTAACACGAATTTAATTAAAACTAACACCAGCTCCATTAGAATTAACACGCACCCCATATAGAAATAACATGCATTTCAGCTAGAACTAACACGTTAATTTAGACCTAACATGTACTTACAAGAAAGAACTGTAGCCGTCAAAAATTACCTACAAGCTCTCGCACGCAGCTCGAGGCAGAGAGAAGACGATGAACGCCATTATCCGAGTCACAAAAGCTTAATTGACGTCGATGAGCGCATGAAGCAAGTCGACGAACCGCGTGAAGCAACGAAACTGCAGAATAACAAAGATACGAACTAAACAGGAGCTACGCTTTGCTTATAAAAAAACGAAGCGCCTCTCGTGTTCCGTCAACTCCATGTATGGCTCAACCATGGGAGCTTGTAGATCTCCTCGTCGGCTTTCATACGCACTTTGAATAGTACAATTCCGAGTTCGGACGATGAAGATACAACAAAAACAATAGTTAGTCATAACCGAACTGACGAGCGAAATGACAAGGAAGATAGGGCTCTATGTGGCAACGACCCTTCACCCGAAGGACGATGTATCCAACACGGATGTTCACCAATCAACGGAAACAACCAATATCAAGGAAAGTCTGACCGGCCCTTGATTTCTTCTCATCAATCAATACGCCGTCATAACGACCCGGAAAATAAAGAAAATATTTGAAGAATTCCCAGCACTGACGAACTTGAAGATCTCGCTGTGCCTCAGTGAAGGTCTTCGCAAACATTTGCTCCCCTCAAACTACTGCAGAAAAGGGATAGAGGCACCGACAATACTAGGCGCCGACATCAAACCGGGACGGTGAAAGACGAGCCATGCCATGCCATCAAGTACGTATACGAAAACTCGACCTTTACTGAGAGAATCACGGTCGATGGTTCATAACCCACATGTGTAAAACCATCGACCAAATATCTAAGCCCACAATGAATATCGGTGACCATCGCTGGAAGCAGAGAAAGATCCTTCCCGTGAGCTAGCTGGACGGCAGAGAGGAGAACCTCAACAGGCAAAGCGTCGAAAAACTGATATGGAACGACACCCTTCTTCAACCAAAGGGCGAGATACCCCACCAGAAGGGCCTTAGACCGAATAAGCTTCCGTGCATGACAAATGAATGTTCGAAATTTAGTCCCCGCGGGAAAAGAACCCTCAACACCAGCGGTAGTAAATGAACGAGCGTCAGCCCTCTCGATTAAGTCATTAATGACAGAAGGTGTCAAAGGGGCCAACCCACAAATGGTCTCGCCCGAACTGCTCTCCAAATGCTGAAATAAATAATCAGCAAACTACTTCAAACTGACCTGCTTCTTCCTCTTCGCCAGAGGACTCATCCTAATCAGGGATGTATGATAATAACATGTAAGGTCCCAGAGCGTGTCATACATGTCAGAGGAATCTCTCTTCAGTTGTCCCAGCTGCAGGTTAGAGAGAAAATACTCTTGATATGGGTAATCTCCCATTGAAAGACCAGAAACCTTGTGCATCTCATGGAGAGCTAACCCCAACTCTCCATTACAAGTCAGAAAAGTGTTATTATCAGGGTTATAAGACTCCAGTAATGCCAAGAAATGACAACTGCTAACCGGAAATCCGTACATGGTGGCTTATATAGGTGCATACAATCCGCTACGTCTCAGCTCACTCTCCCAACGTCTCAAAACGTAACTAGTAGGGGTGCATTCGGTCCGGATACGGCTCGGATATGATGCTTATCATATCCATATCCGCTTACCCATCTCGGATACGGATACAGATACAGATATACCTCGATAAGAAAAAATTATAACCATATCCGCTAAAATCGGATACGGTTACGGATATACATGCGGATATATAAGCGGATATGCATGCAGATACAAAACAGATATGAGAAAACTACATAGTATTGAGAAAAACATAGTTCATGTGATACAAAAGAGTTTGTTAATATGTCCATTATAATTGAAAAGTTAAGATTAGACATATTGATCATCAAAATTAACCATAAATCCATAATCTAAGAATCGAAACTATCATAAGAGTATGACTAATATGTATTCGGATATTTCGGATACGGATACAGATATTTCACTACAAAACCATATCCGTAACCATATCCTATCAGTTATAGATTTGAATAACCATATTTGTATCCTAACGGATACGGTTACGGATATTTTCTCGGATACAGATACGGTTTAGCACCCCTAGTAACTAGTCATACGAGTCCACTACTTTTTAGATGGTGAATATGACCAACTGAAACATCTGAATTCCTTCAGGGGTAACTTCCTCCCAAGCACAGCCAGACGATTCCTCACAGTATGGACGGCTACTGACACCTCGTCCGATGATGCTATATCAAGTCCCAGAATCCCCGGTCTAAGGCCGCGAATATGATTATGCCCATCAGAACCTGGGGTCTTATGATGGGAAACAAAGCCACAGTGAACTTGATCATGGTCATCTGTAAGATTCCAAGACATCTGTCGCCGCACAGCCTGCGTCTCCAAATGAGCGAGAGAATGCGGATGGGAAATAGAGGGGATGTCTAAAAGGCTCTCGCCATCATCATTCAACCAATGATCATCATCAAGAGTCAATTTAGTCGGATCCTTAGCATGGTCCCCGAATAAATAATCAGACTTCTCTAAAGCCTGGGTGGAAATGGAGTCTTCAGTAAAGATAGCATCGGTAATCAGCTGGCATAATGAACGGCGACCCCCGTCTCGTATCAATCGATGAATCTCCTCAGGACGACTCGCATTAAACTGAGGGGTCGGATCAATAGTCTGCCTATCAACACTAGCAGTGAAAGTCTCCCTATTGCAACCGCTTGTAGCATAAGGTGGAAAGCCATCTGCGAGGAACTCAACTGCAACAAAACAACACAGAATTAGAAAATTATTTCTAAATTATACAAGGATTGAATTCATCTTACAAGCTAGCGAGATAGAGTCACTCCTTGGATGATTGGCGAGAATCTTCCGATTGTCTTACATGAGAAGGGTGGTATACACCATCACGTAAACAACGTGACGATATACCCCAACCAACACAGTGTAATACAACATAAAATCGCCACATATGCCTGAAGACGTGAATTGGCCAAGCAATACACGTCTTTTGAAGCCTTAATCCCCGCGAAGGAGGATGTCAGCTCTTCCCGAATGACCCGCGAAGGAGTCAAACAATGGTACAAAGGAACTCGAAATCATCCCGAAGCCTCAGAAATCATAAAAGCTCACCCCCGTACGAGGAAGCTACGGGAGCCTCCCTCTCGCTATGCTGAGAAGATGAGCAGCACCTATAAAAACGTGGTCGATGTAGAGACATTATTAACCTGCAACAAAAATCAACGAATCAGGTACAATCATGAATTTGAGAACCCGAAACTAAAAGAGAAATTATGAATTTTAACCAAAATCCTACAAATAAAATGAGATTTTACGGTTGAAGTCTAATTAAACCTACGGGTTCCATACATGCAAACAGTGAGTTCAATTTGCATTTAAAGCCCTCATGATCAATTTTGGGAATGAAATACCCAAAATACCACTCATGTTCGAGGCTCAATTTTAGCTATGAACACATTTAAATTTGTCCATGATCGAAAAGGGAAAACTCATTAGCCCCTCAACAATTTTTGGCCACCTTTTGCAAATAAACCCCTCAACAATTTTTGGCCTTTTTGCATAAAGCACCCCTCAAAGTTTCGACCAAATTAGCATACAATCCAAGCCTCAAAATTTCAGTCCTTATGCATAACACCCCCTCAAAGGTTTCAACCAACTTTTGCACAAAAGTCCCCTAAGAATTTTGGCCTCAAGTTTGCATAAAGCACCCCTCAAATTTTCGGCCATATTCAAAACTCATCTTCAAAATTCAATCTTTTTCATAAAACCCAATTCATGAGGGCAAAAAGCCACAATCTTTGCATAAAAATTCATAAATTCTTGGTTATATACCCACACTACAAGAATAAAGTTTTAATCTTTCCTACAAAATCCATAGATTCTTAAATCAAAATCAAGCATACAATGAGAATCCTTGGAGAGAAGCTTACCCAAATCAAGAGCTTGAAAACCCAACTAAAAAAGCTCAAGTCTAGAACTCAAACCCTCGCTTTTGAGATGAGAGGAATTTAGGCCAAAATAGAGGGAATAAAAGCCAAAATTTTGAAGGGGTCGAGGGTTTTAAATGCAAGAACTTGAATGGGTTAAGAATTCTTAAAGAAAAGAAATAATGGGTTTGGAGGAAGAGTTTGGGTAAGAAGAAGAAGGAGTAGTAGTTTTAGGGGGGAAAGGGTTTCAATTTGAATTGTGAAGCAAGAGGGGGGAAGTGAAAGTACAACAAAAGCACAAAAGAAAAAAAAAAGGTGGGGTGTCTCGGCCCATAAGCCGAGACACTCATAGTGTCTCGGCCAAGGTCGAGACACCTAGGGTGTCTCGGGCCCAGTTAGGGTGTCTCGGGCCTAGGCCGGGTCCCTCAGCTGTTTTATGATGGTTTTTCGCATGTTTTTGCCCATTATTGGTTGTTCTGATAAAAATTGACGCTAGTCAACGCGTTGCAATAAAAGTCAACGCCGATCGATGCAAAACCCTATGATTAACCCGGTCAACACGTAGTCCTAGGTCAACGCCAATCAACGTATTGCGATGAAAGTCAACGCCGATCGATGTGAAACCCTAAGGTCAACGCCGGTCAACTCGTAGCTCTAAATCAACACTAGTCAACGCGTTGCGACAGAGATAATCAATTCAAAGTCAACTCAATGACACGAGCCAAAACTAACTCACCAATTGTGATTCGAGACTTCGACGACGATCAGATGATAAACGCAGTATCGAAAGAACTTCAATTATTCATCAAAACATTGAATAGACTGAAAATCAAAGAAGTCAAAGATCGAAGCTGACTACAGGTCCTTTCACACCGACTGAAGGTTGGACCAATCACATCCAAAGTATCTCAAGCCCTTCTATAAAAAAAACGAGACTAAAACACTTTGGATGGGGTATCTGTAGACGTCAAAAATTACTCACGGACTCTCGCACGCAGCTCGAGGCAGAGAGAAGACGAATGAACGTCACTATCCGAGTCACAGAAGCTTAATTAACGTCAATGAGCGCATGAAGCAAGTCAACGAACCGTGTGAAGCAACAGAACTACAGAATAACAAAAATACGAACTGATCGGGAGCTACGCTTCGCTTATGAAAAATACGAAGCGCCTCTCGTGTCCCGTCGATTCCATGTATGACTCAACCATTGGAGCTTGTAGATCTCCTCATCGGCTTTCATACGCACTTTGAATAGTATAATTCCTAGTTCGGACGACGAAGATACAGTGAAAACAAACGGGACGTGCAAAACAATGCCCCGGACCTTAACGAAAACACCGCACGTGCCTCGGGTGTCTCGGCTAAAGTCGTTTTTTACAGTTTTGAGCCGTTTTTCGACCGTTAACCGTCTGAATTTGTTCCAACTGATCTAATGTTATCCTAGAATGTGATAAAGTGATTACAACTGAGGATAAGATCAAATCGTTCATTCTTATAAGAAAATGATGGCCCGAGGCCTATAAATACAGTCCTAGGGCCTTCATTTGCATAGATCTAGAATTTTCGAACCTCGACGAAGCCCTGGTGAATTGGAGATTGAAGGAGCACGAATTTTAGAGAAGAGGAGAAGATCAGATCAAGTTTTTAGGCATAAAGAAGAAGAGTTCGTCGGATCTACAGTTCCCGGTTCCTTCCCTTGATATCGTACCTAGCTATGATCTCGAGAAGAGTGGTTATCTCGCTATTACCAAGATAATTGCTTCGGTTTCTTGATTCCTTCGCGAATCAACGAAACTCCAGATCGATCTGATCGATTAGTAGTCCACGGATATCAACGTCCCCGTCTCAGGCAAAGATCTCACGCGAGCAACGGGAGATAAACGTCTGTTGCGTTTGTTTGAGAAGAATTATAATTTTTGTTATTTTATTATGTGGATAAATCTTATAAAAAGATTAACTTTTTAAACTCTTTGTAACGTTCGAAGTTGTAATGAGTTGCACAATGAAAAAATCAACTTTCACCCCAAACAATAACACTGAGACGACTCTAATTTTTTTTGTTAATTTAGACCTAACATGTAATTGTCCTCATCTTCATAGATGAGACTTTCACATCCTCTGATGCCCAATTTGTCATTGGAGGTCTGGAGCTGTCGACATAGACATATTTTTTTATGCCCGTCATCTCGTAATATCAAAGCTGTAACAAATACAATAAGCATTCAAATTAGAACTAACACGAGCTGCGATAGAACTAGCATGACTCCAATTAGAACTAACATGACCTCTATTAGAACTAACATGAATATTAAATATAACTAACATGAGCTGCGATAGAACTAACATGACTCGAATGAGAACTAACAAATACTCCATTAAAACTAACATGACACCAATTAGAACTAACATGAGCTGCAATAGAACTAAAATAAGCTACAATAGAACTAACATGACTCAAAGTAGACCTAGTATTAACAAAAAATATGATTAACATGAATTAGGTGAGGTTTAACGTGTAAAGTTAGAACTAACATGTTATGAAAATAGAACTAACACGACTCCAATTAGAACTAACACAATTGCAAATAGACCTAACATGAATACAACTAAAACTAACATGATATAAATTAGAACTAACACAACTACAAATAGAACTAGGGAAAAATGCTTCCATCCCCCAAAACACAAGAAAACGTGCTCCCCCTAAGACTTTTTCAATGGGTGCTTTGCCCCCAAAATCGCCCGCGATTTTCTTCCAGCCCCCAAAACGAATCCTCAGGCATAACTCCGTTTAAACCCCTCTCGAAATGCCCAAAATACCCTTCGCAGCCTGTGTTCGTCGCCCTCTCACGTCGGAAACATGACGTTTCGACTGTAGGCATTAAATGGTGATTAGAATGCCTTTTTTTTGGGGGGGGGGATTCTCATTTCCCTCCAAAATTATCACCAGATATATTCCCCTTCCAGCCGTAATAAAATCGCTGAGTTCCTCCCCATTCTATTACCCCAACTAATTTGTTCATTCTACTTAATTCTCCTCAATAAAAGCCTCTAGGTTTCTTCAACTACTCCCTGTAATAAAATAACGGATGGATCTCTTCTATGCGTGGTAACGAAGGTAAAAAGCAACAAAGGTGGTGACAGTGTATTCGTCGTTATCAAAGAGAATACAGAAATAATCAGCTTGAAATATCAAGTGTCGAAAAGGCTTAAAATACCAATGCAATCTCTTTCACTGAAGTTCATATGCGAAAGGGAAAAGAAATTCAGTATTTTAATTGACAATGACGATGAAATAAATTTAATGTTCGAGTATTGTCGGCGTAATGGATTTACAGACGCGAATTTGTATGCTACCTCTGCTGGGGAATCCTCAACTTCGCAGAACATGCAGACTAGGCCGGAAACTATGTAGGAATTACACTCCAGATTTTCTTTTGAGTTTACTGATAGGTTTTGCCATTAGTTGTTAACCTTATGCATTTGTTGCTTAGGTAATGAGTTGGTTGTCAATGCTATGTTAAGGACTGGTTGTTAAGGTTATTTGTTCGCTGTTATGTATACTAGTTGGTTGCTATGATAAGGTGTTTGATGTTAAGTATATGCGTTTGTTGTTAAGGTCACGAGTCTGTCCTTAAGATAAGGGTTAGTTGTTAAGGATATGTGTTGGCTGTTACGTTTATGAGTTCGTTGTTAAGGTTATTAGTTCGTTACTAAGACTATGTATTTTTATTACAACTTCAGGACAATACCGACAGAAAATTCGCGGTGCGCAAATACCACGTTCACCCAAACCTCTAATGATGAGCGTATTCCTAATGACAACCCCACCGACGACTCGATCATGCTGCTGGATGACATGCTTAACCCCTGAACAAAGATCCTGACTGAGTGGCACACCTCCATACGTGAAGTTGGTCAGAAATTTGATAGTGCTGCTGAAGTTAGATTAGCACTTCAATGCTATTCAATTGCTAAACGATTCGAGTATGATTTTTACCACAATGAACAAAGGCGCATAAGAGTCTATTGTCGATTCAAGCACACACATGGTTGCCCTTGGATGTTGTTTGCTTCCCCGCTCAGAAATTCGTCTATCATGACCATAAAGAATTTTGAATCTACCCACACCTGCGGTCAACATGGAGCAAATGCTGGCAACTCAAGGGCATCAAGGAAGTTCATTGCTAGCCAAATACAAGCTGTTTTGAAGGTTAGGCCAGATCTTTGTGCAGTTGATATCAAGAACGACATGCTCTCTAATTTTGGCATCAAGATTAACTATAGTAAAGCGTGGAGGGGCAAGGAGACAGCTCAACAGGACCTCTTCGGTAATGATGATGAGGCTTACGATTCACTGAGATGGTCCTTATCTTTTTTATTCTTCTGAAATCACTCTTACGTTTTGGTTGCTAACTATACGTAGTAGTTGTTAAAGTTGTTGGTTCGACGTTAAGTATACGGGTTAGTTGAGAAGTTTGAAGATCAGTTGTTATGGTTATGAATCCGTTGCTAAATCTACTGCTTACGTTTTGGTTGCTAACTATACGTAGTAGTTGTTAAAGTTGTTGGTTCGTCATTAAGTATACGTGTTGGTCGTGAAGTTTGAAGATCAGTTTGTATGGTTATGTCTCCGTTGCTAAATGTACTGTTTTGTTGTTATATTCATACATGTATGAATCCATGGTGCATGCAACTAATCCTGGGAATCGTGTTGTTATTGATGCTGATGACGGGAGGTTCAGGCGATTGTTCATTAGTTATAATGCCTGTATTGAAGGGTTCATTGTTGGGTGTAGGCCTCTATTGTTTTTGGATGGAACATTTATTAAAGATTGTTACAGAGACATACTACTTAGTGCCACTGGGTATGACGACAACTAGGGAATATTTTCCCTTGCTTATTGCCTATGCGACCAAGAGAATGAGGTTAACTGGAAATGGTTCTTACAAGGATTATGGACGTTACTGTATGATAGGAAAAATCCTTACCAACCATCACATCGACTGGTAATGATTTTCGACGCCGACAAGGGTATTAGGACAGCTGTCGAGGAATTCTTTCCAGATGCATTCCATTCAAGGTGTGTTTCGTATCTAGTCGAGAATTTTAAAAAGAAGATGAAGGATTTTGGGCACAAGGCAAATGTCGCGACTACGTTGGGCGAGCTGTTACAATCTGCGGCTTATAAGTTCACAATATCTGAATGGGATGATGACATGAAAGAATTGGCAGCGATCGATCACAGGGCTTACGTCACTGTAATGGAATACTCCCCGGAGAGATGGGCAAACGCGCATTTACATGCTATAAGGTAAGATAGCTTGGTTTCAACGTTATTTTGTTACAACACCGTTATAGTTGTTTAGGTTAGAGTTATCCTACAGTTTTCTATTAAGATTAGATTTTTAATGTTATAGTTAGAATTATTCTGTTAGGGTTTTGTTGTTAAGTTTAGAATATTTATTGTTAAGGTTAGACATTTAATGTTTAGTTTATGGTTTTATTGTTAATGTTAGTGTTTTGTTGTTAAGGTATGACCATGTTACTTCAAACATTGTTGAGTCCTTCAACAGCTGGATAAGAAAGGCACGATTGTTGCGAATCTTACCTTTGGTTGAGACCATACGAAAGCAAATAATGGAGCGCATGCATGAAAGGAGGCTAGTGGATCAGAAATGGTCTGGATACTTATGCCCGGAAGTGGAGATGGTACTGTGTGATAATATTCAGCATGGTAACTGCTTGGTGATTAAACATTCGACGGAAGATATTGTGGAGGTCGAGTCCAATAAAAGTTCCCGTGTAGATTTGAAGAATCGGACTTGTTCTTGCAGGTCCTGGGACATCACCCGCATTCCTTGCAAACATGCGCGCGCTGCAATTACATGGATGGGACGAGAAATTTATCAATATTGTGATTACTACATGACTATTGACGCATTCAGAGCAAGTTATGCACCGATCATCTTTCCCATCCCAGATTACGAGAAGCGCTTTGTACCGCCAGAAGAGCGAGTGTTAAAGCCTCCTCTCACCAAAAAAAGACGTGACAGACCATGCACTAGATGAATAAACAATAGGTCACTGAACACTCTTCCTGTTAAGTGTTCTCGATGCAACGTGGAGGGTCACAATCGTGCAACCTGTAACGAGCCTATATAGTTTAGCGTTTTATTGTCATGTATATGGATTTGTTGTCCTGTATATTATTACAAGTGATAAGGTCATGGCTTGGTTGTTAAGGTTACTATTTGGTTGTTAAGTTTATGACTTGTTTGTGGAAGTTTTGACTTGGTTGTCAAGTTTATCGATTGAATGTTAAGTTTACTGTTATCCACTTGCACTTGGTTGTCAGTGTCACCGATTGTTAAAATTGTCAAGTATACCGTTAAAATTGTTAAGTTTATGACTTGGTTGTTAAGGTTATTACTTGGTTGTCAAGTTTATCACTTTAATGTTAAGGTTATTATTATTCACTTGTAATTGGCTGTTAAGGCCACCGAGATATTTTTTAATTGGACTGCATTCATTGCATTTCATAGTTCCCAAGGTAGTAGAGTTATATCACCATCCCTCGGATTGTTCCAATACAGAACCAACCTTTCTCCTCATATTTACACCTTCTTTATCTTCCCATCACCGCCACTCTATTTATCCTCACTCTTTTCTCAATCATACTAAGCACTCCCCTCTCCAATCTCATAAACCAGAAGATCACGGCTAGCCCTCACGCTGATGAAGCATCTTCAATATTTCTGGTTCTGACCATATAATAGGATCAACCTTTTTTAAATATTATTACCCTTATCTATTCCCCATTATCATTTTTTCTAAGTTCCATCAGATGGGCTTGAATATAAATTGCTTTCTCTAAAGAGCTTTCCGTGAACTTACCAGGCTGCTGGAAAGCTCTTTGGTGAAAGCAATTTATATTCAAGCATAGGTTATGGAACTTAGAGAATTAACAATGGGGAATAAATATGATTATTAGCAATCAAATGGTTGATACTATTATACAGTCAGAATCCAAGAAATCTCCGCTGTAACGAGCCTATATAGTTTAGCGTTTTATTGTAAGATTATGGATTTGTTGTCAAGTATATCGTTACAAATGTTAAGGTCATGGATTGGTTGTTAAGGTTACTAGTTGGTTGTTAGATTTATCGATTGAATGTTATGTTTACTGTTAGGTCCCTTACTGTTATTCACTTGCGCTTAGTTATCATGGTCATCGAGGTATATTCTCTGCTACTACATTCAATGTTCCTCCTAGTTCCTAAGGAGGAGAGTTAATATAACCTGGACTCCTACCTATCCCCACATCCCACGCGACAACATCACCATCCCTTCGCCTGTTCAACTACAGGATAGGTTGATAACCTTTCGGCGCAAATTAAGTTGGGTCATTCATCCCCACCCCACAACTAGAGTCAACCACTTGGGGGCACATTGACCCAAGTTTTAATGCTTTTACACCCCAAACCCAATATTGTATATGTACTTTATAGTGTATTTTTGCCAATTGCCCTTTTTACCCTTTGTACTCCATCGATTTGGGTGTAGGCTGGTGAGTTTTTTTATCTTGTTAGCCAGCAAAGCAACCCATCAAATCGGAAGTCACTTCCGTTTGGGGGTGTACACTAGAGAGGTTTTATGGAGGGAAAAGGGAAAATTGGAGGGAAAAAGATACTAAGTTCCCTCCAAAATTGTTGCATGCCTTATTTCAATGTAATATATACTCTTCTCTCTTTAGATCTACTACTAAGACCTTCAACAACCAATTATATTCTTAACTTTTTCCTCTTAACTTCTTCAACAACCACAATGGAAGATTCCTTAATGTGTGTGATTTCATTTAACAGTAATGCAACCCTCATTAAAGTCAATTCGACAACAATATTAATCGGAAGTCAGATTTGAAGTCACTTCCGTTTCTAGCTAGAGAGAGGTTTTATGGAGGGAAAAGGGAAAAATGGAGGGAAAAAGATACTAAGTTCCCTCCAAAATTGTTCATGCCTCATTTCAATGTAATATATACTCTTCCCTCTTTAGATCTACTACTAAGACCTTCAACAACCATTTATATTCTTAACTTTTTCCTCTTAACTTCTTCAACAACCACAATGGAAGATTCCTTAATGTGTGTGATTTCATTTAACAGTAATGCAACCCTCATTAAAGTCAATTCGACAACAAGTTTAGCTTAGCTGAATTGAAGATGATCGCTGCAGAGAATTTTAGAGAATCCTACGAAAGTTTGTTGATAAGTTACTCTATCAAGAAGTTTCCCATTGTCTCATTTGAGTTTTCAAAAGATGAAGATATTCTCAACATGATAGATTATCATCATTCAATGGGGTTAAATACAGTAACCATGACTGTTACTAAAAGAGATGAAGGACCCATCATGCCATAGGGACAGAAACAGAGCTTAAGTAAGTATTCAAAGATATATTTTCAGGTTCTAGATACACGTGACATATTACGTTATATATGTGACCTGAAGACATCCAACGTGACAAATTGACTTTATTTGTGACATATGGACTTTATTTGTGATACTTAGGTCTTATATGTGACTTTACTGGTAAGTATCACACGTGACTTATTTGTGACCTTATCTTTCAACCTGTAGTGTTCCTAATGTAAGCTCATAGTCATCTGAGCATATCGAGGAACCTTATGAGAGGATCACAATCGAGGAATCAGAGAGGATCCCAAACGACAACCATCAAGGAGAGCATGTGTGGATGATGAACGACGTAGTAAGTGACTCGTCACGGATCCCAACATGATGGCACGAGGCAATTACTGGAAAAGGGTAGCAATTTGAAAGTGCAAAAGAAGTTAGAATGGCTCTTATATACTACTCTATAGCTAAGAAGTTTGCTTTTAATTATGTTAACAATGAGCCAAAACGTATTCGTGCTAGTTACATGTTCCTCAACATACATGCGGACAACATAACAGCACAGCTGGTCACTGCAGAGCATCAAGAAGGTGGATTGCGAGTATGCTACAATCAATTATGAAGAGGCGTCCATATATTACCCCAATTGACATTAGAAAGGAATTGCACTCTCAATATGGATTCAGAGTTAATTATTCTAAAGCTTGGCGTGCTAAGGAGACGACAAAAGACCAAATATTTGGTTGCGCAAGGCATTCATATGATTTACTATCCTGGTTAGTCCAAGCGAATTGTTGATGTCTCCTTTAGAATGTATATCTATCATAGTTAACTGTAAATGTGACATGTCAAAACGCTATGTGACAGATACGCTTATAATGTGATATTTCAACGTTATATGTGACAACTAATCCTTACATGTGACATTTAGACCTTATATGTGATATTTAGACCTTATTTGTGATGTTTGAGTATTACATGTGATATTTAGATATTGTTCATCATTTAACAAGTTAGTTGTGATTTAACCAACATTTTTAGGTACCAAATGAAGGTGATGGAAACAAACCCAGGAAGTGTCTTCACCATTGAACAAGAAAACATGAGATTCAAACGTTTATTTGTGTCGTATGGTGCATGCATACAGGGGTTTCTCAAGGGATGTAGGCCATTGCTCTTTCTAGATGAGACTTTTCTGAAGGATCGCTACAAAGGGATCCTATTAGGTGCGACTGCTTATGATGGTAATCAAGGTATATTTCCACTCGCATCTTGCGTTTGTGACCAAGAAAATGAAGCAAATTAGAGTTGGTTTATTCAAGGATTGCGGTATATTTTGTACAATCGAACAGAACCATACAATCCACCACATCCTCTAGTGATTTTGTCAGATGCCGACAAAGGAATTAAACAATCTTTGAAAGATATATTTCCAGATGGCCAGGGATGGAAGAGTACCTATCTTGTGAACAGGAAGCGATCGGAGCCGCTGAAGCTCCTAAGGACTTTTTCACAGTAGAACCTTCTGAAGAAGAGGTCCCTACGGGAATTGAAGAGGGAGAGCCAATTAATGATTCTCCTGAAGAAAAGACAACTGAGGAGATTCCTGCAAAAGAGCCTGTTCCTACGCCTCGTCCTTTTTCCAGATGCGTACCACTCTAGATGTGTACTTCATCTCGTTGAGAATTATAAATTGAAGCTTAGAGAGAGGGGTTTTGCCTCAAGTGCTGCTCAACGTATTTCAAAATTGTTGGAGTTTGCTGCATACAAGTACACAAAAAGAGAATTTAAAGCTGTTTTACATCAGATTAGGATGACAGATCAAAGAGCTTACCAAGTAGCTCTAAGGCCTGTTCCTACGCCTCGTCCTTTAAGATCGGGTAAGAAGGCTCTTTCTGCTGCTGAGCAAGGCGAATATGACAGGAGAATTCACAAGCGGCTACCTGTTACGGCCAAGAATTCCAAAAGATCCAAGTTAATGGGGGATGCGATGAAGTCTGCGTTCGTTGAGCGTTCTACTGACGGAGAGGACGAAATGCCCCAATTAGCTCTAAGTTATGGACCAAGTAATTGGGCGAATTCTGTATTTCCTGGTATAAGGTACGTCAAATATCATTGCCTTTACTTGTGACATTATGATTTTATATGAATTTGAGCTTTTAAAAGTCATTTGTGACCTTTACATGTCTCGTGTGGCAATACGCCATTAAATGTGACACTTAGCCCTGCACTGTGATCACTAGCAATTGTGTGTGACATATGGTATTTATATGTGACAGATACGCTGTAATTTATAATTTTTAAAATTTTTGTTTGATGCACAGATATGATCATATCACTTCCAATGTTGTTGAATCTTTCAACAGTTGGATTCGTGTGGCGAGAACACTTCCCATTTTTGATATGATGGATCACATTCGTGTACAAATTATGGAAAGAATGAATACTCGCTGCGAGATGGCAACAAAATGGAATAGCTATCTATGTCCAGAAGCGGAAAAAATCCTCCAAGAAAATGTTACCAAGGGAAGCACTCTTGAAGTATCGCATTCTACAGCTAAAATCTTTGAGGTATCATCACAAAAATCAGTACAAGATGTTGAAGGAGCTTCGCTTGAAGACTGCGAGTCCATCTTGAACCAATGTTTGGATGACATCAGGGCCAAAAGGGATGCATCCTGGACTGATCACTGCCAGGGTGGAATCACTATTTTGATGACAGAATTAGCAGCTTTCAGGGAGCTACTGCGCACCAATTTAGATTCTGAAGTGGAGCCGGCTCTTTCCTTGGCGATAATCTCGAGGGCGCATCACCCAGGGACGGATGAAACAGTTAGCATTCTTCCCCCAAAGACGACAAAGAGACGTGGAAGGAACAAGAATAGACGTATCAACAACAGATCTGAGAATAGACGTGCAATTAGATGCTCAAGATGTCACGCTGAAGGACATAACCGAGCCACATGCACTGAACCTATCCAAGATTAACGTTTCCTGGCAGATTGCGGACTCTTTTGTGATTATTTTCTGTTACATGTTACTTTTGCCGTTTTGTTGTGACATTTTGTACTTATATGTGACGTATTACATGTAAATGAAATTTATTACATTTTGGGCAACATTAACTACTTATATGTGACATATCACCTGTTCGTGTGACGTATTACCTGTTTAGACATATAGATAATTGCGCTATTTTGTTGCGACATTTACTAATTTTGCCTTTATGATATTCTGTGTGACATAACATCCCGTCCCTCAAGGATCCCCCTGATGGAAAAATAGGCATGTAGAAGAGAGAAAAATCTCTATAACTGAGCAACATAACACTTAATAGCAGGATATCTAACAGGGAACGAGAATAAAACACAGAGAATGTTCGAATATCACATAACACCACCAAAATCTCACACAGAATATCAAGAGTCACATTGCATTCTAAAATGTCACAAATCAGCCCCAAAAGTCACACAGATTACCAAGATCACTTGTTCATCTTTAATATGGTAAAGAAAAGATCACCAGGAAATACCATCTATGTTAGTAAACTAGTTATCATTTACAAACAGCAGTTAAACAACCAACATCCATCATAGGACATCCAACAAATGAAACAATTACATCTAGAGTCTAATACTTCCACTCAATCATAGGTACATCACTACCCCCGAAGTACAATAGATATTCTGGATCGTCACTGTTCACATATGATTTGAGCAGCAAGTCCAGCCCGTAGCATATGCGACTCCCTGTACAAGGCTTCAATGTTCATTATCTCCGTGCCCTCGAGGATCTCCTTAATAAAAAATACGCATGTATGCCACAATCATATCTGTAAAAATATAACATAACACTTAATAGCAGGATATGTAACGGGTAACGAGAATAATACACAGTTACCTAATATGTCACATGCAATATCAAAATGTCACATAAATGCAGCATAAGTCACACTACATACTAAACTGTCACATAACATCCCCAAAAGTCACAGAGAGTCCGCAAATATCACATATTGATGTGAATATAGCACCGACAATGTCACTAAGCCATACAACAAGCCATGTAACAATCTCATGTTTAAGTATAAGAAACTTACCACCGACAATGTCACTAAGCCATACAACAAGCCATGTAACAATCTCATGTTTAAGTATAAGAAACTTACGAGCCTTTTTGCGTTCGACAAGGGACTGCTTCATATTCGAATGCTCTGAATGTCGACGCATGATCGTAACCACTCACCATCCTATCTAAAAAAAGTTGGATGGTCAACACGTCTCTAGCCCATGCCTCGTAGTCAGCGGAGCTGTAATGTCTGCATTTTTTTTGCCCCAAGTTGACCTCAAGGACATGCCAATGATCAACGTCAGCGGAGCTGTAATGTCTGCATTTTTTTTGCCCCAAGTTGACCTCAAGGACATGCCAATGATCAACGTGACATATTGGAATTATCAACACATCCTTCCCTTCATCTATATGCTTCTTTATGTAATTTTCATAGACATTGCGCTCATCCAAATTTGAAGCAGTTAGCAACCAAATCTGTCAAAAACAGAGAATAAAGCAAACAGAAGAAAGTCATATAAATGCAATATCACATAATAGGTATTATGATAGCCATTACTCACACTAAAATACAACATGACAATAGCGTATTTTCTTTCGACATGGTCATTTTCTGGCAGCTTGAGCCATGTTGGAAGTCTTGCGACCAGAGCTTCAACAATCTAATGATTGCAAATGTAACAAGTTATTGTAATTGTGCAAAACTTAACTCCGCAACAATAACAAAAACTAACCTCATCCTTTAATCTTCCACCACGTAAAAGATGTAGCATATCATATCTGCATATAGTATGATCTTCAACCTCAAAAATTGTCCGACTACAAAAATGTAGAAGACAATCAATGTATAAGCGACATATTCTAATCAACACCAAACTGTCACAGGAAAACACGAAACGTCACAGGAAAATAATCAAGTGTCACATGAAAACACTATGTGTCACAGAAAAATACTAAATGTCACAGGAAAACAATAAATGTCACAAGAAAACACTAAATGTCCCAAACAAACACTAAATGTCATATGAAAACACTATGTCACAGGAAAACGCTAAATGTCACATACAAACACTAAATGTCATATACAAACACTAAATGTCACAGGAAAACACTAAATGTCACATACATGTACTGTACGTCACATACAAACACTAAATGTCACAGGAAAACACTAAGGGTCCCAAACAAACACTAAATATCACATGAAAACACTAAATGCAGGAAAACACTATATGCCACAGGAAAACACTAAGGGTCCCAAACAAACACTAAATATCATATGAAAACACTAAGGGTCCCAAACAAACACTAAATATCACATGAAAACACTAAATGTCACATACAAACACTAAATGTCATAAACAAACACTGACTGTCACAGGAAAACACTATATGTCACAAACAAACACTAAATGTCACAAACAAACACTAAATGTCACAGGAAAACACTAACGGTCCCAAACAAACACTAAATATCACATGAAAACACTAAATGTCACATACAAACACTAAATGTCGCATACAAACACCGACTGTCACAGGAAAACACTATATGTCACAAACAAACACTAAATGTCACAAACAAACATTATGTCACAGGAAAACACTAAATGTCACATACAAACAATAAATGTCACATGAAAATACTATGTGTCACAGGAAAACACTAAATGTCACATACATATACTGAACGTCACATACAAACACTAAATATCACAGGAAAACACTAAAGATCCCAAACAAACACTAAATATCACATGAAAACACTATATGTCACAGGAAAGCACTAAGGTCTTGTTTGGATTTGGAGGGGTTGAAGGGAAGTTAGGGGAACCTAGGGGAAGTTAAGTTAAGGGAAGGGAAGGGAATGTATATAAATTGACATAAATACTCTCATATATTATTAAGTTATATTGTTGTTAGAAATTTTAGCCGTTGGATTTTGATCTTAACTAGGGGTAAATATGTCTCTCTACATTTGTTGTATTCCCCCTCTTTACCTTCACCCCCATTACCCCCCAAATTGGGGGGGGGAAGAAATCATAAATCATGTTATTTTTTCACCTCCTTTCACCTCCCCTCACCCCTATTAACTTGCTATATTTACTTCCCAAACAAGGTTAAAAGTTACCCTCCCTTCCCCTCCACCCCATTACCCTCAATCCAAACAAGCGCTAAAAGCCACAAACAAACACTAAATGTCACAAACAAACACTAAATGTCACATGAAAACACTAAATGTCACAAACAAACACTTAATATCACAGGAAAACACTAAATGTCACAGGAAAACACTAAATGTCACAAACAAACACTAAATGTCACAGGAAAACACTAAATGTCACATACATGTGCTGAACGTCACATACAAACACTAAATATCACAGGAAAACACTAAATATCACATGAAAACACTATATGTCACAGGAAACACTAAATGTCACAAACAAACACTAAATGTCACAGGAACACACTATATGTCATGTCACAAACAAACACTAAATGTCACAGGAAAATACTAAATATCACAAACAAACACTAAATGTCACATACAAACACTGAATGTCACAGGAACACACTAAATGTCACATACAAACATTAAATGTCACAGGAAAATACTAGATGTTACAGGAAAATACTAGATGTTACAGGAAAACACTAGATGTCACAGGAAAACACTAAATGTCACAAACAAACACTAAATATCACATGCAAACACTATATGTCACAGGAAAACACTATATGTCACACGAATAACACTTAATATCACAGGCCTAATATAAATATCACAGAATAACACTTAATACTTACTTGTCAACTTTTAATGTAAGAAAATGTTAAAGCCACTTGTTTTCATCATCCGATGCATCGGGAATGTCCTCAACGGTGAAATTATGGTAAAAGCCTTCGTCGATTGTTCCCGATAGCCTAACATCAAAGTCTTGTGAAGAAGGAATGCTCATATTCAACATCTCCAATAAATTTTTTTCCTCTTCACTTTTTTCCCTTTTCCATAGCTCTGCAACAGATGTTCTCCTACCGATGTGTGAAATTGCAAGTGGCTTCTCCACATCCTTCTCCCCCTTGTCGTCGTCATCTTCCACCAGAACGACACCTTTCTTCCCTTTCCTTCCCTTCTTAGGCAATTCAGTTTGGAAGAGAGATTCTAAGAACTTGGGCTTCTTTGTTTTCCTTTGGCTCTTTGTCCGTAGCCCACTGACAAATGCTTTTAAAGTATCATCGGTTTCCTCCCTCCTCTTCCTTCCCTTCTTCTTTTTGGGAACATTCTCAGCAACTTTTACCTCTTAAAGCTGTATAAAGATCACAGTTAATGAATATATATCACATGAAATATTCATATCACAAATAATAACCAAACATCACATGTAAACTGTTTACGTCACATTATTAGATAAAATGTCACAAGAGACATATGAATGCCACAAAAGGTAGACAATTGTCACAAACCAAAGGGAACTATCACAAATAAGCAGTAAATGTCACATGCAATAAGCAAATATCACAAAGAAGAGTTACCTCCTCCAGTTCACTGCCCATGGCCTGGGTTTGATCACCTTCTTTGCCTCCCTCCTCTTCTTTCCCTTCTTCTTTCTCTGCCTCAACTTTAGCCTGTCACTATAACAGACAGGTCTTTTAGCGACCAACTTTTTTACGAGAAAATTATTTTCCTCAACAAATATCACTTTCGACAAGGAAAAAATTATTTCCTCGGTAAATATCAGTAGGTCTTCAACAAGAAATATATTTTCCTCACAGTAGACCACCTTCTACAATGAAAATTTTAGTTCCTCACTAAACATGATCATGATTTGGTCTCCTAACTAGTTATTTTATTGGCGAGGAAATATGAGATTTTGGTGAACTTTTTCATCGTGAAATGCACATTTAACAAGGAAATAATCATTTCATCGCTGTTCTTTTGGTGAAAAATAGAGGAAAACCCGCCAAATGTAATAGCGATAAAAGTATGATTTCCTCACTGAAGATCTATAATCTACAAGGAACCATTTCCTCGTCAAAAGAATCAATTAGCGAGGAAATAATAGTTTACTTATTATTAGTTTGGCAGAAAAATGTGCAAAACCCGTCAATTTCAATAGCAACAAATTTAAGGCTTCCTCGCTAAAAGTTTTTGTTTTACGAGAAACCGTTTTGTCGTTAAAAAGAACCCATTAGCAAGAAAATTATAGTTCCCTCAATATTAATTTGGCAAAAAATATGCAACACCCGCGAAATTCATTGACGACAAATTGAAGGTTTCCTCACTAATTTTTTTTGTTTTACATGGAACCCTTTCCTCGTTAAAAGAATTAATAAATGTCCAGCACGAGGTAAAGCTCCAGTATGGATAGAAATAAGGATTTGGTTTGTCTGGTTGATGATTCCTTTTTGTAGTTTTTTGCACAATTCACATGAAGATTAACAACCAATTAATATTTATTCAGGTTCAAAGGGATCCCAATGATATAGGATTGCTCACAAATCTAATAAGATTTAAACAATTTGTGAGTTTTGAATATACATTTATTTCAGACTTCTGAAATTAGATTATGTTAATATATAATATTGACTTCTGAAAATAGATTACTTCTGAAATTAGATTATGTTAATATATAATATTGACTTCTGAAAATAGATTAAACCAAACGTGCAATGAAATCTCTTATTCTATTTGGCATAGCACTAAAACCAAACGTGCAATGAAATCTCTTATTCTATTTGGCATAGCACTAATACAAAATAGGACAGTCCAAACAGTTATTAGAACCGTTTGGACAAGTAAAAACAGCCCAAACGGTTAAACCCGTTTGGGATAACAAAACCCAAACGGTTGAAACAGTTTGGGTTGTTAGGAGATCCCAAATATAACCTCCAAAGAGGTTTAACCGTTTGGGATGTTTAGCCCAAATGGTTTAACTCGTTTAGGTGTTTAATTATTTTTCTTTTTTAAATAAAACATTTCTCTTCTTCTGTGCTCTTCCGCTTCACCCCAAAATTTCCCCCAAAATCTAAAATCCCCCACGCCCCTTATTCCCATCCCCTCAAATCCCTCGACCATCTTCTTCCTCCTCCTCCGCTCCCGCCGCCGCCTCCATGTCGTCTTCATCCGCTTCGATCTCGTTGGGTTCCGCCGTTAGGTCCTAGGGTTTTGCATCATCCGCTTTGATCTCGAGCAAGGCCAGACCGTCGAGGTCTTCTTCCCGCCGAACTCCTTCACTGCCGACCAGCAGGTCCTCATCGCCTTCTCCTCGTTCCCCGATTCAATGCACCAGGCCCGCCACCGATCCTTGATCCTCGACTCCATCTTCACCTTCAGGTTCCCGGCGAGCTCCTCCTTCGTCTACGGCTACGTCTTCAACCGTCAGCGGCACGATCTGAGGCAAGATTTCAACCGCCAGCGTAAAGATTTTAAATATAATTGATTCTCAAATATAATTGATTTGGAAGATAGATTAAACCAAACGTGCTACAATCTTCAACCGCCGGCGGTAAGATTTCAAATATAATTGAGTTGGAAGGTATATATGGAGGAGAACTTGTGTCCACTTAAGTGGACATCCACCAAACTTTTTAACCCTTGGATGTTTCCTAGGGATCCTTGCATGATATGAAGTGACTTTTTATATGTTAAATGAGTGGATATAAAGTTTGGTGGACACACTATTCACTATCCACTTAAGTTGATAGGAGTCTTACTCCTAATATACAATGATTCCAGGAATGTATCTTTTTCTTTTAAATTTGGGTTTGATGTGTTATTATTTGTTCTCAAGTTTTTTATTTTTTGTGATTTTTTAGGCGATTTGTTTGGTGTGCGATACTGAGCAGCAGGTAAAATTTCTGAATTATCTTTGTTTATTTGAAATTCTTTTTCCTTCTGGGAATTATTGCAAGAGTTGGGGTGATTTTAGGTTACCAAAGTTTGTACAAAGTGTGGTGTAAACATGAGGGAGTATTTCTGTGAAATCTGCAAATTTACGACTACACTAAGAAAGGGCAGTTTCACTATGATGATTGCGGTATTTGTCGAGTTGGAGGGCAGGATAATTTCTTCCATTACGAAACGTGTGGTATGTGCCTCTCTCTTGATAAATATTTGGATTTGTTTGCTTTTCTTGATAATTGTTTTCTATTAATGACGAACCAGACTTCTATTTAGAATAATCAACAGTTATCTACATTTAGTGCTGACATCTTGTTTTTCTTTTTGTTGACGTTGTATATACATGCTTTTTTGTCTTTTTGTTGAGCTCATTGTTCTATCTGATTGTACTCAAGCATGTGGGATGGAATAGATGAAATTCATGGCACTTTGTTATCTACATTTTATGGATACATCTTCTTTAGTTGTAATTTTCTGTTAATCTACATATCTTTGTCCATTCGAAATTATCTATAGGTTCCTGCTACTCAAATTCTCTACGCGGTAAGCATACATGTGTGGAGAACTCAATGAAACAGAATTGCCCCATATGTGTTGAGGTACATTTTCCTGATATTCTTTCGCATTCTACATTTGAAATTTGAAACATCATAATGTTAGATTCTATGTTGCAGTATCTTTTTGACTCGTTAAAAGTGACAAGTGTTTTGAAATGTGGGCACACAATGCACTCTGAATGTCTGGCGTGAATGTTGAATCATCATCAGTAAGCCGCATCCCCCCACTAAACTGTAGTACCTACTAATTTGACCCCCAATCCAATTTGATTTTGGTGTTTAAGAAGGGAAATTGTATATGTTATTAATGTTTTTTTGTTTTTCTTTCTTTTGCAGTAGATACACTCATACACATGTCCAATGTGCTCCAAGTCTGTGGTAGATATGGCAAGGCATTGGAGAAAGCTCAATCAAGAGGTAAACACTTCTTACCTTTCGACATATTGAGGCTTTGTATTCTTAACCCATGCTTATCAATATCTAATAAGAAGTATTGAGATGATCAAGAGTTACATGTATCAGTAGCTTTACTAGTTCAAATGCTTGTATGAGTTTTGAACGCAAAATATGTTTCTATTATAATACATACATAGACAGCTCAACCTGAAACTAAACAATCACCTGAGTCATTGGAAGGATGAAACAGGATTGGTGCAAATGATAAGAAAGAAAATTCACACACGTCAGCATATAATTAAAATACGAATACATAAGCATAGTACTTGCATATTTTGTCTAGATTTATGTGTGCTTGACACCTATCACATAAGTATAATACCTTGTATTGTTTTGTTGGCTCAAGAAAGAATGGGAGTTTCTTTGCACTCATTTTTCTAGTGAAAAGTTTAAGGTACAATATCTTTTTTTTATTTTCCTCCACGTATTACATTTTTTCTTTTTTCATTTACTTCTTTCTAACTGTATGTCTTAATAATTTTAGATTTGCTCAGAGAAGAATATTCTTAATAGGTCAAAGTTGACATATCATCACAAAGCTAGGTCAAAATCATTTGTCACACCAAGAGCAAATTGTGAGACACTTTTTAGTTTTGCTTATAAATTTGTAACTTAATTGTGTACATATATATATGTTGAAAAAGAAAATATGTGTAGATGCTTTGAAGCAAATTATCAGTTCCTGTCATAGGAACTCAAAAGTGTGTCTATCTGAGCTTTATTCAAAAATTTCCCCAGCAGCTACAAAGGTCCCATGGTTCACAACAGTGTGGGAAAATATGAGCTACCCAAAGCACTGTTTCATTATGTGGCTTGCAGTGCAGAACAGGCTACTTACAAGAGATCGATTGCTCAAAAGAGGAATCATCACAACTGGCATCTGTTGTTTATGCAATGAAAATGTTGTTGAATCCCGAAATCACCTCTTTTTTGAATGCAGCTTCACTGGTGCAGTCTGGAATGAGATTATGAATTGGCTTCAATTCGATTGGAAGACTTGTGAATGGAATCGCTTGCTGGATTGGTTTAATTGCAGGCTGAGAGGAAGGGGTTTTAAGCAAAAGGTGAAAAGAATGTCATTATCTTCTACTGTCTACAAGATATGGGGGGAACGAAACAGCAGACTATTTGAAACGAAATCCAGGAGTATAGAACAGCTCATCAAGGAGATCAAGATTGATATCATGACCATCATACTTAATGGTTCATATCCAGCGGGGAAAAAGAATGGCTTATATCACTATAATCAACTGTAAATTCTTCGCTGATCTTAGTTTTTATTCTTTTTAGTTGTTTTCTTAATTGATTTTTCAGTTCATATACTGAATATCTGATGTACAAATACTTTCCATTTGGTAAATGAATATAATTCTTCATTGACCAAAAAAAAATGTTTGAATGCAATAGGAAGCACAGACTGAAGAGATGCAATGTGCAATTGATCATTTTGAAACAGAGTATAGAAGCACAAAAAAAGGATGGGACTTGGGAGCAAAGGAAAATTGGGTAAGTAACATGTTAATGATGCATGCTTTTATAATATTTTAAGAATATAGGTTAAATTGATATTACTGTTCTAAAGAAGATTATATTGATTAGGTTGTAATTGAGAAGTTGCATATGATTGAACTGAATATACTTTTTTACTTATAGGATCAAATGATAAAGATGCGAGCAGATATCACTCAACCTGATGGAACTCGAACAATGACAGATGAGGAATTTGTGCAAAAGTTCTCAAAGTCAAATCAAGCTACATTAAGAGCTGTGGTTTTGGCCCTAGACCACCATCATTAAGGTTCTCCCGTTCTTCGATGAGTGAAATGTCTGAAAAGAATAAAGAGTTGCAAGAACAGTTTCAAGAGACCCAACAACTTGTAGGAACTCAAACAACAAAAGATCGATGCGCAAAATGAGGTAATCGAAAGATTGGAGCAAGCCAAAAAGTTTGAGAAGTTTATGGCTAATTTTTCTAGGCAACATCCATCAGCAACCCAAAATATTTCTTTGGTCGTGTTGCATTTTTTATTGCTTTAGACTACCATTGTTACTTATGGTAAAAACTTGTTTGCTTTATTTATTTTAATTTTTTTGATGTACCTTGGTGACAATTGATGATAATTATTTATATTTTGAGCGTTTTTCTCGTAATAGCATTATTATTGATGAAATAAAATTTCCTCATTATAAGTATACTGTTTACGTCGTCAAAATAATATTTCCTCGTTATAGAGTATATTGCTTACGTCGACAAAAACATATTTCCTCGCTATAATGATACAACCTATAACGGTAAAAGTAATTTTCCTCGTTATAGACCATATAACCTATATCGATAAATGTAAATTTCCTCGTAATTGAATTTCTTTGGCGAAGAATATGGGGTACAACCTACAACAACAAATTTAAATTTCCTTTTCTTTGAGTCCCTTTACTGAGGAACTGTTTCCACGAAAAAAAGATACATATAATGAAAAAAATCAATTTCCTAGTTAAAAATTTATCTTTGGTGAGGAACAGTTTACTCGCTGAAAGATACTTACAACGACGAAAATAGTTTTTTATAACTTTCATTATATATAAATTAAATATTATTCACGTATCATTGGCGAGGAAACTGTAGTTTAGTGATGAAAAATGTATGAGATTAGGTGAGCAAAAATATCGAGGCTAAAGAGTAACAACGAGAAAAGAATATATTCATCGCAAAAAGGATTTCGCGAGAAATTATAATATTCCTCGTAGAAACTTTTCTTGACCACCCTACCACGAGGAAATGGTGACCAAAGTTTTTTCCTCGCCAACACACTACGACGAGGAAATCTCGACTTTCAACGACAAACTTGTTCCTCGCGGATTAGCTTTTCTGTTGTAGTGTGTATACCACTCACAGTTAATGAATACATATCACAAAAATAAGACATGAATATATATCACAATAAATATTTATTTATCATAAATAATAACCAAACATCACACTAAACTGTTTACGTCAAATTATTAGACAAAATGTCACAAGAGACATGAATGTCACAATAGGTAGACGAATGTCACAATAGGTAGACATTTGTCACATACCAAAGGAAACTATCACAAATAAGCTGTAAATGTCACATGCAATAAGCAAATATCACAAAGGAAAGTTATCTCCTCCAGTTTAATGTCCATGTCTTGGGTTTGATCACCTTCAATCAATGTCTCATCTTCCTTCCCTTCTTCCTTCTCAGCCTCCCATTCTTTCTCTATTTGTGGCTGCATAGATGTAAAAACAATAACCAATTTCAATTCAGCAAATATTTTCTCAATTTTTTTCCCTCATGTGACACAAGACATAAGTTGTTACCTCTCCTTTGTTTTGCCTGATATGTTTCTCCTCAGCAAATGTTTTCTCAGTTTCGACTATAATAGCCAAAATATCAACGCCGTGAGTAACAAGTACTTGCTCATAAGCTTCATTCAACATCACCAACTTTTCATAAGCTTCATTCTACATTAACAATAAACTGATAGTGAGCAAAAGTCACAAATAAAAAGATGACACATCCAAATCATCAACATTACCTCTTTTTGGACTCTTTTCTTCCCTAATGATTTTTCACCCGTAACTTCCTCCTCAACTTTAGCCTTCACCATTGTAAGCTTTTGCTTTATTTCCTCATGAACATACCTCGCCACATCTTGCTCCGGTAAGATGTGGATTGCGGCTTCCGATTTCTTCAAAATCGTTGTAGTCCGCACCGAACCCACCTTCTTACCCTCCAATGTCCAATTTATCATTGGTGGCTTGGATTCATCAACCCTTACCGGCTCTTTGATGTTTGAAATCTCATAATACCATAGCTTCAAAAAAAGGCCACATTCAATCAATGAAGTATAACATATTAGATACGAAATCTCATAATACCATAGCTTCAAAAAAAGGCCACATTCAATCAATGAAGTATAACATATTAGATACAAATATCATAGATAAATGGCAATAATCACTTACAAGAAGATAAACTCACATTAACTACAACTGTCACAAATCAGGGACAAATGTCACATATTGGTTACAAACGTCACATATGATTAGAATATATCACATGTAGAATACACTTATCACATATAACAAGATAATATCACATTTAATTGGAAATAATCTCATATAACAAGATAATATCACATACAAACTACAAATAAATTGGAAACTTAAACAATACAAATTAGATACAAATGTCATATAAGTGTCATATATCACATGTAAAAGGTAATGATCACAGATAAGGTGCAAATGCAACATATTACTTACAAAAAACACATATAACTCACCGATAGCAAGGGAGCGCAACCGATGAGATATGTCTGCCCCTTCTTCGCTATCTTCGCAGCCTTGAAAGAATCCCACAATTCCTTGTAGATGATTGTCGCCCATGACAAATTATCAACCATATCTAACCGATCTATATATTTAAACATATGCCGGGGTGCATTCATTCTCGCGGTCAGAGTCCATATCATTGTGAGTTGATAGAGGATTTGAAGCATAACAAAATCAAAAACATCCGTCCTCTTTCTTGACCGAACCAATCTTTTCAATAGGGCCTCAAGGTAGTCTCGGCCACTCTTGTATTGTAATTGTTGTTTGTTGGAGAAGTATGTGTTCCATATCCTATTCTCCGTATCTCGGTTGCCTTCGGGTTTCTCCCCTTCATCATTAAACCGGGTATGTTTAAGCACCCAATTTACATCAAAAGTATACGCCTGTGGAGTCCCAGTTTGGCTATCCTTGAAAAAAAACTTCCCCGTGGCTAAATCCAGATGATCTAGAAGCAACATGATCGTAGCCTTGTCTGCTGGAATTGCACCAAAACTAACATAATTTTTGAAATTGGAGGATCCATAAGCCCTCCAATGTTCAGCCCTCATCCGTGGAGCGATTTCATCCATGAATGTACAATATCCATGTATATTACAAGAAATTCTGATATCATGCTTACTGTAAAACATAACACAACAGATACTGCATCAAATTAGGGTTCTAATGCGGCTAAAAAAATCACAATGCCAAACACATTAAAATCGAAAAATATGAATGATTGGGTTAATACTTACATCCCAGGCTTGCTCCTCGTTGATTTAGATGAGTGAGATGATGATGTCGACATCCCAGCGAGCGTCACTGTTCGGTTTGGCAGAGGTACTCCAGCGACTCGCTTGCGGTCGGGGGGGGGGGGGGGGCTTAAGGATCTTGTCAGCGGCGAGCGTCGACGAAGACGGTTCACAGCTGAGCGCCAAGAGAAGAAAGCGACGACGAGGGGCGTCGGCGTCTTGGAGGAAGAGGGAGTTCGAAGATATAATGAGCGGCAGGCGTCTTCGACAACGATGACGAAGACGAAGTCGACGAAGCGTTCTAATGTGGGTCGCCGAAGATGAAAACGACGACGACGACGTCGCGGCGGGGTTTTCAGAGGCATGGTTTCAAAGAATACAATGAGGGTCGGCGTTCTTCGATGAGTGAGAGACGAAGAGGCACGAAGACGGCTTCCAAGCCGTTGTTCTGTCGGCGGCGGTTTTGGGAGGAAGAGGGTTTCGAACGAAAGGGAAGATGGTCTCGAAATTTGAAACAGGTGGTTTCGATAACAACGCTCAGAAAGGATGGTATAGTGAATTGGGAAGGGTAATTTGGGGATAGTTTTTGGGGTATTGTATCTGTACTTATATTGGGAGCTTGTTGCATTTCTTTTGCTGTATTAAGGGTTTTTTGGATATGCTTTTTGGGCTTGGGGTGGGGATGAATGACCCAACTTAATTTGGCTCCCCAATGCAATTTTCCCCTAAAATTATTATATCTCAACAAGTAAATCAACCTAAAGCGTTGCGAATGAGAACCCAGACACATAAATTCACATGAGAAACATCAGGAAACTACATAGTATAAACATATGAACTAGCTGCGGTAAAAATGTACCATTGAAAATTCCAAAGAATAATCACGTGGACTAATCCTAACATAGATGAGTTCCAAAATTGGCAATCTAATGCACTATTCTAAAATTCAAATTAAATAAGAATTTATAAAAGAGTTAGAAATGATAGAGGATTTTAAATACCGGACTCATATTCTCAGCAACGGGAAGAACTTAAAATTATAGAGCGAGAATTAGAGAGTTAGAAATGAAACAATAAAACTAATTTCTAAAAGGAAAAATACCTAAATTAACCTAATAATTAAGGGTTTCTTCAATCAACAATAATTTCTCAGTTAAAACCTCTCACCTGATAATTTCCAATACCTCCCAACCCAGCGTAAGCATCTGTTGCTACTGCCTCCGTCCTCTTCATCGTCGTCGTCCATATTATCACCAGTGAGCTCGTCAAGGGTCAGGGTTGGGTTCTTTTTTCCTCCAATCTGATGATTAATCTGGATGAAGGAGAAGAGAGGATGATTTTTGGATAGTGGGGAGCTTATAAATTTAGACTGTGAAAGGCCCTCTTTATAACCAAATAAATAAATTAAAATAAAAAATAAAAATAAAAAATTGCACGTGAGAGAGTAGCATTATTGTGCCTCGTTTAACGCCCCGTGTGATGTGATGTCAATGTTTAGGGGCTGTTTGGTTGTTGTTGGTAAAGTTGTGTATTATGACACAACTTGGAAAGTTGTTGTCCACCTCATCAATTTTACTTTTATATCTTTCTTTGTTTGTTTTTGATTCCATTGGAATCATAAATTGCTTGTTTGGTTTGTAAATGTAACTTTAATTGTTTGTTTGGAAAGTGTAAAAAGTGGTCCCTACTCAAATGATCATATTGGTTGGAATTATTTTTTATTATTTTTTCCTGACTTCAATGTCAGCTTTCTCCTAAAATCATGTCTTTTTTTTTAAAAAATCCATTAAAAAAGCCACATCAGCATATGAAATCACTTTATACTATTTTCACAACTACAAACAAACAATTGAAAGTGATGAAAGCTGACATTGGGACCCACTTTTTTACACTTTCCATTCTTTTACATGGTAAAAACATACAACCAAACAGCCCCTTAATGCCCACACAAGGGAATCCGGTTCTTTAGCTTATTGGGTCTTGTTAGAGATATTTGTCCCCTAAATCTAGTATAGTTTGAGATTTGCCCCTCTCATCATTGAAACTTCTACAAGGCCCCCAGTTTTCATAGTTTACTTTGAAATTAGTTCATCCATTAAGGGGGTGGTTTATTTCACCCAATTTATAGAAAAAAATTGGTATTTGGATCTGACAGTGGCAAAAGTATAGGGGGTGGTTTATTTCACCCAATTTATAGAAAAAAATTGGTATTTGGATCTGACAGTGGCAAAAGTATAATATTTGGATTCTTTATCAATCCTATTCTAGAGTTTGGCTGGAAAAAAATTTATGGATTACATAATCCATAAAGGTGCAACAGTAAGGGTTTTTTTATAGAAACCCAAATCGGAGTTTTTTGAGAGGGTTTGGGCCCATAAAGGTGCAACAGTAAGGGTTTTTTTATAGAAACCCAAATCGGAGTTTTTTGAGAGGGTTTGGGCGAAAATTCTGACATCGTTCTTCATCTTCGTTTTCTGATTCCTAATCCTCTCGACTTCGAACCCTAGATCTGGCGTTTTCTGATTCCTAATCCTCTCGACTTCGAACCCTAGATCTGGAATCGCAACTCCCCATTTCTTCTCTCGCCTCTCCCCAAGCTTCTGCGCACCTCCTCTCCCGCTGTTCTTCGATATTGTTGTTAGGTTCGGTTGGTGGATTTGCCCTAGATTTTGGCTTCGACTTCTCCCACAACCCTTTATCCCACCTCATCTCTTCGATTTCTTTTTCGAAGACGAGGCACAATGCTTATTTGTCGGTGGGGTTTGTTGGTTGTTCCGTCCGGTGGGGTTTGTTGGCAACGACATCAATTTCTAAATTATTCCCTTCGTAACTACTTAGCATCTGCAGGTATAAATCAATTTATCCCTTTTAATGTGATCGTTTCATTGTGCTTGCTCTGAGGAAATTAACATTGGTAGTGAAATTATTGATTTTGGTATATGTTTAATTATTGAAACAAGGGTATTGTTCGGTGGGGTTTCATTTGGTATATAGTTGATTATTGATTTTAGTAGAATTATTTGTCCGTGGGGTTTCATTCACAATTGCTTGGCATCTACATGTCTAATCTCTCAAGAAACAAGGGTTTTGGTATATAATTGATTATTGATTTTTGGTTCTCTGGAATTTTTGTTATTGCAGTCCTTGCCTTTAGGTTCATGGAGCTTGTGTAGCTCCTTGCCTTTGGGTTCGTGGAGCTTGTGTAGCTCCTTGCCTTTGGGTTTGTGGCTGTTATTTGAAGCTTGTGTAGCTCCTCAATCTCTTTGAGTTTGTTGCTGTTTTGTTTTGAGCTTTTGAGCTCATTGCCATTGGGTTATATGAGGTTTTGTTTTGAGCTTGTGTAGCTCTTTGCTCTTGGGTTTGTGACTGTTATTTGGAGCTTGTGTAGCTCCTTGCTCTTGGGTTTGTGGCTGTTATTTGGAGCTTGTGTAGCTCCAATTGCTTGGGTTTGTGGCTGTTTTGTTATGAGCTTGTGTAGCTCCTGTGAATTTGGGTTTGTTGCTGTTTTGTTTGGAGCTTGTGTACCTCATTGCTGCTGGGTTTACTGCTGTTTTGTTTGGAGCTTGTGTAGCTCCTTGCTGTTGGGTTTGTTGCTATTTTGTTCTGAGCTTGTGTAGCTCTTGTGAATTGGGTTTGCTACTGTTTTGTTTGGAGCTTGTGTACCTCCTTGCTACTGGGTTTGCTGTTGTTTTGTTTGGAGCTTGTGTAGCTCCTTGCTGCTGGGTTTGTTGCTTTTTTGTTCTGAGCTTGTGTAGCTCCTGTGAATTGGCTTTGCTGTTGTTTTGTTTGGAGCTTGTGTAGCTCATTGCCTTTGGGTTTGTTGCTGTTTTCGCTGGAGCTTGAGTTGCTTTGTTGCCTTTGGGTTTGTTGTTGTTTTGTTTTTGAGCTTGTGTAGCTCTGTAGGCTGCTATGTGGGAGCTGTTTTGTTTTTTCTTGCATGTGGGTTACTTGCTATTTTGTTTTGACCTTGTGTAGCTCCTAACAGTTGATATTTGGCAATGATGATGATTAGCATTTACTGAGAATGCAATCTAACTTACATTGTTTATTATATTCAGATGTGACAAAAAGGGGATGAGATTGTAGCCTACATTAAATTGACAATGTCTAGGTGAGGCAATTCATCCTTATAATGTAATCTGTAATAAACATGTAAGTTATAGGTGGGGCAATCAATTATGACAAGTTGATCTATTACCGAGCCATACAATATCAATTACAATTTATACCCAATTCCAAAAATAGTTTTCATTACAACCTAAATAGTTTTTGCAAGTACAAGTACATGACATGCAGTTTGTAATAATTAAAATAATATAAAAAATTACTAATAAAATTGCTAAAATTTTCCAAGCTACTAGTTGATTTCCGACAAGTCTCAATTCTTTCTTCAGCGTCTTTGATTACAAAATATATTTATCTTCGTACCTATTTTCTTTGACATATTGGCTTCCTTGGTTGCTTGGGTCTCCTCTTTCATCAGCCCGTTCGAAAAAATTGCATTCTTTATTTGAGAATTTTGCACACCCCTAATAACACCTTCCCTTATTTTTATCATTCTTGCACACTTTCATCGGTGTTCTGAGATTGCAGTCGCAATAAACTTCATAATTTTGATAGCACTCTTCTGATATCATATTGATGTCTGGGATCCAATTTGCAGACAATGGGAATTTATAAATTGCTGAGAAATGAGAATGCATGGATTAATTTGAGGCCTCAAGTTGAATTTATAACCACTATGACCCTGAACTAGCCGTTGCTACAGTGTTATGTCTTTGAATTTTGAAGATAGTGGAAATAGTCATTGCTATAATGTTTTTTCTTTGAATTCTGAAGTTGGTGGAACTAGCCGTTGCTACGGTGATTTTGTAATGATCAGTGAGCTAGCTGTTGCTACAGTGTTGATCCCTAAAAAAATTTCATTCTGAACCAAACATGGTATTAGGAATTGGATGGTTTCTATAAAAGTGAGATTCTTTTTTTCTTTGGGTGAAACAAACATAGAATGCAAAAAAAATAGGATTCCATAAAACTAAAATTTATCTATAAATTTTTTATGGATTAGGTTGGAATCCATAAATAAAATAGGATTCCTAATCCTATTCCTAGCTTCTATTGAACCAAATAGGTCCTAAGACCATAGGTAGCGAGTAGAGCTAGGGGCTAGTTTGGAATAACTTATGAGAATTGAGTTACATAATGATAGCTTTATGAATTAGAGTGTCACTAGGGGCACACCCCCAACCACAACTCCAACCACGTCCTCTCTCTCTCTTTTGCTACAGTGTATCGGGCCCATTGGATTTAAATTTTTTAAAATCTCATGTGGGGCCCGGTGCACTGTAGCAAAAGAGAGAGTGTATGATTGGAGTTATGGTTGGGGTGTACCCCTATCATTTTCTTATGAATTAAGGGCCTAGATCTAAAATAGATACATGACTTAATTTTCTAATTAGAGCCATTTTAATGATTTAAATGATTTATTTAGGAATACCAAAGATATGATGGACTAATGTCAAGTAGTGGACGTAACGAGTACTGGTCGCTCACGTGAAGAATCTGGTCAGAGGCTTTGAATGAATCAAGAGGACGAGTGAGTTTACGCATCAAACTTTATGGGGAGGAGAGTTGTCACAGTCAGAGTAAATGTGACCTCCCTTTTCTCAAGGCGGCATTAAACACTTGGGGGGGGGGGGAA
>NC_033802.1:4544427-4585242 GCF_001876935.1 Asparagus officinalis
CCTCTAACAGCTTCGACGTTAGTTCTATCGTGCTGCGTGTAAGTCCTAGCCCCTCCAGCGTCAGTTCTAGGCGTTGCCGTGTTAGTTCTAATCTGTTTAGAGCGTTGCGTTAGTTCTCATAGGATCGCCTCTAACAGCTTCGATGTTAGTTCTAACGTGCTACGTGTTAGTCCTAGCCCCTCCAGCGTCAGTTCTAGGCATTGGTGTGTTAGTTCTAATCTGTTTAGAGCGTTAGTTCTAGTGAGATCGCCTCTAACAGCTTCGACGTTAGTTCTATCGTGCTGCGTGTTAGCCCTAGCCCCTCCAGCGTCAGTTCTAGGCGTTGGCATGTTACTTCTAATCTGTTTACAACGTTAATTCTAGTGATCGTCTCTAATAGCTTTGATGTTAGTTCTAACGTGCTGCGTGTAAGTCCTAGCCCCTCCAGCGTTAGTTCTAGGCGTTTGTGTGTGTTAGCCCTAGCCCCTCCAGCGTCAGTTCTAGGCGTTGGCATGTTACTTCTAATCTGTTTACAACGTTAATTCTAGTGATCGTCTCTAATAGCTTTGATGTTAGTTCTAACGTGCTGCGTGTAAGTCCTAGCCCCTCCAGCGTTAGTTCTAGGCGTTTGTGTGTTAGTTCTAATCTGTTTAGAGCGTTAGTTCTAGTGAGATCGCCTCTTTGACGTTAGTTCTATCGTGCTACGTGTTAGTCCTAGCCTCTCCAGCGTCAGTTCTAGGCGTTGGCATGTTAGTTCTAATCTGTTTAGAGCGTTAGTTCTAGTAAGATTGCCTCTAATAGCTTCGATGTTAGTTCTAACGTTCTTCGTGTAAGTCCTAGCCCCTCCAGCGTCAATTCTAGGCGTTGGCGTATTAGTTCTAATCTGTTAAGAGCGTTGCGTTAGTTCTCATAAGATCGCCTCTAACAGCTTTGATGTTAGTTCTATCGTACTGCGTGTTAGTCCTAACCCCTCCAACGTCAGTTCTGGGCGTTGGCGTGTTAGTTCTAATCTGTTTAGAGCATTAGTTCTAGTGAGATCGCCTCTAACAGCTTCGATGTTAGTTCTAATGTGCTGTGTGTAAGTCCTAGCCCCTCCAACGTCAGTTCTAGACGTTGGCGTGTTAGTTCTAATCTGTTTAGAGAGTTAGTTCTAGTGAGATCGCCTCTAACAGCTTCGACGTTAGTTCTATCGTGCTGCGTGTTAGTCCTAGTCCCTCCAGCGTCAGTTCTAGGTGTTGGTGTGTTAGTTCTAATCTGTTTAGAGAGTTAGTTCTAGTGAGATCGCCTCTAACAGCTTCGACGTTAGTTCTATCGTGCTGCGTGTAAGTCCTAGCCCCTCCAGCGTCAGTTCTAGGCGTTGCCGTGTTAGTTCTAATCTGTTTAGAGCGTTGCGTTAGTTCTCATAGGATCGCCTCTAACAGCTTCGATGTTAGTTCTATCGTGCTGCGTGTTAGTCCTAGCATCTCCAGCGTCAGTTCTAGGCGTTGGCGTGTTAGTGTTTGCGGTGAAAGTTGCTATTTCCATTGTTATCGAATCTATTACAACTTTAGTCGTTACAATAAACTCGAATAAAATAAAAAGTTGATCTTTTTATAAGATCTCCTTACACAATGAAAATAAAAAATTTTATAACTTTATCAAACAAACGCAGAGATCGTTTATCGGTCTTCTGCTTGCGTGGGATCTTTGCCTGTGCCGGGGTTTATCCGTGGACCACCGTCGATCAGATCTGATTGCTGAAAAATTGGACAGAGCTTCGTCTATCCGCGAGGAGATCTAGAAACTTGAAGCGACTATCTCGATAAAAACGAGATATTTGCTCTTCTTAGTATTACCACAACGGGATAATACTAAGGATCGGGTACGGGTGATGTAGATCTGACGAATCTCTCTCTCTTGCGTTGAAGAACTGGATCCGATCTCTCCTCCTCCTCTCTAAAATCCGTGCACCTTCAGTCTTCAATCCGGCAGGGCTTCGCCTAATCTCCAAAATTTCTGAAAAAATGAGGCCTAAGGCTTGTATTTATAGGCATGAGGGGTTGCGGAGCGGTTAAAACCGCTTTAGGGGGTCAAATCCGCGTTGGGACACCCTAGGGGTGCCTGGGCCTGGCCGAGACACCCTTGGGGTGTCTCGGCTAAACCGAGACACCCTTGGGGTGTCTTGGCTTGTCGAGACACCCTTGGGGTGTCTTGACTTGGCCGAGACACCGTAGGTGCCTCGGTTCAGCTCTGAGACGTTTTCAATGCCCGTTTGACCGTTTTCGCTGTAACTTCTTCGTCTGAACTCAGATTTGAGTGATTCCAAATGCGTTGGAAAGCCGACAAGGAGTTCTATCAGCTCCAATGATTGGATTATCTGTAGAATGAATGAGACACGAAGGGCATTGTTCCCTTTGTGAACATTGCGGGGCTCCCGATTAGCCCGCACCTTCGTTATTCCGGAATTCTGTCGGCTCACGTAGTTCGTCGATTCACTTCAATCGTTCACCGACGTCAATCGAACTCCTGTGAACTGGATAGTGACGTTCATTATCATTCCTTAACACTGAGCTGTTCGTAGAGACCTATAGGCAGTTTTCGATGCCTACAGATACCCCCTCCAAAGCGTTCCGGACTCGTTTCTTTTATAGAAGAGGCTGGAATACTTTGGATGTGATTGGTCTAGCCTTCAGTCGGCGTAAAGGACCTGTAGTTAGCTTCAACTCTTGGCTCCTTCGATTTTCGGTCAATCCGATGCTTTGACGAATAACCGAAGTTCTTCCGGCGCTGCGTTTATCGCCTGGCCGTCGTCGGAGTCTCGAGTCTACCACCTGTGAGTTGAGTTTTGCTCGTGTTATTGAGTTAACTTTGAACTGACTATCTCTGTCATATTGTGCTGACTTAGTGTTTCAGATCACCGTATGTTGACTTTTGGTCGTAACGCGTTGACTGGCGTTGACCTAGGGTACGCGTTGACCGGCGTTGACCCTAGGGTTTCGAACGTCGTACGTTGACACGGTTTATACTCATACGTTTTCTGGAGTATACACAGTTTAATCTCTTAAGGTATTGGAGCATGGCGGTCCCAAATGTTGGGGCTGCAGGACCAACTGTTAAAGCTGATTCATCTGCATGTGTGGATTTTATCCTTAATTTGTTAGATGCTCAAGTCACGAGACCAACTAGCGGAGCTGGTGCGTCAATGACTCACATTTATAGAATTTTTAGCAAATTCTCAGCCATCAACGGGTTTGATGAGCCTTTACCGACTACCGTTTGAGTCGGGCTAGCATGCAGATTGTTTAGATCCGTTCTGCACTTAACGTTGTGCTAAAAGAGTTAACTCTTTTAGTTCTATGACATTGAATACGTAGACTTCGTCTTTCTCACGGGAATAGACTACCCGACAACGCGTGTTAGGCGCTGACTTATCCTTACTTAGGATTCAGGATAAAAATCCCCAGACTCGGATTCTGGTGTCTTCTTCAATCGGTAAAAGACTAAACCGGCAACGCGTGTTAGGCATTGACTTATCCCTGCTTAGGCTTCGGGATAAATTTCCCCATGCGTGTAAGGCACGGATTATGGTGTTATTAATAACAATCTGTCACAATGTTGAATATGTGGTCTTTTGTCCTTTTTACGGTCAAATACTAACCGGCAATGCGTGTTAGACATAGACTTTGGGATTTTTGGCAAACCCCCAGCCATCAACGGGTTTGACGTACCTTTACCGATTACCGTTTGAATCGGGCTAGCATGTGAATTATTAAAACCCGTTTCACATGTAACGTTGTGCTAAGAGAATTGCTTCTCTTAGACTTAATGCTATGATTTTGAATACATAGACTTCGTCATTTCTTACGGGAATATGGCATCCGGCAACGCGTATTAGGCGTTGACTCATCCCTACTTAGGATTCGGGATGAAAGTCCCCAGAATTATACTCTGGTATCTTTTTCAATCGGTGAAAGACTAAACCGGCAACGCGTGTTAGGCGTTGGCTTATCCCTGCTTAGGCTTCGGGATAAAATTCCCCAGACTGGATTCTGGTGTCTTTTTCAATCGGTGAAAGACTAAACCGGCAACGCGTGTTAGGCGTAGGCTTATCTCTATTTAGGAGTTGAGATAAAATTCCCCGTGCATAAAGTGCACGGATTGGAAGTTGGGAATTATGTCTTTTCTCATGGTAAAGACAGACTGGAAAATAGAAGAGGAAGAATTTTATATTCTATCTCCCAGCACTGAAGAGGAAGAATTTTATATTCTATCTCCAGTTGGAAAGGAAACTCAAGGTGGGATCTCCACCCCCAGAATCCGAAATGATGAAACTAAGAGTGGGATCTCCACTCCGAGAATCAGAAATATTCAAACGACCCTAACTTTTATAGGATTGGTCATTCGATCCAAAAAGAGTCCTTCATTTATTGAGGGGAAATTCCAATTTCGACCCTAACTTTTATAGGTTTGGCTGAAAAAGGAAAAGATGGAAGTCTTTCGTTTATCGAAAAAGAATGACTCGGTCTTAGTCTCAACTATCTGTAGGTTTGACTGAGTGAGATTGGGAACAATCCTAACTTTTATAGATTTGATTGCTCAATTTTTTGAAAGTGGGCCTCTCGTTCATGGAAGGAATCGATAGAGGACTTTGGTTGTGGCCCTAACTATAGGAAGGTTTGACCAGGTAGACAGTGAGAGTGGGAGTACAAATCACAGTGGGGGTTTAGTGTTTATCACTTTGTTCGTAATTATTGGGTGATCCCTAAGAAAATTACATATAGCATTCTTCTGGGAACCTCCCATTACATGAATCATCCACCCCCAGCTTCCTTCTTGGAACTGGGTCTGATTTTGTACTCCATTACATGACCGGGTTATCCTTAAGAATATTAGCGTAACATTCTCTAGGAACTTCCCATTAACAGTAAGAAACCGTTTAGACTCATATACCTATTGGAGTATCAGGGAGCAGTTTAACCTCATATACCGATTGGAGGATTGAGAAGCAGTTTATACTCGTATACTCTTCGGAGTGACACCGTTCTTAATTGGCTTACCCTAGCGTTATGACGCCGGCTTCAACCAAGGTTTGGATGCTATTCTTTAAAGTGAAGCAAGCCTTGGTGGGATGAAGGATCCTCCTGTGGTACGCACAGTACTTCGGATCTGCAGTATTGTCAGCTTCCTCCTGATTTGTGATGGGTGGCAGCTTAATCTTGTTATTTTCAAGAAGGGTCTCGAAGATGGCTGGAACGTCTTCGTCCTTGAATGAGTACTTTTTTTGGAGCCTCGGATTAGAACTATTCTGCTGTCTTCGGGACTGCTGTTGCGACGTCTGATTAACGTCAACAACTGTTGTTGGTGTCTTTCCCTCATTATGGGAAACGAGACCCAGATTCAGAGGATTAGTCATCGGTTGACATCTTTCAACATTCCTCCTCCTAAGGAATCGTTCGGCCTGCTCTCCGCGCGCCTTTAACTCTCTCCAGGTATTGAGTGGCTCTACTCCCATAACGTCCAAGATGTTAATGGACAAGTTGTTATGACAGGTTTGCAAGACGAATTCCTCCATGACGGGATCCTTACAGTTTATTGCCTGATTACGAAAGCGTTTGATGAAGGTATCCACCGACTCTCCGTCTTTTTGTTTCTCATCGAAGAGTGTCCCGATCGACACTTCGGCGTCATCATCGAAGAAATGAGTGAGGAACATGCTTTACAGGTCCTCCCAGCTGTTGATGCTTCCGGGCTTGAGACGGCGGTACCAATCGAAGGCGGGCCTGCGAAGGGTGCCAACAAATGACCGGACCATCAGAGGCTCATTGCCAGAGATCATACCCAAATGGGACTTAAAGTAGATCAGGTGCTGAGAGGGCGTTGATGCTTCCGGGCTTGAGACGGCGGTACCAATCGAAGGCGGGCCTGCGAAGGGTGCCAACAAATGACCGGACCATCAGAGGCTCATTGCCAGAGATCATACCCAAATGGGACTTAAAGTAGATCAGGTGCTGAGAGGGCGAGCCCTTCCCGTCAAACGGCGTGAAGTTGATCAGGTTGAATTTCGCCGGATACGGGATCGAATCCCACTCTTTCGGGTAAGGACACGGAATGCCGGTCTTCTTTACCTCTTGAGCAGACATTAAAGCGTTAATTTTGCTCTCGAGCATCATTGGTGGGTCCACCCCCAGCGTCGTTATTTTTAGTGGGGCCACCCCCAGTATTTTTGGGCGGTGCGTCGGCCATGATGATTTCGTCCACTTCCGGATCGCTGTCAACTGCGGCGTTCTGGGTGCGACGGCTGGATTCAACTAGCTGATTTGACAAAGCTCGGATTTGTTGGTCGTGCATTTGTCTCATCTCCTGCATAGCCATTTCCATCTCAATCTTGAATGCCTCTTTCTGCTTGGCTAAGGCTTCCTCAACCATTTTGGTTACTTGCTCGGTGTTGACCATGAACACTTCCCGAGCTTATCCTATGCTAGACGTTGTATCGTCAGAGGCGATTGCAAAATAAGAATCCGAGAGTTCGTCATCGGAATGAATTCCTTCATGGACACCCTGGTAATCATTATGTCCAACGGTTTCTAGTTTAAGCTGAGATGTTTGTTGGGTTATTCCCGAACTGACTCTTCTTCCCGGAGAGAAATTAGGGTTGGAACCTGTTGGGTTATTCCCGAACTGACTCTTCTTCCCGGAGAGAAATTAGGGTTGGAACCATTTGAAACAATCAGAGATTTTCCCTTATTGACCACGTTGATGGTAACTTCTGGGAATTCATCATCTCGAGCAACCGATCCTCTTTGGTGGAAACGCCTTGATTTGGGCTTCGTAGTTCCATCGGAGATTCTCTCGAATACCGAGACCCTCCGCAGAGCGGTCTTGGGGCAGCTACACGTTGATAATATGAGAGTCCGCTTCCCAGGTACTTCTCTTTCGAGATTTATTCGTACCCCCAGCCTGATAGTACCACTCATCGATGTTGCGGTCGGAGTAACCTATCGGCTGCTTACATGGATTCTCAGGTATAACGCACTCGTCTGTCTGACGCGTTTTCCTCTGAGTAAACATTGCCTTGTTGGCATCTACAGGAGTCACACGTTCGGAATCACACCCTTGTGAGGGTGAGACCTTAACGGGCTCTTGATTTTCTGCACGCACCGCCAAGCGGGCCGTCGCAGAAATCAATTTGTTAGGAGGTCGCGTATGACCCCCAGTCCGGATGTTGGCTCGAAGCTCCTTCAACGATCTCCAGCTTTCCTTAACAAGCGCTTTTCCTCGATTCTCAAGTAGGGCACCGATACGATCCTTCAGAGGAATCCTGAATTTGGGGAAATCCACGCTGCGGTAGGGCTTTACCGGAGGTTCGGGATCTGAAGTTGACGAAGGCCGGAGAGCAACGTCGTCTGCTTTTGCCTTAGGCGCTGATTTGGCTTTTGGCACCCAAACTTGTTTGGATCTCGGCGATCTCTTAACTACCTCTTCATTTTGCATTTCTTGTGCTTTTCGCACAAGGGTCCGGGCATGCGCAAGCAAGGTGTGGCGTTTCTGGATTCGCTCCTCGAGAGTAGAGCGGGTTCTTTGGACACGAACCCATCCGTTAATTGGAGATCGAGAGGAGGATTCTGATGCTGGTCGTGGCGACAGATTAGCCACTTGGCGCTTTCTGAGCTCCAGATCTGGTTGGTAATGGAGACCATCCATCTGATCCAAAGCCTTGGCGAATTGGCGCGTGAGGCGTTGTCGTTTCTTTTGACGTGCTCTCTTTGATAGAGTTGGCGCGCCTTCAGCAGTCGACTCCTTAATCGTGAAGGGGTTCAGATCTGCAAATTTGGCTTCATTGAACGCCGGTGGATCATTGCAAGGTGCAACAGCAACAGCGGTAGAGAGATCGTCTTTTTGGATCTTCAGATCTGAAGACCAGCAGATCTTTCTGGAGGAGGAGGCACTCTTGCACTTGCCAGGATAGACGGATCTGGAGGAGGAGGAGGAGACATAGTCCTTGAACTTTTGCTGGTCGAACTCGTATTCGACCTCTTCGAGCACCGGGATCTTGATCATCGGCTGCGGCACGACAGCTTCGGCAGCGAAGCTGTTGGCTCCCACTGTGGTCGCCAGTTTGTTTGCGGTGAAAGTTGCAATTTCCATTGTTATCGAATCTATTACAACTTTAGTCGTTACAATAAACTCGAATAAAATAAAAAGTTGATCTTTTTATATGATCTCCTTACACAATGAAAATAAAAAATTTTACAACTTTATCAAACAAACGCAGAGATCGTTTATCGGTCTTCTGCTTGCGTGGGATCTTTGCCTGTGCCGGGGTTTATCCGTGGACCACCGTCGATCAGATCTGATTGCTGAAAAATTGGACAGAGCTTCGTCTATCCGCGAAGGGATCGAGAAACCGTAGCTCTTATCTCGGCGAAGCGAGATAATCACTCTTCTTAAGATTACCACAACGGGATAATCTTAAGGAACGGATCCGAGAAACTGTAGATCTGACGAATCTCTCTCTCTTGCGTTGAAGAACTCGATCCGATCTTTCCTCCTCCTCTCTGAAATCCGTGCACCTTCAGTCTTCAATCCGGCAGGGCTTCGCCTAATCTCCAAAATTCCAAAAATGAGGCGCTAAGGCTTGTATTTATAGCATGAGGGGTTGCGGAGCGCGGTTAAGACACCCCTAGGGGGGTGTCTCGGCTCCTAAACCGAGACACCCTTGGGGTGTCTCGGCCTGGCCGAGACACCCCTGGGGTGTCTTGACTTGGCCGAGACACCGTAGGTGCCTCGGTTCAGCTCTGAGACGTTTTCAATGCCCGTTTGACCGTTTTCGCTGCAACTTCTTCGTCTGAACTCGGATTTGAGTGATTCCAAATGCGTTGGAAAGCCGGCAAGGAGTTCTATCAGCTCCAATGGTTGGATTATCTATAGAATGAATGAGACACGAAGGGCATTGTTCCCTTTGTGAACATTGCGGGGCTCCCGATTAGCCCGCACCTTCGTTATTCCGGAATTCTGTCGGCTCACGTAGTTCGTCGATTCACTTCAAGCGTTCACCAACGTCAATCGAACTCCTGTGAACCGGATAGTGACGTTCATTGTCATTCTTTAACACTGAGCTGTTCGTAGAGACCTATAGGCAATTTTCGATGCCTACAGTTAGTTCTAGTGAGATTGCCTCTAACAGCTTCGATGTTAGTTCTAACGTTCTGTGTGTAAGTCCTAGCCCCTCCAGCGTCAGTTCTAGTCGTTGACGTGTTAGTTCTAATATGTTTAGAGTATTGTGTTAGTTCTCATAAGATCGCCTCTAACAGTTTCGATGTTAGTTCTATCGTGTTGCGTGTTAGTCTTAGCCCCTCCAGCGTCAGTTGTAGGCGTTGACGTGTTAGTTATAATCTATTTAGAGCGTTAGTTCTAGTGAGATCGCCTCTAACAGGTTCGACGTTAGTTCTATCGTGCTGCGTGTAAGTCCTAGCCCCTCCAGCGTCAGCTCTAGGCGTTAGCGTGTTAGTTCTAATCTGTTTAGAACGTTAGTTCTAGTGAGATCGCCTCTAACAGCTTCGACGTTAGTTCTATCGTGCTGCGTGTTAGTCCTAGCCCCTCTAGCGTCGGTTCTAGGCGTTGGCGTGTTAGTTCTAATCTATTTAGAACGTTAGTTCTAGTGAGATCGCCTCTAACAGCTTTGATGTTAGTTCTATCATGCTGCGTGTATCCCCTCCAGCATCAGTTCTAGACGTTAGTGTGTTAGTTCTAATCTGTTTAGAGCGATAGTTCTAGTTAGAGTCAACACGAAGTGGGACTAACACATCATACCATTGTAGCTAAAACGTACTCTTTTAGAACCAACACGAAGTTAGAGCCAACAATACATCTGATAACACGTATTTTCAAATAAATATACATACATTATTGTATTTGTATGAACATATCATTCATCACTGTACATTGTTTCGTCTTTATGTCTTTGTTCATAACCAGCAAGTAATAATTGTGCGACAAGTCTTGCTCGCATAGCTTCAGGGATATCGTTCAGAGGATTAACCCGCAATGTTCAGCGGCCTTCAATTATTGCTTTTATGAAGAGGTAGATGAACAAACCACGGTCAAAACTGCAACATAGAAGGCTAAATTAGACATTTTTGTCATATCTAATACTAACACAAATTAACACAATTTAGACTGCAACATAGAAGGCTAAATTAGACATTTTTGTCATATCTAATACTAACACAAATTAACACAATTTAGACATTGGAACTAACCGCCCTCTTTGTTGCTAATTTAGACATTGGAACTAACCGCCCTCTTTGTTGCTCGCATTTGATGGCTTCATATCTAAATATTCTGCGCATATTTTGCTCAACAAAATCAACATGATGAGCATCATAATAGTTTATGATTTTATTAACAGGCTCCATTCAAGCTTCGTGCCCAGCAGAACTATAATGCTTTACGACATTATCTTTCAAATCAACTTCAACAAGATGCCAATGGTCGTCCCTGACCAAAGGGATCAACAGATGCTCCATGCAGAATACGGTATATTTATCAATATATGTCAAATATAGCTCGTAATTGCTCGGCTCGAAGTCATAGAGTGAGTGCTGCAAACACAACATGTATGAGTTAGACCTAACGCGCAAAAGAATAGAACTAACATGGTACATATTAGAACTAACACGGCATAAATTAGAACTGACATGAAGTGCACTAGAACTAACATGACTTATGGTAGGTCTAACTTGACGCCAACTAGAACTAACGTGACTCATGGTATAACTAGCATGGATCCAACAAGAACTAACATGCATTTCAATCAAAACTAACAGAGTGAATTTAAAAATAGCATGTTCTTACAAGAAAGAACACTGATACGACTCCATACCCTTTGTCATATGCCTCTTGGTTAAGCGTGTCCAATACTGCTTCTTCCATCTGTAAATGTTATGAAACATTAAAATTCAATTTAAACAAGACATTTTCAATTATTAAGCATGTATAATCGAACCTTGTCGTCAAGCCGGCCACCACGAAGCAAATATACAACTCTTCTCTGTTAATACTGCTGTTGGATGTTACTATAATATTATATCTCCTGAAAATTAGAACTAACATGAATTAGGCCTAATATGTGACGAATTAGCATATAAATAGTCAACTGAAACTTACCTGTGAATCTTCTGAGAGCAAAGGCCTAATATGTGACGAATTAGCATATAAATAGTCAACTGAAACTTACCTGTGAATCTTCTGAGAGCAAAATTTAGTTAGCCTATTGATTTGAGCTTTGTCGAGTCTGGCTGCTAATACAGATGGTATCTTTAAATTATGTACAAAAACACATGTGCTATCTATTATGCGTATGTTAAACGATGTAGGATCTAGAATCTCTTTATTCAGCTTTCCCAATAGAGCTACCTCATCATCTGTCATTGGCTTCAAACTCAACACATCCCAAGTGGGGAATTGATTACCTGCGTAAAAATGAGTAACTTTGTCAACTAGTTTTACATTTTTAGGACTTTCAAGTATTTCTACTTTAATTTTTTCCTTTTTCTTTCTTTTTCCTTCAGTATATGGGGTCCTCTTCCATTTAGATCTCTTGCTTACCCTTCTTGGCTGTGGGCAACCCTTTGCTTCCACATTAAGTTACATAATGACAGCTCTATAAACATGTTGATAGACCATAGGTAGCGAGTAAAATAACACGTCCCATTTTATGTTTCTTCCTTTGGTCTCAAAAACTAAAGTAGTTGTTGTCTGTACGTAGCTAACTGCTACCCAGACGCGTTCTTATGCCTCTCTCTGTAAAGTGCTCTCTGTACTCTGTCCGTCTATCTCTTAGGCTCCCTCTCTCTCTGACTCTTGTAGGTCTGTCTGTAGCTAGATGCGCGCTTCTGTCCATGTCCCACTTTTCTGCCTCCGCGTTCTCTCTCCTCTGCCACACACACTCCCCACTTTCTCTCGGGGCCCTTCTCTATTTATAGTGCCGCGCTCTCCCCCCCTCTCTCACTCTCACACACACGTCTTCTTGCCGCCGCCCCCCTCTCTCACTCACACACACACGTCGTCGCCCCCCTCTCTCTCTCAGGGCCCCTCTCTATTTGTGGAGCGCTCTCTGTACTCTATCCGTCTCTCTCTTAGGCTCCCTCTCTCTCTCTCTCGGGCTCTCGTAGGTCTGTTTGTATCTAGCTGCGCGCTTCTGTCCCTGTCCCTCTTTTCTGCCTCCGCGTTCTCTCTCCTCTGCCACACACACTCCCCATTTTCTCTCAAGGCCCCTCTCTATTTGTAGTGCTGCGCTCTCCCCCCTCTCTCACTCTCACACACACGTCTTCTTGCCGCCGCCCCCCTCTCTCAGGGCCCCTCTCTATTTGTAGTGCCGCACTCTATCTCTCACGTCGTCGCACGTCTTCTCTCTTCTCGTCGCGTGTCGCTTTTTGGTAGAAGAGAAAATAATGGCTGAGGTATATTTAGTACCTAGATTATTGTTCAATATTTTTAATTTTCTGAACTTATGAATTTGGTCACTTACTTAGGGTGTGAAAAGATGGATAGTTTACAAGCTTGAATCTTCAGAGTTGATACTAGAATAACCTTGTCCAGTTAGGGGCTGTTTGGTTGGCAAAAATAAGGAGTTGAAATAGGTTTCCAGCTTTGACATGTTGACAGTAAGAAATGTAAGTTCATTTTTTTTTCTAATCTGCAGTTTGGTTCGCACTCAAATTTAAAGAAAACTTTGATGGAAATCGTCCGCCAACTCAGAAAAACAGAGATCCCCATTTCCGAAGTTTTTGCTCGGAAATGGGACGGAGATGAGTTAAAAAACTGCCAGCTAGACCGCGGGAACACAGAAAAACAGCGGGAAAAAAACCACTTCGTTATTATCACCGCCTTCTTATCTCTTTCTCCTTTCCTCTTTCTTCTTCATTTTCTTTTTCCGTCTCTCTTCTTCAATCCTTCCACCGCCTCTCTCTGGCCAAAAAATTATGGAAAATATTTTTTGTGAAACCTTCGTCGATCCTACCTGTTATCGATCCCTCTTCCACTGTCAATCTTCTCTTGCTACTTCAATAGAAATCCAAGCTTTGTTAGGGCTAATAGTTGGCTATTTCATCGGTAAAACAGCTTCTAATTTGGGTTATTGGTTCGGCGGTCTTCTATTTGGGTTATTTTAGAGGTGGATTCGTTGCTTTGCTACGTTGATTGCTTAATCCCTCTAAGATCTAACTGCTTTGGGGCTAATCCATGTAGAGAACCTCACCGAGCTTCTTTGCAAAATCTGTGAAGGTAATTTTCGTAATTTTCCTGTTTTTCCTTTTTCTTTCCTAATTTTTTTAATAGTAAGTTTTCACATTCACATGCAAAGGCCACTTCTTTTTAATAACCACAATAGTTGTTTGCAATGAAAAACTTCTTCTTGATTCCAAACCCGAGTTGGTTAAAAAAAATTGGGATTTTTTTTTTTTGAGTTTTTTTGGGTTATTGGGTGTACAAAGGGGTTTAAAGATATTGTTTTTTAATGATTGTGTGATTTTAGTTATTATTCATCTACTGGATGGATAATTGTGCATGGTGTGATATTATTGTTAACAGAGGAATTATTAGAATTTGACTTGATCATGCATTATTTTGTTTGCTAAATTTTAATTATTATGCAATTCATGTGAAAATTATTGCTTTTAGATGTATTAGAATTGAGCAATTTTACTTTCTCACGGATGTGTGAATTTCCTTTGACTATTTGTTAAGTGTGATTGCAAATTTTTTTGAAGCAGCTCTAAAGTGGTGTTAGAATTTGATTATTGAAATGAATATGAACTTTTATTATGTGCATGTTTTTTTTTGGTGGTAACCTCACCATGGTGATCACAGCTTGTTTCTCTCATTGTGCACTTCTTCCAACCAAACTAGAGAAAATAAGAAGTGACATTTCCTATTCTTAGTTTCCTTTTTTTAAGATGTGAAACAAACAATAGATGTGTGTGGAAATATATTTCCAAGCCTATTTTGTGTTGAACCAAACAAACTTTAAGAAACCTATAAAAACATAGAGAAATCAATGTTTAGGCTTGGAAATATATTTCCTATATTTAGGGAAACCAACCAAACAGCCCCTTAGAGACGAACAACCTTGTCCAGTTTTACTAGAATAAATCTTACTTTTTTATTAGGGTGTAAAATGATAGTTTACAAGCTTGAATAAACCTTATTTTTTCAATATCTCTCTCTGATACAAATCTTACAACCCCACTAATTTGAGATGAACACCAGCTCCCAATCAGAGAAATTTACAATATCCACTGCTACGCCTCTTACTGTATTTGATCTATTCACAAGTTCAAAAAATTAAAAATACTGAACAATAATCTAGGTACTAAATATACCTCAGTCATTACTTTCTCTTCTACCAAAAAGCGGCGCATGACGAGAAGAGAGAAGACGTGCGGCGACGTGAGAGATAGAGCGCGGCACTACAAATAGAGAGGGGCCCTGAGAGAGGGGGACAACGGCGAGAAGACGTGTGTGTGAGAGTGAGAGAGGGGGGAGAGCGCGACACTACAAATAGAGAGGGGCCCTGAGAGAGAGTGGGGAGTGTGTGTGGCAAAGGAGAGAAAACACGGAGGTAGAAAAGAGGGACAGGGACAGAAAAGTGCAGCTAGCTACAGACAGACCTACGAGTCTGAGAGAGGGAGAGAGAGAGAGAGAGAGGGAGCCTAAGAGAGAGACGGACATAGTACAAAGAGCGCTCCACAGAGAAAGGCACAAAACGCGTCTGAGCAGCAGTTAGCTACGTATAGACAACAACAACTTTAGCTTTTGAGACCAAAGGAAGAAACATAAATAGGGACGTGTCAACCATACTATCTACATTCTCCCCTTCTCTATCAACATGCTCCTCCAACTTATCTGGATTCTCCTCCTCCTTATCTACGATATCCTCCTCCTTATCTACACCATCAGCAGGATCCTCATCAAAACCTTTGTTATCTACAATAAAATTTTCATGTTCAATATGCTTCACTTCCTTATCTACATGTTCAACCTTGAGATCTATCCTATCCTCAACATTACTATCTACATTTAGGTCAACCTTACTATCTACATTCTTCCCTTCTGAAATAACATGCTCCTTTTCTATAACATTGTCGTCAACAGGATGCTTCACATCCTCTTCAACAATCTTATGTACATGTTCTTGCATGGTGGGATCTTCCTTATATACACTGCTTGTTTCGGACTTCTGTTCCTCTTGAACTACCCGTCGCTTCTTCCTCGTTTCATTTGTAATTTTCTGTTTGATATTCGCCTTCAGCACCACCGGGTCTATAACCTCATCATGACTTCCAAAATTTTCAATTATCCTGTTTAGCATGTTTATCTCCATCATGAATTCTTTATCAGAGAAATTTACAATATCCACTGCTACGCCTCTTACTGTATTTGATCTATTCACAAGTTCAAAAAATTAAAAATACTGAACAATAATCTAGGTACTAAATATACCTCAGTCATTACTTTCTCTTCTACCAAAAAGCGGCGCATGACGAGAAGAGAGAAGACGTGCGGCGACGTGAGAGATAGAGCGCGGCACTACAAATAGAGAGGGGCCCTGAGAGAGGGGGACAACGGCGAGAAGACGTGTGTGTGAGAGTGAGAGAGGGGGGAGAGCGCGACACTACAAATAGAGAGGGGCCCTGAGAGAGAGTGGGGAGTGTGTGTGGCAAAGGAGAGAAAACACGGAGGTAGAAAAGAGGGACAGGGACAGAAAAGTGCAGCTAGCTACAGACAGACCTACGAGTCTGAGAGAGGGAGAGAGAGAGAGAGAGAGGGAGCCTAAGAGAGAGACGGACATAGTACAAAGAGCGCTCCACAGAGAAAGGCACAAAACGCGTCTGAGCAGCAGTTAGCTACGTATAGACAACAACAACTTTAGCTTTTGAGACCAAAGGAAGAAACATAAATAGGGACGTGTCAACCATACTATCTACATTCTCCCCTTCTCTATCAACATGCTCCTCCAACTTATCTGGATTCTCCTCCTCCTTATCTACGATATCCTCCTCCTTATCTACACCATCAGCAGGATCCTCATCAAAACCTTTGTTATCTACAATAAAATTTTCATGTTCAATATGCTTCACTTCCTTATCTACATGTTCAACCTTGAGATCTATCCTATCCTCAACATTACTATCTACATTTAGGTCAACCTTACTATCTACATTCTTCCCTTCTGAAATAACATGCTCCTTTTCTATAACATTGTCGTCAACAGGATGCTTCACATCCTCTTCAACAATCTTATGTACATGTTCTTGCATGGTGGGATCTTCCTTATATACACTGCTTGTTTCGGACTTCTGTTCCTCTTGAACTACCCGTCGCTTCTTCCTCGTTTCATTTGTAATTTTCTGTTTGATATTCGCCTTCAGCACCACCGGGTCTATAACCTCATCATGACTTCCAAAATTTTCAATTATCCTGTTTAGCATGTTTATCTCCATCATGAATTCTTTATAATATGTACTCTTGTGCTGCTTTGTAGCAACTAATAGTCGTTTGAGAAATTTAGCAGAATTTCTCCAAAATGTAAGTTGCTGCTCAATGGGAAGAACATTACTCTCCTCTTCATCGTCGAAAGCAACGTCAATATGCTTTGTCATGATCTGTTATTAATAAGAGATTATAATTTAAAGTAGGATTACACATAATTAGGATATTGTTTGCAGTTGGTGTGAAATGAATACGACTTAACATAACAGGATACTTACGTAGCCTATTGAGAAGTTTTTAGTAGATTCCTCTTGGATAGCCTTCCTCTTTGCCTGACGCTTATGATACACAACTTCACCCCTTTGTACAGCGGGAAGTGCATGAACATGACCTGGAGAAGGGACCTCCACAATAGGGCTATGGACAAAAGTTATTGACGTTGACTTAGCATTTGTCGTAATTGTCTCCACCCACATAGATGGGACTTTCGCTTCCTCTGGTGCCTAATTTGTCATTGGAGATCTGGAGCAGTCTACGAGGGCATATTTCTTTATGCCGGTCATCTCGTAGTACCAAAAAGAGTAAACTATTTAGAATAATAGTAGACTACAGCAAAGAGAGTAAACTATGGGTGCAACTAGAACTAACATGATATAAACTAGGACTAAGGCATTAATTAGAACAAACATAAATTATGTTAGAACCATCATGAGCCCAGGTTGAACTAACATGACCTATGTTAGGACTAACATGGGTGCAACTAGAACTAACATGGTATATCTTAAAACTAACAAGGCATAAATTAGAACTCACACGACACAAATTAGAACTAACAAAATCTGCAATAGAACTAACATGGTGTAGATTAGAGCTAACATGTCATAATTAGAACTCACACGACACAAATTAGAACTAGAATGAACCAAGTAAAATATGAAACTTATACACAATAGTGTCATGCATCCTGGGACATATATGACCCCTCGCTTCTCCTTTCCTCCCAAAGCAACTCCAATGCCCCTGATAATTTCATCATAAAAGAACCGGACACATACAATAGAATTAACCATCTCAATGTTGTCCAAGTACTTGAGTAAGGGTCTAGGGATACCTTCCCCGGCTCTGGGGCTCCATATCATAGAGCAGTGGTACAAGATTTGTAACAGAACAAAATCCTGAATATCCTACGTTTCTATAGATTCCACTAGCCTTTTCAGTTGCCCTTCGAGGTGTTTACGTTGGGTGGTTTCTGCTTTTTTTAACTTCTTACACTCTTCAGAAATAAAAAGATTAGCGAAGTATTCCACTCATATTCTGCTTCTTGAGTCCCGATTGATACTTACGACTTCACCATAAATTGGGAAATAAATAAGGTTATGGACCCATTACAAATCAAATTTAATATTTTTCACACACCCACTTTTTGAATCAGGTATAAAAATGTGTTATTATCTCTGTCAAAATAGCTCAGCAGTAGTTCAAGTGTGAGCCGATCAGGCGCAGGAGCCCCAAATAAAATATAGTGCTCAATAGAACCACCGTATGCATCCCTATGCCACTGACGAATCTTCGGGACAATTCGTTTCATGAATTCTCAATAGGCCCCGATATTGACGGTTAACCTTAGTGATACGGTCACACCTGTAAGAGTAACTTTTTTCCTGCAAAAAGATTTCGAATTTGCAAGTTCAATAAGACCTATGAACTCATATTAGACCTAACACTAACGGGAATATAATAGAACTAACGCGTACTGTTATAGAACTAATATTGGACTCAATCTAGAACTAACATTGGAATCAAACTAGAACTCACATTGGAGTTAAACTAGAACTCACATTGGAGTTAAACTAGAACTCATGTGGACTCAGACTAGAACTAACAATATGTGATAAAACCTAGCATTGTTTAAGATAAACTGAAATTAGGAAAAATTAGATTGAGTTCCCAAATACCGGATAACATAGCACTTACTGTTTTTTTTGGGTTCGTTGGTACGACGAGCCAATGCCGTTCTTCTTTTCCTGGCTCGTCATTTTATTGTCTGCTTTTGCATTTCCATAAGGGTTAGAGTAGCTTCCTCTGCACTGCCAACCACAGATGAACCGTCTTTGCCCCATCGACTCGTCACGTTGAACGACCTCGTAATCGTTAACGGATCCTTCAATGGACGACATTTTTCCGACGAAAACCCTAGAATTGTTGAAATCCGATCAGAAATTAGAAAGATGAAGAGTTTTTGAGGCTCCTGAGCGGTGGAAGAGAGAGAAAGAGAGGGAAGGTACTTGAATAGGGCTGCGACGCATTAACCGAGTTTAGTCCCATCAGAGGGGCACGATCGTAACTTCCGCTGGGCTGTAGGCTGTCTAAAAATAATAAAAGATAGCTGATTCCCCATCAAACACCGATGATAGAAGTTACAATCTGACGACTTCCAGAAGGCTATCTTTAGCAACACCCTGACAGAAAGAGATTACAAATCGATGATTTCTTCAAACCAAGACGTGGAAGTCCTCCCTACGTACCATCTTCAAGACACAACACCAATTTGATTACCTACGCAGCTTCAACCGCTGCAAACAAAAATACAGCTGCTTATGTGAGATGATTGATCTCGATGGCTGCGACAACAACATGACTAATATTATATTAGTAACTATTAGAGATGCTGATGAGCAGTGTAATGATATTCGACACACTGAGGAGCACATGGTTAAACCATGCAAAGAAATCTTAGTGGAGATCGTGACCTGCAGTTGATAGAGCGTTGTTGAGATGCCTCAATTGTCACAAATGGCCTGAATAAGACCTTCTTTACTGGTCATTGGTGTCATCCATATATAAAGACAGAGAAGCTCAAACGCAGCTCTAACCGCCACCGAACGCAGCTCCATCGCTGTCAACGTAACTTATCAACCGCTGCCAAACAAAGCTCCATCGCTGCCCAACGCAGCTTACCAACCGCTGCCAAACGCAGCTCATCAATCGCTGCCAACGCAGCTCTATCGCTGCACGACGCAGCTCGTCGTAGCAGCTCTTTCCAATCACCGCCAGAACGCAAGTCAAGGTTCTAACTCATTCAAACGTGATCGTAACAACTTCGAAGTTGTTCTCTACCCACGATATAGGGAGTGGTTTACGTGGGTTGTTACACCCGATTAATGGGGTAACTAAACCCCCATTTAGGCGCGGATTATGGGGGCAGTTACACCATTAATCCCCCTATAAATATCAACAAATTCAACAGAGTTAAGGAGGGAGGGGGATTTTTGATAATCAGATCGAGGGACGAGACATCATTGGAGATCGGATTTTCTGGAGAGGATCTTAGAGAGAGAGTTGGAGAATTAACTCTTTATACAGTCTGGGGAATCAACATCCATTGAGGAATCCAGACGTTAGATACTTGGTTTATTAACCGAATCATTTTCGGTTCAAACAACTCTTTTTATCAGAGTTTGTTACTCGTTCTGAATCACGAAACTCGTCAAGAGTTATCAACCAGACTAGACCGTTGTTCTAGTGGGTATAGATAGTCGGATCGTCAACGAGAAGCAAACTCGACGCGAGCACTCGAGGGAGGCATCTCATCGCTACCAAAAAGAACCCAGAATTAAACAAAGGAGAGAATTCAGATCATTCTCTTCTCTTTTGTAATCAGGAAATCCAATTGTAACTGAGATTAAAGGAATACAAATCAATTTTCCTTCGTTTTTTTACTGTAAATTTTTTCACAAACAAAAGATGGCGACTCCGCTGGGGACTAGCTTCTCTGATGAGGAAGTGGTGGCGCAATCCGACGTTCACCTCACTGGAAACCACTGTCGAAACTCTTGTTGTGGAGTTTGACCAAGCCAAGTATGAGGAAGTCCTCTCCTCTGGATCGCTTAGCCCTAAAGCTAGGCGAGATGCCTGTAAGAGCTCTAAAGAGATCTTAACCGCCATTGAGACGCCAAAGAAAGTCCTCTCCTTTGGCCAAAGCCTCAAGCTCGCCCTGCAAGCTGAAGATCCCACGCCCATTTCAACACGGCGTGTACTGGATTGTAAGAGGCCTATGACAGAGAAAGGCCCAATCAACGCCGACAACGCTGCTGCTAAGGCTTTGAAACAAGCCAAGAAAAACGCCGCTCGAAGACGGAGAAGATCCATCCGACGAGCACATCTCCGAGAAAATCAATCACTGGCTCAACCTAAGGATTGTATTTCCGAAGCTCTACCCAAACCTTGCGTTCATACCCCAGAACGCACCCTTCGAGGTAATGAATCCAATTATGAACCTCGGGTGATTCAACTTAAACGCGACCCTCAGTGGTGCGTTGTCCAATCAAAACACAGCCCTGCTAAGGGAAAACAGACGCCTCATGAGTGCGTCCAAACAAAACAAGACCTTAAGGGGTCTGTTTCATCGACTAAACGCAGGCCAAGGCCTGGTGTTTATAAATCACAACGCGACCCTCGCACTTCGCTTCCCGAATACGATGTGGTCCGCCAAGTTAAAAAGAATCGAAGTGGACTCAAGATTCACGTCCACCAAGAACCAGTCTCGCCCCCTCAGAAACAGAGGGTCCTATCTCCGATGAAGAGTCAATCTCAAAGCCCTGACTTGCGAGAGTTACTCTCTAGAAGAAAACCAATACAACAGGCGAATCATTCCTACCATTGTGAGAGGATTATTTCAGCAGTCCTCTCCGAGTGCCAATGTTGCACACCTGAACCCCGACAATCGGTGTTCGACAGATTGGCAGATGTCGTAAGACCTACCAAGAGACGACGCCATCATAAGAAGAAAGATTCTGAAGCCGAATATCCCCAGGTTACCATCAACATGACTAGCAGAGGAAAAGCCTCGTATCCTAGCTCTGATGAATCAGAAAGGAGCGCAGAGGAAAAGCCTCGTATCCTAGCTCTGATGAATCAGAAAGGAGCCATTCCCCGACTGTTCGGGAAAGCTGTGATGAGTTCGAAGGAGTATATCGACATACTCGGTCACGGACCGGAGCTATACGACCGGTTAATTATCAAAGGTTAGCCAAAGGGATTACGACGAGTGATGAACATTCGGCAATTGCCGATTCTCAATCTTCAAGTTCTGTTGTCGCACGTGAGGTCTCTGCTTACACAACAGGGAACCCCGAGGACATAGACAAAAGAGTGGAGGAACATCATGCCATGCTCCAGGCACAACAGGAAACACTTCTCCAATTGAAGGATATGTTAGCCCAATTTCTCTCTAAAAAAAGGCTAAAACCCGAGTCTTCCCGGAGGACTACGTCAAAAGGAAAGCAGAAGGCGCACGAGCATTCAAATCGTGAGACTCACAACTTTGATTCTTCTTCCGACAATGAGAAGGAGATGGAAAAAGAGCTATATCCTCAGTCAACCAAAGTGGATGAGCTAGAAGCCCGCCTTAACGCAATGGCCAACAGAAGCGAACTTCGTGAGGAAGGAGTGATACGGCCTTACCCTGCAGAATGGGATACAGCTCCTTATCCGCCAAAGTTTAAGGCTCCAACGTTACAACCTTTTGATGGTACAGGATCACCAAATCAGCATATCTACTACTTCAAGTCTCAGACCAGAGATGTGGTAGCAAATGACGCCATCCTGACGCGCTTGTTCATCGGTACTCTTAAAGGAGTGGCCTTTGAGTGGTTTATGAAATTGCCTGCTGGATCTATCCAGAAATGGGTAGATTTGGAAAGGCTTTTCTTGGCCAGATTCTTTGAAGACGACACAGAGGTCTCAGTCCCGACTCTTCTCTCCACTAAATAGAAGAAAGAAGAGTCTATCAAGACCTATGTCGAAAGGTTCCGCGGCATGGCATTGCGATGCCCATCAGGTATGACTCAATCAACTCTGGTTGAAACTTGCAGACCCAGCTCGCAGACCCAGCTCCTTGCTCAGATGGGGGTAGCAGAATGTCGCTCCTGGAGACAACTGGTGTCGCAAGGAGAGCAAGCTGAAGAGATTGTAGATCGGATCAAAGCTGAAGAAGAACCACAACCCAAGCCGCAGCAGCAACGCAATCAGAACAACGTCCAGCGATCTAAGGGAAAAGATACTTTAGCAGCTGATTATACACAAGTACCACCGCCTACTAAGCAAGGCAAGACACCCAATCAGCAAAGAGCGCCCAAACAGTATTCGTTCAAAGAAGAGCATGTGCAGGCAAAGTAGATGATCCCAATTACTGTCGATATCATAGGTTCTTGGGACATACTACCCAAAAGTGTTATGTCTTCAAAGACATCTTGCAAAATTTGGTGAACGCTAATGTACTCACCCTGAAACCGGAGCAGAAGACTTTATCCACTAACCTGATTGCGGTCCAGTTCGGTGACTTTCCCCCTGTAGCTGCTGCAGATGGTGTCATTCCCATCCATAGAGGGGAAATGCACTTGAAGAACACTGACGTACACAATCAGAAGGGCAGGGGGTTGGTACCCATCACCATTCCAAAAGGAGAAATCATGTGGGTCCATCCTGGCCTAATTGAAGATCAGCAATGGACAAACACCTCGTTCAAGCAGAAAAGAGGCAAGGCTAAGTCATCCAAGAAGAACATCCCCAAGACGCTGGGGGTTCTGTGCCAAAGAAGCCGGTTGATAAAGGGAAGCAAAGAGATCTCCGTTTCAACAAAAATCTTCACCAAGATCTTGGCGAAACGAGCGCCCCTTACCAATTTAATGTAATGGCACAATTAGCCAACATACCTGCCAGGATCACCCACTATGAGCTCTTGAAATTGTCCAGAACCACCAGAGAAGCTCTAATTGAAGCCTTGAAGAACACGGAGAGTTTCATCACTCAGGTTACTCCAATTCCTGAAACGTCTGAAGATCAGTCCTGTCTGCAGTGTTTACAAGCAGCCAGAAGCCTCCCTTGCATATCATTCACTCAGGAAGATATGCAAGTAAAACATAAACATGACAGACCCCTGTATTACACAGGATATATCGGGTCATCAGAAATCAGTCGCGTTCAGGTCGACCCAGGCTCGGCACTTAGCATCATGCCATACAGAGTTATGCAAGTTTTAGGGATTCCCTTACATCGGTTGCATGCTACCCAAACCACCATCTTCGGATTCAATGCTAACAGCACTCGGCCTATGGGAAAGATCAAGCTCAGATGTCAAATCGGAGATCTCAGATCCGAAGTGGCTTGTTACATCATAGATGCGGACACATCCTACAATCTGTTATTAGGACGACCATGGATTCACGCAAATCGCGTTGTCCCATCCACATTGCTTCAAGTCATGAAGTATGTCAATGATGAAGACGAAGTTCGAACCCTGATTGCGGAGAAATACCCCTTCAAGGGGGTAGAAAACTTCCACACCGATTCAGTCTTCTACTCAGAGTCGCAAGAGGAAGAAGACGTCGACAGTGGTAATGAGGCAGATGTCGAACCAGACCCGGAAGGGAATTGTCCATAGGAGCTGAACTTTAATGTAATTGGTCCAGTCCAGAACAATAATAATGTACCGAGTGAGGGCGAGTGGTGCATTAATAAAGATTTTATTTTGGCGTACTTGTCGGATGAATCTTTTAAAGTTGGACAAATAGAGAATGATCATAATACAGGTACCAGCTCATGGCATACATTGCGTGCAGAAGCATGTCTCACATTGCCAATTAAGTCATCCTTCACTTCCGATGAAGTAGAAGATGCACAAAAGGCTTTCTTCGAAGTCCCGTCTAAAAAGAAAGGGCAAAAGCCAATCCGTCTCGGCAAGGTTAAACCCACACCACTCCGACGGAGAAGCTCAGAAGAAGATGATGGAGTTCCTCAATTTCATTATCATGAGCCCAATTCTATACACTTAATGAAACGAATGGGGAATAAGTTTAATGAAAAGCAGGGTTTAAACTTTGGGAAAGGAAGGCGAACGCCGATTCGAATGTCTCTCACTCCTAAAGGAAAACCTCCGGACTACTATCAAAAAACCGGAAGAGGCGTGGGCTACGTCACAACCCCGTTAGCCTCAGAAAACAAAATCAGTAACTACCTGCGTCACGACGATTCCTACGGAACATCTTCTTGCGAATCCGACGTCAGTGTTGGGCCTTTCTTTAAAAGCCTAACTGTGAACATGATTTCGACCAGTCATCCAGATGAAGACGCAGGGGGTGACGAAGAGTTAGTCGAATCAACCGATGATCCTTGGATCAAACGTCTTAACATCCTGTGGGATATGCGCTTCGAACAACGCGAAGCACCCATTGAAGATAAAGTGATTCGGGTCAACATGGGAGATGAATCTAACCCTAAGTCTATCTTCATAGCCGAAAATTTATCATCATCCGAAAAAAAAGACCTTATATCTCTCATCCGAGAATATATAGATGTTTTCGCTTGGAATTATGAAGATATGCCCGGCCTTGACCCGAAGGTTGCTATGCACCGTCTCAACATCGATCCGGATGCCAAGCCCGTCAAGCAACAACAACGCCGGTTTCGTCCAGAGATCATGGAATCAATTGAGTCAGAAGTTAAAAAGCTTATAGACTCAGGTTTTATTAAGGAAGAACAACACCCAGACTGGGTGGCTAACATCGTTCCAGTTCCCAAGAAGAATGGTAAGGTACGAATATGCATCGACTTCCGCGATCTTAACGCAGCTTGTACAAAAGATGAGTTTCCGCTTCCTATCACCGACGTCATGATCGACAACACCTGCGGGTATGAAAGGATGTCTTTCATGGACGGATTCTCCGGGTACAATCAGATCAAGATGCACCCGGACGACGAGAAGCATACTGCTTTTAGAACACCACTGGGGGTGTACTGCTACACAGTGATGCCCTTCGGCCTGAAAAACGCAGGTGCAACTTATCAACGTGCAATGAACGCCATCTTTCACGAACACCTACGTAAGAAGATCGAGTGCTACGTTGATGATATAGCAGTAAAGAGCCAACGTAAAGGTGACCACCTTACAGACCTGAGGACGATGTTCGAGATCATGCGAGCACATCAATTGAAGATGAACCCAACAAAATCATTCCTTGGAGTATCAAGCGGAAAGTTCTTGGGATTTATTATTACATCTAAGGGGATTTCTCTTGATCCAGAGAAAATCCGCGCTATCCAAGACATGCCGCCTCCAAAGAATCTCAAAGAGCTCAGGGGTTTGCAAGGGAGACTGGCCTATATTCGTAGATTTATATCAAATCTCTCAGGGCGTTGCCAACCTTTCTCTAAGCTCATGAAGAAAGGAATATCGTTTACCTGGGATGGAGAATGTCAAAAAGCGTTCGAGGAAATTAAGGAGTATCTTACTCAGCCACCGGTTCTTGTAGCCCCAATATCAGGAAAACCGTTCCTGCTGTACGTGAGAGCCATGGAACATTCGCTTGGAGCTTTGTTGGCCCAGAATAACGATCAGGGTCAAGAGCAAGCCATCTATTACCTAAGCAGGACTATGATCGGAGCCGAACACCGGTACAACCCAGTTGAAAAAGAATGTCTCGTCTTGGTATTCGCAGTTCAAAAGATGCGACATTACCTGGTTGGACAAACCATTCACGTCATCTCCAAGGTGAATCCCTTGAGAGTTCTGATGATAAAGCCATCATCTCTAAACTGCAGGCTCGCAAAATGGGCCATCCTCTTGTCACAATATGATATGCAATTTATGCTCCAAAAGGCAGTCAAGGGTCAAGCATTGGCAGATTTCTTGACTGATCACCCGGTGCCAGGGACATCTAAGTTGTATGAAGAGTTGCCTGACGAAGTCGCTGAAACTTGCGTTACTCAAGAAACAACGCGGGTGTGGAAATTATTCTTCGACGGTGCATCTAGAGCAAACCCTCACAGAGCAATCACTGCAGGAGTGGGGGTCGTACTCGTTTCCCCAAATAGTCACGTAATCCCAATGGGGTTTTCCCTAATCGAACCCTGCACCAATAATGTAGCCGAGTATAATGCTCTGCTATTAGGAATGCAATTTACCGAAGCACTTAATATTCAGCACCTCGAAGCTTATGGTGACTCTCAGCTCATTGTTAATCAAGTACGAGGAGAATATGAAGTACGGCATAAGGATCTCATCCCATATCATATCGCAGTGCTAAAGCAAGCTGAGAGGTTCGAAGGTTTCTTTATCGAATACATTCCACGAGCTCAGAATGCTTACGCAGACGCTTTAGCCTCGCTGGCAACTTCATTAGCGTTACCTCCAGAGGCTGAAACTACAATCTCGGTTACAGGACGCGAGTTATACTGCTTCAAGATTCCTATGGAGGAAAGCTCCGATGAGACGATGACAGGGGAAGTCTGTACAACCTCGATGGAGTTTGAAGCCAGAGATTAGTGATTCCCGTATATCGACTATGTCATATACGGAATATTGCCTGATGACCCGAAGGAAGCGGCCACTATCAAACGAAAGGCCCTCCAGTTCTATTATGATGCGGTTTCTCGAACCCTATATCGTAAATCACACGACGGAGTTTTGCTTCGATGTCTCTCTCGAAAGGAAGTGAATGAGGCCCTTAAGGAAGCTCACGACGGAATGTGCGGGGCTCATCAGCCCAGAGCTAAATTAGGAGATCGTCTTCGACGAATTGGCTATTATTGGCCAAAGATGTTTTCAGACGCAGTCGACTATGCTAAACGCTATCACGCATGCCAAATTCATGAAGATTTTATCCATCAAGCGCCAGGTAATTTACATCCTACATCTGCAACTTGGCCATTTGAGATGTGGGGCATGGATATTATGGGACCAATTTCTCCTCCGACTTCCAAAGGACACCGGTTCATCTTGGCCGTAACCGACTATTTTTCCAAATGGGCGGAGGCAATCCCATTGAAAGAAGTCAAGACTTCAAATGTAATCAAGTTCATTAAGCATCACGTCATCTACCGTTTTGGAGTCCCGAGGCGAATAGTTCACGACAACGCGACACAGTTTGTCAGCTTTGGATTCCAGAGATTTTGTGATAAATTCAGAATCCAAAGTGTCACATCTACGGCATATTATCCGCCAGCGAACGGCCTTGCGGAAGCCTTCAACAAAACCATCGTGAAACTTCTTAAGAAATTCGTTTCTAAAAGCCGACGTGATTGGGACGAAAGACTTGGCGAGTGTTTGTGGGTCTACCGAACAACGGTGAGGACCCCTACAAGAGCTACGCCGTTCTCTTTGGTATATGGCTGCGAGGCTGTATTACCATTAGAAATTCAAATCCCGTCGCTGAGAGTCGCAGTCACAACCGGACTAACCGAGGAAGAAAAACATCAGCGGCGTCTGCAAGAACTTGAAGCCCTAGACGACAAGCGACTTCAAGCTCAACAACAGATTGAATTGTATCAAGCCCGTATTTCTAAAGCCTACAACAAAAAGGTTAAAGAGCGGGTCTTCAAGAAAGGTGATTTAGTTTTGGCTAATCGACGACCTATGGTGATGACTCACAAAACCAAAGGGAAGTTTAATCCCAAGTGGGAAGGACCTTTTATGATAGAGACAGTCTACTCCAACGGAGCCTATCGTCTCATCGATAAAAAAGGCGACAGACTTATGATGCCAATTAATGGGAAGTTTCTCAAGAAATATTACCCGTAATTTGCAAGGCTCTTAAGTCTAACTGGGGGTTGATTACTAAATGATTGTTCGAACAAATTGTTCTCCTACCTTGTACGCCGTCAAGTTAACATTACACCTCTGACGATTTAAAGATCATTTTAATAAAAGAATTTTCCAAAGTCTTTCAGATAGCTATCAGCATAATCTGTTTGGTGAAAAAAAAAATCCCAATTTTGACTGCGTTCAGTCCTCTTGAACGCAAGTCCTATGGTTGCGTTCAAAAGAAGTCTACAGCGGCGTTTCAAGTCCCACGACTGCAAGACCTGACTACGTTCAGCCCTCCTGAACGCAAGTCCTACGGCTGCGTTCAAAACATGTGTACAGCTGTGTTTCAAGTCCTACAGCTACAGAACCTGACACTGCGTTCGCACCAACGAACGCACAACATGATCATTTCAACTTCCAGAATGTACTCTACAAACTAGAAGAAATCAAGTTTTTCTAAAAGACCAGACTTATGACTATAATCCAAGTCTTGAAGTCGCGGTCAAACATGTTTGACAAAGCCAGATGTCCTCAATGGGCCTGCGTTCAAACCATTCAGACACAAGGGAATAACTTTTCAGAAGTTCTCATACCACAAAAAAGACTATATCATTTCAAGAGATGTCCACAGTTCACCACAGGCAAAAGTAATAATTGTCACGAGAGTACCAAAAAGTTATTACAGACTAAAAAGTTATTTAATAAAAAAAGGGGGTTCCTGAAGGGAAAAGGATGCGAGGCGGGCTTTAGCCTAAGCTATACGTGCAGCATGCTTGGCTCGGACCTCTGCTTCATCCCTCCCCCTCAATTCTTCAGCAGTGACAGCAGCAGCACCAGCTTCTGATCGCAAAGCCTGAAGAGCCTCCTCTATCTCAGGCTTCAAGTCAGCGCTCTGCAGTTTCTCTAAGGTTTCCACAGTACGTCTGAACAAGTAAACCTTCTTGGCGCAGTGATCAGTCCAGCTGTGATTGATACGTTCAAGCAAGTCCATCACATCAAAGAACGAATCCAGAAAATCTAAAAATAGGGCCCATCCTTGCTCAGAGATGAGGTATGCTTGCTTCACCATGTTCTCCAGGAGCTCGGTGAGGAAGTGCACGCTCTCGAAGTCTGGGGTGGATACTTTACCAGGAGGGACCATAGAAAGGGGTGTAATCAGAGGGGCGTCCTCTTGGAGCACTCCTTCTCCTTCATCGTCAGAAACGATAATAGGTTCAGCAGCAGAAGTCCCACCTGTCAACAAAGCCAGCACAAATTCAGTAAATCTTTTGGGCAACTGAATTCGAACGCAGGAGTTCAGACCTGCGTCAAAATCAATTTGAACGCAAGGAATCTAGACTTGCGTCCAAGATTAAGGGATCGACCCTTTGTCTTATCATCAAACACAAAAAGTTCTGTTTTACGTTCAAAATCCAAACAGTTCTTATCAATAAACACAGGAAGTTTTCCGTGTGTTCAACAGTGAGGGTTCGATTCTTCTTTACAACAATGGACACAAGAACTTCTTTTATCATCCAAAATCAAAGAGATGAACAGTTTTCGTCAAGAAGCATACAAGTTCTTTTCAAGATCGAAGAGACGAATTTTATTCGTCATCATCAACCAGAACTCGTCTATAGAATGTCAAGAAAACTCATTGGCAAAGAATGCCTGAAACGAAGAAGGCAGCGAGATTTACCTCGAAGACCAGGCGTGGGAGGCGTCAACGTCGGCCTGGAAGAAGACCCGAAAACCTCCTCTGACGGCGGGGTAGGGTGCACCAGATGGTCGTCATCGCTCGAGCAGACCCTGCGTCCAAAAGGCAAGCGAACCCAGACCAAACGCAACGGTTTAGAGATGCGTTCTTTCAAAAATACGCAGCTCAATTCAAGAGCATGAACGCAGGGGGTACCCCTATTCCTAAAATCAGATGTTTGGAAAATATGCTGCTTGAGATGGGTTTCATTTTCCACAGAATTTGAACCCTACCTTCCTCAAAAAAAAAAGTTGCTCCAAACGCAACACTCCTACCTTATCGACTCTCATCAATAGAGCGATAAGTCCTCAAAGTTGCTCCAAACGCAACACTTCTACCTTATCGACTCTCATCAATAGAGCGATAATCCTCAAAGTTGCTCCGATCGCAACACTCCTACCTTATCGACTCTCGTCAATAGAGTGATAAGTCCTCAAAGTTGCTCCGATCGCAACACTTCTAACTTATCGACTCTTATCAATAGAGCGATAAGTCCTCAAAGTTGCTCCGATCGCAACACTCCTAACTTATCGACTCTCGTCAATAGAGCGATAAGTCCTCAAAGTTGCTCCGATCGCAACACTCCTACCTTATCGACTCTCGTCAATAGAGCGATAAGTCCTCAAAGTTGCTCCAAACGCAACACTCCTACCTTATCGACTCTCGTCAATAGAGCGATAAGTCCTCAAAGTTGCTCCGATCGCAACACTTCTAACTTATCGACTCTCGTCAATAGAGCGATAAGTCCTCAAAGTTGCACCAATTGCAACACCTTCCACTTGTCGACTCTTAACAATAGATCGACGAGACTACAAAGTGTGCCACGTTAATATTATATTCTTGGCACTTATAGGATTCTTCCAGTATTTAAGGCAAAAACATAATACAAGAAGAATAAATAGTTGTTGTCGCAATATTAAACTGGTATTTCATTGTTCCATGTCAAAACATGATATGAAAAAAAAAGAAGAAGAAACAATGAAAAGCCAAAAGGCAACACTACCTTTATTCAAAAGGAAAACAAGGTGACCTAAGATAAGTGTTGTTCCTACCAAAAGAATGATACAAAAACAGGCTCATCAATTCATCAGATTAAATGAAGTTAGGTGAGACTTAATGTCAGAAAGTTTTTCTTCATGGTCGGCCCGAACCAGCATCTCGGCCCGTTTCCGAAGCTTGTCCTCGCTAGACAGCATAGCTGCCACCTCCTTCTTGGCCTCCTCCAAGGCATTAGCTTTTGCGCGGTAATTCACCAGAGAAGTAGCACTTTTGACGTTGAGCTCAGTGACGATGACTTCTTCTCGTTTGAACTGAGCATTCATCCTAGCCAACTCTACTTCAGCAGCAATGATCTTCTCTCGCAAATTCTCCAAAGAAGTGTTGGAGAGTGCTAGCTCAGCTTGTTTTTGAGCATGCAGTTGTTGCAGATGTTCCATCTCAGCCTCTTGCTCCGCTATATGACGTCGAGCGGCTTCATACTTATTGAGTTCTTCGGCTCGAATATCCTCAAAAGTAGATGCAATCTGCGCTTGGATATCAGCGCGACCCAAAGCCTCCAAGAATCTGAGTTGTCCCTCTAGACGTGAGATGGCTTCGGAGCAGCGCTGAACAACGTCGACGTCACCTACGAGCTTCAGGTTGTTCAAACTGTTCGTGAACATGGGCTTGAAGGTATCAAAAGTATCTCGTCCGGCTAGCACAACCTCAATTATTTTCTTGGTAAGCCCTCCCAAGTAGTCAAGGGAAATCTTGACAAAATCTGGTACGTCTGTGGGGTTCGAAACAGCGATAGGAGACGGCGCAGAAACTTCTGAAGATGCTAAACCAAGTAAAAGACCAGCAGGTGATTTCGGTGTAGTGGCTTGGGAAGGAGTGCCAATATCCAGCTGAGATGGACTCGATTGCAAAGCCATCAGTTCCCCCATTTGAGATGACCTTGGCACATCTACAACTTCTGTAGAAGCTAAAGAAATTGTCAATAAAGTCGTCGGTGGGAGAGCCGCTGTTGAGGTCTCCAAGCGAGGTGGCTCTGACACCTGAGCAGGTGGTAGCATAAGTTGTTGTGTCAAAGGAGGGGTAACAGTACTCGCCTCATGTATCATAGGATCTGCATGAGAAAATCGTTTAAATACAGATTAAAGATTAGTCGAGTCGAAACAAACGACACTTACTAGTGAGAGGTAGAGGAACGTAGGCTGACGCTTTGTCGGAAAAAGATGGTGGTGGAATATCCCAGGCATCGAGATCATCGCTGTCATCACCCAGGTTGTCATTGCTCCCTTCATTCCCACTTTGGTCGCCTTCATCATCTGTGGCACCCGCACCATCGTTATGATCCATAGGTTCCTCTTCACCTACGGGGGGAAATGCTGGCGCATCTTCAGCGACAATAGCCTTTGCTATGATTCCAGTAGTAGGGCTAGGCTGGGAGTCACCTACAACACAGAAGCGGAAGGAGACTTATCTGTTGCTAAGCCTTGCTGGGCAGCCTCTAGAGGTTCTTAGGCAGGAGCTATGTCTTCTGCAACATGAGAGGCAGTGGAGGCAGTATCATGAAGCGTGTCTTCGGGGACAAACTCTGCGCCCCCTGCAAAAGATTCATCTCCACACTTTTCTTCATGTAATGAATGAGCAGAAGAATCATGGCCTCCTAAAGCAGGACCGACTGTGGGGAGACCAGGCCGAGGTGAGAGTTCCATAGCAGTCGATTCTTGTTCTTCTTCTTCGACACGCCATGCTTTCTAAGCATCCGACATAAGCTTGGAAGCAGGGGGTTCGAGCGTTAACTTCCGACGAGCTCTTTTGTCATACTTGGCTTCGGCGACCGGCCCTAGCGCTCTTTTTCCACCGGCACTCTGACTCCGAGTCAGAACTCTTGAAGGTTCCACCTGGTGAGTATCCGGCATCCTGGTCTCTTCCTGAGCTCGCTCTGGCGACTGTTGCTGTTCGCCCTCTGTAATCGACTTTTCATATGACAAATATTCTTTGGCACCTCGGGCACGGAACCTTTTAGCATCTCTTTTCGAAGCATACCATTTGCGGATGGCCTTCAAACAAGAAGTATTCATATTGTAGGCTGAAAGTTGAGAAGCGGCCTGGTACCAGGTACAGAAGCTCAAAGAGGTACGAGCATTGGGCATCTTATGTGGCAGCCGAAATTTTACTCCGGTACAACCAGCTACTGAGTAGTACCAAGCTCTTGCTCCTTCATACACATTACCTGTGTACGCAAGAGTAGGGTTTGGGTTCCCAACATAGAGCTGATCATAGCCAAATTACCGAGAAAAACGATAAGGCTGATATGGTTCAATAAAGCATTTCCTCCCTTGTCGAAAAATAAGATAGCCCGGACGAATGTTTATGAGCCACCAAAAGGCACCCCTGCTAAGCTTGGTGAAAGAATTCGGTCCCGGAGTGTCTTGATGGAGTTCTCCATACGCGCCGCCCTCGAAAGCAGGAAACTTGCAAGCAATCTTGTAATTATAATTCTGTCTCAATATTTCACAGAATTTAACTTGATACCAACCAGCCCATTCAGAGGTTTCTAATTGCTGAACAAGAGGAGTTGAGGTGCCACTTGATTCGAGAGTCGTCATTATCAGAGGGCAATGCAATACAAACCAAGATACCAAATAAATGTACGGCATCGGCACCCGAGGAGTTGGGGTCTGAATGACAGTCTTCCCGTCGGAGTCCAATTTCTTGACAGCAACAAACTCGGAAGATAGTTCCCGCAAGCCACTTTGTAAACAGCACACCATGGCTGAAAGAATGTTCAAGGGTCGACTTCTACTGTAATAGCATCCACTGGCCTTGTGGGTACCACACAACGCTTCAACCAAAGAGTTAGAAAACCAGCAAACAAAGCCATGTCGGAGATTGGGACTTCTGCCTGATAATAGAAGCTCTCAAATGTGGTGAACGCTGGGAAAACATCCTCTTCTACCTCACAAGTGTAGTGAGAAGTTGCATCATTGATGCATTCCGTGATCTCCTCGAGGGTACTGGCAGTTAAACGAGTCACCTCAGCCTCCTTGCCCCACAGGTTTCGGAAAAGATACTCCGCACACTGTCCTTGTTTCACGCCGCTTGCTCTTTTCCCAGTAATTTGCGCACATATCTGGAAATGACACATCAATTCCCAGTAAGTGTCGTAGATTTCGGGAGCAGCATTTTTTAAGATCTCTAATTCCCTGCTTTCGGGAACAAACTCCTCATAAGGCAATTCTCCAAAAGACAGTCCAGAAATTTCAAACATTTCGTGAAGAGCGAAGCCCAATTCACCAACTGGGGTGAAAAAAGTGCCGGTGTGAGGGTTGTAGAATTCCAACATAGCGAAGAGTCCGCTGTAATTTGGAGAAATCCCATATCGAGTGGCCATTATTGGAACCTTTAGCCCCGAAATCCTCAAAGGTTCTTCTAAGTCATCTAAGACGAAATTTATCATCCGGACCCACCAGTCCGCATCACTGGAGTGAACCCAAGTAGGGACCCTGAAATCCCGAGCAGGGAACTCTCCTTTGACAGAAATAAACGTTCTAATGAACACCTCCGGCAATTTAGCAGGCTCTCCGACAGGATGCTCTTTTTGGAATAAACATGGCTTCAAAGCCAGAAAATTATTGAAACCAGCCGGATGTGTGCCCCGATGAGTGATGTGCCCCGTGGCAACACCTCCTTTGTCCTGAACGAGTTCCCAATTCATCAACCGCGAGATGGAAGCGCACTGATAATAAGATGTCGGCCACATTCGCTCCAGGTTTGGAAGGAAGAGGCGACGATTGTTGACAGTCCTCAGCCATTTGTAGTTCCCCTCCGACACCCGTTTAGGGTCCATCTTAACAGAATCCCCGAAAATGAAGGAAGGTTTCTGAAAAATCTCACGTTCAGCAGTCTCGAATTTGGCATCCGTGACCAAGGATCTAAGAGTCTCGGGGAAGGCTTGGGTGATGAGCTTCGACCGTTCTTTGTGGATGTTCTGAAACACTGGATACTCGAAGGCAAAGCTGAAGACTGTATTTTTCTCCGCACCACCCGCATGACCGAAGTAGTGGTTGAAGGAAAGAGGCTCTTTGGAGTAGCATACTGCAAGTAAAAAAATTTAGTCAAAAGAAGTCTAACTCAAGAATGCAGGGTTCAGACATGCGTCCAGATCATTAAATGCAGAGTCTCAACCCACAGCCAAGTTTTTGAATGCAAGGTTTAGACCTGCGTTTGGATTCTCGAACGCAGGGTCTCAACCCACATCTAAAATTTAGAACGAAAGGTCCAGACCTGCGTTCGGAGTCTTGAACGCGGGGTCCGAACCCGCATCCAAATTTTAAACGCGAGGTTCAAACCTACGTTCAGATCCTTAAAAGCAGGGTCTCAACCCGCATCCAAGATTTTAAACGCAGGGTCTGAACCTGCGTTGAAATTTTATAAACGATGAAACTAGCCATGCGTTTTCTTGAAATTGATCACCAGCTCAGAATTATCTCTTGAGCTTAAATACAGATCGTCAATTAGGGGTTGGGGACACTAGATCTGTCGAATCAACTTCCAATGGTCCAACCTTACCATTAGTTGAAGAAACCAGCGACGAAGGCGTCGGGATTTGATCATCCCCGGAGGTTCTGGCCGAAGGAACATCCTGAGCTTGGATGGTCTTCGACTTAGAAGCCATTTTCTTCTTGGGTCCCATAGCAATCGTGGCGAGGAAGACGAAGATGGGCGAAGTATTTGGGAACGGATCCTTTCCTCTGTTGAAGTGCTGGAGAAGATGAACAGGAGCCCTGTTCAGAAATCGAGTAAAAAGGAGAAAAGTCGAATGACTTTTTGATTTGACCTCAGTGGCCCATTTTATACACAGCTATAGTTGTCAAATCGAAGCGGGATTTTAGGCAAATCTCACCCGAAACGTGATTCTCGCGTTTTTAAAAAAGGGGGTTTTGATTTCCGAACGCACCCTCACGTTTAAACAGCAGAACGCATAATTTAGACATGCGTTCTGGTGACCAACCTTAGCCTATCACATAATTAACCCTTTTGAAGGGGTTAATATTCCAAGCAATAACCCTAGATAAGCTGATCGAGAAAGAAGATGAAGTAAATCCCTCCGAGGTCATCCTTCTGACTAAGCTGGGGATAAAGTTCTTCTTATACAGGCTCGTGGCTCTCTCCGTCTATGGCAATAGATCTGTCTTAAGCCCAGAAATGTCCAACTCCCCTGAAGATGACGAAACTAGTCAAACAAGCTAAAGCCCAAGTCATTACGGATGAACCGAAAGAGAATGAAGAAGTCAACGAAGATGCTCCACTCCATCTGCGATAAGATACATTTGATCAACAAAATTTTTGGGTTCCAAAGTGTTTCGAAAATTCGTCCCAGTCAACCGCGAACTTTCAAAAACTTTGGAGGGGATTCTGTAGGCTGTCTAAAAATAATAAAAGATAGCTAATTCCCCATCAAACACCGATGATGGAAGTTACAATCTGACGACTTCCAGAAGGCTATCTTTAGCAACACAATATTATATTAGCAACTATTAGAGATGCTGATGAGCAGTGTAATGATATTCGACACACTGAGGAGCACATGGTTAAACCATGCGAAGAAATCTTAGTGGAGATCGTGACCTGCAGTTGATAGAGCGTTGTTGAGATGCCTCAATTGTCACAAATGGCCTGAATAAAACCTTCTTTACTGGTCATTAGTGTCATCCATATATAAAGACAGAGAAGCTCGAACGCAGCTCTAACCACCACCGAACGCAGCTCCATCGCTGTCAACGCAACTTATCAACCGCTGCCAAACGAAGCTCCATCGTGTAGGCATCGAAAATTGCCTATAGGTCTCCACGAACGGTTCAGTGTTAAAGAGCGACGATGAACGTCACTATCCGATCCACAGGAGTCCAATTGACGTCGATGAACGATTGAAGTGAATCGACGAACTACGTGAGCTGATAGGATTTCGGAACAACGAAGACCCGGGCCAATCTGGAACCCGGCGATGTTCACAAAAAGGACAACGCCCTTCGAGCCTCGTTCATTCTACAGATAATCCAACCATTGGAGCAGATAGAACTCTTCGTCAAGCTTCCAACGCACTTGGAATCACTCAAATCCGAGTTCGGACGAAGAATTTACGGCGAAAATAATCGAATGCACCTCAACGGACGTCTCAGGAATTCCAAAACACCCCCAGGGGTGTCTCGGATTTCTTGAGACACCCCAGGGGTGTCTAGGCTTTTCCTAGACACACCAGGGGTGTCTAGGCACCCTAGGTGCTCCCATTGCCTATAAATAGCCCCCTAAGGCCTTATTTTTCAAGATCTGGATTTTTGGAGAGATTGGCGAAGCCCTGCTGCAGCGAAGAGTGGTCGAGCGCTTCAACCGAGGAGAGGTCTTCATCAGAGTCTTCATCACCCGTCCCCTGCAGCGAAGAGTGGTCGAGCGCTTCAACCGAGGAGAGGTCTTCATCAGAGTCTTCATCACCCGTCCCCTTTCCTTAGTTTTACCCTTCGCCGGTAATCCTAAGAAGAGCTGATATCTCGTTTTAGCCGAGATAGACACTTCAGGCTTCTAGATCTCACGCGGATCGACGAAGCTCTGTCTGATTCTTCCGGAACAGATCTGAGTGCCCGGTGGTCCACGGATATCGACGTCCCCGTCACAGGCCAAAGACCCACGCAAGCAAGAGACGATAAACGGATCTTGCGTTTATTTTCAAGAAAGTTGTAATTTTTATTTCTTTGTTATTTGAATTCATTTATAACGACTAAAGTTTAATGGAATCAATGATGAAGGCAACTTTTCTCGAAAACAAACTGGCGACCACAGTGGGAGCCAACGGCCTCGCTGCCGAGGCCGTCGTGACGCAACCGGCATTCAAGATCCGGGTGAATGAAAAGATCGAATACGAGTGCGATCAACAAAAGTTTGAAGAGTACCTCTCTTCCTCCTCCTCCAGATCCGCCTCTCCGAACAGGCGCAGGAAGGCATCCCCTTCCAGAAACGTTCGCAGGACCTTCGGCTCGAAGATCCAAGATCCCATTGCCGCCGCTGCGCTCGCACCACGCGACGTCCCCGCGTCGTCCAACGTGGTCGAGACCGCAGATCTAGACCTCTCCTCCGCCAAGGAGATGGCTACTGAAGGTGCTCCAGCTGTGTCAAAGAGGACGCGCCAAAGACGGCGCCAACGCCTTGCACGACAACTGGCCAAGGCCGCAGAATCGATGGACGGGATCCGCTACAATGAAGATCTCAAATCAAGACAACGCCAAGAGCAACAACGGCACGTAACCATCTCCTCCTCTAAAGCAGAAACGAGCGATTGGGTTCGTGTCATGAGGACTCGCTCAACCCTCGAAGAGCGAATCAAAAAACGCCGCGCGTTGCTTGCACATGCCCGAGCTCTCCTACAGAAAGCAGAGGAGATGCAGAAAGAAGAGGCGGTCAAGAATCCGTCGAAACTCAAGCAGGTGTAGATGCTAAAGGCAAAGCCGGCGCCTAAGACTAGAGTGGATGGAATTGCCGTCCAACCTTCATCAAATCCAGCTCCTGTTCCCCTCGCCCCCGCACCTCCGGCGGAGTTGTAGGCTGTCTAAAAATCACAATAGATAGCTGATCCCCATCAAACACCGATGATGGAAGTTACAATCTGACGACTTCCAGAAGGCTACAATTTGAAGACTTTCACGTAGATCGCTGAAGGTTACAATCTGACGACCTTCATGACAACCGATGAGAGCTCTAGTTTAACAGCTTTCATAATCAACATCGGGAGTTACAATCTGACGACTCTCACATATCAGAGAGCTAAAGCAAAGATTACAAAATGACGATCTTTACAACGCTTCGACAGAAAGAGACTACAAATCGACGGTCTCTTCAAATCAAGCTGCGGAAGTCCCCCCCGCACACCAGCATCAAGACGCACCGCGTTCATAGCCACGAACGCAGCTCAAACGCAGCTTCCAAATCGCTGCAAACGCAACCCAGACGCAGCTCAAATCGCTGACAGACGCAGCTCAAATCGCTGCCAAACGCAGATCAGAAGACCACGTTCCAGTGAAACAAGACGTCGGATCGTCAACGAGAAGCAAACTCGACGCGAGCATTCGAGGGAGGCATCTCATCGCCACCGTGAAGAACCCAGATTTAAACAAAGGGGAGAATCCAGATCATTCTCCTCTCTTTTGTAATCAGGAAATCCAATTGTAACTGAGATTAAAGGAATACAAATCAATTTTCCTTCATTTCTTTTACTGCAAATTTTCCACCAAACAAAAAGATGGCGACTCCGCTGGGGAAGAGCTTCTCTGACGAAGAAGTGGTGGCGCAATCCGACGTTCACCTCACTGGAACAACCGTAGAAACCTTGGTCGTGGAGTTTGACCAAGTGAAATATGAAGAGGCCCTCTCTTCCGGATCGCTTAGCCCTAAAGCTAGGCGAGGTGCTTGCAAGAGCTCTAAAGAGGTCTTAATTACTGATGAGACGCCAAAGAAAGCCCTCTCCTTTGGCCAAAGCCTCAAGCTTGCTCTACAAGCCGAGGAGCCCACGCCTATGTCGACACATCGTGTACTTGGTTGTAAAAGGCCTATGACAGAGGAAAGCACAATCAACGCCGATGACGCTGCTGTTAAGCCACAAACAAAAGATGGCGACTCTGCTGGGGACTAGCTTCTCTGACGAAGAAGTGGTGGCGCAATCCGATGTTCATCTCACTGGAACCACGGTTGAAACTCTCGTCATAGAGTTCGATCAAGCCAAGTATGAGGAAGTCCTCTCCTCCGGATCCCTTAGCCCCAAGGCTATGCGCAAGATCCACAAAGTCTTCAAAGAGACTAAAGCTCCAACTGCTCCAATTACAGCCGAACCGCCTAAGGAAGATTGCTCGGACAGCCCCTCCAACTAAAGCTTCAAAACTATCACGTTAACCGTCACCTCTGATAGTCCTTATCCTCCAAATTCCCCCACCAATCCTCTTCAAGTAGGATGGCAGGTCCACAAAACTATCACGTTAACAGTTACCTCTGATAGTCAAACTTACCAGATAATGGCCTACCAGGTGATGTGCCTCTATTCCGACTTCATGGATAGTGCCCTGCTAAGTCTTAATCAAGACTGGGGGTTGGTTACTTGGAATCCATTGGATTAAGAGTAATAAATCTTTCACATCGTCAAGTTAACATTACACTTCTGACGATCATCACCCCACAGAGTATGAATGCAGCTTGCATCGCTCCTAATTTGTCACGATAGGTCCTCAAAATTGCTCAAATCGCAATCTTCCCCAGCAAGATGCTAAGTCTTCAAAATCTTGTTCAAATCACAAGCATCAAAATTCATCAATTCTGATGATAAACTCACCTAGCAAGTTTCCCCAGCAAGACGCTAATTCCTAAAATCTTGTGCAAGTCACAAGAACACATTCCTGTCAAGTTAACATCAAACCTCTGACAAAATCCACTTATCAATCCTCGTCAATAGGATGATAAGTCCACAAAGTTGCTCCAATCGCAACACAAACTCTCGTCACGTTAACACTAAACCTCTGACAAATTAACTTATCAATCCTCTTCAATAGGATGATAAGTCCACAAAGTTGCTCCAATCGCAACACATTCCTGTCCACGTTAACATCATACCTCTGACAAAACCCACTTATCAATCCTCGTCAATAGGATGATAAGTCCACAAAGTTGCTCCAATCGCAACACAAATCCTGTCACGTTAACACTAAACCTCTGACAAAACATACTTATCAATCATCTTCAATCGGATGATAAGTCCACAAAGTTGCTCCAATCGCAACACAAATCCTGTCACGTTAACACTAAACCTCTGACAAAACCCACTTATCAATCCTCATCAATAGGATGATAAGTCCACAAAGTTGCTCCAATCGCAACACAACCTCGTCACGTTAACATCACACCTCTGACAAAAACCCACTTATCAATCCTCATCAATAGGATGATAAGTCCACAAAGTTGCTCCAATAGCAACACAAATCCTGTCACGTTAACACTATACCTCTGACAAATTCACTTATCAATCCTC
>NC_033802.1:4585833-4623621 GCF_001876935.1 Asparagus officinalis
GGTCTGTTTGTATATATATATATGTATATACATATGTAAACTGTTGATTTCAGTCCACGTGCTGGTCGTTTGACTAAGAATCGGTCGACCAATAGCTCTTCAGGAGCTGGGTTTCGGGTCGGGCATGTTTTGTATATTTATATGTATATACCCGAATCTCTCTTTAGGAGGGGGTTCTGTAGGCTGTCTAAAAATCACAATAGATAGCTGATCCCCATCAAAACACCGATGATGGAAGTTACAATCTGACGACTTCCAGAAGGCTACAATTTGAAGACTTTCACGTAGATCGCTGAAGGTTACAATCTGACGACCTTCACGACAACCGATGAGAGCTCTAGTTTAACAGCCTTCACAATCAACATCGAGAGTTACAATCTGACGACTCTTGCATATCAAAGAGCTAAAGTAAAGATTACAAAATGACGATCTTTGCAAAACTTTGATAGAAAGAGACTACAAATCGACGGTCTCTTCAAATCAAGACGTGAAAGTCCTCTCCGCGTACCAGCATCAAGATGCGCCGCGTTCATAGCCACAAACGTAGCTCAAATGCGGTTCCAAAAGTTGCAAACGCAGCTCCAAAAGCTGCAAACGCAGCTCCAAAAGCTGCAAACGCAGCTCCAAAAGCTGCAAACGCAGCTCCAAAAGCTGCAAACGCAGCTCCAAAAGCTGCAAACGCAGCTCCAAAAGCTGCAAACGCAGCTCCAAAAGCTGCAAACGCAGCTCCAAAAGCTGCAAACGCAGCTCAGATTCGGCCGTCAACGCAGCTCATGTTCGGCCGCAAACGCAACCTCCGAAAGCTGCCAACGCAGCTTTCATCCATTGCCAAACGTAACTTCTAACAAACAGCCAAATGAGCTTCTAGCCGCTGCGTCCGAGCTTTCAGATACTGCGTTCAAGCTTCCAGACACTGCGTTTGAATGCAGAATTCACGTCAGAACGCGGGCCTGCGTTTGACTCGTTCAAACACGAGCTGAAGGTTTCAAAACCGTTTCCCCATGATCTGAGGGGATCACAACTCCACTCAGGAGTGATTTAAGGGGCGGTTACATCCCATTAGCCCCACTTAGGAGCGAATTAAGGAGGTGGTTACACCCCTTAATCCCCTATAAATAACAACAAACTCAACAGAGTTAAAGGGGGGATTTTTGATAATCAGATCAGGGCTGGATCTTTCGATTGAACGGTTTCAAAACCATTTCCTACGATCTGAGGGGATCACAACTCCACTCAGGAGTGATTTAAGGGGCGGTTACATCCCATTAGCCCCACTTAGGAGCGAATTAAGGAGGTGGTTACACCCCTTAATCCCCTATAAATAACAGCAAACTCAACAGAGTTAAGGGGGGATTTTTGGAGATCGGATTTTTTATAATCAGATCGAGGAGTTGGATCGGTTGGAGCTTTTGAGATCGGCAACAAGATCTTCTTCATCCTTGGCTTATAACCGACTTTCGGTTAAATCAACTCTTTCATAGAGTTTTAAACTCGTTCAGAGTTCTCCACAACGTCAAATCGTGAGGAGAAGATCATGTTCCAGTAAAACAAGACGTCGGATCGTCAACGAGAAGCAAACTCGACGCGAGCATTCGAGGGAGGCATCTCATCGCCACCGTGAAGAACCCAGATTTAAACAAAGGGGAGAATCCAGATCATTCTCCTCTCTTTTGTAATCAGGAAATCCAATTGTAACTGAGATTAAAGGAATACAAATCAATTTTCCTTCGTTTCTTTTACTGCAAATTTTCCACCAAACAGGAGTCAGGTAAGAACGTGAATCCTTCAAGATCCAAAGTTCCTTTGAAAGGTCGCCTCGGTCCCGTACCGGAGAATCGAGGTAGAACACCTATCAAGGAGCGATTGGGTCCGTTGAATGGTCCCCAAATGATAAACCCAACTGGGGGTCGTGCTAATCCCCCCAAGAAAAATAACAAAGAGAAAACCCCTATTGCCGACCGCATCGGGTTGCGTGTCGAAGTTCAAGAGCCCGTTAAGTTTTTACGCTCGTAAAAGCGTAAAATTGAACGAGCGACTTTTAAAAACGCTAATAAAGCGTCATATCCCCAGAGGGAAACACATTCGTCTGATGATGATTGTGTTATACCTGGGAAGTCATGCCAACACTCTATGGGTTGCTCCAGTTATCAAACTGATGAGTTGTACTATAGAGCTGGGGGTGCGAGTAAGTCTCGAAAGAGAGATGCTCGAGACACGGAACCTCACTGCCCGTGTGCCAACATCATCAAGGCGGTGTTGTCAGAATGCTGCTGTTCTAAAACCCCAAGGAGAGTTTCGGTGTTCGAGAGAATTTCCACTGGAACGTCTAAGACCAAGCCTAGGCGTTTCCGACGAAGAAGAAGGATAGTCGAAGACGGAGAATTTCCGAAGGTCACCACTAATATGACCAGCAAAAGAACATCTACACAAAGTAATCCCGAGTCGATTCCGAAAGCACCTCGGTGTGTAACCCGTCTGCAGTCTGGAGCCGTCATACGAGGAACTTATGGTAGGGTTCGGACGAGATTACCGTCAGAAGACGAAGGATCAGATGCCAGCTCTGCGATTGCATCGGACAACACGATATCCAGCGAGGGACAACCCCGCGAGGTACTCATGATAAGCGCCGAACAAGTAACCAAGATGCTTGAAGATGCCCTGGCTCGGCAGAAAGAAAGTTTCAAGTTCGAGATGAAGATGGCCATGCAGCAGATAAGAGAGATGCACGACCAGCAAATTGCAGCTCTGACAACTCATCAAGAAGAGCCCACTCGGCCCAATCATCAGAATCAAGATGAGAATGAACGGGAAGGGAATAATGTCAATGTAACTATTCCCCCTGTCAACAACGACAATGGAAGTGGTCCTGTAGATGATAATACAAAAGAGGACCACGTCACCTCTCCCCGAAGCCACTCGAAGACAGGTACGAGTGAAGACAAAAAGATGAAGGACTTGGAGAGCAAAATCAACGCGTTAATGAACGCTCAAGAGGTGAAAAGGTCCGGCATACCATGTCCATATCCAAGGGAGTGGGAATCAATTCCGTATCCGGCAAAGTTTAATTTAATCAACTTTACGCCGTTTGATGGAAAGGGTTCCCCTACCCAACACTTAATATATTTTAAGTCCCACTTAGGAATAATCTCCGGGAATGAACCCTTAATGGTGCGGTCATTCGTTGGCACTCTTCGCGGAGCGGCCTTCGATTGGTATCGTCGCCTCAAGCCGGGGAGTATCAATAGTTGGGAATGGAGGATATGTTCCTGACGAACTTCTTCGACGACGACACTGAGGTCTCAATCGGCACTCTGTTTGATGAGAAGCAGAAGAATGGTGAGACAGTCGAAAACTTTGTGAAGAGGTTCCAAAATAAAGCAATGAATTGTAGGGATCCGGTCAGCGAAGACTTCATCCTCGAAACCTGTCATAACAATCTTTCATTGGACATCCTGGAAGCTATGGGAATGGCACCGCCAAATACCTGGAATGATCTGAAGGTGCGAGGAGAAAGAGCTGAACGATTCCTTAAGAGGAAGAAGGCGGAAAGGGGCCAAATAGCAAATAACGCTCCGCAACCAAACTTTGTCCCTAGGGGTAAAGGAAAAGCACATGCAAATGCCGTCAACGCGAATCAAACGTTCGAGGTGCAAGCGCAACCGCAACAGCAGCATCAAAAGGCGCCTCAACAATCAAGGTGGCAACAGCAGCCCCAGAAGCCAAAAGCCTCGGAGCCGAAGTTTCCAAAAGTTTATTCGTTCAAAGAGGACGAAGTTCCCGGTATCTTCAAATACCTCATTGAGAATAACAAGATTAAATTGCCTCCAATCCAGGATCAGGAAGATGCCAAGAGAGTCAATGACCCAAAATACTGCACATTTCATAGAGCGGTGCACCATCCTACCAAGGTGTGCTATGCCCTTAAGGACAAGATCCAAGCTCTAATCGATGTCGGGGTCATCACAATGAAGCAGCCGAAGGAGAAGAGAGTGGGAGCAAATGCAGTATCCATTAGCTTCGGATCCGTTCCCTTGAACTGGTTCCAGCATGAGCCGGTAATAAATGCAGCAGTAAAGACGGTGAATGACGATCCTCACAAACAGCGCCAGAAAGGACTTGTGCCACACACAGCCCCGAATGGTGAGATTCTTTGGGTTCATCCAGACTTGATCGAAGACGAACAATGGACTGGAGCCTCCTCTAAGAGGAGGTCAAAAGGAAAAGGTAAATCTTGTTATGGAGCTTCTGCTATTCCAGGAAAAGACGACGAGGAAATCCCCGCCTTCCCGCTCTCTGAAGATGAACAGGAGGCCTTCGCAACCCGAAGTGGGAATGAGTATCACTATAAGTACCCGGATGCTTCCGAGCAATTGGGTACCAAAACCGCTCCTTCCAAGACATTGGCGGAACTAGGGATTGCAGCAATTCCCCCAACGCCTATAGAAAGTCCAGCAAAAGGAGAAGGGGAAAGAGCCTCCGCGGCAAGAAGCCCAGAACCCGAGGCAGTCTCGATTCAATCATCCGATTGGGAGAGACAAACCGGAAATGCGAGCTCTCCACCCCATTTCGACATCATGGCGCAGTTGGCCAACATCCCGGCTAGGATAACCCTATACGAGCTGTTGCGTCTTTCCAAGGATACAAGGAAAGCACTACAAGAGGCCCTGAGCGACTCCGATGCTTTCTTAACTCGAATCAAGCCATCTCCTGAGGGACCAGAGCCGTCAGCTCAACACCGTAATCTCGCGGCGCATCATTTTCCATGCATCTCTTTTACCAAAGAAGACATGCAGACAAAGAACTCAAAGCATGATCGGCCTTTGTATTTCACAGGACATATTGGCTCCAGCATGGTCAACCGGATCCAAGTTGATCCGGGTTCTGCTGTTAGCATCATGCCATTCCGATTGATGCATCATCTCGGAATCCCGACTAGCAAACTAGCCTCCACCGGCACTACGATTTACGGATTCAACACCAGCGGGTCTAGGCCCTTGGGGAAGATTCGAATCAAATGCCAGATTGGGGATTTAAAATCAGAAGTTACCTATGTGATTGACGCAGAAACGTCCTATAATTTACTGTTGGGTCGACCTTGGATCCACGGTAACCTTATAGTCCCGTCAACTCTGCATCAATGCCTCAAGTACGTGGACTCAAATAATGAAGTCAAGACGGTGGTCGCGGATAAGCAACCGTTTAAGGGATTGGAGAATTATTTCACCGATTCCCTTTTATACGGCGCTGAATCCGATACTGAATCACCGGCCCAAGGAACGGACAGCGGAGATGAAGCTGACACCGAAACTGGGTTTGATTATGATGGTGGTTTTGTACTTAATGACATTGTACCCATTGTAATCAATCTTGACGATGATAAATCATCGAAAAGTAGTTGTAATTGGCAACTTGCCGAGGAACTATCAATAAACGATGATTTAGAGTACTCGATGTGTCTTGATAATGTCACTAAAGAACTATGTGATAACCCTGATTTGTATATGCCTCTTCAATCATTGTGTCTGACAAAAAAACAGGTACAAGATCCGTGCGGAGCGACGCTTGTCATCCCCGCGGGAACATGAAGTGGAAAAGAAGTCGTCTACGGCAAAGGAAAAGAAACTCCGATACCCGATCACTTCTTAGAAGAAGAAGACGATGAAGATAAACCTGCCCCTCATCTATTTAGATATGATGCGAAAGCGCGCAATATGATGGAAAGGTATGGGTATGACTTCACACTCGGAGAGGGTCTTTTCTTTGGTCGAGGTTCGCGAGTTCCACCTCGAATGGCCTATGTACCGAAGGGAAAACCCGATGATTATTATCGTCACAAAAGAGGCGAGTTCCACCTCGAATGGCCTATGTACCGAAGGGAAAACCCGATGATTATTATCGTCACAAAAGAGGTCTCGGTTATGTCTCCTCATCCGACGATGAAACAAAAGAGGTCTCGGTTATGTCTCCTCATCCGACGATGAATGTTATTGGCAAGTCATCGATCAAATTGCAAACAAAGCTAGAAACGGATACTCATCTGATTCTTCAGCTTGGGATTCTGATGCTAGTATCGGCGAGATGTTCAAGAAGTTGATGTCGAATATGGTTACAGTCGATCCTACCACAATAGAGGAAGACGACCAGATGCCGACATGGGAAGATCCTTGGGTTCATCACCTAAACATGCAGTATGGTGATAGGTTCGAACAAAGAGAACCTCCTACCGAAGATCAAGTGGTCCAAGTGAATATGGGAAGTGAAGAAAATCCGAAGCCGATATTCATTAGCGACAATCTCCTACCCGAAGAGAAAGAAGAGTTGATCTCTCTTATTAGGGAGTACATCGATGTGTTCGCCTAGAATTATGAAGACATGCCAGGGCTCGATCCAAACGTAGCAGTGCATCGTCTCAATATCAAGACGGATGTCAAACCTGTCAAACAACAACAAAGACGGTTTCGTCCGCAAATGATGGAAGCAATCGAAGCCGAAGTTAAGAAGCTTATTGACTCGGGCTTCGTTCGGGAGGAGCAACATCCAGAATGGCTTGCCAATATCGTCCCAGTCCTTAAGAAGAACATCGACTTTCGAGACCTCAACGCTGCTTGCCCAAAAGATGATTTTCCCCTTCCCATCACGGATGTTATCATTGACAATACGTGCGGATTCGAGAGAATGTCTTTCATGGATGGTTTCTCTGGTTATAACCAAATAAAGATGCATCCAGATGATGAAAAGCATACCGCATTTAGAACGCCTCTCGGCGTCTTCTGCTACACAGTTATGCCCTTCGGCTTAAAGAATGCAGGTGCTACATATCAGCGAGCCATGTCAAAGATCTTTCAGGAGCATCTCCGAAAGACTGTCGAATGCTACGTAGATGATTTGGTCGTGAAAAGTCGTGATAAAAAAGATCACATTAAGGACTTGAAGACCATGTTCGACTTGATGCGAGCCCATCAATTGAAGATGAATCCTACCAAGTCTTTCCTCGGAATGTCCAGTGGTAAATTCCTGGAATTCGTCGTCACCACCAAAGGTATTCACATCGACCCTGATAAGGTAAAGGCGATTAATGAATTGCAGCCTCCGAGAAACCTCAAGGAACTCAGAGGATTGCAAGGACGGTTGGCTTACATCCGCCGGTTCATCTCGAACCTCTCAGGAAAATGCCAACCTTTCTCCAGGCTCACAAAGAAGGGCGTATCATTTGTATGGGATGACGCTTGTCAAAAGGCATTCGAGAGTATTAAAGAATATCTCTCAAAACCTCCTGTACTCGTTGCACCGAAATCGGGCAAACCGTTCTTGATTTATGTCAATGCGTAGAAAGTCAGAGCTCCTAGAGCAACCCCATCTTGATCCTTAACCAGGGGCCAATCCATACGCCTCGGGACGGAAGCGCATTGGAAATAAGATAGGGGGAACATCCTCTCCATGTTGGGCAAGAAAAGGTTGCGGTCCTCAACTCTCCGCAGCCACTTATAGCCCCCATCATAAGCAGTGCTTGCGTTGAAGTCAACAAAGTCCCCGAAGAGATATCCAGGTTTGGTTATGGGCTTACGGCTTGGGCTTTCAAGTCGAGCGTCCGAAACCAACGTCCTGAGAGTGTCATGAGAAGCTTGGGTGATCAGTTCCACGCGACTCTTCTCCCTCATCCGGAAAACCGGGAGTTCTAAACGCGAGCTGAAAGTTATGTTCATGTCTGCACCACCTTCATGTCCAAAGTGGTGGCGGAAAAGAAGAGGCTCGCTAGTATGACGCACTGCAAAAAGAGGAAGAGAGTTAGACAACTCAAAATCCAAGCTCAGACGCGAAGGTCGAACCCCGCGTCAAATAAGCTCAGACGCTCAACTGATAGTTAAACAAGTTCAGGGAGAGTACGAGGTTCGAAGCCAAGATTTAATACCATACCATAAGGTGGCAGTGGAGATGGCTGAATCATTCGAAGGATTCTTTATCGAACAAATTCCACGGCTACAGAATACCTACGCAGACGCGTTAGCAGCATTGGCCGTATCTCTGGCACAACCTCCCGAGACAGAGCAGTTTGTTACGGTAAGAACTCACCAACTCCTAGTGCCGCTCTACGATGAAGAGGCCAAGGAAGAAGAGGTCCAAGAGGTGCACGTTACTCAAGCCGAGTTCGAACCACGAGATTGGCGTTTCCCCATCATCGACTACGTCTTGCATGGAATCTTACCGGAAGATGTGAAGGAAAGAGAGTCGATCCGACGAAGAGCACCAAGATTCTACTATAATACGGAGAATCGAACGTTGTACCGCAGGGGGTACGATGGTTTGCTATTGCGTTGCTTATCAACGAAAGAGGCTGAAGAAGTCCTTAAGGAGGCGCATGAAGGGGAGTGTGGCGCGCACCAACCAGGCCCCAAGCTTTATGATCGCATCAGAAGAATGGGGTATTTTTGGCCGTCCATGATGAGTGATGCAATCACGTATGCCCGAAAGTGTGATGCATGCCAAATACATGCAAATTACATGCACCAACCTCCGGAACATCTGCATCCTTCAATTACGTCATGGCCATTCGAGACTTGGGGAATGGACATTGTTGGCCCTATAAATAAATCCCCCATCAGTCAAAGGTGACCGGTTCATCCTGGCAATTACCGATTACTTCTCCAAATGGGCTGAAACAGTTCCACTCAGAGAAGTTAAAACGAGCAATGTCATTGCATTCAGTTCCAAGACGAATTATACATGACAATGGTCCTCAGTTTGTCAGCAACGCCTTCATAAGGTTCTGCGAAAAGTTTAAAATTCAGGATATCTCGTCAACAGCTTATAATCCCACAGCAAATGGATTAGCTGAAGCCTTCAACAAGACTATCATCAAGCTCTTGTCAAAAATCGTGAAAACCAATAAACGAGATTGGGATGACAAGCTCGGCGCGGCTCTATGGGCCTATCGGACCACGGTGCGCACACCGACAGGAGCAACCCCGTATTCGCTGGTATACGGATGTGAAGCCGTTCTCCCCTTGGAAATCCAAATTCCGTCTCTTCGGATCGCTCTTGCAACCCAGATGACGACCGAAGAACAACATCAGAAACGCCTCGAAGAACTCGAGAGGCTCGATGAAAAGCGCCTGGAAGCTCAACAGCATATTGAGCTTTACCAAGCTAGAATTTCTCGAGCCTTCGACAAAAAGGTTCGACAAAGGAGTTTCAAAGAAGGGGACTTGGTTCTAGCTGAAAGGCGGCCCATGATCCTTAACTCCAAGAAGAAGGACAAATTTGAACCCAAATGGGAGGGACCATTCGTAGTGGAGACAGTCTACTCGAGTGGCGCATATCGCCTTGTCACCAAGGACGGTGACCGGCTTATGATGCCGATAAACGGCAAGTTCCTGAAAAAATACTATCCTTAGTATCTTCAGGATAATCAATGTATCGGGAAATTCCCAGAAGAGTACCACATGGGGTATTCTTAGGGATAACCCAATCATTGTAGTACTGATGAATAAGAAACCCACATTCGAACTCCGAATGTCAGAATGTTTCTTATTATTATCAAAATTCTCTAACTCTTATGAGTTATTTTTGTGAGATGAGATCCAATCCTCTGATAGGTTAATCTTTCCTCACCAAACCATCCGCTGATCAAATTAAACGACAGTGGGTCCACCAACATTTCCATCTGCCCGTCATTGGCATTTCTCAGACTCAACATGCTAGGTCCTAATCACCTAGCATTAAAGTCTTCCTTTTGCCCGTCATTGGCATTTCTCAGACTCAACATGCTAGGTCCTAATCACCTAGCATTAAAGTCTTCCTTTAAGTGATAATACGAGTTGGAACTTTCTTTGCTACCCGTATTCCACTTTCTTTGCTTTCAGGTCAAACCTATAAAAGTTAGGGCCAAAGCCAAATTCCTCTCTCGATTCCGTTCATGAACGAGAGGTCCACTTTCAATTGAGCAATCAAACCTATAAAAGTTAGGATTGTCTCCAACTTCACTTAGTCAAACCTGCAGATAGTTAGGACTAAGATTGAGTTATCCCTTTCGATAAACGAAAGACTTCCATCTTGTCCCCTTTTCCACCAAACCTATAAAAGTTAGGGTTGAAATTGGGTTTTCTCCTCAATGAATGAGGGATTCTTTGGGTTCAAATGACCAATCATATAAAAGTTAGGGTCGTTCGAACCTCTCCGATTCTCGGAGTGGAGATCCCACTCTTAGTTTCATCTTTCCGGATTCTGGGGGTGGAGATCCCACCTCGAGTTTCCTTTCCAGCTATAGATAGAATATAAAATTCTTCCTCTTCAGCACCGGGAGATAGAATATAAAATTCTTCCTCTCCTCGAACCTCTGCGATTCTCGGAGTGGAGATCCCACTCTTAGTTTCACCCTTCCGGATTCTGGGGGTGGAGATCCCACCTTGAGTTTCCTTTCCAGCTGTAGATAGAATATAAAATTCTTCCTCTTCAGCACCGGGAGATAGAATATAAAATTCTTCCTCTCCCATTTGACACAACTCTCAACTTCCAATCCACGCACTTGGTGCACGGGGAATTTTATCTCGACTCCTAAATAGAGATAAGCCTACGCCTAACACGCGTTGTCGGTTTAGTCTTTCACCGATTGAAAAAGACACCAGAATTTCAGTCTGGGGAATTTCATCCCGAAGCCTAAGGAGGGATGAGTCAGCACCTAATACGCGCTGCCGGTTAGTCCGTAACCGTAAAAAAAAGGACAAAAGCCCACATATTCGACATTGTGGCAGGCTGTTATTAATAACACCATAATCCGTGTTTCACCCGCACGGGGAATTTTATCCCGAAGCCTAAGTAGGGATAAGTCAACGCCTAACACGCGTTGCCGGTTTAGTCTTTTACCGATTGAAGAAGACACCAGAATTCCAGTCTGGAGAATTTCATCCCGAAGCCTAAGAAGGGATGAGTCAGCGCCTAACACGCGTTGCCGGTTTAGTCTTTTACCGATTGAAGAAGACACCAGAATTCGAGTCTGGGGATTTTTATCCTGAATCCTAAGTAAGGATAAGTCAGCGCCTAACACGCGTTGCCGGGTAGTCTATTCCCGTAAGAAAGACGAAGTCTACGTATTCAACATCGTAGCACTAAAAGGGTTAACTCTTTTAGCGTAACGTCACATGTGGAACGGACTTAAACAATCCGCATGCTAGCCCGACTCAAACGGTAGTCGGTAAAGGCACATCAAACTCGTTGAAGGCTGGGGGTTTGCCAAAAATCCCAAAGTCAACGCCTAACACGCGTTGCCGGTTTAGTCTTTCACCGATTGAAAAAGACACCAAGGTCTAAACTTGAGGAATTTTATCCCGAAACCTAAGAAGGGATAAGTCATCGCCTAATACGCGGTGCGGGGTGCCTTTTCCCTATAAGAAATGGTTAAGTCTATGTATTCAAAATCATAGCATCAAGTCTAAGAAAAGCAATCTTCTTAGCACAACGTTACATGTGAGACGGGTTTAATAATTCACATGCTAGTCCGATTTCAAACGGCAATTGGTAAAGACATATCAAACCCGTTGGTGGCTGGGGGTTTGCCAAAAATCCCATAAATCTGTCATTCAGAACAAGTACAGAAAGATCACAAAAGAAGCAAATGCGGAGGTTCTATTAATAGACCAAGTCAAAAGCATACAATGAAAAACTCGTTAGCCCGAAGGCAGTTGGCGTTCGAGGACATGAGACTTTAAACTAAAGAGTCTATCTACATAACTCCGCTCGAGTTCTGCCTGCAGATCAGCTCGAGCAGATTCTTCAGAACTGCTTAAAATCTCCGCGGCTTCACTCTTCAGCTTCATCAGTCTCTCCTGGGTGGATCCTAGCTTCTCGAGTGCTTGTTCACGAGAACGCTCTAGTCCAGCCAGGTCATCTGCAATAAGGGCAGTAGATTCCTCGGCGTGCTTCAAAGCCTCCTTCAACCTAGTCACTTCCTCGCGACCCGAGTCCGAGGAGCGGAGTAGCTCAGCTCTATCCATGTCTTTCCTCGCTACGGTATCCATCAGCTGCGCAATGGAGCTCTTGTGTGACTGAAGCTCGCATCCGATAGAAGATCTCAGGTCACGCCACTGAGCCAGCCTATGCTCGAGCTGAGAGGACACGAAAGAAGAAGCCCCGTTAGTCTCCAATTCCTTCAACTCTCGGATCTCTGACTCCAGAACAGCGAAATCGGCAGTGAAGGAATCGGCCAACTCCGGGTATCCTTCTTCCCTCATCATCATCATGTGGCGAGAAAAAGAACGCCTGAACTGATCGAAACCGTATCCTCTATGAAGAAGCTTCTCGATCATGCCGTTATAAAAGACAGTGAAGAAGCCGAGGTCCGTACGAAAAACGTCTCTGTCAGGATCGGTATCGACCAAAAGGACGCGGACACGCTCATATAGAGAGGATCGAGACCCTACAAGCAACAACATAGAAGTTCAGTGGATTATCGAGTACGATAAGGGAATTCAAAGGCAAAATTCCGAGCATACCAACGCCAACGGAAGTCCCCTCGGGCTGAGGTCCGACAGGCTCTGAGATAGCGGCAGAAGTGGTCATGGGGGGTATATCAACCCCTGCAGGCAGGTTGCTCATACCACTCGGCAAAGACGGGGAGACGTCACTTCTATGCAGACTTTCAGTTCCGAAAACTGTAGTAGTATCAGGCCCAACGGCCGGTCCTATAGTTACACTCCTGTATTAGTCAAATGGAAATTTGGACAAATAAGGAGAGTCGGGACAAGAAGATCGTATGCATACCTGCAATCCCACCGTCCTCAGATGCAGCGGGAATGCCAAGAGTCATAAGAGTATCGGCCCAAGCGGCTGGTCCTATAGTTGCACCTTTTTATTAGTCAAAATGAAAATTTAGACAAATAAGGAGAATTGGGATGATAAGGTCATCTGCATACCTGTAGGTCTGTCATCCGTAGGTATCTGGAGAATGCCAGGAGTCATAAGAGAATCAGTCCCGGTGGCTGGTCCTATGATTGCACTCATATGTCAGTCAAAAAATCAGATAAACATAGAGAAGTACGATATCCCTAAATCGCACGCATACCTGCAAGTCCATCACTCCGAGGCAAGCTAGATATGCCAGGAATCGATATTGGGCTAATCCCAATGGTTGGCGCTGCAATATTAATCCTTCATCAGTCAGACGACAGATCAGGCGAGATGAAGGGAATCAGAGGTATACCTATGAAGGAATCACTCCCAAAGAATGGTCTCTCGGTTCCTCTGGTAGTCTGTTCTGCCAGCATATCAGCTAACAAGCCAGCATCGGGTTTCGAGAAGCTTGGTACAGGAGCACACCCTCTCTCCTCGAAACCTACATCATGATAGGCTCCATCCTCAGCTGGCCGTTCCATCGCGACATCTACAGAGTAACCTGAATGTTGGAAGATGAAGAAAGCTCAAAAAATATTTGCAGCAAAAACAGAAGATCTTCCTTCCCCATGATTGAGGAGGGTATCATTGGATGTAGATATATCTGAATACGGGACGGTGGACTCAACACTATTCACTTGTCCAAGATCAATGTTTAGATCGATGCCCAGAGACCCGTCATGGAGGGCGTCGCACATCTGCTGCATAAAGCAATCCATGTTATCGGATCCAGGAGATACCGGACCCGGTGGAAGCTCACCCTCTTCGAAGAACCCTGGAGCATAAAACATGGTCACGAATCCCAAAAGGTAAATCATCTTAAAGCAATAAAGATAAAATCTTACCTTCCCCTCCATCGGCAGTGCTTCCTAAGTCCACTCCATAAGGACGCTGACCGTCGTGGGGTTTATGTGCGGTGTTCTTCCTCTTCGGGGCACCAACCCTCCTAGAACCAACAGGTCGGTCATGCACAGGCCTGTCACACGTCTCAACGTGTGTAGGAGCTGACGGCTCATGATCGTCAACTGTCCTACCTAAAGTGACAATGGTCATTTCATTAAGCAAACAAGAGCTGTCGGTTATACCAATTAGAATGGAGAAGGGAAAATCAAAGAAGCAGGACAAACCGGCATCGAGTTCTCCTCCGTCGGTATCTGCATCCACATATTCTTCCTCGGAGGTCTCGTCGTCGTCACCCGTAGGAAGGAGCTCTTCATCATCTGTGAGAAGAGATTTGGCATGCCCCTTTCCCCGCTTCTGAGCAACCTCAGCCCAGCGAGCAGCCATCATAGCAGCCCGCACCGAATACTCAGACTGTAACTCTGAAAGGCTCCTCACACCTATGGACTCATAGGCGGAAAGGAACCACTTGCAACTGAGGAAAGTGGTCAGTGGCTTACGCCTATATGAAGGAAGAGCAAAGTGGGCTCCAGTGCAGCCCACCATAGTCCACAGCCATGCTCGTACGCCATCAATCAGTCCTCCCTTAACCTGCAGACCACGGCTTGGATTCCCGACATATAGCTGGTCATAGCCGAACTGACGAGCAAAGCGGCAAGGGAGGTAAGGCTCTATGTGGTATTGATTCTTCACCCGGAGGACAAGATACCCAACTCGGATGTTCACTAACCAGCGGAAGCTACCAACGTCGAGAACGGTCCGGTCACTTCTAGGTTTCTCCTCGTCAATCAGCACGTCACCGTAGCGACCCGAAAAATGAGGAAAACACTTAAAGAACTCCCAGCTCTTACGGACTCGAAGCTCTCGTTGAACATCACTGAATTTGTTCCCGAGCCATCTGCTCTTCTCCAACAGCTGCATGAAAGGAACGGGGACATCAACAACGCTGGGCGCCGACATTAAGTCAGGACGGTGAAGAACGAGCCACGCCATCAGATATGCATAAGGAAGCTCGACCTTCGGACAAATAAGCTCAGTCGATGGTTCAGAACTCATCTGGGTAAAACTGTTGACTAGACACCTGAGCCCGCAATGGATGCCAGCAACCATCGCTGGGAGCAGGGAAAGCTCTCTCCCGTAAGCTAGCTGAACTGCAGGGAAGAGCACCTCGATAGGTAAAGCGTCTGAAGGCTGGTACGGGACAACACATTTCTTCAACCAAAGGGTAAGGTAGCCTGCTAGTAGAGTCCGGGGCCCAATGGACTTCTGTGCACGGCAGAGGAAAGAACGAAACTTGGTTCCCGAAGGAAAAGCTCCCTCAGCACTGGCAATGGTGTAAGAACGAGCCTCAGCCTTCTCCAACAACTCATTAATTGCGGTAGGGGTCAACACGTCTAATTCACGAATGTGCGCACTGGAATCACCCTCCAAGTTCTGGAACAAATAGCTAGCAAACTGCTTCAAGCTGACCTGCCTCTTCCTTTTCGCTTGAGGAGAAGTCTGGACCAAGGAAGTATAATAGTGACAAGTAAGATCCCAGAGAGTGTCATACATGTCGGGAGTATCTTTCTTCATACACTCCAACTGCTGGTTCGAGGGAAAATACTCCTGATACGGACAATCCCCCATCGGAAGACCAGAAACATGATGCATCTCATGCAAGGCCAACCCTAACTCGCCACCACTGGTCAGAAAGGGGTTACTGTCAGGCATGTAGGTCTCTAGCAACGCCAAGAAATGGCGGCAGCTGACCGGGATCCCGTACATGGTGGCTCGTATGGGTGCATATAATCCACTACTCTTCAAATCCCTCTCCCAGCGCGGAGGTAACCGTCTCCCCAGAAGAGCCAGACGATTACTCACGGTAGGAGCAGCTGCTGATACCTCGCCTGGGGGTGCAGTGTCAAGGCCCATAATCCCTGGTCGAAGACCACGAACATCATGATACCTGTTAGAGCCAGGAGTCTTGTGATGAGAGGCATATCCGTACTGGACTCGCTCAGCATCACCAGTAAGGTGCCAAGACATCTGTCGCTCCACAGCCTGTCCCTTCAAGTGACTGAATGAGTATTGACGCGGAATGGAGAGAATGTACAAACAAGCTCCCTCGTCGAGAGTTAGCCAGTGCTCCTCGCCAAGGGTCAACGTAGCAGGATCCTCGACATGGTCTCCAAACAGGAAACTCGGCTTCTTTAAAGCCTGAGTAGAGGTGGAATCCGCAGTGAAGGAGGCATCCGTAATAAGCTGGCGCAAGCAATGACGCCCTCCTTCCCGTATCAGACGACAGGATTCATCGGGGCGATCTCTGTCAAACCGAGGGAGTGGACCAACGGCCTGCCTGAGAGAAGCTGAAGAGAAGACCTCCCGGCTACAACCAGTGTTGACATGAGCAGGAAGGCTACCCGCGGGAAACTCAACTGCAATAAAACACAAGGGTGGAGTCAGAAAATTCATAAGAAGAATGATAAGCTCATTCACGGAATAATTGGAGAGACGATTTTGAGTGTCCTACACTGGAAGAACGGTATGCATCATCACGTGAATAACGTGGTAACATACACCGAACTATAATGTGTAGGACGACACAAAATCACCCCAATATACCAAAAGACTTGAATTGGCTAAGCAAGACAAGTCTGAAACCTTAACCCCCGCAAAGGAGGGTGTCGGTTCTTCCTTCATGACCCGCAAAGAGGTCAATCAGGGATACAAGAAAAAATATATATATTCTCACCCCCGAAGAAAGAGGCCGCAGGGGAAGATGTAGCGGGAACCTCTTCCTCGCTGTGCTGCGAATGAGAACGACTCCTACGAGGTCGAGATCGGCGTGGAGACATTGAAATCTACAACGAAAAGCAGCAAGTCAGGCACAATCTAAAATATGGATACACGAAATTTAAAAGGAAAATTAAGAACTTTAATTAAAATCCTATGCATAAATAGGATTTCATAATTGAAGTCTAGTTAAACCTACAAATTTCGTGCCTGCGAAACAATGATTGTCATTTTCGCGGTGAATACCCAAAATACCCTTCGTGTTCAAGGCCAAAATTCGGGTCAAGGACACGCCCGGGTTGGGTCATGGTCATCATATCTGGAATTTCAGCCCTAAATTTCAGCCCTTTTGCAAATAAACCCCTCTACACTTTGTGGGTTGCTTTTTGCAAATAAACCCCTCTAAACAAACATTGATTCTTTGCATAAAGCACCCCTCAAAGTTGTGACCAAGCGGGTCTAAAGTCCAACCCCTACAAATTTCAGTCCAATTTTGCAACAAAGCCCCCCAAAATTTCGGCCCTATTTGTAACTTTGCATAAAACCCCCCAAAATTTCGGCCCTATTTGTAACTTTGCATAAAACCCCCCAAATTCTTGTGCCTACACAACCCATTGTCAAAGAGCCTATCCTCTAACTCATGAGAACATAAAACTATGATCTTTCTTGAAAAAGAGGAGAGTTTTGAAGGGGAACTTACCAAATCAAGAAGCCTTCTTTGAGCTTGAGGTTGAAGATGATGAAACCCTAGCTTGGAGGAGAGGGTATTTTCGGCCAAGAAGAAAACACCAAAAATCCGAAACTTCTTTAGGGAGTTTATGGGTTTTGAGTTCTTGAAAGAAAAGAAACAATGGTGTATGGAGTATGGAGGAAGAAGAAAGAGTTTAAAAACTTAAGAGAGAATCTTTTTGAATTTTGAAAAGAGGGGGAAACAAAAGAGGAAACAAACAAGGGAGAAAGTTAAAAAAAGGGGAAACAAACAAAAGAAAGGACAAAAAGGGGGGGTGTCTCGGCCAAGGTTGAGACACCCACGGGTGTCTCGGGTCCCGTTTTGTCCTCGTACGCCTATATTAGGCCCGAATTCGCCCGTTTTCGTCGATTATTGGATGTCTTGATGAAAATCGACACCAATCAACATTCGATGCGCGAAACCCTAGGGTCAACAGCTGGTCAACGCGTAACCCTAGGTCAACGCCAGTCAACGCGTTGCAACCAGAGTCAACGCTTGACGATTCAAAACCCTAAGGGTCAACACCGGTCAACGCGTAACCCTAGGTCAACGCCAGTCAACGCGTTGCAACCAAAGTCAACGTTTGACAATTCAAAACCCTAAGGGTCAACGCCGGTCAACGCGTAGCCCAAGGTCAACGTCAGTCAACGCGTTGCAACCAAAGTCAACGTTTGACGATTCGAAACCCTAGGGTCCACGCCGGTCAACGCGTAACCCTAGGTCAACGCCAGTCAACGCGTTGCAACCAAAGTCAACGTTTGACGATTCAAAACCCTAAGGGTCAACGCCGGTCAACTCGTAGCCCTAGGTCAATGCCAGTCAACGTGTTGCAACCAAAGTCAACATTTGACGATTCAAAACCCTAAGGGTCAACGCCGGTCAACGTGTAACCCTAGGTCAACGCCAGTCAACGCGTTGCAACCAAAGTCAACATCTGACGATTCGAAACCCTAAGGGTCAACGCCGGTCAATGCGTAACCCTGGGTCAACGTCAGTCAACGCGTTGCAACCAGAGTCAACGTTCGACAATTCGAAACCCTAAGGGCCAACGCCGGTCAACGCGTAACCCTAGGTCAACGCCAGTCAACGCGTTGCAACCAAAGTCAACGTTTGACGATTCAAAACCCTAAGGGTCAACGTCGGTCAACGCGTAACCCTAGGTCAACGTCAGTCAACGCGTTGCCACACAAGTCAACGTTTGACGATTCGAAACCCTAAGGGTCAATGCCGGTCAACGCGTAACCCTAGGTCAACGCCAGTCAAAGCGTTGCGACAAAAAGTCAACACACGATGATCTGAAACCCTAAGTCAACACAACGTGACGGAGGTAGTTCAAAGTCAACTCAATGACACGAGCCAAACTCAATTCATCAGCTGCAGACTCGAGACTCCGACGACGGCCAAGCGATAAACGCAGCGCCGGAAGAACTTCGGCTATTCGTCAAAGCATCGAATACACCGAAAATCGAAGGAGCCAAGAGTTGAAGCTAACTACAGGTCCTTACGCCGACTGAAGGCCAGACCAATCACATCCAAAGTATTCCAGCCTCTTCTATAACGGAACGCTTTGGAGGGGGTATCTGTAGGCATCGAAAATTGCCTATAGGTCTCCACGAACGGTTCAGTGTTAAAGAGCGACGATGAACGTCACTATCCGATCCACAGGAGTTCGATTGATGTCGATGAACGATTGAAGTGAATCGACGAACTACGTGAGCTGATAGGATTTCGGGATAACAAAGGCACGGGCTAATCGAGAGCCCCGCGATGTTGCAAAAAGAACAACGCCCTTCGTGTCTCGTTCATTCTACAGATAATCCAACCATTGGAGCTGATCTAACTCTTTGTCAAGCTTCCAACGCACTTGGAATCACTCAAATCCGAGTTCGGACGAAGAATTTACGGCGAAAACAATCGAATGTACCTCAACGGACGTCTCAGGAATTCCAAAACACCCCCAGGGGTGTCTCGGAAATTCCGAGACACCCCAGGGGTGTCTCGAAAATTCCGAGACACCCCAGGGGTGTCTCGGATTTCTTGAGACACCCCGGGGGTGTCTAGGCTTTTCCTAGACACCCCAGGGGTGTCTAGGCACCCTAGGTGCTCCCATTGCCTATAAATAGCCCCCTAAGGCCTTATTTTTCAAGATCTGGATTTTTGGAGAGATTGGCGAAGCCCTGCTGCAGCGAAGAGTGGTCGAGCGCTTCAACCGAGGAGAGGTCTTCATCAGAGTCTTCATCACCCGTCCCATTTCCTTAGTTTTACCCTTCGCCGGTAATCCTAAGAAGAGCTGATATCTCGTTTTAGCCGAGATAGACGCTTCAGGCTTCTAGATCTCACGCGGATCGACGAAGCTCTGTCCGATTCTTCCGGAACTGATCTGAGTGCCCGGTGGTCCATGGATATCGACGTCCCCGTCACAGGCCAAAGACCCACGCAAGCAAGAGACGATAAACGGATCTTGCGTTTATTTTCAAGAAAGTTGTAATTTTTATTTCTTTGTTATTTGAATTCATTTGTAACGACTAAAGTTTAATGGAATCAATGATGAAGGCAACTTTTCTCGAAAACACATCGCTGCCTAACGCAGCTTACCAACCGCTGCCAAACGCAGCTCATCAATCGCTGCCAACGCAGCTCTATCGCTGGACGACGCAGCTCGTCGCAGCAGCTCTTTCCAATCACCGCCAGAACGCAAGTCAAGGTTCTAACTCATTCAAACGTGATCGTAACAACTTCGAAGCTGTTCTCTACCCACGATATAGGGAGTGGTTTACGTGGGTTGTTACACCCGATTAATGGGGTAACTAAACCCCCATTTAGGTGCGGATTATGGGGGCAGTTACACCATTAATCCCCCTATAAATATCAACAAACTCAATAGAGTTAAGGAGTGAGGGGGATTTTTGATAATCAGATCGAGGGACGAGACATCATTGGAGATCGGATTTTCTGGAGAGGATCTTAGAGAGAGAGTTGGAGAATTAACTCTTTATACAGTCTGGGGAATCAACATCCATTGAGGAATCCAGACGTTAGACACTTGGTTTATTAACCGAATCATTTTCGGTTCAAACAACTCTTTTTATCAGAGTTTGTTACTCGTTCTGAATCACGAAACTCGTCAAGAGCTATCAACCAGACTAGACCGTTGTTCCAGTGAGTATAGATAGTCGGATCGTCAACGAGAAACAAACTCGACGCGAGCACTCGAGGGAGGCATCTCATCGCTACAAAAAAGAACCCAGAATTAAACAAAGGAGAGAATCCAGAGCATTCTCTTCTCTTTTGTAATCAGGAAATCCAATTGTAACTGAGATTAAAGGATTACAAATCAATTTTCCTTCGTTTCTTTTACTGTAAATTTTTCCACAAACATGGGCCTTTTGTGAAAAAGGGCTTTTCAGGGCTTCGTCGCAAATACGTACTGTGTGTATTTGGTGCTTATCCACATGAGAGGAAATATAAGGGGCTTCGTCACATGAAGTTTCTGTTTTTAGGACCTGAACACATTTTTCCCATTATATTTTCTTAAAATACTAATTACAAATCTCTATTCAATTGTCAGCATATGGGATCCAATTCCACTAGTATGTGGCTCAAGAAGAAAATTAATAGAGCCACAAATTGTAAGCGCTAACGACCACTAGTATGTGGCTCAAGAAGAAAATTAATAGAGCCACAAATTGTAAGCGCTAACGAATTGATGTATCAGGAGTAATGCTCCTGTAAGAGTAAAATTAATAGAGCCACAAATTGTAAGCGCTAACGAATTGATGTATCAGGAGTAATGCTCCTGTAAGAGTAGGATGCCCATGTCAAAATGGGTGGATAGTAGTCCAGCAGGCTCTGTAAGAGTAGGATGCCCATGTCAAAATGGGTGGATAGTAGTCCAGCAGGCTCAATAAGGAAAACAGTCTCGCATAGCTATTTTCACCAAAGTTAATTCCCAACTAAAAATGATGAGATAATGTGTCACATTCATCCAAGAGGATCCGATCGAGTTGGTAACTTGCCCATAAATAGTACACTAAGATCACAAGTTCAACTCTCGCACTCATAGAAAATTAATTTTGTGACGGACAGGTTTTCATAACAGTCTTCTTTGGACTTTTAATCCCAAAAAGAATCCGTTTTTAACTTATTTTTAGAAACCGACCTGGTTTCAACCTCAAACCATGTCGGTTTCTGGAAAAAAAAAATTCATAACTTCACAAAAAACAAGGCTCCGTTTCAAAGCTGCGCACAAACAACTCAAACAAAACCTAATTAAACCTAGACATAAGATGATGGTTCTGCTCTGCTCTGCTTGCTTAATTTGACATATTAATGCGACGCGAGTAGGTAACTTTAACAAAAAAAGCTAACTGATGGGTGAATTTAGCTCCAATGTAAGCATCTGTTGCTACTGCCAATAAAACGTTCTAATGAAACAATAAAACTAATTTCTAAAAGAAAATTATATATCTAAATTAACCTAATAATAATTAAGGGTTTCTTCAATCAACAACAATTTCTCAGTTAAAAGCTCTGACCTGATAATTTCCAATACCTCCCAACCCAGCGTAAGCATCTGTTGCTACTGCCTCCGTCCTCTTCATCGTCGTCTTCCTTCATATCATCACCAGTGAGCTCGTCAAGGGTCAGGGTTGGGTTCTTCTTTCCTCCAATCTGATGATTAATCTGGAGGAAGGAGAAGATGGATGGATTTTTTGGATAGTGAGGAACTTATAAATATAGACTGCACGCGAGAGGCCCTCTTTACTTATACCCAAATAAATTAAAATAAAATAAAAAATAAAAAAAATTGCACATGAGAGAATAGCATTATTGTGCCTTGTTTAACGCCCCATGTGATGTGATGCCAATGTTTAATGCCCAAGGGAATCCGGTTCCTTTGTTTATTGGGTCTTGTCAGATATTTGTCCCCTAAATCTCGTAAAGAAGTTTGAGAGTAGCCCTTCTGGTCGTTGAAACTTCTACCAGGTCCCTCTCAGTTTTCATAGTTTACTTTGAAATTATAGTTCGTCCTTAAGAATTTAAGACCATAGGTAGCGAGTAGAGCTAGGAGCTAGTTTGGAATGACTTACGAGAATTGAGTTACATAATGACAGCTTTATGAATTAAGGGACTAGACCTTAAATAGCTACAAGACCTAATTTTCTAATTAGAGCCATTTCAATGGTTTAAATGATTTATTTAGGAATATCAAAGATTTGATGGACTAATATCAAATAGTGGATGTAACAAGTATTGTTGAGGAGTACTGGTGACTATTGCAGGCTCATGTGAAGAATCTGGTCAGAGGCTTTGAATGAATCAAGAGGACGTGTGAGTTTACGTATCAAACTTTATACGGAGGGGAGTTGTCAAAGTCAGAGTAAATGTGGGATTAACCGGCTAGTGGCCGCCCTTTTCTTTTTTTCTTTTTTCTTTTTTTTTGGGTCAAGGCGGCAGTAAACACTTGAGGAGGGGGCATTAAAGAGACTTCTGGAAAGGGTGGCACTAGGGTCACACCCCCAACCACATCCCAAATCACACCCCCTCTCTCATATGCTACAGTACACCGGGCCCCACATTAGATTTTAAAATTTTAAAATCCAATGTGAGGCCCGGTGTACTGCAGCATATGAGAGAGGGGGTGTGGTTTGGGATGTGGTTGGGGGTGTGCCCCTATCATTTTCCTTCTGGAAAATATTTTTTCTTTTTTTATTTTAATTGATGAATTTTTCTCACAATATATAAGTCTTAAAGATGGATCTTCTCTCTACAAATTGTTTTTGATCTTGTCTCATGGTTCAAATTTAGGATGTAAGTACTATGAAATTTACTTGTATGTACTATGAAATTTACTTGATTTAGAGTATGGCTAATTGTATACTTTAAATAATATACTCTATTCATGGGTAATCTAACACAGAGCACACATATCCAACCATCATGAAGGACGCCGGATGATTATTTAATAATATACTTGTATGTACTATGAAATTTACTTGATTTAGAGTATGGTTAATTGTATAGATAAATATTAGTCCCATTCTTTCAGTATTGAGCGACTTTAATTTTTAAGAAGCTACTCTACAAATGTTTCTTTTCAATTTTGATCTTTATTGCATGAACTGCAAGGCTTATTCAATTTCTTAGGAGTTATACTCCGCAAAGCTTGTTCGGTATAGTGTATGTTTTGAAAGTTGTTTGTCTTAAAATTAAATCAAATTTCTTCATCAAAAGGCCCCATCAGCTAATTAAATGGTTTTCTCAGGTATTTGCTCCTCCTAAAAAAAGAACAGCACGTGCATTATCTACCGCAATACATTTCCTTTAAGATACAAATTGCAAGAGGATTACATCAAAGTATAAACTATCATGAACTACTACAATGTATTTCCTTGAGATACAAATTAGTGGGGGGTTGTTACTTTAAGAGGAGAAGAGATTGGAATTTGTTTTGAGGGGGGTCCGGTAATGGGTATTGAGGTTGTTTTTTCTGTGTTGTGTCATCTCAAAGAGAACATTGCACTATATATAGAGGCTATCACATCATCTCTACCCCCTCTAAAACTTCCTCCGGGAGATATTCTCTCAACAACCTACTGCCCAATATTCTCTCAACAAAGTGTCCTTTTGTTCAGCAATTTAATGTTTGAATTGGTCACCAATTGAATGAGTCAAAATTACATTTCCCACTTGACCAATTAAACCAAGTGATTTGCCTCTCACTATGCGTGAGATCATATGTTTCTTCTTATCATCAATCTCACTATCCGTAGAGAGTAACTCATATTTCATATTCATAAAATTTACTTGAACTCATTTATTCCTAAGTCCCATCAAACTTATATGTTTGACAAAGGATTCCGCTGGCATTCCCTTTATCAAATGATCAACAATCATATCTGTAGTGGGGATGTAAGTCACTTTAACTTCTTCATTTTCTACAATATCTCGAATGTAGTGATACTGGATCTTATTATATTTCCTTTGAAACTATTCGTACCACTATTGATCAAGCTAATTGCTGCTTGATTATCATAATAAATATCAATAGGTTCTTCTAACAAATTGAGATCTAGATCAATCAAAAACTATCTTATCCAGACAGTATGTGTAGTTGCCATACTGTAAGCTATATATTCAGCTTCTTGTATGTATCTAGCAACACACCATTTGTTTCTTGCTACTCTAAGAAATAGCTCCTTCTCCAGAGATGAACAAGTGTCCCAAAGTGGACTTTTCATCATCTTTATCACCTCCAAAATCAGCATTAGAGTAACCGAGAAGATCAAGCGAATCGGCTTGATAAACCAATCTATGAGTCAATGTATCTCTGATATACTTCATAATCCTTTTAATAGTATCCCAATGTGTCGGTCCTGAATTACTTTGACATTGACTGTCTAGACTTATAGCATAAACTATATCACGTCTGGTATACAATATTGCATACATCAAGCTTTTAATTGCTTGAGTATAAGGAATATCTAATGGCTTTTGCCATTCTCTAGGGCTTTGCTCTTTACATAATCTCTTTCTCATGCACCAACGGAGTTGATGCAAGATTGGAATTGTCCATTCCAAATCTTCTAAGAAGTGATCTTAAATATTATTCTTGGTTTAAACTTAGTATTCTAGACTTTCTATCTCGAATAATTCGAATTCCAAGAATATATGATGCATCTCCCATGTCTTTCATCTCAAACTTTTCGTTGAGATCTGCCTTGATTTTATTAAACATTTTCATGTTATTTTCAGCGAGCAATATATCATCCACATATAAAGATAATATAGTAAATTTGCTCTCACTTTTCAAGACATATACACAATTATCTATTTTATTTAGAATAAAATCAAGTTTGGTGGCTACATCATGAAATTTGAGATATCACTGTCTAGAAGACTATTTTAAACCGTAAAGAGACTTTATTAATTTGTAAACTTTATGTTCCTGTCTTGTTACCTAAAAACTTTCAGGTTGTTGCATATATATCGCTTTCTTCAATTCTCCGTTAAGAAATGCAGTTTTAACATTCATTTGAAATAACCCTAAATCAAGATATGCAACGATAGCCAGAATTATTCTAATGGATGTAAATTTAGCTACAAGAAAATACATCTCCTAAAAATCTATTACTGCATTCTGTTTGTAACACTTGGCAACTAACCATGCTTTAAAATTATCAATAGATCCATCAACACGATATTTCTTTTTTAAGTGCTCATTTGCATCCTATGACTTTTCTATTTTTTGGTGAATCACATAACTCAAATATTTTATTATTTTCTATAGAATCAAGTTATTCTCTCATGGATTCTAGCCATAAAGCTGATTCATGCGATTTCATCACATCAGAGAAGATTAAGGGATCTTGTTCTTCTATATTTATATTTACCGAGAAACAAGATGGTCTCACATGAATATAAATAGTAATCATCCATCCATGAAGAACGTATTTTTTGCCTTCTGCTGCCTACATCTGGTTGATAAGGTACATTATTTTTTATAAGTATTTCATCATTTTAAAGGTTAGGTTCATTCACAATATCTAGATTATTACTGGGAACAACATGATAATAATCATCACCTATTACAGTTAGAGGTTCTGTTTCCTCTTGAACTTGTTACTCTTCCTCTAGACTCTCTAGAAATGTAGCATCTCTGCTTTTAATGACCTATTTTTTTATTGTAAAATTTGTAACCTTTTGACTTTTCTGAATAACCTATGAATCTACACTTTACTATTTTTAAATCTAACTTATCTTTAAGTTGATATGGATTGAGAACATGAGCTATAGATCCCTACTTCCTGAGATGACTCGAATTAGATTTATTTCCATTCCATAATTCATAAGGTATAGATACAACTGACTTGGTGGGAATTTTATTTAAAATATAGTTTGCAGTTAACATTAATGCTTCTCCCTAAAAAATTTAGAGAGACCAGAATGAGACAACATACATCTAACTATATTTAATAATGCTTAATTCTTTCTTTTAGCAACATCATTCTGTTGTGGTATATACTGTATTGTTATATGCCTTTTAATTCCATATTGAATATAATAACTCATAAATTCTTTAGAGTTATATTCCCCACCTCTATCAATTCTCAAAATTTTAATTTTATTCCAAGTTGGCTTTCAACTTCTGTCTTATATCTCTTAAACTAATCAAAAACTTTCAATTTTCTAGATATAAGATAAACGTGTGCAAACTTAGAATAATCATCTATAAAGATAATAAAATATTTTTTATTACTATAGGTTTTGATACTTAGGAGACCATAAATAACGAGTGTATCAATCCTAAAAGTTTATTGGCTCTTTATCCGCTAATAAAAGATTTTCAGGTCATTTTACCAATTAAACAATATCCATATGGTGGCAATTGAACATTAGATAGTATAGATAGTAAGTTCATTCTGATAATTTTTTTTATTTTTTAAAATACTAGCATGTCCTTGTCTAGAATGCTACAATTCAGACTCAAAAATATAACAGAACAAGTAGTTTAAATTCAAAATTTTATTATCAGAATTATTATAAACTACTAGATGAATGCATAATTCATGCTCGAGCACGTATGTTTTCATAGTATACACTTTATTATTTTTGCCTATAGAAACCCGGTTATTGTAAAACCTTATTTCCAGTACTTTCTTCATTAAGCTGGGAATAGAGATCAAGTTACACTGAATTCATGACACATAGAATACATCTTTGAAGACAAAAATACTATCCTCAAGATCCAATCTATACGAACCAATATTTTCTACATTGAGATAGGTATTGTTTCCCATATAGATACTTGTTCTCCTTTCTTCAAATCAGTAAATTATGTGGCTCTATTCTTATCGTTTTGCGATATTTGTGGTCGCACTAGAGTCAATTCACCAACCACTAATATTTGTTATCATAGCATTGTATTCTGTCACACCGACGAATTCTCTTTTGCTAATACCTCTTTGTTTCAGATGCTTATAGCCTCCATTATTCTCTTGTTTTTCACCTTGTGGGCAAGTGGGCTTGAAATGCCCGAACTTTCCATAATTGTAGCAGGCTCCGTGGAGTACTTTCTTTCTCTTGAACTGCTCTGATTTTGATCCTCGTGGTTGTGGTTTACTGGGACATAGGGTTTTATCGATTCTAGCATTATGCATCTGGCGGACATATATTCATCTCCTGCTGTACCATGTTCAGTTCTGGCTCTTTCCTACTGGCTATTAAGTCATGTTTTATCGCTAGGTGCATAGGAAGATCAGTGACATATTTAATGGCAGTGTTCATTCTTAATGTGGTGACAGCTATAACTAAGGAAGGGGGTGGACTATTCAATATAGTTGCCACTTACATTCTCTTTGGGATTTCGGTCCCAGCAGTGTATAAGTCGTTAGCCATGATAATCATCTTATTGGTATGCTCTACGACATTGTCTCCATCTTGCAAAGGACAAGAATTATATTTTATGCAAGAGGAGTTGAATGTTTACTTCAGAGGCAGTGTCGTATTTTTTTTATAGCATTCCACATGTCCATGGAAGTCTTATAAGTTTTAATAACGTTGATTAAGTTAGCTTCCATGAACATGATCATTAGGCTTTTTGCCTTTTTATCTTTAGACTTTCACTGTTCATCCCTTTCTTTTCTTCAGGTGCAGATTTATCAGTAAGGGTTGAAGCAATGGTTTCGATTACATCATCGATATTGTCATGAAGAAGAGCATATCATCTATTTCTATGCTACATATCATAAGTACTGTCATTAAATTTGTTAATTTTTTCTAGTTATGATAGAATAAGTTTACTAGCCATTTGGTGAAGAACTAAAACTAATTTTCCAATTGAAAATAAAATTAGATATATGTACTACTAATTAATGTGAATGAAAAAAGAAATAAATTAAAATGAACCTGATTCTTGTGAGATGAAAAAGAAGCTCCAATTAGAGGGAGATCATCACTTAGTGGTCTTGACCGAAGAATCACTTGTCGAAGTTTTGGTGTCGTCTCTGATCGGAGGTCGCAACGAGGTTGAAGTTGATAATTAATGGGCTTCTGTACAGATGTGTGGAATAGCAGTAAATCAGGTTGAGATCAGCAATTGAAAGTGCAATTGCCTAAACCTTGTTACCAAGCCGTGATATTGAAGTAATAAATTGGGTCTTATTTGCAAAGGCTTTTATGAAGAGGGACTCTCACAAAATATGAATAATAAAAAATGACTATAGAGTAATTCACATGCAACGGTCCAAAAACATAAAAATTTGGTTTGAGTAGATCACGTGGGCTGGTAACTAGGTTGTAGGCTTTGACTTCAAAACTTGAGGGGAAAAAGGCTATGACAAAATTCCATCAAACTTGGTTTTGAATAAAAAAATTATTGTACAAGAGAAAAGCAGAGATGCAGTTCCTGTGGGCAAAAGAAAGAAAGAGAGACGCAGCTCGAGGAACAGTCTAGGGCAAAGTTTTGATGGGATTGGACTTTATTTTTTTTTTGGGAGGATAGGAGAGGAACATATTTCTATGGGAAGGCACTAAAGGCATATCTTTGGGCACACTCTTAGTCACACCCTCTCACCTACAGTGCAGACGTCCCACATGAAATTTTCTACAGTGTAGGGGCCCCACATGAGATTTTTAAAAAAATCTCATGTGGGACCCCTGCACTGTAGCAGGTGAGAAAAATCTCATGTGGAGCCCCATGCACTGTAGCAGGTGAGGGGGTGTGGCTGAGAGTGTGCCCAAGGGTGTGCCTCTAGTCTGTAGCAGGTGAGGGGGTGTGGCTGAGAGTATGCCCAAGTGTGTGCCTCTAGTGTTTTTCATTTCTATGGCTGAGTTATGATACCGGTGTTACTTTAAGGGAGTGTTTGTTTCAAATCATATAATTTTAGGATATGGTTTTCATCATAGGATTTAAAATCCATAGATAACTTAGGGGCTGTTTGGTAGGAGTTTTTGGCCTCGTTTCTTGAGCAGAAAGCCTGCCAAAAGAGCACTTTTGGCAGGCTTTCTGCCCAAAACGTCTCTTTTTAGAGGCGTTTTGGGCAGAAAGCCTGCCAAAAGTGCTCTTTTGGCAGGCTTTCTGCTCAAGAAACGAGGCCAAAAACTCCTACCAAACAGCCCCTTATTATGGATTGAGATTCCTAAAACTTTATTTGTTTCAACAATATTTTGGGATTTGGAATACTATAATTTGTAATGTTTTTGTTTGTTTCAAACTTTTTGGAATTTGAAATCCTTAATTTGTCTAACACTTTTAAAATCCACCCCGCATCCCACCCAAAAAAGAGGATTTCACAAATCCTTAAATATAATATTTTTTATTATTTGGGGATTTGATATTCTACAATTTATTTTGAAACAAATTAACAAGTTTTATGGAATTCTAAAACAAAAAAAAAATCCACTTTTTGATCATAGAATTTGAAATCCCACCCAAATGCCAAATTTCTTTTTAAAACAAACACCCCCTAAGAAGAGAGGAGAAGAAATTGGAATTTGTTTTGAGAGGGCTTCGATAATGGATCTTGGGATTGTTTTTTATGTGTCGTGTTTTCTTAGCCTATCACATCATCTCCATCCCCTCAAAAACTGCTTCTGAGAGATATTCTCTCAACAAGGTATGTTTTTGTTAAGAAATGTAATGTTTGAATTGGTCACCAATTGAATGAGTCAAAATTACAGGGGTGACGCCACAAAGCACGTAAGAAATTTCACTTAACCCTTTGAACTCTGGGAGATAACTCTCCTGAAAAAATAACTATTCCGCTTAATCCCCAGAACCGTGGGATGTCTCACTCTAAGGGGGTGTTTGTTTCAAATCCTATAATTTTAGGATATAGATTACACCATGGGATTTGAAATCGTTTTGTTATGGGTTGGGATCTCTAAAATGTTGTTTGTTTTCTTAATATTTTAGGATTTGGAATACTATAATTTATAATATTTTATTTGTTTCAAGCTCAAATTGTAGCATTACCAAATACCAGAATTTTGTAATATGATGAATATGCTATCTTGGTGAGGTTATCTCCCACAAAAAGACAAAATTGTGATTTGTCAAATCCTCTCCAATCGAGAGGTAAGCACACCCATTTATGGCATTTGCCAAAATCCTCTCCAATTGAGAGGATTTGGTAAATTCTAAAAATTGGGTATTTTTTACACTTTTGGGATTCAATATTCTAAAAATTTTCTTAAAACAAACACTATATATGGAATCCAAAATACAAAAAAAAAACTCACTTTTTGATCCCAAAACTTGTAATCCATACCAAATACTAAAATTTTTGGTGAAACAAACACCCCCTAATTCTGTGAATTTTGAAGGTTTTTATAATACAACCAACGTGTTTACTGCAGGTAAACGGTGAAATGAGCAAAATGACCATTTTGAAATATAACTCCATCAATGAAAAAGGATGTAATTTCACTAAATTGAGGGATATTTAAAATGACCATTTTGAAATATAACTCCATCAATGAAAAAGGATGTAATTTCACTAAATTGAGGGATATTTTCGTTATTTATTTTCAAGCATTTGGCCATCAATGAAAAAGGATGTAATTTCACTAAATTGAGGGATATTTTCGTTATTTATTTTCAAGCATTTGGCGAGTGACCCGTCAAAGTTTACGATGTTACGGTGGAGGGTTAAGCGAGACGAGTTTGGAGGGTTATTTAAGTGGAATGCGTATGTTTGTATGTGAGTGTGTTACATAATCTCACTTAATTTTCTAGACGTTCAGTATCTAAATGACTGTATAAACCTTTTGTATGAGTGAAAACATATTAATAATAATCATAATAATAAGTTCATTCTAATACGGTCGATTCAAAATAGAAGCGAGAATAGTTAAAGTTGGGGTGAAAACTAGGTGATCGAAATCGAAGAAGAAGAACAGATCTTAAGGGGCTCCGGTAATGGGTAAGGGTTTGATTTTGTTTCTGTGTTTTTGTGTATTTCTTAAGGAGGTTACTCCTCTTTATATAGGAGCCAGAACCCATTATCTCCACCCCCCATAACCGCTCCTGAGAGAATTTCTCTCAACAAACCCAATTTTTCTCCACGTTCTTCTCAAACGAACGTTGATTTGGTCATCTTAGACCAGGTCAAGCTAACATCTCCCACTTGACCAAATCAACCAAGTGGTATGCCTCCCACTATCCGTGAGATCAGATGTTTATGCTTTTCATTACTCTCACTATCCGTAGAGAGTAACTCTTATTTCATTATTCATGAAATTTTACATGGACTTATTTATTCCTAAGTCCCATCAAACTTACATGTTTGATAAAAGATTCCGCTGGTATTCCTTTTCCATCAAACTTACATGTTTGATAAAAGATTCCGCTGGTATTCCTTTTGTCAAAGGATCAGCAATCATATTTGTAGTAGGGATATAAGTCACTTTGACTTCAAGGATCAGCAATCATATCTGTAGTAGGGATATAAGTCACTTTGACTTCTCCCTTTTCTACAATATCTCGAATATAGTGATACTGGATCTCAGTATGTTTTCCTTTGGAGCTATTCGCACCACTATTGATTAAGCTAATTGCTGCTTGATTATCACAATAAATATTAATAGGTCCTTCTAACAAATTGAGATCAAGATCAATCAAAAACCGTCTTATCCAGACAGCATGTGTAGTTGTCATACTGCAAGCTATATATCCAGCTTCTTGCGTATATCTAGCAACACACCCTTGTTTCTTGCTACTCCAAGAAACAGCTCCCCCTCCAAAGATGAATAAGTGTCCCGAAGTAGACTTTCCATCATCTTTATCACCTCCGAAATCAGCATCGGAATAACCGAGGAGTTCAAGCGAATCAGCTTGATAAACTAATCTATGAGTCAATGTACCTCTGATATACTTCATAATCCTTTTAACAGCTTCCCAATGTGCTGGTCCTGGATTACTTTGATATCTACTGACTAGACTCACAGCATAAGCTATATCAGGTCTGGTGCACAACATTGCATACATCAAGCTTCCAATTGCTTGAGCATAAGGAACATCTAACGGCTTTTGCCCCTCTCCAGGGCTTTGCTCTTTACATAATCTCTTTCCCGTAACCAACGGAGTTGGTGCCGGATTGGAATTCTCCATTCCAAACCTTTTAAGAACTGATCTTAAATATTTTTCTTGGTTTAAACTTAGCATTCTAGACTTTCTATCTCGAATTATTTGAATTCCAAGAATATATGATGCATCTCCCATGTCTTTCATCTCAAACTTTTCGCTGAGATCTGCCTTGGTTTTATTCAACATTTCTATGTCATTTCCAGCGAGGAATATATCATCCACATATAAGGATAATATGGTAAACTTTCTCCCACTTTTCAAGACATATACACAATTATCTAATTTATTTTGAATAAAACCAAGTTTAGTAACTGCATCATGAAATTTGAGATACCATTGTCTAGAAGACTGTTTTAAACCATATAGAGATTTTATTAATTTGTAAACTTTATGTTCCTATATTTTCACCAGAAAACCTTCAAGTTGTTGCATATATATCGCTTCCTTCAACTCTCCGTTAAGGAATGCTGTTTTAACATCCATTTGGAATAACTCCAAATCAAGATATGCAACAATAGCCAAAATAATTCTAATGGATGCAAATTTAGCTACAGGAGAATACGTCTCCTGAAAATCTATTCCTGCCTTCTGGTTATAACCTTTGGCAACTAACCGTGCTTTGAATTTATCAATAGATCCATCAACACGATATTTCTTTTTGAGCACCCATTTGCATCCTATGGCTTTTCTATTTTCTGGTAGATCACATAACTCCCATACCTTATTCTTTTCTATGGAATCAAGTTCTTCTCTCATAGATTCCAGCCATGAAGTTGATTCATGCGATTTCATCGCATCAGAAAAGGTTAAGGGATCTTGTTCTTCTATATTTGTATCTACCGAAAAACATGATGACTCACATGAATACAAATAGTAATCATCCATCCATGAAGGTTGTGTTCTTTACCTTTTGTTGCCTACAACCGGTTGATTAGGTACATTATTTTCCATATGTATTTCATCATTTTCAAGGTTAGGTTCATTCACAATATCAGGGTCATTAGTGGGAACAACACTGTAATAATCATCATCTATTACAGTTAGAGGTTCTGTTTCCTCTTGAACTTGTTCCTCTTCCTCTAGATTCTCTAGAAATGTAGCATCTCTGCTTTCAATGACTCCCTTTTCTTTATTGTAGAACTTATAACCTTTTGACTTTTCTGAATACCCTATGAATCTACACTTTATTATTTTAAAATCCAACTTATCTCTAAGTTGACATGGAATGAGAACATGGGCTATAGATCCCCACTTACTGAGATGACTCAAAATAGGTTTCCTCCCATTCCATAATCATAAGGTGTAGATATAACTGATTTGGTGGGAATTCTATTTAAAATGTAGTTTTCAGTTAACAATACTTCTCCCCAAAAATTTTTAGAGAGACCAGAATGAGACAACATGCATCTAACTACATTTAATAATGTTCTGTTTTTTCTTTCAACAACACCATTCTGTTGTGGCGTATACGGCATTGTTGTATGCCTTTTAATTCCATGTTGAATACAATAACTTTCAAATTTTTTAGAATTATATTCTCCACCTCTATCAGTTCTCAAAATTTTGATTTTCAATCCAAGTTGGTTTTCAACTTCTGTCTTATATCTCTTAAAGCAGTCAAAAGCTTCTAATTTTCTGGATATAAGATAGACGTGTGCAAACTTGGAATAATCATCTATAAAAGTAATAAAATATTCTTTATTACTATGAGTTTTGACACTTAGGGGACCACAAATATCCGAGTGTATCAACCCTAAAAGTTCATTGGCTCTATGTCCGCCAACAAAAGGTTTTCTAGTCATTTTACCAGTTAAACAATGTTCACATGGTGGCAATTGAACATTAGATAGTGTAGGAAGCAAGTTCATTCTGATAATTTCTTTCATTTTTGAAATACTAGCATGTCCTAGTCTAGAATGTCACAATTCAGATTCAGAAATATAACAAGACAAGTAGTTCAAACTCGAAATTTTATTATCAGAATTATTACAAACTACTGGAAGAATGCATAATTCATGCTCGGGCACATATTTACCCATAGCATACACTTTATTATTCTTTCCTATAGAAACCCTGTTATTATAGAACCTCACTTCCAGTCCTTTCTTCATCAAGCTGGGAATAGAGATCAGATTGCGTCGAATTCCTGGCGCATAGAACACATCTTTGAGGACAAGAATGCTGTCCCCAAGATCCAATCTATACGAACCAATACCTTCTACATCGAGATAGGTGTTATTTCCCATATAGATTCTCTGTTCTCCTTTCTTCAGCTCGGTGAATTCTACGACTCCATTCTTATCCTTTGCGATATGCCTAGTCGCACCAGAGTCGATCCATCAACCACTGATATCCGTCATCACAGCATTACATTCTGTCACACCGACGAATTCTCTTTTGCTAGTACCCCCCTTGTTCTGGATGCTTATAGCCTCCCTTATTCTTCTGCTTTTCACCTTGTGGGCAATTGGGTTTGAAATGCCCGAACTTTCCACAATTGTAGCAGGCTCCGTGGGGTACTTTCTTTTTCTTGAACTGCTGCGATTTTGGTCCTCGTGGTTGTGGTTTACTAGAACCAGGGTTTTTATAGCTTCCAGTATTATGCCTCTGGCGGACATAATTCAGCTCTTGCTGTACCATATTCAGTTCTGGTTCCTTCCGACTGGCTATTAAGTCCTGTTATATCGCTAGGTGCATAGGAAGATCAGTAACAGACTTAATGGCAGGATTCATTCTTAATGGGGTGGCAGCCACAGCAAGTGAAGGGGGAAGACTATTCAAAATGGTTGCCACTTGCATTCTTTCCGGGATTTCGGTCCCAGCAGTGGATAAGTCCTTAGCCATGACAATCATTTTATTTATATGCTCTACGACATTGTCTGCATACGACAAGAATTATACTTATGTAAGAGGAGTTGAATGTTAACTTCAGAAGCAGTGTCATATTTTTCTTTTATTGCATTCCACATATCCATGGAAGTTTTATAAGTTTCAAAAACTTTGATTAAATTATCTTCCATGAACATGAGCATAAGACTTTTCGCATTTTTGTCTTTCGACTTCCACTGCTCAAACCCTTTCTTTTCTTCAGGTGTAGATTTATCAGTAAGGGTTGGAGCAGTGGTTTCGATTATATCATCAATGTTATCATGAATAAGAGCATATCCTATTTTTCTATGCCACATATCATAATTACTGTCATTAAATTTGTCAATTTTCCCTAGTTCTGATAGAACGAGTTTACTAGCCATTCGGTAAAGAACTAAAACTAAATTCAATTTTAAATATTTGTATAAGATTGATATTTTGACAATAATACTATAATAAAATAATGTTAGATAAAAATAAACTAAAATTAAAATGAACCTGAGTGTTCCGAGTTGATGAAAGAGGCTCCAATTTGAGCGAGATTGTCGCTTAGCGGTGTTGACCGAAGAATCTCTTGTCGAAGTTTCGACGTCGTTTCTGACTGTATAAGGTTGATTTTTTTTATGGCTCTGCTGGATTCAAAAGAACAAGGATAGAGGGATATTGGGCCTAGCTTTGATTTAAAACAGATGGGCTTGGCTTTGATTCAACAAATAAAGGATTGTCAGCTTTAATGCAAGTGGGTCTGGGCTTTGATTTCAAAAAGAATAGAAGTTGAAAAAAATGGGCTTGGCTTTGATTTCAAAGAGAAACAGAAGTTGGAAGAGTTGGTCTTCGGTTAAGTGATTGGATCTGAGAAAAATAGGGTTTTTTAACCTCAAAGATCAAGAGGCGGCTGACTTCACTATTCTTCTCCAAAAAAAATCTCGATCTCGAGGCCTCCGATCTCCTTCAGTCGTCGACGTCACAGCACGCTCGTCGTCGTCGTGGTTGTTGATTGCAGAGTCGTCGAAGTCGATGGAGGCGCAGTCGTCGCTGTCGATCGAAGCAACAAGTGTCGTCAAGTTGTCGTCGTCGATCGATCGCAGCAGCAGAGTAGTCGAGGTGGCCTATTGACGCAGAGCTCGAAGGGGGCGGCGATGAGATCAACGTTGCTCTGATACCAGTGATCGAAATCGAAGAAGAAGAACAGATTTTGAGGGGCTCCGGTAATGGGTAAGGGTTTGATTTTGTTTCTGTGTTGTTGTGTATTTCTCAAGGAGATTACTCCTCTTTATATAGGAGCCAGAACCCATTATCTCCACCCCCCCTAACCGCTCCTGAGAGAATTTCTCTCAACAAACCCAATTTTTCTCCACGTTCTTCTCAAACGAACGTTGATTTGGTCATCTTAGACCAGGTCAAGCTAACAGTTTTAATGAGTACAGTCTTTTATCCAAAAGCTAGTCTTTAGTTTCGCAATAACTAGGCAACAATCGAACTAGTTTTCTTTTGTCCAAATTTAGCATATAAACTACTTCTCTTTTGAACCACTTTCTATATTATTCAACTCTATCCCAGTTAAGCAAAAACTAGTTCATACTCAGCTCTATTTTGGAATTGCTAGACACATCCTTAGGGTCAGTTTGGCAAACTACACAAAACTGGGTCAGGACTAGTCCTGACCCAGTTTTGTGCTAAACTGGTTTTCATTTGGACCAAAGCCCCCCGGTCCAAATGAAAACCAGTTTAATGCTGCTATTTGGCCTATGAAAATATGGCCAGATTGTTTGCCAAACAAAAAATCTTTCAAAACTGGGCTAAGTTCAAGCTTGAACTTGGCCCAGTTTTGAGAGATTGCCAAACACAACCTTAGACCCTCAAGCACCCCTAAATCTTTAATATTTTGTATTAGCCCCCAAGTCTTTAAAATTGATCTCAAGACCCCCAAATGCTCTTAGTATGTCAAGATAAGCCCACCTCCAAGTTAAAATTTAGTTGAAATGGGATAATATCTTGTTGACTTTAAACTTTTTCAGTAGTTTGCCACTTGTACTCCTCTCGCATAAACACTAAACTCATTAATCACTTTAAATCATACCCGTTAAGCTCTCGCAATTCGTTCAATAAAACTCTTGCCCAAACTCATTTTCACTTCATTTTCTCAAACATCTTTCCCGATGGTTCTCTTCCAGCTCTAATCTCAAATTTGCAACGGATAGATTCGCGTTGGAGAAGAAGTTAGAGAAGACATTGGAGAAGCTGAAGTGGAAAATAACTTTTGGGTTAGGGTTTCATTAAACGGATTTAGAGAGCTTAACAAATACAAGTTAAAATGATTAACAAGTTTGAATTTGTGTGAGAGGGGTACATCTAGCAAATAACCAAAAAAATTAAGTTAAACAAAATATTTCCCCCATTTTATCTCGATTTTAACTATTAGGGTTTATTTTAAGATACTAATAGGATTTCGGGGCCTGATATTAATTTCAAATTTGAAGGGCTCATACAAAATATTTAAGATGTAGGGGACCTTGAGAAAGATTTTTTTTTTTTGGGGGGGGGC
>NC_033802.1:4624415-4641859 GCF_001876935.1 Asparagus officinalis
AAATATTGAAGATACGGGAGGCTAATGTCGAAACGATCCGTACATGTTTTCGCTTTTGCTTTTGCAGGCTGCATACGTCTCTCAGGTACACTTTTCTCTGAGGGCCCAGCATTATTGCACGGACGCATCAATTTGTGCAGACTGAGCGAAGACCCACGCGCGTAAGCGTTAACATCTAGCGTCACAAAATGTAACAATGGAGTGACAAATCAACCACTTGAGGATAAAAGAGTAAAAAAAATCATTCCAGTGATTTATCTACAACAATACAACTATTTAAGTGCAACTTAGCCTGTCAAAATATAACAAAGGATCCTACATCATTAACAAACAAGCAGCCACTAACTAGAAATCAGTACAATAGTAATATGGCTTTAACCGTTCCTTGATTTGTTGAGACGTCTAATGGTAAACAATTAACCCTTTCTCAAATACAAAACAAAGAATGAAGAATAAATGAGTTGTAAAATATAAAAATTGTCACTAAAGGTATAAATGAGGAGGTTATATGCAATATCCTTTAGTTTGCAGCCGAGAACTGTAAACACAAAATATTCATATTTGTTCCCGAAGCGTAACGCACAAACGCTTTTAACATTTGCAGGGCAGCCAATATCACATTTTTTCCTCAATTACAAACAAAAACAATAAAGTATGTGATACCAAAGGCTTTTAACTACAAAAAAGCCATCAAATAATCAATAATATCAGCAGCAAATCTGTTTTAAATATGTAAAATTAGATCGCCTACATACTGGATAATTCAATATAGGTATACGCGATCACGACAAGTTTCAATACAGTCAAAAAATATAAACATAAACATTCAGTACAAGCAAGTTCCAACATATAGACCTCCATCAGCTAGAAGAACATGGAACATCCATGGCTTTTATCTTTTTAACTGTTGCAAATTGAAATATTGATCATCTTTTATCAATGTTCATTTGTTCCAAGGGCTGGCTCACTTTGAAGTCAGCTACAGACTTGTCGAAGGTGGTCCTCACGTGCTGGCAAATGAACATCAGATTCTGGAGGGAATCCTTAAATACATCTTTTGCTGAATCACCTGCAATTGAATATCATACAGAAGAATATATATTAAGCTGAGATTTTACCCGAAACAAATATCTGCTTACATAATATAACCCAATGAGACATTGCAGAATAAGCTAAACTTCATTTAATGTCTCTTTGAGCAAGAGCCAAAGTCGCTCCTAATGGTAGTGTTATTACGATTTACGCCTATTAAAGAAATTAAAGTCATTATGGAAGGTATAACTGTGCTCCTAATAGTAGTGTTATTACACCTATTAAAGAAATAAAGGGTCATTATGGAAGGTATAACTGTGGGGGAAAAAGCCGAGCTACAAGAAAAATCCCCGCTGCTGGCATAGTATAATGAAAAGAAAGAAGGTCAAAAAAGCTGGTACTCTGATCCAAACATGTCCTTCAATACCTTCTGTACAATTGATTTGGGGAAAATTTTAGCTAAAGGCTAGAAGCTAAGAAAAAGGAAACACAGCTATAACCAAGAGCCACAAATTCATAATTAGCCTAGAAACTGGATTAACTCATGGCTATCTTCAACAGCTGAGAGCAGGCATCAGATAGAGTAAGCTAAAACGTCAACCGGAAACTTCACCAGAAACCGACACTTCAATTTCAACAAGCTCCTACATGAATATAGCCATTCCCCTGAAATCAAAATGGTTAACTAGTTTAACTAACATTGACACAGTTAAAATATAATTGAAATGGTTATGGTTTTGGGAGCAAGTGTGGGGATAATAAAAGCTTTCATAAGTTAGAAGACAGCTGAGTGATTCGTTAAGCATAAGAAGGACCATTGGATTTTTAGACCATCCTTCAGAAGCTGTACTACAGTGATACTAGATCCAGGTAACCTCGAGGAGGATAATACAAATTATCCTCATCACAAACTCCATGCCCTCAAAATAAAATCAAAATGGTAAAAGATTCAAACGATGGCATAGGTATTGAATTATGGTCTTCTTGTTATATCTTTGGATATGGAGTGCCAAGTATTACAGTATTCACCTCATCATCTAGATAACTCCACTACACTATGTTACTTTTGCTTCTTTTCACCAGTGAATACAACCAAAACTAAGTTTATGCCTGCGCCAAGTTCAAATCCCGATGCACATATAATACAAACAATTAGAGAACTATAACTCCACAAATAAAGATCTAATAAGAAGCCAGCAGCACATAGTTGATAAGCTCTTGAAAATAGACATACAGATTCTGGGCACCTTGATCAGATAAAATTCTTCTACACTGGGGGGATTTTTGTGTTGCAATCATTTCGTAGATTATGAATAAGAAATATACAGGTTGTGTTCATTTTCATAAACTGCAAATACAATAAATTCAACAATTGCATATCTACATACTGCACATTGCGCTTTCTTGAATTTAAAACTTTAATTAATAATATTTCCGGATTCCAAAACCCAAAAAGGAAATTGAGATTTGCAAAGGTGAAAAAATACACACAAGGTACCTGTAGTCTGGACCCTTATGTTGACTCGATTATCTGATGGATGAGGTATGCTATATCCACAAAATACGACTCTTGGACTGCACAAGGAAATGAAACATGCAAGCATAATATACCTTAGCAAATTTACGAGCATGACATTAATAAAAAAGCTTGTAGCACAGGAAGTAGTTACCCACAAAAAACAAAAATCCCAAAGTGTTATATCTTCGAACGAGATCAATTAGCAACAAAAATCCATTATTATCAAAATCCAATCTGAAAATCCATTCCTTATGCATACATCTATCTGTTCTTTTGGGCACCAATGCAACTCTCTGTTGTTTATTCATTGCCATAAATTGATTTTTTTTTACGTATCGAGTAAGGATATGCAATCAGCTACATAGCGATTACATCACAGATGATTCATAACTCCAAACATCACAGAAATCATCCTAAAAGACATGATTTCATCAACAGGGCTCTCTGATCAATTAATTCCTCAAAATAACAACTTAGCAAAACTTTATAACACTAAAAATTTTAATAGCCAAACTAATAGAAAATATGCCAGTTTCACATTAATATCTCAAATGTTTCCACTAAAATCAGTGTTTTAACTTTTAAATGTCAGCCGCCATGTCGGGCATGTCAGATTTAGGGGCAGCCGGGCTACACGATATGAATGCGTATTGTGTTTTCTGGGTTCATGTCGGATATATTGGGGAACATATCGGATACACCGGTCGGATATATCAAGGGGCATGTCGACTATATCGGCCGATTTTTCAGTTTGAAAAATTAGCTAATTTTTTTTGGTTATGTTTATCCATTACGTTTGGGTTTAAATTCTTGATTGTCTTAATATTGCTTCCAAAGACAAAACTCAATCAATTAGGATAAATGGAAAAAAAGACCAAAGTCACTTCCGTCGCCTCTTCTCTCTCCTTCGACAACTCATCAGTCTCTTCTCCGAGCTGTTCCCTCCACGTCAATATCGGGTGATCTTCTCTCTCCTTAACTGACAACATCGAACTCCTTTTTTCTCACCTCTTTTGTTAAATATCAACCCTAAGCATCATAAGTTATTTACTTTTTATATGTTTAGACAAAATAATTTATTAAGTATGCTTAGATTTCATTTATGATATTTATATTATACATATGCACACCATCTGATATGACAATCCGATATTTTTTCCATTATGTCCCCCAACATATCCCTGATTTCTGCTATTCGACATGAATTTTAATCGTCCGACATAAACCAACATCCAACATTTAAAACATTGACTAAAATACATCTTTCAGGAAAAGAAATACAATAGCTTTTCTACCATTTACATCCATTTCATAAAATTTCCTTAACATAATAATCGAAAATTAGCATAGAGTAGATAACTGCTTTTATATAGGGATATTGTAGAACGCCACAACCTAAATGAAGTTTTCAGGTTCTTTGCATTTTCTCACAACACCCACATCAATCTTTGGATGGTCTAATTGGTTGTTTTACCCTAAGCTATTAAGGTCATCAGCTGTTGAGACATGAAAAAAACTCATGACCACATAAATGACCCATAACTCATATGTTCATCCAATACAAAAATACCCAATTAATTTCATAAAGTTCTATATTTTTTTAAAATGCTAGGGTCATGGATCTTATTGGTTAAATTAGCTATAGAATTTATATAAACAGAATTTATATAAACTCCAATTTACAAAATAAGAAACTAAAAATAGATAATTGAAAAGAGAGATTGCTAACTCTTTATTGAGGGTATATCTGACAGAATTCGCTAGGGTGTGATCCTCATCCATTAGAGAAAATGTCGAAGCGCTTACATCAGTCAAAGATCCATGCTCCATCTTAACTGCACTTCAAAAGCAACCACAAAAAATTTTAATTAAGGAAATCAATATTCTTATTAAGATCAAAGAATCGCAAAATTCAATATCAAAACCCAATATTTTGCAAGAACAAGCTTCGACCTTTGAGTTTTACAACGCTAATCTAGTTGCTAAAATCACCAAAATCGACCAAGTACTTCAAAACTTGAAGCTGGAATTGACGAAGAAAATTTGGAAGAACGTGGAGTCCAGAGGGAGAGAGATCTTAAACCCTAGAAATCTTTTCTTTGGAGTTCATAAAACAAATAAAAAGAAGACGTTTTAGACAGCAACCCCCTACATTGCTACATTTTTTATTACGTCCTCAATTCATATGAATTACAAAAGAATTTAGGGTGCAAATGATAACAACTACTTGAAGAGAGGATAGTTCTAACACAAAAACACATTTTAAGTTGCATTTGGTAAATGAGATTTGGATTTGGGAGGTAGATCTGGAAATCAAGGGATTTGAAATCCGTGATTTGATAAATCTCTTGTTTAGATGTCTTTATTAAATGAAAGTAATTTCAAATCCAGGATTTGGATACACTTTATTATACATAAATTTGGATTTGAAATAGATATTTTAAGAAAATTTACTCTCTTTATATTCCTTCTTAAATTAAATTAAAATAGTTAATCAATTGTAAGTAGTGCTCAACAAGTGTGCCATTGGATTTAATATCAGATAACATAAAAGCATGTACCCAAACATGGTTATATGGACATATGTTCATTATTGAAGGCTAAATTCCGGGAGCATGAAATAAAACATGATTTATATATTTCAGAAAAACATAGAATTAAACCGCTAGAAACAAGAGTAAGAAAACAATCATGATATTGTCCCAATCATGCATTATCATACAAAAAAAATTAATAGTAATAAAAGGAGCTTGCTTTACCGCCGGCTCTTCTCTAGTTTTCGCAGGTAAAATCTACTCCCCCCTTCTTTCTTTGATTGAAAATTTTATAAATTTCAAAGATTTAAGAAGATAAATACCTGATAATGAGAGCTTTGAAAGAAAATCATGCTAGTTTTGAAAGAAAATCCTCCGTGTTTGAGGATTATTACTTGTTTTTTTATCTAGGTTTGACAATGGTTTCTTCTTTGAAAGATGAATACCAGAAATCCTCTAAACTTAGCATTAGTTGGAAATGGTTTATTTGTATTTTTCTTAGTATATGTTCTATCTTATATGAATTGTATACATTTTTATGTATGAAAAATAATAAATATATGTTAAAAAAAAATTCAAAAACACATAATTCCGTATAATCCGATTAATCGGCGCATAATCCGATTAATCGTGACTCGCTCTCGAACCGCACGGATAAAAAACCATGTTTTTGAACATTAATTACGTATATATTCAGATGAAACATTCATATATGGTCATGGTACCTGTCTATATTATGGAAATGCCGTATTATATATCAACTAAGCCTAGAAAACACAAATTTACATATAAATTTGGAGATGTTCAGAAATGTTAAGTCTATAAAATTTACATATTAATTTGGAGATGTTTAGAAATGTAAAGTCTATAATTGTGATAATCATATAATTTTTTAGGTAAAGTTTTTCTTTCAGTCACTCAGGTTGGAAGAAGCAGCTTGGATATTGGTAGAGAAATAACACATGAGACAATTAAGCCAACAAATTCCTATAATAGGAGAAATCTTATTTGGTTTCATATATTTCTGGTGTGCACAGCTGTGATGCCTCGACAGAATTGTTCTGTGAACACTTTACAGTTTTCAACATAATTGTTTGGAACAGAGTACTTTTCCTTCATTCTTTCCTCTTTGTTACAAACCATGGGTTTGTGTTTGATGAGACTTGTGAATATTAGGTTAAAAATAGATAGTGGTGACGATGATTGTTATTTCATAGTTATACACATTCATATGAATGTTAGGTTAAAATGGTATCGTTGTCATCTTCTTTTTCCCTTTTAGGTTAAAAATGGCAAATATAGAAAGGGATTCAAGGGTCCAACATAAACATTCAGAGAAGAATTATATAGGGGGTAGGGCAGAAGAGGAGATTACTATGTATTTTATTTAGAAGTAGAACTTTAACTTATTACAGTGTTTGCAGTGTGATAAATTTATGCGGAAAGTTTGATGGTTACTTTCAGGTTATGCAAAGCTAGCGGGCTTTCTTTCAATGACCGCTTACATCTAGAAAACATACATATCACTGTACTACACTTACATCTAGGAAACCGGTATTGCATGATACTTTAGATTTATGGATTCACTCAATAGATTGGTCGAGCGCACAAGAAGTTAAATGTGCAAAAAGTCAAATCAAATTTTACATGAATGCTTGAGTCTTTGTTCCTCATAAAAGGTGAGGAGAAAGGACAATGAAAAATATTGAGGTGTGGTACTTATTCAATCATATCCACAGGACAGGACTATAGTTACTTTTATTGCAAAGTTTTTAATGCTATATGTATATGTTTTCGTGACATGGACTAATTAATATTCATCTGAGATCTGAAGTTGGCCAGACAAGAAGACTATGAAGTATGAGAAGGGAGGATTCTGGGATATGTTTCTTTGACTTAGTTTATGTTGGGGTGTTGTCTTGGCTTGTTGGAGTAGCAAAACATATGTTTTCGAAAGTCATGATTTAGTTGGTTTATGCCTGAGATGTCATGCTTTTAAAATTTGTATGATATTTGCATTTGACTTTATTGGATCATCTTATTATGTGCATTACTTATGTGTTTATTGTACGATAATGCAGGTTTGGAACAATATCATGATTGTTTTCTTACTCTTGTTTCTAGTGGTTTAATTCTATGTTTTTCTGAAATATATAGATCATGTTTTATTACATGCTCCCAGATTTTAGCCTTCAATAATGAGCATATGTCCATATAACCATGTTTGGGTACATGCTTTTATGTTATCTAATATTAAATCCAATGACACAATTGTTGAGCACTACATACAATTGATTAGCTATTTTAATTTAATTTAAGAAGGAAGATAGAGAGAGTAAATTTTCTTAAAATACCTATTTCAAATCCAAATTTACGTATAACAAAGTGTATCCAAATCCTGGATTTGAAATTACTTTCATTTAATAAAGACATCCAAACAAGAGATTTATCAAATCACAGATTTCAAATTCTAGATTTCAAATCCCTTGATTTCCAAATCTCATTTACCAAATGCAACCTAAAACGTGTTTTTGTGTCAGAATTATCCTCTCTTCAAGAAGTTGTTATCATTTACACCCTAAATTCTTTTGTAATTCATATGAATTCAGGACGTAATAAAAAATGTAGCAATGTAGGGGGTGCTGTCTAAAACGTCTTCTTTTTATTTGTTTTATGAACCCCAAGGAAGAGATTTCTAGGGTTTAAAATCTCTCTCAATTATGTACCAAACCCCCATAAAAATTCATTATTCATAAAAAAAATCATTAAAATTTTTAGACGATCAGCCAGATCTAGGGCATCTTAACGAACATCATAGACATCCGAAATAATCATTGCGACAAACAATTGCATAAAAAGAATAAAGAGCCACCAAATGTAGGGTTCGTAATTCGTGAGATGAGATCGATCAACCAAATTTAACGAATCTAGCATGAAATTAAACATAAAAAAACCAAAAAAAAGGGAAAAAAATCGTACCTGAGATAGATCGATTGAGGGAAACCGAGGCTGGAACTGATCGACTCTATAATATATATATATATAGAGAAAAATATTAGAAGAAAAAGGGCAAATTTTTGTTTCTAAAAAGGCGACGTCGGAGAGGGAGGAGGGCGTCGTCGGAGAGGGAGGAGCGCAGGTAATTGGTCGGAGGCGGAAAGTGAAAACCCTTGGTCCCTTAGCATGACTATTTATAGATGGGGTAAAAATTGTGATAAAAAATTTGATGGGTCATATTTGCAACAACTTTAATTAATAGGATTAACATATAAAAAGTTATCTAATAGTTAATAATCAGTCGAGTCAAATATATCTTTAATTAAATTCTATTTGTTTTATAAGCCGAATACTAAAAAATATTCATTTACTATTAAACGAACCGTGGGATCGAAATATGACCGAGTATCTGGACAAATATTAACCGGATTGTCTATTAAATATTTGGTTCGCTTCCACACCCCTGTACGCGATCAAAGCAAGTTTCGATAGAGTCAAAAATTATAAACATAAACATTCAGCTAGAAAATGGATCACCTGCAATTGAAATATCACGCAGCAGAATATATATTAAGCTGAGATTTCATCCGAAACAAATGCCTGCTTACATAATATAACTCATTTGAGACATTGTAGAATAAGCTAAACTTCGTTTAATGTACCTTCGAGCAAGAGCTGGGAAATAAGAAATAAGACATTGTATCGAGGAAGATTAAGAGGCCCTAGACTCCTTTAAATATCTACTTACCCATACAATTGACACTCTGGCATAAGCAACAATGGGATAGTAAATGAACAATGTATTTACCATATTATTATTATCTTTCACCATATTTTGAAAGATCATTTGTAAAACACCAAAGGTGATATACATCTTGCAATGATGGACTTATGAATTATAATAATAATATACATAGCAAATACATTGTTTTTTTTATTACACCTTCAATTATAACCTCTTAGCAGATTGATTTGAAAATCTTAAATTGTCAGTTATCACTAGCATTTGTAGATGATCTTTCACTAATGATTATGACCCGTTGCAATCTAATTCATGACCGTCAAGAACTACTGGACTGTGCTCGGAGCGGATTGCTTTCATCTAATTTTCGTAGAAAAACATTGAGTACAGGGATAGCACTCAGTTTTCTCATCCCCAATTCCATTACAATTCTTGTCCCGTCTACACGAATAAAGAATTGGTTATTGTCTTGGTAATTAAAGGATAATTTATATATTTATTAAAAGCAAAAAAAAAAAAACAAATACACTCATAAAATCAAATCAAATCTAAATTAAGCTTTGTTCTTATTAATAAGCCATAACTAAGTTCTCCTTTTCCAGTTTCGTACCGTTTAAAAGTGCTATTGAGCTTTCTTGGAATAGATCAACAACATCATTTTCTCTCATGAATCCCATAGTGATAAAAACCTCTACACTATCGAATTTTGAAAATTTTCCTTCTTTATTTTCCCATTTTCCATATCAACACCGCGAGCGATTAAATCGATTCACTTCTCAATCACAACTGCAAAGGCCAAAAAATTAGGACAAAAATAATTTCGGATGCTTCTTCACACGTGCCATCTCCAAACATAGTACCACAATAATTATAGCATAATACCACAAAAATTATAGCATCGTAGCTCGTCACTTCGGCCAAAATGAGTAGGCATGTAGACTTCAACGATTACATGGCTCGGATCGCATTTTTGTGAGCAATCCAACTATACATATCATGAAACAGTTAAACCGAAACCGCAGCAAAAATATATCAAATTAGGACTAAACCAAATGAATAGGCATGTAGACTTCAATGAGATTCGAAAGCAACACCATAATCAGAATCCAGTCAGTAAAAAGAGAGAAATTACATGGTCTACAGGTGCACTACGTCGAATATTCCAAACATAGGTAGACAAGTCCATTACAGAACATCCAGAAATAAAGCTTCCAAACTCTACCAGCATAAATTTCACAGTATCTATGAAAACCTTCAACAACAACCTATAGCTAGAAAATGAGCTGGGTGAAGAAAATCGATAAAATCTCAAGTCCATCATCTCCGGATAGTCTTCGTCTTTCTTGCGAGAATGCTTCTAGGGGGTCATCACTGAAAGAGGGAGGAAGAGGAAAAGAGAGAGAGAGAGTTACCTGAAACAAGAAACAAGTCGACGAGCACATACCATCGAGAAATGATTAGGGTTTAGGAGGAGGGCTGCTGCTGCTGCCACTGATACTGCTGTTTCTTCCCCTTCCGGGCCTACACTCGAGAAATCCACTAGAAAAGATAAGCATAACAATGTAAAGCTTCAGGAAGGGTGTCTTCACAAGAATACGGAAAGAAATCCAACGCGTCCGTGATCAATCAATGATCATCATTTTTTCATGTACAATGACATAATTGACTCATATATTACAGTTGCATTAAACACCAAGCAATTTAACCGAAGAAGGAAAAACTGACACAAGCCACACGATCACATCCCAGAAATTTTAAGTACACTAGTTAGTAAAATAATCTAGGTATCTTTTCTGGTGCTTGTAAGCAAAATATGGGGCAAGAAATTTCTTATAATTTTTTCATATTAAACTTAGGAAAAGATAGGCTGTAACATAGACAACTTCATGCAACCGTATGGGGCAAGAAATTTCTTATAATTTTTTCATATTAAACTTAGGAAAAGATAGGCATAGACAACTTCATGCAACCGGCCTCTCATAAATTTCCTCTCCAATCACCTTTCTAAGTCCAGTCTCCCTGGAACCAGAACCAAAGGAGAAATAATAGTGAAGAAGAAACATGAGAAGCAGAAGCATTACCTTCTAGGAGGAGTTCGACTTCTTGACACTCTTCGACCTCCCTGGCAAACAAAGGTAAATATCAATTAAATACACACCTGAAGTTTCACTGCTACAGTAAAAAGGGGCTTCAAAAAAGATGGTCCTATCCAAAGATACCTTGCGGGGAGGACTAGGTGAATCAGAGAAAGATGAACTTGATCTCCCACGTCGAGGCGGTGCTCGTCCCCTGCAGAAAACATAATTTTAAAATGCTAGTTTTTAGAGCTCAAGGAACAACCTCCTCTTTTTTTAGTAAAATAGCAGCTCAATTAAAAAAAGTAAAAGACTTGTGCTATAGTTCGATATCCGCGACCATTAATAGTTTGTCCAATTTAAAGTTGAACTTCACCTTCAGATTACAAGCACCTAAATAAGCACTGACTAGTTATAATTGTTAAATGATAAAGAAAATAGATGACAAGTTTCAGGCTGTTACTATTGGAAGGATCATGAAAACTGAAATTTTGGTAGTTGTCTACCTTGAGAAGCGGCAATAAATATAGTTTATATGTAGAAGAGACAGCTTTTTTTCAACAGAGATTTTTGTATATAGTAAACTAACAAAAGCCACCACCTCTAAGAACTTAGCTCTCTTCAATCCAAGATTACATGCTACTCATTGCAGGCTCATAATATAATATACTGATTACACAAAGTAACGGAGAAACAGGATTCATGGTTTTAGCAAAATTATACAAAAAAATCTACTACAGACCTCATAGAATAAAAGTATTAATCAAGAAATTAATAGATACCAGGGTATATACCATTAAGAACAAATCCATAACCTAACAAGGAAGATATATGAGACAACTGACCAGAGTCTACTCATTTCCAATATAACTTCTTAATACTACTATGCTCATTGACTAAATATGGATCAAGTCTATTTATTTGCAAAAAGTCAAAAGAAAAATATTTACGAATTAAATAGCTCACTGTTCAAACTGATCAACCACATAATAACAAACCATAACAATGTGACCAGAGAGATGAAAGCAAATTTTGGGGACAAATTTAAATCTTAGAACTCAAGTAAGCTGTAGAAAATGACAAAAAAGTGCCAAAATCCCTAACGATTAAGTGTGCAGTTTAGCTGCTACCTGCGAGGTGACATTGATCTAGAACGGGAACGACCAAGCCTCCGAATAGGGGAGCGACTGCGACGACGAGGTGGAGGCGACCGCCTTGGTGGGCTTCTTGCTCTTCTTGGTGGTGGTGACCTAAAATAAAATAAAAATTGTATATTAAATGCATTACACTCTTATGAATTTATGTTGTCACTTTGGCACCAGTACACTAACATCAAAAAATGACTCAATAACTACAAAATGATTTATTTCTGAAAAAATGAAGTGAAATTATGAGCAGATCACCATCCTAAAAAAGAATCTTCCCTTTTCCAGCCAACCTTTTTTATCAGAAACAACTAAATCATTTGGAATACATTTCTAGTGAATAAAAGTCTTCGTGTTAATACTAATAGTTTAGTCAGTACATAAAACAAATAGGCAGGTTTTAATTTCACACAACTTCCACAAATTGTACCAAACAATTAAAAGACAGTTACTATGCTAACTGAAATTATAGTAGCATAAACATGTTGAGTCTTGGTGCTTGCTTAAAGGCTGAAATAATATATTTACATAATCCATTCCTCCAGTTAAAACTGTTACCATTAACTAATAGATACAAGTCCAACTATCCTCAGAAGAAGCTGTTTCTGCCTCAGAATTCCATCACTTTCTGCTTCTGACATGACACTTGAACTCTACAATCATGTGATGAGAACCCTATGCTTATTTACACAAGACAGCAACTAGAATAATTGGATTACCAATAAAAATACCATAAGGGTGAAAGCAGTTCTGCTTCTGCAATCTATAATGGATTTTTAATTGATGCCCTAACTAAAATACAGGAATTTCACCAGTTCACTATATAGAAAACTGGAGAAAGGTGCGTTAAAATACATTTAAAAGAGGGATGGTAAATGTCGAAACTGAACAAACACAAAATGCAAACCCATCTTCTTCTTCCAAGAAAAAAATGACCTTTTGTATCACTAAAATCTAAAAGACTCCTTACTAGTTAAATTACGCTTCAAACAATCATTTGGCAAACAAAGCATAAAGTAGTTCAGATAATTTTATCTTGGCATCTTATGCATCCAAATATATATTATATCAGAAAAAAACTATAACAGGAAGCAGTTACACAAAAGGTGGCAGAGACAAATTGTAGCATGAATTGTTCATGAAAGTAGCTGTGACAAATACATACCGACGCCTCAGAGGAAGTGGAGACCGCTTGCGTATTGGACTGCCACGCACCCTTCGTGGTGAAACCCTGAAACAGTGCAGATAGTTTCAATTGATAAAATCTCTTGGGACCGACAAGTAAAAGGCACAAGGGAAATTTAACAAACCGTGCTGGCGACCTATATCTCCGTGGAGGAGGTGATGGAGAACCTCTTCTAGCAGGTGATGGTCCCCTCCTGCGAGGTGGTGATCCGCCACGACGATATGGAGGAGAATCTGCTCGTCGACGAGCAGGAGAGATTGCACGACGAGGAGGCGGAGAATCTGGTCTGCGTCTCGGTGAGGGAGCCCTCCTTATAGGGGATCGCCTTCGAGAAGGTGATGCTGGTTTACGGCGTGGTGATGCTGAAAAAATAAAGGCAGCTTGTATAAATACGATCAACCATCAATAAGTTGACTTATATTTGCTGAAGATTCAATAGCAAAACTAGCAGGTGACATAGTACAGACTAAAGAAGTGCACATCACAAGAGCCACACATACGAATCGAGAGACTAATATTTGAAGTTAACACCTACTTTCAAATAGAATATGAGGCAAAATAGAGCAACTCAATGTAGTTCAAAAAAAACAAGGATTTTAGCAAGAAGCTTAGGCAACACATACTAAAAACTTAAAAACTGTTATCTGCAGTAGTATTATAAATATGACAAAATTAGTCATTTGAAAAATGTACAAGTAACATACGGTCCCTCGGTCGCTGCTGGGTTTCCTTTTCAACATCAATGCCAACTTTATCCCTTGGAGGGGCTTCTCTTTTTGGAGCCACAGGTACTGCCTTTGGAGGGGGAGAAACCCTTGGGCGTTGTGGTAATGTAAATTTAACTCCGACCACAGTGCCATCAATTTGACCCTGTAATTAAGTAACATAAGAATAAATTTAAAACAAACAAAAAAATTGTTCCGTGAGATTAGCACATACACCATCCATGTAAAGACGGGCTTTTTCAGCATCAGCTCTCTTCTTGAACGTGACATATCCATGCCCTAGAGGAAGATTGACCTACCATCCATAGCACAAAGATAAGTTAGCAGGTCATGCCTTAAAGTGCAATAACAAATTTCTGTCAACTTACATTTCTGTTCATTGCCAGCTCCGCATTGACAACTTCACCAAAATTATCTATAAAAGGCAGTATGTGGTTAAAAGACAACAGCGGTGACAACCATGAACAAGTACATATAACAATTGTGGAAAAGAACAGCAACTAATGAGTACATGACTTCATAGTAGAAATTGATGAGTTAACAGTAGGATTTGAGGGGGGAGGGGAGCAAGAAGTACATCAAATCAGTAGGAATTGAGGGGGGGAAGCAAGAAGTACATCAAATCAGGTCACTCACATATAGGAAAAAGAAAACACTAAATCACGATTCTGAATAAACAAAATTCAGATGAACAAAACTATTGAATTTAACACAAAGTGAGGCAATCATTAGACAACCAAGTAATCTAGGTTATCAACTCCTACGAAAGAATGAGGCAAAAAAAAAAGGACTTACTAAATATTTCTTTCAAATGTCCTTCATTGACGTTCCTAGATAGATATTCAATGCAAAGAACACCAGACTCGACAACTGGAGATTTTTTCCTGGAAAAAAAGATCAGCATCAAGTTAATGGATTCTTAATGAAGCAATAAAATCAGAAAACAGTAAAGAAAAAATTCCCACCTCGGTGGTGAAGCTCTTTTGGGTGCTGGTGATGGGGACCGAGCTCTCCTGACAGCGCCAATTGGACTGGAAGATTTTAACATTTTAGACCCTAGCCTTAAAAGGCAACATATATATACGCACCCCCCCCAAAAAAAAAAAAAACCAAAAAAACCAAAAAAATCCAACTTAATAGGGAAAAAAGTTAAATTAGAGCCGGATTGTTTAACTTCATATCTAGAAAATTTTCCCCAACTGCAACACAGTTGTGAACTAAATTTCACCGTGATCAAGTACACCAGAAGAAGGGGAGACACATGCACACAGCATGTAAGAAGTAGACTAAATGCAATGTAAATATCACAGAACGGTGTACGGTATTTATATGCATGCATATGAAAATTCTGGGTTGAAAGTCATGGTTTCAAAGAACCAAGTGGGACAAATTAGGAAAATTCGAGATATGTAGGCTCTGGATTGCATTCGGATACTACCCTCCAAATAAAAGTGCCTTCCGTTAAGATGAAATATGCTCCCAAGGAGAGAGAAGATTATTCATCAATCAGACAAATAGACCCATCATACAAATATATTAAAATGTCATTTTTAATATGTTACAGTTATATTATCATATTTTAACCATGAATATCAACTGCTACAATTCAACTAATGTGGGAGAACTATGTATCAGAACTTACAGAGAGATATAAAAATACAGAATTCGAACCAGAACTTGCATCCCACTAACAGAGACCTGTCGTTAGCTTACTATGTGACAGGGTTTTGAAGTTCAAACATGAATCAAGCCTAAACTCTCAACTTGCTCGATTCACTGTATACTGACATTGCTATATTCAAAAGCAATTACATGGACATAGACACTCACAACCATCAGACTTGTATATGACATTATAAAGTAAAGGTATTATAGTAAACACAATCTTTATAATCAATGACACTCAACTGGGGCATCTTGGAGACCACACAAGGTATGGTGACATACCTAAACTTATCCAACCAAAAAACCTGCAATTTCCAGACTTAATGCGCAAACAGAAGCTAATTCTCCACCTGATCTTTCAATTTACTTGGTTCCCAATCTTGATTACCCAATAACCAACATTACAAACCATATCAAAATCTTACATCCCTTTCATCTAGTACACCAGAACCTACGCTCAGCAAAACTATAATATTTTTAATATAAGCTCGCTTAGTGCTAAAATCTATGGCATCTAGTTCCTACTTAGCTTCAAAATACAGCCTTTTACAGCAGTTAACAAGTACCCCAAACTAACCCCGCATCAAAACCCTATTCTTTTAAAAGGAATCAAGAGATAAACCCTAAATACCTTCTTCTCTGAGGTGGAGGCGATCGGCTCCGAGAGCTCCCGCTTCGAGAAGGAGACGAAGACGAAGTGAAAGACTTGGATCGAGATCGCGAAAGAGAACGAGATCGAGAGCGAGAATCGGAGCGCGAGCTGGAGCGAGACCTCGAAGATGAGCCAGATCCGGAGACCGAAGGGCTCCGGCCTCGACCGGGCTTCGCCATGGCGGGAACTAGAAACCCTAGAACGCTTAAACCCTAGAAAATGAGCGGATTTGGGTCGCGCTCAGAACGCCGCTAGATGAATTGGGGGATAATGGGAGAAAGGATTTTATAGAGAATGGATTATTTACGAAGAACGCCCTCAGGTTTGGTAAAATTACGATACGGGTATTAGATAGAGTCGGGTGACTCAAACCCGCTGTAGAGTGGAGTGGTTTATAAAAAACTTTATAGAAAATGACAAATAGTGACAATTTTGTAAAAAGAAATTTTTTTAAGATTTCTATAAACTATGTTTGGTTCAAAAAAAATATACAGAAAAGTACCTCATTTTATAGAAATTAATTTCCGCTTGAAATATGTTGAAATCACTTAGAAATCTGACAACGATAATATTAAATTAATAAATTGACACTCGTATCCAATTTCAGCCCCCTTTGAGATTTCTCGTGCCCTAAAAATCTCGTAAAACAACTAGGGCTTTGTTCTCGTTTCCGCCTTCTTCCTCATTCATGCCCCCAACCCAACTTCCCTCCTCAATTTGGTTCGCGTCCTTCGTTCTCGTTCTCGTTTCCGCCCCCAAACCCGATAGTGATATCGTTCTCGTTCTCGTTTCCATCCCCAAACCCGATAGTGATATCGTTCTCGTTCTCGTTCTCATTCTCTTTATTGTACTCGTTCTCATCCTCCATTGCGGTGGGTTGGTTTGGGGATATATAGCTCGTCGGGCGTCTTACTGTGTGGGTTGATTAAGCAATTGGTTTGGGGATTTGAGCTGTGTTTCCATGGTTGAACTTCCGACCTATTGAGGTATAAAACAAAAACTCTAAGCCCTATTAATTTTTTGCAATTGGTTTGGGAATTTCGGAGCTCTTGCGGTTGATTTTATGATAAATCTATTTTTATCCCGAGCCCTAAGAAGTATTCATGGGTGTTGGTGTTGTTTTCTTTTGGTTTGACTTGTTTTAGAGCTAGTTTAGCTCCCTATTCTACATT
>NC_033802.1:4641869-4647986 GCF_001876935.1 Asparagus officinalis
GGGGGGGGGGGGGTTGGTTGATATTCGTGCTTGTTGTCGAGCTGTTGGGGCTGTTTTTTTTGTTACTATGTTGATTTCGAGCTTGTTTAGCTCTATATTGTGGGGTTTTTGGTTGATATTTGTGCTCGTTGTGGAGCTGTTGGTGCTGTTTTTTTTGTAACTATGCTGATGTCGAGTTTGTTTAGTTCTATATTGTGGGGGTTTTTGGTTGATATTCTTGCTCATTATCGGGCTGTTGGGGGTATTTTTTTGTTACTATGCTGATTTCGCTTGTTTAGCTCTATATTGTGGGGGTTTTTGGTTGATCTTTGTGCTCGTTGCCGAGCTGTTTGGGCTATTTTTTTGTTACTATGTTGATTTCGAGCTTGTTTAGCTCTATATTGTGGGGTTTTTGGTTGATATTTGTGCTCCTTGTCGAACTGTTGGGGCTGTTTTTTTGTTACTATACTGATTTCGAGCGGTTTGATCTCTATATGCACATAATATTGTTTGGATTTGAGCTGTTGTTGGGTTCATACAGTTTCATGGCTGAATTCGACCTTGTTTAGCTATCTATTCTGAGGCATTTTTGTTACTATGCTGATTTCATTATGTTGGTGGTGTTTTTGGTTCTGTTTGGAGCTCATTTTGGGCTTTTGGCAATGATGATGGTCAACAGCTATGAAGATTGCAAACTAATTTACAATATTCATAATAAGATAAGGTGTTCTTTACTACATTATTAGAACACAATCTACATGAACTTGTACTTTTCTATGGTTGTTATAAGATTTGAGAATGTGAAACTATCCGTTAAACTAGCTGTTGTAAAGTAATGAATATGGTTGTTAACATTTTTCTATAAATTTGGCATATGTAACCAAACAAAAGGAAAGAACAATTTGTTATTCCTATAAAGTAATGGGGGATCCATTTTCTTGTTTTGAACCAAATAAGCAAAATAAAAGAAACAAGAAAATTAGTACTTTTTTAATTCTGAAAACTTTTCCCATAATTTTTTAGAGAAATACAAGGGAATTTATATTTTGGGTGTTTTACTTTGCCTATGATTTACAGAAATTGAACCAAACAGACCCTAAGTTTAGAAATTGATCCGTAAAAGTAAAGCCTTGGTGGGATCCAGTAACAACTAATCTATTTTTTGTTTGAAGAGGTCACGCCAAAGGCAACGGAGAAGGATATAGATGTGTTTCATAATGTTTGGGTTAGTTCATTGACTTTCTCATAAAGATAACAATGGGATTGAACGAAATAGAATATTATTTAACATTTCAGATTTTATGGGATGTTAGAGTAAAACCAAAAAGCACTTCAATATGTTCAACTTGCCTCTTCAAAGGGCCTACTTGGCGAACTAATTAAACCAGGCTTAAAGAAGCATTGCGAAAGGGAAAAGAAAGGTACTACTGAGACTAATTTTGTTTAAAAAGTAGCTAAACTAAACTCAACTCAAAACTAATTCAAACATAAACTTGTTTAATCTGATCTGGGCTGTAGTTGGTCCTAAACTAAATGAGGTTAGTTTTTGAGTTGCGAAATTGAGCCATAAGGTCCTGGTCTGCTTGAACTAGATTGAAAATAATCTACCATTTCAAAATTTATGAGATGTCAAATCAAAAGCAATATCTTGCACGTATTTATCTCTTAGGGTGTGTTTGGTTCGCTTAAAGGAGCCGTGAAAACCTGTTTCCTCCTTCTGACAACAGCACTATCTCGACAAAACCCATTCTAGGGTTTTCTTTACTCTGTTTTGGTTCGCTTCTTCTCCTCGTCCCTCCAGCCACGGAAATTCCCTCCACCTCAGCTCTTTGTCTTTCCCCCATTTCCTTCGAAAATGAGAGGAAATCGGTGCAAAATCGCCCAAATATGTACTATTATCAGATTTGCGGTTTATTTGGGTAAAACTTGTTGAGGGCTAGGGTTACCACCGATTTTCCTTGTTTTTTTCACTCTCCGTGCCACGATTCCTTTCCGATGCCTGCGGGAGTTCTAAAGTGTTGATTTCGTGCTTAATTTTTTATTTATCAAGCCTCAGGTCCTCAAATTCATATTTTTGCTGGATCTTGCTAAAAAGGCAACGCCTTTATTAGGAAAATTTCTTATTTTTGCTGATTTTTTTTGGATCTTGCTATAAAGGTGATCTAAGGTTTGATTTCTTCTCATTTTAGAAATATTATGATGAAATGGGTAGAGCTTCCAGCTTTGTTGGTTGCCAGGATAACGTTGTGAGGTGAAGCCTCGACAACCGTTGGGCGAGAGTCACCCTGACCCTTCATTGGTGTTGAAACCTTCTTTGAAGATGAGATCCTCCTGTACTTGCGGGGAGAGGAAGACCCTGATGAAGATGATGTTGATCAGACTTGAATCTTGATCAACCGCGACACGACAACCTCGATGTCGAGACTGTTGGCTCCGACTGTGGTCGACAACGTGTTTGTGTCAGGAATGAATTTCATTGTAGTTTCCATTTACAACTTTTATCGTTTACAATAGAAACAAAAGAGTAAGCCTTTTTATTAGACTTTTCTTTACAAAAAAAATAAAAAAGAGAATTCCCTAGAAACACATGCAGAAACTATTTATTAGTCGCTGCTTGTGTTGGATCTTTGCCTATGCTAGGGACGCTTTGATCTGTGGACGATCAATTCAACGATCAGGGTTGATCGTGAAGAAGACTTGATGTTCTTGTTTCGTTTTAGAAACAAGGACAGAAGTGGATATCTCAGCAATGTAAGATAAACACTCTTCCCGATATCAAATCAAGGTTTGAATATCGAGAGAATGCTGAAGGCCTTTAAGTTCTCTCAAAAGCGATGAAGAACTCTCTCTTTATGATCGAAGTTCACCAATATCTCAAGTCTCTCTGCTCTCCGATCTGATCTCTGCTCTCAAATCGTCAACACTTTGGTCCCAATCCCTTCGATCCCGTGCACAAGGATGCTAGGGGGTATTTATAGGCCTCAGAAGCCGTTATTGAAGATAAGAATTCAAAACAACCTTAACCGACAATCAATCTGACGTATTTTTAGTTTGTAACAGCCTCCACGCGTTCATGGACGTCCTCAAGCAGTTATGAAGCCACGTGGACCGCATGAAGTTCGAGAAAATAATCAAAAAATATGTGAAAGGGTTTCACTGCGTGCGAGACACATTGACCTGTCTCGAAACCCGAGACACCTTAAGGTGTCTCAGAATCCGAGACAGCTCAGACTGTCTCACTGAGTGTGAGACAGCTTGAGTCTTATCATTTCATCATTTCATGTGTTCTTTTGCTTCTTTTGGTCTTGGATGATCCTCTCTGGCTTAGATGATGACGTTCTTCGTTTTCTCTTCGTATTGAGCTGTGTTCGAGAACTTATAGGCAATTTTTAACGCCTACACCTGTACCTTCGTCTGCTCAACTGACTCCCTCCTTCACTCTAATGGCATCAAACGATAGTGCTCTTGATTCATCCACACCTCCTAGACATCCGCCTACTACATCCCCTTTGTAGCAAGATGCTCCTACTGATGTCCCCTCTACATCTGTGACAGCTTCTCCCGATGTGACTCCTCCACCTCGTCGCAATCCTTCACGAGATAGTCATCCCCCTGCTCGGTATGCTCAATATGTCACTAGCACATATTCTCCTAAGTTGGTCTCTTTTCTTGCTGCTATTCACTCTATACATGAACCTAACTCATATTCTGAGACAGTTAAGTATCCAGAATGACAACAAGCAATGACAGAAGAGTTGGAGGCTTTTCATCATACTAACACTTAGGACCTTGTTCCTCTACCTTCTGGTGTTAAACCGGTAAGCTACAAATGGATTTATAAGGTCAAGACTCGATCTGACGGTTCCATTGAGCAGTACAAAGCTCGCCTTGTAGCTCGGGGATTCTCACAAGAGTATGGTATTGACTATGAAGAGACTTTTGCTCCTATTACAAAAATGACATCCATTCGAACTCTCATTGTTGTTGCAACTGCAAAACATTGGTCTTTGTATCAAATGGATGTTAAAAATGCTTTCTTTAATGACGATCTATCTGAGACAGTATATATGCAACCACCTCCTAGCTTTCCTGCTCCTCCAGGACATGCTTGTTGCCTTTGTCATGCTATATATGGTATCAAACAGGCTCCTCGGGCTTGGTTTGAGCGTTTTCGGCAATCTCTTCTTTCTATTAGTTTTATTGAAAGCCTAGCTGACTATGCTCTATTTTATCAGTCCTCAGCCTCCGGTACAGTCATTCTATTACTTTATGTTGATGACATGATAATCACTAGGAGCGATTCCTCTACCATTACTTCCTTAAAGCAACATCTTCAGAGTCAATTTGAGATGAAGGATCTTGGATCCCTTCGTTACTTCTTGGGTATTGAGGTTGCTTCCTCCTCTTGTGGCTATATTCTCTCTCAGCAAAAGTATATTACAGACATTCTTGAGTGTGCTACTCTCAGTGATCCTTCCATTGCTACCACTCCTCTCTTCACACCGATGGAAATAAACTTGAAGCTTCGACATGATGATGGTCATCCCTTATCTCAGCCTACTCGATATCGGGAACTTGTCGGAGTATTGGTTTATCTTTCAGCAACATGTCCGGATATCGCTTATGCAGTACACATCTTGAGTCAGTTTGTTAGTAGTCCGACTTTCATTCACTATGCAGCTCTTATTTGGGTTCTTGGATATCTCCGTGGCATTATAACTAAATCATTATCCCCCCCAGACTCTTCTTTGTCTCTTCGTGCATATTCTGATGTTGGATGGGCTGATGATGTAGACACTCGACGTTTCACTACTGACTTTTGTATTTTTTGGGATCATCTCTCATCTCTTGGCGTAGTAAGCGTCAAGCCATTGTCTCTCGTTCTAGTATGGAGTCCGAGTACAGGGCGTTGGTAGACATCACAGTTGAGCTGAAATGGCTCTGCACTCTTATGCGAGATCTTGATGTCTTTATTACTTTCCCTATCACTTTATAGCGTGATAATAAGAGTGTCATCGCCATTTTCATAAATCCAGTATTTTATGAGCGTACCAAATACATTAAGGTGGATTGTCATGTGGTTCGACAGGAACATGTTGTTGGAAACATTACACTCTCATATGTTCCCTCTAAGGAATAAGTGGCAGATTTATTTACCAATGCTCAAACTATTTCTGCGTTTCGCTATTTTTTGTCCAAACTCTCGGTATTCGATCCACCGTGAGTTTGAAGGGGGGTGTTAGATAATATTATGAGCCACCCTACATGTATCATGAGCAACCCTATTGACAGCCACCCTCTATATGTATCATGAGCCACCCTATTGACAACCACCCTATATGTATGGATACCCGCCTTCTAGTGTGGGCTATTGATGGGTTGTCTAGTATGTGTGTATATAAGCCTGTAAATATGATCATCAATGTAAGTTCTCTTCAATACCAAATTAACAGTTCTTAATACTGTATACATCAATTTATGACTCATACCATCTTGTCCCTCATCTTAATGTTCTTGAGGCAACGAAATCCGTACTATGTTAACAAGTATCCTCTAGATAATCAAAATTAGTTCTACAAGTATATACACGGTTCATTAAAATTTATACCAAAAGAGCACGTGTCTCCGACAATTATTTCAATAATCACATATCTGATTTGACCGATGGATGAATATGCAAGTATTTGCAAAAAAGAGTCAAACGAGTAGCTGGCCTCAATGTTGCTGTTCTTGATGTACATTTCCAAAACCTTTTCCCCCTTAAATCAGTTTGCTAAGATGCTGAATATAGTTTGTATGCACAATTAAAAACTGATATGAGAACAATAGAGAAACAAAAACATATGACTACAATTTTCCTCGTCCATCAACCGTCAAGACTTTTTTATTTCATTAATGCCAATAATTACATATGAATACATGCACAAAGTGGATAAATTCACCCATGAATTTTATTATTACCAAGGTGAATAAAAGAATAAACAAATTTGACTTAAAAAATTGCAAATACGCAAAATATTTTTGACCTCCAGATATTAGGCCTCTCTCGGTGTCAGATTTCAGCGCTTCTGCTCAGAAGTCCTTCCGTCGAAGAACTCTCCAAGCATTCGATCTAGGTCTTCTGCAGTGTATCTTATG
>NC_033802.1:4647996-4656389 GCF_001876935.1 Asparagus officinalis
TAATACAATAGCAAAACAAGAAAAGCAGTTAACAAGTAGAGGCATTTTATACATTAACAAATAAAAATGTAACATATTTTACAATTTCCCCTAGCAGATACTTTCTTATATGAAAATCACTTCCATATGCATATAGGGAACTCAATTTATGCTAGGATCAATAGGCACATTCTGAAATCTATGCTATAGTTATGTTAAAAGATCTCCCCCACTATATCAAAACTTAGAAGTTGTTGTGAGATTGAGGGTTATAATTTCTTGTTTTTGTCATATTAGACACCCAAATCTTTGTTACTTCCATATTAGAACTCAAATCTATATATTTATAAACTAGGCCCCAAAATCTTCATGTCTGTTACAAGTGAAGGTGTTATTCAAAACAACTTAACAGAATTGTGATGTAAATTAAAAACTTGGGGGTGTTATTTAAGACAACTTAATGGACTCAGCGGTCTAATTAAGAAACTCAAAGATTTTGGGATCTATTATGACAAAGCCCTATAATTTTACATTTTAACATAGCCTATGGTTGAGCGTCCTCTTATGGGCCGATACATGCACTCATGCAGCGTATTTTTCTTTTTAAATCTGTTTTGCATTCGCAACAATGAGATGTGAATCTAGGTTGCTTTGCTGTTAAATGCCTCTTCTACAACACCAAAATCTAAAATTGTGATGATGTTTGAGGATTATAATTTTACGATTTAACATGTTATAATATTAATGGTAACCCTTACTATAAATTCCAGGGTTTTGCTATGGTGAATGATGGGAATTCGAAACAATCAATCGAACCCTTGCCCTTCCGGACCTTGTGTTGAAAGTAGGAAAGTAGGAATAAAACCACAAATAAAGATCTAACTTGCAAAAAACAGTAAAGGAGACGAACACACAGATTTAACGAGGTTCGGCAACGTGCCTACGTCCTCGGGAGCCACACCACACAATCTCTTTATTAATTGAAGAAGAAAAATACAAGCTCTCAAACAAGGGATTAATCTCTCTGAGATTCTCTCTCTCTTTGCAGTCAAAAAGCTCTCTTTTGATGTAGTACAAACCCTAAAATCGTTTGGGGTATATATAAAATCCTGGGTGAAACAGATTCCTAAACAGAATAGGATTCTGTTTGACTGCGTCGCGGTCGACCGGCCCGGTCGACCGATCAGATTCCAGAGAGTTTGGCGGCCGCCCAGTCTTCTGACTGTTTTCTTCGTCTTTTCGATTGCAGCTTTGGGTCTACACACTTAGACTAACAATCTCCCACTTGGAGACCAAAGTGCCTGCAATGAGTTTCCCCGAACTCTCCCCTTCTTCGTATGTACCTTTCCCCCGAAAAATTCTTCCTTCAATCAACAATATCCCGGCGATCTCGCCGATCCTCGTAGTGTGGCTCCGCCTTCGTCTTCTACTCGTGAAGGCCAACTGAAGTTGCGCACAACTCTAGTTTCTCAGTGGTGTCTGCCTTCGTCAACATGTCCGCCGGATTTTGACTCCCCAAAATCTTCATTAAATGTAACTTTCCGTCCTCAACTAGCGAGCGTATAAAATGATATTTGACGTCGATGTGCTTCGTTCTGACATGATATACTGGATTCTTGGCAAGATCCATAGCGCTCTGGCTATCACAATAAAGAACTCCTCTCCCTTGCTTCAGATCCAACTCTTCCAAGCACCCGTTCAACCAGATCATCTCCTTGCTTGCTTCAGTCACCGCGACATACTCAGCCTCGGTTGTAGACAAAGTCACAATCTTCTGCAGACGTGAGACCCAGCTCACTGCTGTCGACGCTAAGGTATAAACATACCCCGTGGTGCTTCGCCTCGTATCATGATCACCGGCGAAGTCCGCATCCACGTATCCCTACAGCACCAACTCCTTCCTCCTGAAACATAGTGGCTTGTTCGTTGTTCCCCTCAAGTACCGCATTATCCACTTTACGGCCTCCCAATGCTGCTTTCCTGGATTGCTTGCAAATCTGCTCACAACTCCCACTGCATGGGCGATGTCCGGCCTCGTGCAAACCATCGCGTACATGAGACTCCCAATGGCCGAAGAATATGGCATCCTGCTCATATGCTCTCTATCTGCAACTGTCTTAGGCGATTGCTCCTCAGATAGCTTGAACTGACTTCCAAGGGGTGTGCTAACAACTTTAGCATTCTGCATGTTGAACCTCTGAAGTACCTTCTCAATGTATTCAGCTTGGCTCAATCTCAATGTCCCTTCAGCTTCATCCCTACTGATTCGCATCCCTAGAATCTGCTTCGCTGCACCCAGATCCTTCATTACAAATTCCTTTGCTAGCTGTCTCTTCAAACTATTTATCTCTTCTAAACACGATCCTGCTACCAACATGTCATCAACATATAATAACAAAATAATAAAGCTGGACTCGAACCTTTTGAAATAACAACAATGATCCGAATTGCATCTTCTGTAGCCATTGTTCTGCATGAAGTTATCAAACTTCTTATACCACTGTCTCGGATCCTGTTTCAAACCATATAAGCTCTTCTTGAGCTTGCACACCATCTCTTCCTTTCCTTCTTCAATGAAGCCAACAGGTTGCTTCATGTAGATTTCTTCATCTAAGTCACCATGAAGAAAGCCAGTCTTCACATCTAACTGCTCAAGGAAGATGTCTTCTGCAGCTACCAAACTCAACACCACTCTGATGGTTGTGAGTTTCACAACAGGAGAAAATATCTCCTTGTAGTCAACTCCTTCCCGCTGTTGAAACCCCTTCACGACTAATCTGGCCTTGAATCTCTTGCTTCCATCACTCTCCTGCTTGACCCGGTAGACCCATTTATTGTGCAAGGCTTTCTTCTGTGCAGGTAGCTGGGCTAACTCCCATGTCTCATTAGTAAGTAGAGAATCCATCTCCTCCTGCATCGCATGCTCCCACTGCTGAGATTCACTCACTTGTACTACCTCTTCATAACACTCCGGCTCTCCGCTATCTGTTAAGAGTAGATAATCAAGTGACGAGAGGTATTTGGGATTTGGTTTGGGTACCCTGGATGACCTCCTAAGCTCCACGCCCTGGGTAGTAGCTTCTGGGTTTGGGTACCCTAGATGACCTCCTAGGCTCCATGCCCTGGGTAGTAGTTTCTGCACCTGTAGTCTCCTCCGTTCTACGGTCAGAACTGACATCGTCGCCCCCATCTGGAAGTTCCTCCAAATCCATGTACTCGGATCCACCTGTATCTGTAGTGCTGCTCCCACTGCTTTGGCTATCCTTGGTATTGTCCCTGTCCTTATACATCACCTCCTCATTGAATATCACATCCCGGCTCCTGATGATCTTCCTGTTCTTCTCATCCCAAAGGTGATACCCGAACTCATCAATGCCGTATCCAATGAATGTGCACTTCTGTGACTTAGCTTCTAGCTTGTCCCTGACATGATCACTGATATGAACATAAGCCACGCAACCAAATACCCGTAAGTGTGAGAGATTTATCTTCTTTCCACTCCAAACCTCCTCTGGAATCTCAAAATCTAATGGAACTGATGGCCCGTGATTAATAAGGTATGCTGCCGTATGCACCGCATTCGTCCAAAATGTCTTAGGCAGACCTGCATGTAATCGCATGCTCCGCGCACGCTCTGTCAAGGTCCTGTTCATCCTCTCTGCAATGTCGTTCTGCTGCGGCGTCCCTGGAGTAGTCCTCTCTAAGCGAATCCCATTCGTAGCACAGAACCTCTTGAACTCCTCCAGCTCGTATTCTCCACCATTATCTGATCTCAAGCACTTCACCTTCAGATCTGTCTCGTTCTCGACCATGGCCTTCCACTTCTTGAAGATTTCGAACACCTCTGACTTGTGCTTCATGAAGTAAACTCACACCTTCCTCGAGTGATCGTCGATAAAGATGACGTAGTATCTCGAACCGCCAAAGGAAGACACACTGGCTGGGCCCCATACATCTGTATGAATCAACCCTAGCTTCTGAGCCTTAGGTGGCCTTCCACCCTTATGGAAACTAACCCTCTTCTGCTTCCCAAAGATGTAGTCTTCACAAACTCTGACTTCCACGGCGTCGATCCCGGTTAGATTTCCTTGTGAATGTAGAATTTCCATCCCCTTCTCACTCATGTGTCCCAGCCTGTTGTGCCACAGATCTGTACTCTCCTTGCCAGCTGCAATTGCGAGGGTGTCACTCGCATGTGAAGTGAGGTAGAGAGTTCCTGTTTTATTGCCTCGGGCAACAACCATAGTACCATTGGAGATTCTCCACGAATCCCCGGTGAATGTTGAAACGTAGCCTTCTGCTCCAAGCTGTCCCACCGAAACAAGATTCCTCTTCAGCTTCGGTACGTGTCTCACGTTCTTTAAATTCCACTTAGAGCCCTTTATATGTATCTGAACGTCGCCCTTTCCAACAATATTGCAAGGTTCATTGTCCCCCAAGTATACTTTACCAAAGTCCCCTGCTACATAGTTCTGAAGTAGTTTCCTATTAGCACTAGCGTGGAAAGAAGCTCCTGAGTCGATGACCCAAGAATCAAAATCGCTGTCCATAGCAAGGATCAAGGCATCCTGCACGATATGAGCCTCCTGCTCACCCGCATCCTTCTTTGGTGCTTTACAGACCGAAGACATATGGCCCTCCTGGCCACAGTTCCAATATTTTCCTTTGATAGACCTAACCTTCGAGTTCGGCCTCTTCTTCACTGATTTTGACCGATTCCTGTTCTGGTTCCCTTTCTTCTGGCTTCTGCCTCTCTGCTCGAAATTTAGGGCTGAACCTGAACCTTCTGATTCGGACGATTTCCTTCTAACCTCCTCGGATAGAATCATGCTAACAACCTCATTCAGCTTCAACTTCTCTTTCCCCGCCGAATTGCTGATTGCCGTCACACAACCTGCCCAACTATCCGGCAACTGCGATAGAATCAATAGGGCTTGCACTTCGTCATCAAACGTGATGTCCACGGAGATAAGACCGGATTTGCCCTAGAACCTTCCTATCCAGTACCTCCCAATCACCATCTGACTCCTCTTTCTTCTTTCCCTTTTCCTTGCCCATCAACGGGCGATACAAATCCTTCTGGTACAGATAGTCCTCCATCTGCGACTTCCAGTAGGCGAAATCCAATCCATCGAACTTCTTAATCTTTGATTTGTTTTCCTCTGCCATGGCTTTCACACAAATTGCTGAACGAAGCTCTGATACCAGTTGTTGGGAATTCGAAACAATCAATCGAACCCTTGCCCTTCCGGACCTTGTGTTGAAAGTAGGAAAGTAGGAATAAACCACAAATAAAGATCTAACCTTGTAAAAACAGTAAAGGAGACGAACACACAGATTTAACGAGGTTCGGCAACGTGCCTACGTCCTCGGGAGCCACACCACACAATCTCTTTATTAATTGAAGAAGAAAAATACAAGCTCTCAAACAAGGGATTAATCTCTCTGAGATTCTCTCTCTCTTTGCAGTCAAAAAACTCTCTTTTGATGTAGTACAAACCCTAAAATCGTTTGGGGTATATATAAAATCCTGGGTGAAATAGATTCCTAAACAGAACAGGATTCTGTTTGACTGCGTCGCGGTCGACCGGCCCGGTCGACCGATCAGATTCCAGAGAGTTGATCGCGGTCGACCGACCCGGTCGACCGCCGATCTGTCTGCGTGTTTTTCTGATCTTTTGATTCCAGCTTTTGTCTCGAACTTTGGGTCTACACCTTAGACTAACAGTGAAAAGGACCTTTAACTTTTCACTGCAGAAACTCAGGTTCAAATCCCACGAGCCACACATGTAAAATGGATAAAAAAGAATTACCAGTCCAACTCATGAAAAGGGCATTCAAATTGTAAGGGCATGTGAGTATAGATCATAACTCTCACTTACCATATATTGGGATTTTGGGGGCAGTGGAATTTAACAAGATGTAAACTGGCATCGTTAATAACACCGTCTATCGGATGGAAATTAATGAATGCATAATAGAACTTGTAGATCAAACGATACTAACCCAAAACGTTTCGCGAAAGATCTGTATGCTGGTAATAGAACTTCAGCAACTGCAAGTCTCAAAGACTCGCGTAACTCAGGATCTGGTACCGTCCACTGGCACTGCCTTTGATGAAGTTCCTCAAATTGCAAGTTAAAGGACTTAAACCTGACAAAAGTATAGCAAGAGTGAGCCTCAAGGTTCACTAATTAAAGAGAAATTAGATGGTTATCTTTAAAAAAAATCCTAGTTACTACAATTGTTGACCTATCCTTTACTCCTGCTCTCGAGAGTGTACTAGCGTTGTTCGTGTCACCTGAACCAGGAACAGAAAGGCACTGCAGTATCTGCATAACATGAACCAAAAGCAGAACAACTTGAAAAGAAATAATATGAAGAAAAAAATAGTACAACTTGAAAAGAAATGCTCTTATATTAACTGGAAGCTTTTGACGATACAATGTTTGAACAATTTTAACGGCTTGGTTAGAGGATAGGAGTTAAGTAAAACTCATCAGCAATCAAGCCTGATATGATCCTTATCAAACCAACATCTGCTAGTTCACAGTTCAAAGCTCTAACCAGTCAACAATTTAAATAATCAATGTTTTCTGTAATATGGAAATAATCATAATAAAAGTTGCAATGAAGATGTTATTTAAGACCATACAGCATTATTCCATAAACAATAGCATCATAAAAACCGTATACTCTTCTCTTGCTGGATTTTGTGTTTTTATTAGACAAAAGAAAAAGTTTTGTCATCTGCCGGTTAAGGGGGGAAAAATACTGATATTGCGCACAGTATAAACATGAAAAATAATGATGACAAGCAAGCAATTGACATCAGGGAGGTTCTAATGGTATTTTTGAATATAACAAAGTTACCAATAAACCTGAACAATATACTAAATACTGGTTCTAAATAAGGTTGAGTTTTGTCACCTTTGCCCAAGCAACTCTCTTATACTGATTTGCATTTTGCTGCACAATCCTTCGGTGTCTCTGAACCCAGTCATCACCCAATAAATCCTTTGCTTCAGACCTGAAAACAACAGAGTTTTCTTAACCATTTCATATCACATCATAATTTAATTTAGGGTTAAATAAGGATAGACCCCTTGTACTATCACCCAATCATGGAAAACTCCTCTATAGTTATATTGTTGCAGATAGATGCCTGGAAAGAAGACTCTTTTACCCTTAGGAGGTTTATTTGTCCACCAAAAAAAAAAAGAAAGGAAAAAGGAAAAACATTTCTCTTTTTCTGAGGGCAAAGGACTCAAATTTTTTTACTGATGTGGTCTATCTGCAACGTTAGAACTACAGGGGGTTTATCCGCAACTGGCGATAGTAAATGAGCTCTATATGCAATTAATTTAACTGACTAACAACATACCGCCGAACCGATCTGACTATGTAGTGAATGTTATTCATAAGGAATAGGTACGTAAGAGCAGGATCTTTATACTGCTTGGATTTTCCATCCAGGTTGGTCTGCAGAGCTTGCATTATCCGTGTTGTTACAACTGCCAGTTGGGAGTCTGAATCTTCTCCAGTTTCAAACTCTTTGAAAAGCAGCTTTAGCGTTGACTGATAGCTGTGGATAGCAATCAACGCATTTATCGAATGAGTATGTGTACATGTATACATCTTAAATTCAAGTTCATAAGAAGGCTTAAAGACATCTAACTTATGTCTGTGTAAAACATAAATCAAGATATGAAAGCCCTTGATCCAGTTAATTTTCAGAACAAAATGATGACAAAGAAAATAATTAGGATGAAAACTTACTCGAAGAGAAACTTGACATAATTAATCACATAACTAGTCAAAGGGTGTACAGTTCCATCAAGTACAGCTGTTTTCGTAGCGTCCTTTTCAACTGCTTCCTCAAAATCACCAAAGGTTTCTTGAGCAGTCTGCGCTAAGCGCTTCGTCAGAGCAAGAGAAGATTCTCTCATCTCAGAACAAGCTTTGCCCTCAAAAATCGATTCAATCTGGTGAAAAGTTTGAGTGCAGATAGATCAATAGGCTGCAGTTAGTTGCTCAGAAGAAAATAGATATGGAACCATTAAGCATGATTTATAATGTCTTGATGTAAATATATATGTTCAGAGTGCTGAATTGTAAAAACAGATGATGTATAAATAACAAATCCTACCCATTACTCTCTTAACTCTTAAAAGAAATTTTAAATATTTCTCCTTGTTAATATAGACTACATCTGGCTCAACAATGTTGAATCTGTGACTTTCTTTATTGTTTACCTTCTTGCATGATTCATGATTGTCTCAGGAGGGCCTCACAGCTAAATTTAACAATTGATCTCGAACTTGTTTCTATTCCTTCAGCTTTCTCAAGCCATGTTAGAGTTCCATGTTTTATAGGTTTTGACTTCAGGAGGGTAATATTTAATTATTGGTGTG
>NC_033802.1:4657439-4679461 GCF_001876935.1 Asparagus officinalis
TTAACTTTCACATAATTCAGAACCCCATTTATGCAGAAGGCAAGAGCTCAAAGCTTGACTTAGAAAAATAATTCAGTAAACCATTGAACATACTTCTGGATGCAGCTCATGCATTATCTCATACATGTCCAAAAGCACAAACAACTTTTCTGGAGACCTTTTACTTTTAGCAATAGCCTCCCCGAAACTAAGAAGCACCAAGACACTGTCTGCAGTTACTTCAGCAAAACAATAATCCTTCAGATTATTATCAACACCCTCAAAAATCTGGTCACAGATTTTTCTCTCTGCAGCAAACAGCAGTTTGACCTGTTTCATGCACAGTCAAATTAATGGGAAAAACGTGCAGACAGTGGCGTTGATTTCGTATATAAATTACTTACAGCAATTCGCATGAAGTGGATCCAATTCCCAATTTTTGCTTCTAAGACTTCCCACTGCATCTTTGCCACATCATCTTTACCAAGTTTCTCCACTCCCAATTTTCGAAGGCTCAGTTCTAAAGTTGAAGCACGGGTCTCTCTGAATGCAACATGCAAAAGATAAAACTTAAGATTCATGATTAGGACGCAATTGCACATATATGTCTGACAACAACCTGAAGTTTGACAGAACGGAGCTTAAAAGGTGCAGTTGATGTGATAATAAGAGAGAGTGATACATGGTTCAAATGTAGAGTAAGATCATAATTTCAATTGAAGAAGGAACACTACAAGAATACCATTCCTAGAAATTACACACGATAGTCATATTCCATGAGATTCATTGTATAATTTAATTATTCCACATAAATGCTCCTTCCCCAAGTAGTTAACATCAGTTTAACTATCGCAACTATAAACCTTACAATAACTTGTAGATATGTAACTTAAAATCCTTTGTGTATCATTATTGTCAGCAATTTATGACAAACTCTTGACATCACCTACCACTGCTACATGACTATTGGCATAATTTACTTGCCTTGTTTCTGTTTTCTTTTGATGTGAGCAATGAATATGATGTGGTCTCCCATAAAAAGAGGGGATTATGCATCCTATAAAGAAAAAGGAATAAAATAAAATAAAATAAGAGAAAGGAAGTATGAGTTTATCTTAACAAGATGGAAGTACGTACTCCCCTGTGGAAGTAACTTCCTTAAGCATGTGTCATAAATGTTTCAATATCTGGGTTCGAAGAATAAAGATGTAGAGAATAGGCTAACACTTATGAACTCATACAAAAATGCCAAGAAAATTAAAGCTGTTCACAGTAATAGATCTTCAAAGCATCTGTAATTTCTCACAAACAAACATTAGCCACATAACACAGTAGCTCCTACTTCCTGCTCAATAGTACTATTAATCAGAACTGAATTAAATCAAAACAATATATACATGCATCGCCATTCTAAAAATTCATACCGATAAATCTTTAGACACTGTTGCTGGTTTCCTGCTAGAACCATTTGTTGAGCTAGATCATGCAACAACGGCAAAATCCTTGGAGGAATGAGAGTTGGTGGTTTGTATATAGCATTTTCTATGCTTTTGACTTGGTGGTCAGATTGATTAGATGATGCACTTTTACCACCTTCACCTTCAGCTGGTGGCCGTAAAGAGTTAGGAAGGCACTCAATAAGGCGGTCAGGTTCCATAGGCTTGCTAAAAAATAAGAGAAGCAACTTATTGAAGAGAGTCGAAAAGATCGCAAACAAGCAAAATGTTCATAGATTTTATTATGATAATTTATGTCAGATTGAATATATATCATGCAGATTGAAATCCTCGAACACTTTAACATATAACTGTGGTGAAATTCAAGTAGTATGTTCACAGAAACTATTTGTATCAGACATTGACACTAACATATAACAAGTTCAAGTGCATCCCCAGACTCTAATCATTATCCTAGATTTAATTAATGGGTATCATCACATAAGATGGAATTTTCTATCAGAAAGAAGTTGCAGGGAAATCATTAAACCTTACATGTCTATAAAGATATATATGTTCACATATATCATAATACTAGTCCATAATATAATTTTATAATATAATAGAATTTGATAAGGAGTTTGTGCATGATGCATTCATTTGCTTGTTCCTTACAAGCTTTTGTTTCTTCCTATAACACTTCACTTTTCCATCTTTCCTGTCTGCGTAACTCTAGTACTTTTAAATTATTTTCTTCTTCCGTACCCACAAAATAGAATCTGAAAGGAGCCATATTTTTCTATCCCAAATTTGGTTCGATTATGAAGAATGTTTTACTAAAGGAGATGAGTAAATTACAGCTCGATATTTGCTTATTGCTTACTGAAATCTATACCAAACATGGGTCAAGCTAGAACGTGTCCACATTTTCTCGAGTGAATTAGAGTTGTTCATTGGAAGTTTTCTCACTTTTGCATCTACATTGACAGATTTATTATTATTATTACTTACTTACTTACTTTGAGACAGGAAAAAATGCTTATAGACACCAACCTGTAATTAGCTAGAAGCTGCTTGAACTCCTCATCGAGCTTCATGATTGCCTTTGCTAACAAACTGTTGATGTGGTTTAGCACCGCATCACTCTTAAAATTTTTATTTGAGCTAAAGAATTTGACATTAGACCTCAGCTGTTCAACTGCCTCCAAATAGCTCTCAAGATCCTCATGTGGCCCCTTCAGAATTTTAGCCTCAGCCTAGAACACCAGAAGAAAATGGAATCCGTTATCAATTCAAGATGTCTGCATCTAGAGATTATCAGGCTAGCTATATTTAATTGCTGTGAGAGTTGAATGTAATATTTCCATCATTCTGAGCTTACGTGCACATACGAGAGCTGTGTTCAGCTTGCAGGCCCATAGCCTGATTTCGATCTACTTAAAGAGAAGCAGACTCAAATTGAAGCCTCAGTAGTTACAAAGAATATAATTAACCATCTCATTTAACAACACTACATTCTCATGGAAATGTTTTGAAATTCCCAGGCTAAAAATAAAGAAACCAAAAGGTACCAAATACTCTGAAAAGTTTGATTTCTACCGCAACTAACATAGGGAATGAAAGTTTGACTGAAAATTTTTGATTTTGAGTTGGATTAGTTAAAATCGAAACTTTTAACACTCCATGATTCGGCTCAAATGTAATGGAGTTATATATCACACAATAACACGCTGAAGGTGTTAGTTCCAATCCTAACTATAAAAAAGGAGCTACCTATTATTATGTACTAAAACAATTGCCACTGGTCGCAATAATGCAACAACTGATAGCTATTTTTAGTCTTCTATGTTTCTCGAAATAGTATTTATCTCACACTATTAAACTTGACTTTTTCAGCTTTCTTATGCCATGTATCATCGTCTCTACACCAATCATATCAATCATTATGCCTACACCGATCACGTAAAAATTCAATAATCGGCCCCATTAATTAATACGCCACTTCGCATCTCTCTAATTCGCGTGCATTGCAAACTAGCAATTCATGGCACACTTCAAATGGTATAACAAATGCCCAAAAAAAAAAATTTAAGATAAAAAAAGGGGACCAAACCTGCCGAGAGAGATCAAATTGGCGCAGAATCACCCCGGCCGACTTCAACGACTTATCAATATTCTCATGTGCGAGCCTAATCGCATGCGTTCGAACCTAAAACCAGAGCTCAAATCTAAAATTTCAAACAAAAGGAAAAAAAAAATATATTTACCCATAAATTCAAGAGTTTTAGATCAAGCATTCAACCTGAGTAGGCCGCATTGCCGCCTCGAGGGCGGAGAGCCGGTGATCGAAGGACCCAAGAATGGCGACCATGCTGTCAGTATTAGTTTGGCTCTTTTGTAGAGATTCTCTCAGTAAGCTCGCTCTCTCAATTAGGGTTTCAACCGGCCCCATTTCCCCCTTTTTTTTATTAATTTATTTATTTATTTCTGTGTTTTTGATTTTTGAAGAGGGATTTTCCGTCGGAAGAGGTGAACCGTTATGGAAGTTAGCGCGTTTTTGTGAGAGGGTGTTGCGGGTTGAGGGGGGTGACCCGATAACCCGGTAGGATTCCGACCCGAGTTTTTGGTTTTTGGATCCGGAAGACTGGGGATGGGTAAAGCTGTTGGAGTTTGATGAGGAGTTTTTACATTTTCATCCTGGTCATAATTCATATTTTACAGTTTCGAACATCTCGAAATTGCTCTTACTGCGGACTAAAAATGAATGTATTTTTGTAAAAAAAATTCTGAGTTTAAATCCATATTCGAATTTCCTTCGCCGATATAAATTCATACTAAAAATGTTTGTTTTCCCTTTGAAAAAACTAGATTGATATGTCACATTATTAAAAACAAAAACTTGTGTGCTTGAAGATTGCAATGTTTAGTTCAATTTTTTTAGAGTAGCTTACTTATTGCATCGTGTTAAATTGTTATTAATCTCAGTATATATTGCAAGAATAGTTTCTTCAAAAGTAATCCAAACGCCAAAACTATCAAGTTGAAATTTATTTACAAAAAAAAGGTTTTGGCATGTCATCAATTAAGTAGCAACGTCAGTTGAGGACATGTCGAGATCTACTTTCTTTTTTGAATAAATGGGAATGCAGTTGTTTTTATAACAATTAAGTTATATTTTAATAGTTAAAATAACAAAAGTATGACCAGATCTGAAAATACTTAAAGAAAAATAGAATAAAAACCTTTAAAATATGTCGAGCAAGTATGTGGAGAAAATAAACCCGAAAATGCTTAAAATGGAAAGTTTATAACTTTTAACAGCTAAGAAGTTCTAAAATTAGCTTGTGAGTGGAGTGTCCAAATGTGAAAATTTATATAAGTGATTTGAAATTAGTCACACAGAACTTTCAACTTGCAGACCTAACTAGAAGGACTAATTTCAAATTGTTATGGGGCAGTAATATCAAAATGTGAAAGATGTGGGGGACTAATATGGAAAGATGGAAGACTAGGGGGATTGATTTCAAAAAACTTAAAAGCTTCGGGGCACTAATTTGTAAATATTAAGGCATTTGGGGCCTAATTTCAAAATATTAGGACACGCGGAACTAATTCCAAAATATGAAAGATTTGGGGATCAAATGTCTCACCCAGAGTTGCAATATTTCCCGTTTTAAAAACTAAAAGAAAAGGTGGGGGTTCTTCAGAATCAAATTCTCTATTTTTGCGTACTCGGGTGGTTCCCTGTTTTTGAGGGAAAGACTCTTTTGAAAGCCTGTCAAAAATATCAAAAGTGTCACTTTTTAGCAGACTTTCAGCCAAAATTGCTTTTTAAAAAAAATTTGGTTAAAATCCTGCCAAAAAGTGACAGTTTTGACACTTTTGGCAGGCTTTCAAGAGAGTGTTTCCCTCAAAAACAGGGAACCAAACAGCCGCCTTTGGAGTCGGTTATATGCTTCTTCTTGTGGTGTGTACTGCTGTTTGTTTGGGTTTATCGTGTTATAACGAAAATTAGATTTCCGTGTCACCTCGTATAACGAAAAATAGATTTCCGTGTCACCTCGATGGATTATGATTTATTTGTACATATATATTTACGAGAAAAATTAGATTATGCATATTTACGAGAAAAACTGAGGGAATGAAATAATATAGATGAATACAATGTCACCTCTTTCTTCTCCTTCAAACAGCTGGGAAGGTTGTGCTTAGGCCAATAAGCTATGAAAATGTGAAGAATGGAGAAATGCCCGCAAAAGTTCACTATTACAGATATTTACATACAAATATGTTTCTTGTACTCAAACATTGTTTCATGTAATTCTTTGCAGATATTCTGGGCCCTTGACTTTTTATGATTAAGCTTATACGCGCAGTTGAGGAGAGCTAGTAGTTCACTGTTGAACTCAAACACAAAAAAAGAAAAAAAAAAGAAAAAGAAAAAACATGATTGATAGAAATTACAGTTAGTAGGTTAATAAGTGATTTCTTTAGTTGCACAAATATAGAGGAGCTTGGAAGCCCCTAACAAGAAAATATGTGAACTGATATTATGAAAACAAGAAAATTGGCGCAGTCACAATTTTAAGAGTATTGAGTAAATTTATGATTACTCTCTAATACTGCAAATAATAACAATAATAATTTATGATTATTCTCTAATAATTATTTTTAAAATAGATCAAAATGTAGAAAGAAAGAAATTTAAACTATTCTTTCCTAACTCTGTAGCTTGTGGGACGACATGGCCAGACCATTTCGTGCCATTTTTCTTGTCTCCGCATTTCCTGTGTTGATAATATTGTATTAGTAGTGGGTTTAGTCCCACATTGGCTATGAGGAGACACCTCACCCTCCTCTACTTGTATATCTATATGTACACAAACAATATTTAATTCAAGGGAAATTTACTCAAGACTATCTCTCTCTTGCTTCAACATGATATCAGAGTTTGGTTTCCCAAATAATAAAAGTTTTCCAAAAAAAATAAAATTTTCCCTTCTAAGTTGCCGATCTCAATTGCCGCAGGAGATCTCGGCCGCTGCCACTCGCCTGAGATCTCAGTCGTCAATCTCAGTCGCTGCAGGAGATCTCCGTTTTAAAAACTAAAAGAAAAGGTGGGGGTTCTTCAGAATCAAATTCTCTATTTTTGCGTACTCGGGTGGTTCCCTGTTTTTGAGGGAAAGACTCTTTTGAAAGCCTGTCAAAAATATCAAAAGTGTCACTTTTTAGCAGACTTTCAGCCAAAATTGCTTTTTAAAAAAAATTTGGTTAAAATCCTGCCAAAAAGTGACAGTTTTGACACTTTTGGCAGGCTTTCAAGAGAGTGTTTCCCTCAAAAACAGGGAACCAAACAGCCGCCTTTGGAGTCGGTTATATGCTTCTTCTTGTGGTGTGTACTGCTGTTTGTTTGGGTTTATCGTGTTATAACGAAAATTAGATTTCCGTGTCACCTCGTATAACGAAAAATAGATTTCCGTGTCACCTCGATGGATTATGATTTATTTGTACATATATATTTACGAGAAAAATTAGATTATGCATATTTACGAGAAAAACTGAGGGAATGAAATAATATAGATGAATACAATGTCACCTCTTTCTTCTCCTTCAAACAGCTGGGAAGGTTGTGCTTAGGCCAATAAGCTATGAAAATGTGAAGAATGGAGAAATGCCCGCAAAAGTTCACTATTACAGATATTTACATACAAATATGTTTCTTGTACTCAAACATTGTTTCATGTAATTCTTTGCAGATATTCTGGGCCCTTGACTTTTTATGATTAAGCTTATACGCGCAGTTGAGGAGAGCTAGTAGTTCACTGTTGAACTCAAACACAAAAAAAGAAAAAAAAAAGAAAAAGAAAAAACATGATTGATAGAAATTACAGTTAGTAGGTTAATAAGTGATTTCTTTAGTTGCACAAATATAGAGGAGCTTGGAAGCCCCTAACAAGAAAATATGTGAACTGATATTATGAAAACAAGAAAATTGGCGCAGTCACAATTTTAAGAGTATTGAGTAAATTTATGATTACTCTCTAATACTGCAAATAATAACAATAATAATTTATGATTATTCTCTAATAATTATTTTTAAAATAGATCAAAATGTAGAAAGAAAGAAATTTAAACTATTCTTTCCTAACTCTGTAGCTTGTGGGACGACATGGCCAGACCATTTCGTGCCATTTTTCTTGTCTCCGCATTTCCTGTGTTGATAATATTGTATTAGTAGTGGGTTTAGTCCCACATTGGCTATGAGGAGACACCTCACCCTCCTCTACTTGTATATCTATATGTACACAAACAATATTTAATTCAAGGGAAATTTACTCAAGACTATCTCTCTCTTGCTTCAACATGATATCAGAGTTTGGTTTCCCAAATAATAAAAGTTTTCCAAAAAAAATAAAATTTTCCCTTCTAAGTTGCCGATCTCAATTGCCGCAGGAGATCTCGGCCGCTGCCACTCGCCTGAGATCTCAGTCGTCAATCTCAGTCGCCGCAGGAGATCTCGGCCGCTGCCATTGTCGACGAGTCTGCCGCTGCCATTGTTCCAGATCTTGGTGGAGATCTACTCAATCCCGCAATCTCCGCCACCGGAGATCTGATTGGCCGTCGCGATCTCCGTCCCCAAATTATCATTGTGATTTTTCGACACGATCTCCAATAAGGGGGTGTTTTGGGCTTTCATTTGTATGAGCTTTGGCTAACACACACGAGCGTGTGCACGTACGCCGCTCACGCCACATTTTAAAATTTTCAACTTCTTTTTACACGTTTTTCACATGGAGAACGTGCGTAACGGCTGCACGTTTTTTGGAGAACATGCAAACGGTCGAACGTTACACGCGAATTTAGCGAACGTTACGCGGGATTTCTCAACGACTAAGGGTTTCTCAACCCTATATATACCGCCTCTTACCATCTCGGAAATAAACAACAACGAAAGTTCTTCTCCCTCTCTCCAGTCTTCAGAGCCCGAGAAAAATTCTTTACTTTTCTTCCTCTCAAAAATTTGCTACTGTTACTTATTTTATTTGAGCAATCTTCTCCATATGAGCAGAAGCTCTATACTCTCGCCCGAGTACAGAGGCCAGCTGTTTCCAGGGGCTTTTACCGCTATGGGAGAGGGGATTATCTGCTCCAGGGCGATAGGCGGGTCCTCAATCTTCTGGGGCAGTGCTTGCACGACTGCTACCCGATCATGCCAGACTTTTCTGTTTATTTTGTTTTAGGATTTATTTTCATGTTATAAGTTAACTTAATTTAATATTTCTCTTACAAGACTATATTCCTTTTTGTGTTTAATGTGAAAGTTCATCCCAATAACCAGCTAAATATTACTACACACACGTGTGTGTGTGTATTTTTCAAATAATGTTATGAGGGAAGGAGCCTTAGATCAACCATGTATCCTTGAGATTATTTGGATACTTCAGAGGAGAGAATGAATGCCGCATCATTAAATGAATCTGGACTAATCATTGTTACTGTAAAATTTCACATAATTAATGACAAATTAACCATATTTTTTAGCGCATTGGATACAACCAATAGAAAAGGGGCCTCATCTTGGCAATGATCTGGAATTTGATATGAGGGAATGAATGAGGATTAACCATAATTTGGATACAATTACCAGAGAAAGCACCTATGTTATATTTCTATTCTTAGAGATTTGGGTCCATTCACCCCGTTATTTCTCTACATGCATCTCTTCTATATATAATTCATCAAACTTTTGAAGGAATGACACCCATTTCTAGTTTGTAGAAGGCATGTAGTCTCATTGATTAGGATACAAGAGCTCCAAAATCATCTCTTTTCGCTTCTAATGGAATGAAGTTATTTTTTCATTGCTATCGTTTTTCAGAGTTCTGTATTTTCTTTCAATAGGCTAGAATATTTCTTTGTTTGCTGTTTATTAGTTATTTTGATGGGTGAGATGGGATCAAATACTTCAACAATCATTTTTCGTAAAAAAGGATGGTCTGCGGTCTCTTTTTGAGATCGTGGAACATCCATCTTGACGTTCTGCATCGTCCTCGGTAGAGTGTCTAGCCTTAGGGGATGAGTATGGGAGTGATATGTCTCTTATATTAGGATGAGAATTAGAATCTAGGAAACTACAAAATTTTCTTTTACTTTTTCTGTCATTGTGTTGTGCTGATGGAATGAAGTTGTGTAAATGAAAGATAAATAAGGAATATTTCTCTTGCTTCCTTTTTGTTGCTTCCCTTGTAGTTGTAATACTGTCACAGTTACCATCGAAGTTCCGTGATTTTTTTTGGGACAGTTTAACGGTTCTTATTTTTATTTCAAGATCAAACTCCAAAGTTTTGCATTTCTCTCTAAATTCTTTGTCCTTAGAAAAGATGCACGTCTTGGTTTCGGCGGTTGCGTCAAGTATAGTGAGAGGAGTAAAGCAAATTTGAGTCACTGTAAAATGTATGTCCCTCTCATGAGAGTCTGTCATTGTGTTGTGAGAGATTGTCTGTTGAACTCAAAACACAAAAATAACGTGATTGATAGAAATTACAGTCATTCGGTTAACAGTCGATCTTGTTAATTTTAGTCACTGTAAAATGTATGTCCCTCTCATGAGAGTCTGTCATTGTGTTGTGAGAGAATTTTGAAGTCATAACAAGAAGTTATGCAATCTGAAATTATGAAAACAAGAAATTTGAGTGCAGTCAGAATTTAGGAGTGCTAAATAAATTTCCTGAAACAGTAGGTATCAGCAAAAGGCTTCTTTCTTGACTGTTACATATACTAGATTCAAAACAGTGTTTCGAGTGTGCAAGAAGCGGAAACAAAGACTCCTCTCTTGATTGTTAAGCCAACGACTTGGATTGGTTCTCAATACTGAAAAAAAGAAATGGTTAACCTTACAATTATTCTCTAACAATAATCTTTAAACGAGATCAAAATTTAGAACAGAAGAGATTTAAGCTGTTCTTGCTTACTCTGCAGCTTGTGGAACAACACGACCTGGCCATTTCGCGCTATTTTTCTTGTCTTTATGTTTCCTGCTCTCTCTCTTCGAATACTTCTTAAACTTTGCAGCTTTTCCCAAAACTTCAAATTCTTCGATCACAAGATCAAGCCTCGCTACCATCTCCACCAGCAATGAAGCAAAAGCTGCGAATGGAAGAGCATCTGAGAACTCAAGGTTGCGTATCACAATCATGCTCAGTTGTGGCCTCAGTACTTTCTGGTCAGCTGAATCTTTCTCTGTATCTTCTTGTTTTCTACTTTTTTGATTATCTAGCCTCTTGCTTTTCAAATGGTGTAGTGTTTCGGGGACACTGGCTTTTTCGGTGGAAGGGAATCTGCTGGGGCCAAGAAAAACCTGGGGTTGAGATTTAATGGCTGAGTCGAGATCTTGAAGGGCTCTGTGGAGTTGATCAGAGAGAACATTTGGTGGGCAGTGGCGGTGGTTTTTAATGCCGGTGGCAAGCTGGTTTAGGACTTTGTAGACTTCTGCAGCCAGTCGAGTGCAGGGATCTCTGAATTGAGACCGAAGAGATTGTGGAGCCTAAGAGAAAATGTACAGGTTTAAAGATTTGATTGTTCAGATAATATCTGCATAAAATTGTACCAAGAGGATATACCTCAAGTGCCAAATACATAGGACCAAATACATTTTATTTTCAGTTATCTTCTCTGCTGCAGATGCCAAATGGCAAGAAGAATGCATCATGATGTTAACTTTGCTTGATAGCACAAAGATTGCACAAAGATAATGTTAAGTTGGCACATTTAAATTTTCAGAGATGAACATTTGTGTCTGCATGAGCATTTGTTTGTTTGAAACCTGTTGAAGTTATTTCTTCTCGGCTTCTTAAATTTGTGCATGTGATTCATGTGAACCACAGTCTTTATCCCCTGATGTAAGGGAATTTTTACCTTTTGGTTAGAATCATAAACATGTTGGTATATCTATATATCTGTTCATGTCAACATAGTTTTTGTTGTAGCATATAGTCATTCTTAAAATACAAAACAAAGGCTCACTGGAACATCAGGCAAACAAAGCGTGCGAAAGAAATTCAGCAGATGCCAAGCTAAGGTTTATAAACATACTGGATTCATTTTCATTTATGAATTATATTACTAGGTTTTAGTTTGTATTCTCATATGTAACCTTCATTATTAAATAATTATAGAAACTAGTTGCAAACTTTTGTTTTATTGCAGGCGCATCTGGATATCTAGCTCTAATATTCGACTATATTCTTTTTATTTTTTGTGCAAAAATTCATCAGGTCTAGATACTATACTTTGGTTGGTTACAGTTACAGTGATTGCAACTCTTGTTGCTATACAACCCAGATATTTTGATATCTACTTGTTTTCAAATAATGACTTGCAATATTAATAATTTTCATTCCAAAATTGTCTATCCTTCTACATAAGCAGCCAAGTATTACCAAATTCTGAAAGTGGCATCTGAGGGAAGGAACTTTAGATCAACATATATTCTTGACTTTATTTGGATATTTGGAAAGAGAGAAAGACTGTTGAATCATTAAGTATATGTGGACTAATCATCGTTACTATAACATTACATAGGATTAAATCCAAATTAATCATATATCATGGTACACTGGATACAACCAATAGAAAAGGAAAGCAATCAACCTTATCCTGGCAACAATCTGGCATTTGATAAGAGAGAATGAATGAATATTAACCATAATTTGGATACAATTACCAGAGAAAGAACCTAGATTATATTTCTATCCGAAGAGATATGGATTCATGCACTTCATTATTTCTCTACATGGATCTGTCCTATATATAACGCATCATATTTTTGAGGGAACGACATCCATTTCTAGTTTGTGGAAGTCATGTCGTCTCGTTGTTTAGGATATAATGTTGAGCGCAGTGGAAATTTCGGCAGAGTTTCTGGTGCACAATAAGAGAGAAAGATCGATAAGAATTCTTGTTTCTCAAAGGGAACAAGAATCTGAAGCCTAATATCCCATCAAAGTGGGATATTTGCTCTTCCTCTCGTCAGCTCTAGGACTGCGCGTCGAGGGATCCTAAAAACTATTACAATGGCCACAAACTCAAACAATTAATTTTACGTGGTTCGGCAAACTGCCTACGTCCACGGGGCAAGGAGGGGGATCTACTATTAAAGAGAAAAAGAATACAATGGGTTTACAACTCTCACAATCTAAACCCTCAAATAGGCTCCTTGCTTTTCTTCACAAGAAAAGGTCAGCCTCCAAATATTTTTTCTCTCACAAAAGGATAATCGCCAAAGCACTCTTTTGCACGAAATCCTAGAAGAAATAGCCGATTTTCACCTCTGCCTTCCCTTGTTTCACGCAGCAGCTTTTCTCCCCCTGCCTACTCCACCGAAAATAATACCCTAGCATGGGTATTTATAGCAGCTTGAAAATCGGGTGGGCCTTTAGCCTGATGTCCGCAACGAGAGAACAAAACGTGTGATCTGATCATTTGCTTCATTCACGTGGTGTGGTCCCCACACGATTTCTTTTTTCACGCGTCTTCTTTTTGGCTTCTTCACGTGTGCTCACAATTCTCCACCTCGGCGAAGTTTTCTCAAAACTGAGCCGACACCAACCAAACCAAATGTCTCACTTGTTGTGTCCAGTACACCGTGAAACAATTCACGACAACAGACTCAATCCATAACAAGTCGAGAACCCAAATGAGAATGCAAACAATCTCCAAATGTCAGTATCAACTCACCAAATCGATCTCACCCCATCAAAATCCAACACCGGCTGCATCATAAAGACTGCCTACGTATCCTCTTGCCCAAGGAATCAAGCCGAACGTAGTTCACTCCCCGGCTGCATCATAAAGACTGCCTACGTATCCTCTTGCCCAAGGAATCAAGCCGAACGTAGTTCACTCCAATGGTCGCGAACGACCTCAAACCAATAGAAGAGTTCGCAACCCTTCTCCAATATCATCAACTCTACGGCTGATAGCACCTCCAATGGCCTTGAGGCGAACCAATGGCCATATCCAAACTATGTCTGCCAGCTGCACTCGATTCAAAACCCAACTCATCATCTGCATCCGAATCCAAATGACTTCCACGCTGTGTCACCTCAGCTGGAATCCCAACCAATGCAGAATGATCTGGAGTAATCTTTACCCAATGTGGAGTAGCATCACTCTCCACCCGCTGCGATACCTCTAAGGTCTGTCCAAAACTCTCCACCTGCTGAGAGTCAATTGGCTTCCTCATCGAAGCCTCAACCAAAGTGACACTACCAGACCTATCTTCCAATGGAGTTTTACCTCCAATCACAGCAGTTGACAACTCTTTAATAGGATGACCCAAATATGTCGAAGCCTCTGTCCAGAAACTCTTCTGCAGACCATTGCTCGACCACCAACACCGTTCCTCCTCCAGCAAGACACGGTTCTCCAAATTTGTCACCTTATCTAGTTGCCCCAAGATTTCCTTTCCAACGAAGTGTCTCGCAATGCCGTGAGCTCGGCTCCAATGCAGAAACGGGTCCATCTTGTACCTCCCACCAGAATGAAGTACCTTCACCTTTCTGCCAGTCACACACTTCTTCAATCTGTTGGAAACTACTAGGACTTTCTCCAAAGGGGATTTGATTGCAACCCAAACACGCCTAGAACAGTCACCAACAAAGGAAACCAAACGCCTATTACCTCCCAATGATGCTCCCTTGGAAGGCCCCCAAACATCCACGTGAACTCCTCCAGAACGACCCTTAGCACGGTGAATAGAGGTGCCACACTTCACCTCGGTCTTCTTGCTCACATCAACATGTTCACTGGACTTCAAACTGCAGGTCTTCGCACCCTCTTTCAATCTATGCGAGGAATCAATACTGGAATGGCCAAACCCCAAATGCCGCAGTCTAGTCAAATCAACAGAAGTCGTCAGCTCTTCACCTGCCACTATACCTCTAGTCAAGTAATACAGGTTATTTCTCCTGACGCCCTTCATCAAAATACGAGAGTCTCTCGCAATCTCGAGAACCATGTCCTCAACACGAACCTTCAGACCCTCTCCGACCAAAGCTCCAATCGAGATCAAGTTTTTCCTCAAAGAAGGAACATATCTCACATCATTTATCTCCCTAACAGTCCCGTCAAACATTTTTATGCGAATTCTTCCTATCCTAAGGATCTGGCATGCACGGTTATCATCCATGTACACCACACCACTATCCACCAGCTTCTTAAAACTGGAGAACCATTCCCTTCTAGGGCACACATGATAGGTCGCACATCTATCTAACATCCATTCAGATTCCTCCGAATAGCTATCTGTAGAACTGATAGAAAACGAATAAATAGAAGAGTCAGAATTATTACCATCCGATACAATGTTTGCTTCTGATGATGGTTGCTTCCCTTTTCCCTTCTGCTTATTCTTTATCCATTCGTCGAGCTTTGGGCAGTCTTTCTTCCAATGACCAGTCTCCTTGCACCAAGCACACTGATCTTTTCCTACTCTAGACTGTGACTTTCAATTCTTCCGGTTCGGATTCTTCCCTCTTGCGACCAACGCCTCTGCTACCGACTCGGTCGAAGTCTCCTTATCATTCTTCCGAAGCTGATAATTCACCAATGCAGCAGTGACCTCACTATACGAAAGAGATGCCTTCCCATTAATCAGAGTAAGGACGAAGGTCTCATATTCCTCGTCGGGCAAGGAACTCAACAACAGCAACGCCTTGTCCTCATCTTTAATCACGACATCCACATTCGTCAAATCCGCAAGAAGCTTAGTGTAGTGGTTCATGTGATCTCTAATGGAGGTTCCCTTCTTCAACTGGAAACGATAAAGTCTCCTCTTCAAATGCAAGCGATTTTCCACACTCTTGGTCAAATACTTGCTTTCGAGAATCTCCCAAATCTTCTTCGCAGAAGTCTCATTCATCACATCATATTTTAGATCTTGAGTCAAACAAGACCTAATCACACCACACGCCGTTCGATTCATCTTCTTCCAAACATTCTCTTCAATCTCATCTGGCTTGCCATCTAACTCCAAAGTATCCTCCAAATTCTGCGCGTTCAGCGCATCCAAAACCTCGCATCTCCATAATCCAAAGTTGTTTGTGCCATTAAACTTCTCAACATCTATCTTCATAGAGTGGATATTCAAACTCTGAATAGTCTTCACGCCAGAACCACCACTCTCGACACCCGAAGCACCTTCTTTCCCCGACATCTTACGCACCAACGAACAAAGAATAGATCCAAAACTGAAAAGATAGAGTCTTTACCAAAAGATCCCACATTTATCACCAACGAAGCCCTAAACGAGCCTCCAAATTGATCTACTCCTCCAACCAAACCCTAGATCTGGAATCTGGGCTCTGATACCACTTGTTGTGCGCAGCGGAAATTTTGGCAGAGTTTCTGGTGCACAATATGAGAGAAAGATCGATAAGAATTCTTGTTTCTCAAAGGGAACAAGAATCTGAAGCCTAATATCCCATCAAAGTGGGATATTTGCTCTTCCTCTCGTCAGCTCTAGGACTGCGCGTCGAGGGATCCTAAAAACTATTACAATGACCACAAACTCAAACAATTAATTTTACGTGGTTCGGCAAACTACCTACGTCCACGGGGCAAGGAGGGGGGATCTACTATTAAAGAGAAAAAGAATACAATGGGTTTACAACTCTCACAATCTAAACCCTCAAATAGGCTCCTTGTTTTTCTTCACAAGAAAAGGTCAGCCTCCAAATACTTTTTCTCTCACAAAAGAACAATCGCCAAAGCACTCTTTTGCACGAAATCCTAGAAGAAATAGCCGATTTTCACCTCTGCCTTCCCTTGTTTCACGCAGCAGCTTTTCTCCCCCTTCCTACTCCACCGAAAATAATACCCTAGCATGGGTATTTATAGCTGTAGGCATATAAAATTGCTTATAGGTCCCTTAGCTCAGCTCGGCACAAACCGACGAACCAACGAGGCGACGAGTTCGACGAATCGTACGCAAGCGACGGAATGCATCCATACGCGTTCGGAATCAAGCCAAGTGTCAAAGAATCAACGAGTCATCCAACCAAGGGCATACTCGGACAAATGACGATCGAATCAAGATCGGTTTCGGACTCCAACTCAGAAGCGGATTTACTGCCTAATCAACTTACTGCCAAATCAGGTCAACGAATCAAGTCTGAATCAACCAAATCAAGTCCAGATCAACAACGAAGCACAGAACTGGACAACGAACACAACGGCGCCACACCCGGACAAATCGGCCAAAGCCAAAACCACCCGAGTGGCTCGGCTAAAGCCGAGCCACCAAGGGGTGGCTCGGCCATGGCCGAGCCACCCGTCTGAATCAACCAAATCAAGTCCAGATCAACAACGAAGCACAGAACTGGACAACGAACACAACGGCGCCACACCCGGACAAATCGGCCAAAGCCAAAACCACCCGAGTGGCTCGGCTAAAGCCGAGCCACCAAGGGGTGGCTCGGCCATGGCCGAGCCACCCCATGGTGGCTCGGCCAAAGCCGAGCCACCCCATGGGGTGGCCGAGCCACCCCATGGTGGCTCGGCGGCCACCGAGCCACCCTAGGGTGGCTCGGAGGCCGAGCCACCCGGAGGTGGCTCGGCCATGGCCGAGCCACCCCATGGTGGCTCGGCCATGGCTGAGCCACCCCANCGGGCACAGTAAAGGTGGCCTATAAATAGGAGAGGGGGTTGTTCATTTGAAAGAGTTGGAAATTTTGGAGAGAGGCGAAGCCCTGCTGGATTGGAGACTCGGAACTAAAAAAAGATTGAAACTTTGGGACTTCGGGGACTCACTCCTTCAGATCTGGTGCTCGGCGATCATCAACGTCAAATAAGGCAGGTGTTCGAGAGGATCAGATCTCAGATCTACGCAGGCATACTCCGGATCTAAGCTTGGTCTTAGATCCCGAGACTTGGACGATTGTTTCCTTGGTGAAACAATCCTCCCCGGCTATTATTTCCTTGGTGAAATAATACCCGTCGTACTGCGTAGATCCGACCGGATCTAGATCTCGCGGTGGTCCACGGCAAACAACCCCGGCGCAGGCAAAGAACCCACAAAGCGAGCGACCGCAAAACAGGAGCTCGTGATTCGTTCGACAAACAAGGAAACAAAGTTGTAATTTTCATTTCTTTTCAATTTGATTTTCGTTGTAACCGGATCTTATAAAAAGACCGGATCTTTTGTAACTCAAAAAGTTGTAACTCAAGATGACAATGGAATCAATAACAAAGAAACCTACGATTTTCCACGCGAACAGAAGGTTTATACTTCGATCGAGGTCCTCGTAATCCAGCCAAAGCAGTATATGTACCAAAAGGTAAACCTGAGGATTATTATAAATATGGGCGAGGCTTAGGTTATGTTTCATCAGATGACGAATGTGGTTGGCAAATTATCGATCAAATTGCTAACAAAGCCAAGAAGGGATACTCTCCCGATGCTTCAGAGTGGGACTCCGATACAAGTCTGGGAGAAGTTTTCAAAACCCTAATGGCGAACATGACTACAGCTGATCCATCCACCATGGAAGACGACGATCAAATGCCAACATGGGAAGACCCGTGGGTTCACCATCTGAATATGCAGTATGGCGATAGGTTCGAGCAAAGAGAACCACCCACTGAAGATAAAATAGTCCAGATTAACATGGGTGATGAAGCTAACCCAAAGCCTATATTCATCAGCGACAGTCTTCCCCCAGATGAGAAGGAGGAATTGATTGCTCTCATCAGGGAATATATCGACGTCTTCGCATGGAATTATGAAGACATGCCAGGGCTCGACCCCAATGTCGCAATGCACCGCCTCGATATCAAGCCGGATGCCAAACCTGTCAAGCAACAGCAAAGACGGTTTCGTCCGCAGATTATGGAAGCCATTGAGGCAGAGGTTAAGAAGTTGATCGAATCAGGATTTATCCGAGAGGAACAACATCCAGACTGGTTAGCCAACATCGTTCCCGTCATGAAGAAGAATGGCAAAATCAGGATTTGCATCGACTTCAGGAACCTGAATGAAGCATGTCCGAAAGACGATTTCCCTCTCCCGATCACGGATGTCATTATCGACAATACATGTGGATTTGAGAGGATGTCCTTCATGGATGGATTTTCGGGATATAACCAGATCAAGATGCATCCAGAGGATGAGAAGCATACGGCGTTTAGAACACCCCTCGGCGTTTTCTGCTATACGGTGATGCCTTTCGGCCTGAAGAATGCCGGTGCCACATACCAGCGAGCGATGACTAAGATTTTCCAAGAACATCTCAGGAAAACAGTCGAATGTTACGTTGATGATTTGGTTGTGAAAAGCCGCAACAAGGAAGATCACATCAAGGATTTGAAGACAATGTTCGATCTCATGAGGAGTCATCAGTTGAAGATGAACCCCACTAAATCATTTCTTGGAATGTCCAGCGGAAAATTTCTTGGGTTCGTCGTCACCACTAAGGGTATACATATCGATCCTGATAAGGTGAAGGCGATACATGAATTGCAGCCCCCGAGGAATCTGAGAGAACTCAGAGGATTGCAAGGGCGTTTAGCTTATATCCGGCGTTTCATCTCAAATCTTTCTGGGAAGTGCCAACCGTTCTCTAAGCTGAACAAGAAAGGAGTATCATTCATCTGGGATGATGCCTGCCAAAAAGCGTTCGAAGATATCAAAACATATCTGGCGAACCCTCCTGTTCTCGTTGCACCGAAATCTGGTAAACCGTTCTTGATTTATCTCAAGGCGATGAACCACTCGATAAGTGCCTTACTAGCGCAAGACGATGATAACGGTCACGAACAGGCAGTTTATTACCTCAGTCGGACCTTGGTAGGCGCTGAGTCTCGATATCCGATGATTGAGAAAGAATGCCTTGCATTGGTATTTGCGATGCAAAAGATGCGGCATTACCTAGTGGGACAGACGATCTACGTTATCTCCAACGTTAATCCAGTACGGGTGTTTATGACGCAACCGGCCTCTATGAATTGGCGTCTAGCGAAGTGGGCCCTTCTCTTGTCCCAATACGATTTGCACTTCAAGCAGCAGAAGTCGATAAAAGGACAGGCGATTTGTGACCTTTTGGCGGCAAACCCGACCACAGATACGGCAGAAGTATATGATGACTTGCCGGATGAAACCCACGAGGTTAACACCACATCACACCAACAAGTATGGCAATTATACTTCGATGGTGCCTCAAGGGCAGTTAATAGAGTAATAACCCCGGGATGTCCTACAGTTTCCTCTGGAGTTGGAGTCGTCTTAATCTCCCCTGGAAAGCACGTGATGCCTCGGGCTTATTCGTTGACTAGTCCGTGCTCCAATAATGTTGCCGAATACAACGCGCTTCTCATTGGACTCAGTTTCGCCAAAGAGCTGGGGGTCGAATATCTCGAAGCTTTTGGAGATTCGCAATTGATAGTCAACCAAGTTCGCGGTGAGTATGAAGTCAGGAATCAAGACCTGATCCCGTACCACCAGGAAGCCATCAAAATGGCAGAATCTTTCGAAGAATTCTTTATTGAATACATCCCTCGTCTCCAGAACGCTTATGCAGACGCACTGGCGGCACTAGCAGTATCACTGGCACAGCCTCCCGAAGCTGAGCTGTTAGTCACAGTACGGACGCATCAACTCTGCGTACCCATATACAGTACGGAGATTGAAGAAGAAGAGGATAGAAACGTGAACGCCAAAGAGGTGAATTCAACTCAAATTGGGTCTGAGTCCCGAGATTGGCGTTTTCCTATCATCGACTACGTCCAATATGGTATCTTGCCAGAGGATGTAAAAGAAAAGGAATCAATCCGCCGAAGAGCTCCAAGATTCTTCTATAATACTGAAACCCATACATTATACCGTAGAGGGTACGACGGTCTTTTACTCCGATGCCTTTCGAACAGAGAAGCAAAGGAAGTTCTTAAGGAAGCACACGAAGGAGAATGTGGTGCGCATCAGCCCGGTCCTAAACTGTATGATCGCATCAGGAGGATGGGATATTTCTGGCCAACGATGGTTCGTGACGCAATCGAATACGCACGAGAATGCCACGCTTGCCAGATACATGCGAATTATATGCATCAACCGCCAGAGCAGTTGCACACGTCAACCACGTCTTGGCCGTTCGAGACTTGGGGCATGGACATAGTCGGTCCTATTTTTCCCCCTTCAGTCAAAGGTGATCGGTTCATCCTCGCGATCACAGATTATTTCTCAAAGTGGGCTGAAGCGATTCCGCTTAGAGAAGTGAAGACGAACAACGTCATCAATTTCATCAAGCATCATGTCATTTACCGACACGGCGTGCCAAGAAGGATCATTCATGACAACGGTCCACAGTTCATAAGCAATGCCTTCGTCAGATTCTGCGACAAGTTCAAAATCGAAGATGTTTCGTCGACAGCTTATTACCCCGCCGCGAATGGATTAGCGGAGGCGTTTAACAAGACGATCATTAAGATCCTGTCCAAGCTCGTGAAGACCAATAAACGAGACTGGGATGACAAACTTGGTGAAGCACTCTGGGCTTATCGCACCACTATACGCACGCCCACAGGTGCCACCCCGTATTCGCTGGTGTACGGATGTGAAGCCGTGCTACCGCTGGAAATTCAGATTCCATCCCTTCGGATCGCCCTCGCAACAGAGATGACGACAGAAGAACAGCATCAGAAGCGTCTCGAAGAGCTTGAGAGGCTGGGTGAAAGGCGCTTGGAAGCTCAACAACAAATTGAGTTCTATCAGGCCAGGATGTCTAGGGCTTTTAACAAAAGAGTCCGACAGAGAAGCTTCAAGGAAGGAGATCTGGTCCTCGCTGCTCGCCGACCAATAATTCTCACCTCCAAGAAGAAAGGTAAATTCGAACCCAAATGGGAAGGACCGTTTGTAATAGACACAGTCTATTCAAACGGCGCATATCGCCTGATTACTCAAGAGGGCGCCAGGCAATTAATGCCAATAAATGGGAAGTTCCTGAAAAAGTACTATCCCTAGTACATTCAGGATAACTCGTTTACCGGGAAGTTCCTTGAAGAATATTACACTTAATATTCTAGAGGATAACCCAAAATCATTGTCTCCACCAAAATCCCTCACTGATCAATTTCAATTGACAGTGGGCTCACCAAAAGTGTCCATCTGGCCCTCTTGACTCTTTCCATAGACAAGAAGTCCATTTTCATTTCGGAGTCCCCTTTCGATAAACGAAAGAACTCCCTTCCCTTTCTCTTTGGTCAAGCCTTCCCATGGTTATAGCCAAAGTTGAAATACCACTTCGATAAACGAAGAACCAATTTTCAGTTTAGATAACCCATCCTATAAAAGGCAAGTTTATCTAAATTTTCCAGACTCTCGGAGTGGACACCCCACTTTTAGTTTCTTCTTCACTGGAAATAGAATATAAAATTCTTCCTTTCCAGAATCAGGGGACACCATAGTTCGATTCTGGGGTATTCTATCCTGAAACCTAAGCAAGGATAAGTCTGCGCTTAACATGCGCTGCCGGTTAGTTCTTAACCGTTAAAAAAAAAGAACACCCGTCCACATATTCAACATTGTGGCAGGGGGGTTTTAAAAAAAACAAAATCCCC
>NC_033802.1:4679516-4681385 GCF_001876935.1 Asparagus officinalis
TTTTTCCGCAGAAAAAGACACCAGAGTTCGGTTCTGGGGTATTCTATCCTGAAACCTAAGCAAGGATAAGTCTGCGCTTAACATGCGCTGCCGGTTAGTTCTTAACCGTTAAAAAAGAACACCCGTCCACATATTCAACATTGTGGCAGGGCGTTATTAATAAAACCAAAAATCCATGCTTTACACGCATGGGGAATGTCATCCTGAATCCTAAGAAAGGATATGCTGACGCCTAACACGCGTCGCTGGTTTAGTCTTTCTCCGAAGAAAAAGACACCAGAGTTCGATTCTGGGGATTGAGACAATCCGCATACTAGCCCGACTCAAACGGTAGTCGGTAAAGGCTAATCAAATCCGTTGAAGGCTGGGGATTAGCCAAAAATCCTAAAGTCAACGCCTAACACGCGTCGCCGGGTAGTCTATTCCCGTGAGAAAGACGAAGTCTACGTATTCAATATCGTAGCACTAAGAGCGTTAACTCTCTTAGCACAACGTCACATGCGGAACAGATTTAGATAATCCGCATGCTAGCCCGACTCAAACGGTAGTCGGTAAAGGCTCATCAAATGACTTGAGCATCCAACGACGTTCAAAACCCTAGGTCAACGCCGGTCAACGCGTAACCCTAGGTCAACGCCAGTCAACGCGTTGCGACCAAACAGTCAACGTATGACATTCGAAACCCTAGGGTCAACGCCAGACAACGCGTAACCCTAGGTGTTTGCCAAAAATCCTATAAATACGAGAGTCACTGACGCATCAGCTTCATTAGTTGGTCTCGTGACTTGAGCATCCAGCGACATTCAAAACCCTAAGGTTAACGCCGGACAACGTATAACCCTAGGTCAACGCCAGTCAACGTGTTGCGACCAAACAGTCAACGTATGACATTCGAAACCCTAGGGTCAACGCCGGTCAACGCGTAACCCTAGGTCAACGCCTATCAATGCGTTGCAATGAAAAAATCTCACTCCGAAAAGTATACGAGTATAAACTGCTTCTTAATACTCCAATAAGGTATATGAGTATAAACTATTCCCTATTTTTGGTTTGAGAAGTTCCTGGAGAATATGTTTTTATAAATATTCTTAAGGATAACTCAACAACACTACGCCGGACAACGCGTTGCAAATAAAGACTCGACGCCAACAATCGATGTTTAGCTAAAAGATCAGGAATCAACTCCAAGTTTAAAATTCCGACAACGGTCAGACAATAAATGCAGCACCGGAACTCTTACAGATATTCGACAAAGCACCGAATAACCTGGAAGATTGAAGGAATCAAGAACGGAGATCATTCCAAAGGTCCCGTTACACCGACTAAAGGTGGGGACGATCATATCCAAAGTATTCCAGACTCTTCTATAAAAGAACGAGACTGAAATACTTTGGAGGGGGTATCTGTAGGCATATAAAATTGCTTATAGGTCCCTTAGCTCAGCTCGGCACAAACCGACGAACCAACGAGGCGACGAGTTCGACGAATCGTACGCAAGCGACGGAATGCATCCATACGCGTTCGGAATCAAGCCAAGTGTCAAAGAATCAACGAGTCATCCAACCGAGAACAGACTCAAACGAATCACGATCGAATCAAGATCAGTTTCGGACTCGAACTCAGAAGTGGATTTACTGCCAAATCAGGAATCAGACTTACTACCAAATCAGATCAACAAATCTGAGTCTCAATCAACCAAATCACGGACAAAACCGGAAAACGGACACAACACAAAACAACGGAAAACAGCAAACCCAGAGGGGCTCGGCCAAACCGAGCCGCCTCAAGGTGGCTCGGCCAAAGCCGAGCCACCCTGAGGTGGCCGGCCAGATCTGTGCCCGGGCACAGTTCAGAGTGCCTATAAATAGG
>NC_033802.1:4681395-4695118 GCF_001876935.1 Asparagus officinalis
GCCGAGCCACCTCAGGGTGGCTCGGCCAAGGCCGAGCCACCCCCTGGGGTGGCCGAGCCACCTCAGGGTGGCTCGGCATGAGCCGAGCCACCTTGAGGTGGCCGGCCACCTTGAGCTGGCCACACGTGCACACGGGCACGGGCACAGTAACGAGAGCCTATAAATAGGCCAAGGGGTTCTTCATTTCAAAAGGTTGGAAATTTTGGAGAGAGGCGAAGCCCTGCTGGATTGGAGACTCGGAACTTAAAAAAGATTGAAACTTTGGGACTTCGGAGACTCACTCCTTCAGATCTGGTGCTCGGCGATCATCAACGTCAAATAAGGCAGGTGTTCGAGAGGATCAGATCTCAGATCTACGCAGGCATACTCCGGATCTAAGCTTGGTCTTAGATCCCGAGACTTGGACGATTGTTTCCTTGGTGAAACAATCCTCCCCGGCTATTATTTCCTTGGTGAAATAATACCCGTCGTACTGCGTAGATCCGACCGGATCTAGATCTCGCGGTGGTCCACGGCAAACAACCCCGGCGCAGGCAAAGAACCCACAAAAGCGAGCGACCGCAAAACAGGAGCTCGCGATTCGTTCGACAAAAAGGAGAAAAGTTGTAATCTTTGTTTATTTTTATTTGATTTTCGTTGTAACCGGATCTTATAAAAAGACCGGATCTTTTGTAACTCAAAAAGTTGTAACTCAAGATGACAATGGAATCAATAACAAAGAAACCAACGATTTTCCACGCAAACAATAGCAGCTTGAAAATCGGGTGGGCCTTTAGCCTGATGTCCGCAACGAGAGAACAAAACGTGTGATCTGATCATTTGCTTCATTCACGTGGTGTGGTCCCCACACGATTTCTTTTTTCACGCGTCTTCTTTTTGGCTTCTTCACGTGTGCTCACATACAAGAGCTCCACAATCACCTCTCTATTCTAATTCTATTGTGAACCTTAAAAAAAAAAAGAACACAGACAATAATGATGATTCAACCCTACTGCTGGAATGTTCAGTTTGTCCCCTGTCAAAGGACCCGAGCACTACACAAAAACTTCGAGGTTATGATGAGGGTGAGGAGTTATAATTTAAACTTCAACATTCACTCTTGCAAGTTCTGTGGTGGATGTGTATCTGCATACTCTCATATCATTATGTTTTGAAATTGTTAATACTATAGACTGGGTCCATTTTATGTACTTCTCTGTGTACAAATTATGAAACGTTTAAGGGACTAATACTAAAAAAAGGCCTATTTTTTTATGTTTAATGTGAAAATTCACCCCCCAACAAAGCAAGCAATATATTCATGTCTAGTCCAAATGAATGCAATAAACTGATTGTGGTCATTTTTGGCGTCGAAACCATCCACATAACTACAACTTATCAATCAGAAAGAATGAAAGTAATGTCTGACAATCAATACATATGGCTAACGCAAAATGTCATGCTCTCAATGAAACTAAACAAACAACAGTACCAAAAATATTATGAATTGGAACATGTTTACAAACTAGAAAGCAGTGTTTGGTATTAATTCATACCTGAATTGAAGATTCCAAACAGCCATGCAATGCAACGGCAGTATATGCAAAGTGTCGAAGGGTTGTCCCGAGCTCCACGTATCTCTGCCAGGGATATCGTCGCCTTGAGTGCCTTGGTTCCCAACTGGCAAACAATGCCTAATCAAAAACATCATGATAATCTTTATAACCGAGCTCGAATTAAAGGTAAATTTCACAAAATCACGTGCCCCAAAATGACCAAAATGTCCCCAGTGGAAAACCCCCTTGTATGTCCTTTTTAGTGATTTTAAAGTTCACATAACCCCCCTAAGCGTGGTCCAAATTTGTCCAAATGGCACCGATTAATTAATTTGATTTGATCATCAGACTGTTACTTTCTAAAGGCCATTTTGATCTTTTTACCAGTTCATTTAACGTCAAGTTGAAAAGGTTGGAAAATATTTGGGTGGTTTTCTGAAACACCCCAAACATAAAATTGGGCCAAAATTAAAAGCGAGGTTTTTTTAAAAAATTTTCACAAGAAGAAAACATACTTGAGCTTCGTCCGTAGATTTCGAGTCCAAAACTGTTCTATAACCCTTATACGTCTGGTACCTCGATGATTTCTCATCTCTGATCTCCGTATCTTCAAAATAATCATTCACACAAGCTGCAGGCATTGATACACACAACACATTCAACTGAAGTGCATTCACGTTGAAGATTTGGCTAATGTAGAAAACTCACTGCACACCTTCAATAGATTTCGCTAAGGCTTCGAGTTTGTTAACAGTAGATTTCTCAAGATCTTGGCCTGACCAATTTGGTAGAATGAAGAGGCACATGAAGAGACTGATCGCAGAACCGAAACCTATCGTGTACAGGCGTTCACGTGCCATTCCAAGGAGGTCTTTGACGTTGAAGCTTGATATTGTTATGAGATTGAAAGTTAGAAGGAAAATTATCACTCCGTAGTCGTAGTTCTGTTTTATGTATGGGATGAATCTCACAAATGTGGCTCCGGCTCCTATGAAGAAAACAATATAAAAGCAAATTTCAATAGATAAACAATGCCAGAGGACTCATGCAACGATATCAATTTATTTAAAATTTCGCTTTCAATTCGTGATTGGTGGAAATTGAACCTCGGTTAGTCTGGTACCATATCAAAAAAACTTTGCCAATGCACCAAAACTCTAAAGTTGTAGTGAGGCTTGATGGGGATTCGAAACAATCAAATCAAATCCGCGCCCTTCTGGACGACCTTGTGTTTGAGAGTAGGAAAGTAGGAAAATTTACCGTAAATAAAAGATAAAACTTGCAGGAAAGTAAACAAGAAAGAACACACCAGATTTAACGAGGTTAGACAACGTGCCTACGTCATCGGGGGCAACACCACAGAATTCTTTGATTAATTAAAGAAGATTACAATGCCCACAAATAGGTTTTTATCTCTGTGAGATCTCTCTAAAGAATCATCTCAAAAACCCTCCTTTTCTATTGCACATGAAACCTAAAAACGTTTAAGATATATATAGAGTCACAGCCCAAAATAGATTCCCAAAAGAACCAGGATTCTGGAAATCCTGACTCCGGTCGACCGGACATACAAAGTCAGTCGACTGGCCAGAACGGTGAATTCTGCAGGGTCTGACGTGCACGTTTCGGTCGACCGGACTCCTCATGTCGGTCGACCGACCAGAGTGTCGATTTCTTCTCAGTTTCCTGCAGGCATCGCGGTCGACTAGACCTCCTCCATCGGTCAACTAGCCAGCGACTGAACTGTTTTCTTTGTCTTTTTTATTCAGCTTTGGGTCTACACACTTAGACTAACAATCTCACACTTGGAGACCAAAGCACTATCAACGAGCTCACCCAAACTCCTACCTTCTTCGCAAGCATCTTCTCCTACACGGAAAAAATCCATTCTTCAATCATCATCAATCCGGTGATCCTGCCGATCCTCTTGGTGTGACTCCGCCTTCAACTCCTACGCGTAAAGGCAAACTGAAGTTGCGCACAACTCCAGTTTCTCGATGGCCACTGTTTTCGTCAACATATCCGCATGATTTTGACTCCCCAAAATCTTTTTTAGCTGTAACTTTCCGTCCTCAATCAGCGAACGTATGAAATGACATCGTACGTCGATATGCTTTGTTATGACATGATATACTGGATTCTTGGTAACGTGTATAGTGCTCTGGCTATCACAATAAAGAACTCTGTTCCCCCGCTTTAGATCTAACTCTTCCAGGCACCCAGTCAATCAAATTATTTTCTTGCTGGCTTCAGTCATTGTGGCATACTCTGCCTCGGTTATGGACAATGTTACAATCTTCTACAGATGTGAGACCCAGCTCACTACTGTCGATGCCAAAGTATAAACATACCTTATGGTACTTCGCCTAGTATCATGATCACCGGCGAAATCCGCATCCCCGCAATACCAAATCATTCCTCCTGAAACATAGTGGCTTTTTCGTAGTCCCTCTCAAGTAACGTAATATCCACTACACGGCCTCTCAATGCTGCTTCCCTAGATTGTTTGCAAACCTGCTCACAACCCCTCCTGCACGGGCAATATCTGGCCTCGTGCAAACCATCGCGTACATAAAACTACCAATGACTGATGAATATGGCACTCTACTCATATGATCCTTCTCTGCATCTGTCTTGGGTGATTACTCCTCAGATAACTTGAACTGACTTCCAAAGGGCTTGCTAACAACCTTAATATTCTGCATGTTGAACCTCTAAAGTATCTTCTCAATGTATTCAGCTTGACTCAACTTCAACGTCCCTTCAGCTTCATCTCTACTGATTCGCATCCTAAGAATTTGCTTCGTTGCACTCAAATCTTTCATAGCAAAATTCTTCGCCAACTGCTTCTTCAAGTTGTTTATCACCTCTAAACACGGTCCTACGACTAACATGTCATCAATATACAATAATAACACGATATAGCTGGACTCGAACCTCTTGAAGTAGCAATAATGATCTGAATTACATCTTCCATAGCCATTGCTCTGCATAAAGTTATCGAACTTCTTATACCACTATCTCGGAGTCTGTTTCAAACCGTACAAGCTCTTCTTGAGCTTACACACCATCTCTTTATTTCCTTCTTTAATGAAGTCAACAGGTTGCTTCATGTAGATTTCTTCATCCAAGTCACCATGAAGAAAAGCAGTCTTCACATCTAGCTGCTTAAGATAGAGATCTTCTGTAGCTACTAAGATCAACACCACTCTGATGGTTATAAGCTTCACAACAAGGGAAAAAATCTCAGAATAATCCACTCCTTTTCGCTGTTGGAACCCCTTTATGACTAATCTGACCTTATACCGCTTGCTTCCATCACTCTTCTGCTTGACCCGATAGACCCATTTGTTATGCAAGGCTTTCTTCTGTGCAGGTAGCTGGGCTAACTCTCATGTCTCATTCGAGTGGAGAGAATCCATTTCTTCTTACATCACATGCTCCCACTGTTGAGATTCACTAACTTGCATAGCCTCCTCATAACACTCCGACTCTCCGTTATCTGTTAAAAGTAAGTAATCAAGTGATGAGAGATATCTAAGATTCGGTTTGGGTAGCTTGGATGACCTCCTAAGCTCTATGCCCTGGATAGTAACTTTTGCACCTGGAGTCTCCTCCGTACTTCGGTCAGAACTAGCACTATCTCCCCCATCTAGAAGTTCCATTAAATCCATGTACTCGGATCCATCTGTATCTTTAGTGCTGCTCTCACAGTTTTAGCTATCCTTGGCATTATCCTTGTCCTTGTATATCACCTCCTTATTGAATATCACATCCCTGCTCCTGATAATCTTCCTGTTCTTCTCATCCCAAAGAGGATACCCGAACTCATCAATACCGTATCCAATGAATGTACACTTATGTGACTTAGCTTCTAACTTGTCCCTGACATAGTCACTAATATGAATATATGACACGCAACCAAATACTCGCAAGTATGATAGATTGATCTTCTTGCCACTCCAAACCTCCTCTGGAATCCCGAATTCCAATGGAACTAATGGCCCATGGTTAATCAAGTAAGCTACTGTTTATACCGCATCCATCCAAAATATCTTAGGCAGTCCTGCATGTAATCGCATGCTCCTGGCACGCTCCGTCAATATTCTGTTCATCTTTTCTGCAACGTCGTTCTGCTGCGACATCCCTAGAGTAGTCCTCTCCAAACGAATCCCGTTTAGAACACAAAACCTCTTGAACTCCTCCAGCTCGTATTCTCCACGGTTGTCTGATCTCAGACATTTCACCTTTAGTTCTGTCTCGTTCTCCACCATGACCTTTCATTTTTTGAAGATCCCGAACATCTCTGACTTGTGCTTCATGAAGTATACTCACACCTTCCTCGAGTGATCGTCGATAAAGGTAACATAATATACCGAACCACCAAGAAAAGACACACTAGCTAGACCCCATACGTCTGTATGAACAAGCTCTAGCTTCTGAGCTTTAGGTGGTCTTCCACCCTTCTGAAAACTAACTCTCTTCTGCTTCCTATAGATACAGTCCTCGCAAACACCAACTTCCACTGAGTCGATATCAGTTAGCTTTTTTTGTGAATGTAGAATTTTCATCCCTTTCTCGCTCATGTGTCCTAGCCTATTGTGCCACAACACTCTCCTTGTCAGCTGCAATTGCGAGGGTGTCACTCGCATGTGAGGTGAGGTAGAGAGTTCTTGTTTTTTTGCCTTGGGCAACCACCACCGTGCTGTTAGAGATTTTCCACGAATCCTCGATGAATGTTAAAACATAGCCTTCCGCTCCAAGCTGGCCAACGAAAATAAGATTTCTCTTTAGCTTCGGTATGTGTCTGACATTCTTCAGATTCCACTTAGAGCCTTTAACTGTGTTTGCACATTACCTCTTCCAACAACACTACATGGTTTATTATCTCCCAAGTATACTTTCCCAAAGCCCCCTGCTACATAGTTATGAAGAAGCTTTCTATTTGCAATGGCATGGAACGAGGCTCCCGAATCAATAACCCATGAATCAGAATCGCTATCCATAGTAAAGATCAAGGCATCTTGTATGAGATGAGCCTCCTGCTTATTCGCATCCTTCTTTTGTGCTTTACAGGATGAAGACATATAGCCCTCCTGGCCGCAGTTCCAACACTTCCCTTTGATAGGCCTAACTTTCAAGTTTGATCTCTTTTTGGTTGACTTCGATCGATTCTTGTTCTGGTTATCCTTCTTCTGGATTCTGCCTCTCTGCTCGAGATTTAGGGCTGATCCTGAACCTTCTGATTCAGACGATTTTCTTCTAACCTCCTCGGATAGAATCATGCTAACAACCTCGCCCAGCTTCAATTTTTCCTTCCCAGCCGAATTGTTAACTACGGTCACACAACCTACCCAACTATCCGACAACCTACCCAACTATCCGACAACTACGATAGAAGTAATAGGGTCTGCACTTCGTCATCAAACGTGATGTCCATAGAGATAAGTTGATCAACAATCGTGTTGAACTTACTAAGATACATCGTGAAGGAACGTCCTTCTGCTATCTTGAGGTTAAAGAGTATTTTGATGAGATACACCTTGTTTGCGGCTGACGGTTGCTCGTACATCTTCGCGAGCGTTTCCATAAGCCCTAATATCGTTTTCTCCTTCAATATATTGTGCGCGACTGTCTTGGCGAGCGACAACCGGATTTGCCCTAGAGTCTTCCTATCCAATATCTCCCACTCCTCGTCTGATTCCTCTTTCTTCTTTTCATTAGCTTTGCCCATCAACAGACAATACAAATCCTTCTGATACAGATGGTCCTCCATTTGTGACTTCTAGTAGGCGAAGTCTGAGTCGTCAAACTTATTGATCTTAGATTTGCTTTCCTCTGCCATGGCTCTCACACAAACCTTCTGAACGAAGCTCTGATACCAGTTGATGGGGATTCAAAATAATCAAATCGAGTTCGTGTCCTTCCGGACCTTGTGTTTGAGAGTAGGAAAGTAGGAAAATCACTGCAAATAAAAGATAAAACTTGCAGAAAAATAAACAAGAAAGAACACACTAGATTTAACGAGGTCAGCAACGTGCCTATGTTCTCGGGAGCCACACTACACAATTCTTTGATTAATTGAAGAAGATTACAATGCACACAAATAGATTTTTATCTCTCTGAGATTTCTCTAAAGAATCCTCTCAAAAAAACCTCTTTTTCTATTGCACATGAAACCTAAAAACGTTTAAGGTATATATAGAGTCACAGCCTAAAACAGATTCCCAAAAGAATCAGGATTCTGGAAATCCCGACTCCGGTCGACCGGACATGCAAAGTCGGTCGACCGGCCAGAATGATGAATTTTGCAGGGTCTGGCGTGCACGTTTCGATCGACCGGACTCCTCATGTCGGTCGACCGACCAGAGCGTCGATTTTTTCTCAGTTTCATGCAGGCATCATGGTCGACCGGCCAGCGACTAGACTGTTTTCTTCGTCTTTTTGATTCAGTTTTGGGTCTACACACTTAGACTAACAAGGCTTGAGGGTTATCTTTTCACAACAAATAACTCAAACCTTCATGAACCTCAGACTGCAAATTGTTAGTGCAAGTTAAATTAAATAAACATGATCACCATAAAGAAAAGGAGAGAGAGCACACGCAAAACTAATTTGAAAACTGGCTGAAATGAAACCATTGTATGTCTTTAAAAGAAACCATTTGAAATTTAGTTATTTTTTCATTAAATCCAGCACAATCTAGTTTCTATAGTAAGTTAAGAGGAAGACAGTTGTGTTTACCTACAAAAAATATCGAAACGCCTATGATAACGACCTTATAAACATTGCCAGCCTTTGCAGCCGAGAGTTCTATGAGCAACGATAGACCGCCTGCGCACACTGTCCCTAATCCTCTGTTCAAGCCCTTGTACAATGTTGCACCTTGCAATGGAAGAAGACATACAGTGAAGAACATAATCAGAGAAGAAACATAATGTTAGGGATGTTCTGGGATTTTTTTGTGAAATTTACCCAATAATGGTTGCATGAACCCCATATGTTTTCATTAATAAGAGTTTAAATAAAACATCTGCAGAATATTTCCAGGTCTTACAGGAGTAGCACAAACAGAACCAGAATTTCTCGCGGGGAATAGATTTGATGGTCTATTTGGCTAAACTTACCTGCGGTAAATTCAAGAACCAGAACAACTGTCATCACAGCCCACATTGCATTTGATCCGAAAATTTTGTATAGAGGACCCAAGAGATAAAGCAAGGAGACCAATGTAATGGCTGTGCCCATCTTCACAGCGTGAATTACTCGCCTCGGGTCTTCTTTCGCTACATCCCATACCTTGTGACATATCGAGGATGGCAATTTCTTGATCTTCTCAATGAATTTTGTGACCTTCGATTTATCGGATTCTTTGGTTTCAGACATTGTTATTGCTGAAAATAGATTATGAGAAGAAGAAAAATGATTAGAAATGCTTCGTACAAGATTGTTTCAGATAATGTCAATGGATAAAGAACATACCAATAAATTGGTTTTTTTTGCCCCCCAATTTAGGATAATCATTGAAGGTTTTGAAGACTCATTTATGTCAAATTAATGGAAGAACAAGGAAGTGGAAACCTCTATAACGAGACTCATTGAAGGCTTCATTCAACCGATCCTAAAGGAAAAAGGTAAAATAAAACACACAGAAATCAGAATTATTCCAGCTGATATTGATGATATAATTCTCTACAAAACTGTTAAATGGATAGAAAAACTCACCAACGAATCGGGAAATTTATAGCTTCATTCAATCATTTCGTGCCCGATTTCGGAAAACCATCAAAGAATTCAGAGTCTCTGTAATGGGGGCACATTGGAGGATTCAATGAGAATCAATCGAGACAAAATGCCCAGACCTTGAGAAAGCCCAATTGTGTATTAATTCTGGGGAATCATATAGAATCATTAAATGTGTAATTTATTCACGATAAGTTCATTACACTTTTTTTTAAAAATGCAATGAGAGAGAAGAAGGGAGCACAATTGGTCCCTGGTTGTGAATTTGCAGAGAGATAGAGAAGCGGGGGGCGACAAGAAAGGCCACATGTAAAAAATGTTGGCCTCTATTGTGGTTGATTTCATCAAATGAACTACAATCTCTTGCATTTAGCATCCTTGGCGGGAAAATAGGGTGTGTGCGCAACTCCCATCCTTCTTTCATCAATATTAATTGGTAAAGGTTGAAATGTCTAGTTATTGGACAAATTTTCAACTTGAGGGTGTGTTCGGCAATCACCCTAAAACTGGACCAGGACTAATCTTGACTCTGTTTTAATCTAAACCAGTCTTGTTTTGGTCCAGGAGGAGGTGATCCAAAAGAAAATCAGTTTAAAAGTTAAATTTGGCCTTAAAAAAATTGCGCTAGTTTTGATCCAGAGAGAGGATTGAAGGAGGAAAAGTGCTTTTTTGGGGTTAAATTAAATGGATCAGTTCAAGCCCAAACCGAACCACATCGAATTGAGCAGACTTGGGTAGGTTTAGTTCGGTTCGGTTATAAATCTAGATAAAATAATCCATTATAAGGAAAAACTTTGGAGTTACAATCTCCAAAGTTTTACGTGGAAACTCGGGGCCCAATAGAGCAAAATCTCAGCGAATAGTAGAGTAAAAATAATAAAAAGAACAAACAGATTTTCGTGGAAAACCCCTTAAATAAATTTGGGGTAAAAACCACGGGCAATGATAGAATAAATCCATTATAAGGAAAAACTTTGGAGTTACAATATCTCTTTATAAGGAGAAACTCTCTCTATTTTTTTCTCTCTCACTCTTCTATATATATGGAGATTGGTTTTTGTTGTGATTTCTATTTCTGATTAATCCTATTTATAGGTAGCTGAAATCATTATACACTAATTTTATATTATTTTTCTTTTAATATTTTCAAACTCTACCTAACTCACAAAAGAGTGCCTAACAATTAGGCTGATGTCTCTTTCAACAATCTCCTACTTGAAGATTTAATTGAGTATCAATTATATCTTCACACCATTCTTTCTATCTTACCATTTTCATGTTGCTTAGTCCTAGATAGATCACAAGAGGATCGACACCAAATAAATTTATCAGTATTGATTTCTTTTGTCAAAAAGTCTGCTAGGTTGTCTTTGATGTAAATTTTCTACATATCCACTATTCATTCTTCCACTTTCTCACGAAGAAAGTGGTACTGAACTCGAATGTATTTTGTCTTTGAATGAAAAGCTGGATTTCTTGCTAAATACAAAGCACTCTGACTATCACAAAATAGAGAAATCTTCTTTTCTTCATACTCGAGTTCCTCCAGCACCATCTTCAACCATATCACCTCTTTACTAGCTTATGTAGCTGCTACATATTCTGCTTCTGTTGTTGAAGTAGTCACAACTGACTGTAGTTTTGAAATCTAGCTTACAGCTTCGCTAGCAAGTGTAAACATATAGCCTGTGGTGGATTTGCTATTATCACGATCACCTGCATAATCAGAATCAACATATCCATTGACAATAAAATCTGATCCCCCATAACATAATGCAGTATTTGAGGTTCTCTTAATGTATCTTAGAATCCTCTTTATAGCATTCCAATGCTCTTTACCAGGATTCGCCATGTATCGACTAACCACACCCGTTGTTTGTGCAATGTCTGGTCTGTACAAATCATAACGAATATTAAACTTCCCACTGCTGATGCATACGGTACTCGAGACATCTCCATCATCTCTTATTTACTGTTAGGACTCATATTAGAGGATAACTTGAAATTAACAGGAAGTGTGGTAGAAAATGACTTACAATCTTGCATGTTAAACCGCCGTAAGATTTTCTTCAAATAATTCTTCTGAGAAAGCCAAATCTTCCTATTAATTCTGTCTCGAATAATTTGTATCCCTAGAATCTTGTTTGTAGATCCTAAATCTTTCATTTTAAATTCTCTAGCCAACTGTGCCTTTAAATCTTTGATACGATCTTTGTTGGGGTCTGCAACCAACATGTCGTCAACATACAATAATAAGATAACAAAGTTATTTTTATCAAACCTCTTGAAATATGCATAAGGGTCTGAATTAATTCTGTTGTATCCAATGCTCATGATGAATGAATCAAATCTATTGTACCAACACCTCGATGCCTGCTTTAGACTGTACAGAGATTTGTTCAATCTGTAAACCAAGTTCTATTTTCCTTTTTCTTCAAAACCTTCTGGTTGGAGCATGTAAATTTCTTCTTCATTATCTCCATGAAGAAATATTGTTTTCACATCTAGCTACTCTAGATGTAATTCAAATATAACGCTCATAGCCAGGACTATTCAGACTGTTGTAAGTCGAACTACAGAAAAAATATTTTATTAAAGTCAATACATTCTTTTTGAGCATATCCTTTCACCACCAATCTAGCATGATATCACTCCACTTGATCATCACAATTTCGCTTGATCTTATAGACCCATTTATTTCCAATAGTCTTTCTTCCTTGTGGTAGTGACACAAGTACCCAAGTCTTGTTCTTATGGAGAGCTTCAATTTCTTCCTGCATTGTTGCCATCCACAAAGATGCATATGTGCTATTTATAGCTTCATGAAAAGTTAATGGCTCTCCATCCTATGTTAGAAGGCAGTATGTAACATTACTATCCGTAATATACTCCAAGTACCAAGTCAGTGGTCTTCTCTCACGAGTTGACCTTCGAACTTCTGGAACATCGGACTCGACTGGTTCTTGTACATCATGCTCCGGTGTTGCTTCAGAAGAATTTTGATCATTTTTACCTGAACAACTATAATATCTGAGTCCTTCCTTAAACTTCTTTCTTTTTCTTCACTTTGTAGTTGGCTCTCTTCAAAGATAACATCTCTAATGATAACCTTGCGGATAGTGGGATCCCACAAGCGATACCCATTTACTCTGTCAGCATACCCTAAGAATATGCATTTTCTGGATTTTGAATCTAGCTTTGTAATTTCTTGGACATTGTACATTAAATACACTGGACTTTTAAATATATGGAGGTTAGAATAATCAGCTGGCTTGTCGGTCCACATCTCCATCGGCGTCTTTAACTATATTGCAGTTGATGGAGATCGATTCATCACATACATGCATTTTTTACTGCTTCCTTCCAAAAGACTTTATCCAGATTTACAGTGGCCAATATTGCTCTTGTTCTTTCCAACAGATTTATGTTCATCCGCTTGGCCACTCCATTTTGTTGAGGAGTATAAGCAGTACTAAATTATCTTTTGACGCCTTCTTGCTTGCAGAATGTAAGAAATTCACCGTCTGTGTATTCTCCTCCATTCTCTGAACTCAAGCACTTGATCTTATTTTCAGATTCAAGCTTGACTCGCACTTTGTAGGCTTTAAAGATTGAGAACACATCCGCCTTCTTCTTGATAGGAAACACCCAACATCCCATGGAGTAATCATCAATAAAGAACACAAAATATTTTGCTCCTCTTATGAATGTAACTGGTGCTTGCCATACATCAGAATGAACTATTTCCAGAATAGCCATGCTTCTAGAACTCGATGTGTTGAACTTCAGTCAATGCTGTTTACTTGTAACACAATGCTCGCAGAATGGAAGAGTTACTGAATTAAGTCCATGAAGTAGCTTCTGATCGGAGAGAATCTTCAAGCCTCGTTCTGACATGTGGTCTAGTTTGCGATGCCACATCATGGTTTATTATTCTCCATGGCTGGTTGATGCCACACATGAATCATCTTCCTGCAGGGTTTCTCCTTTGAGCATGTATAGATTTGCAGCTATCTTTTCTCCTTTTATCATAATAAGCGCTCCTCTAATAATTTTCATGATCCCGTTTTCTAAATGGGTCTTGCACCTGAGCTCATCTAATTATACTAAAGAAAATAGATTCTTCTTCAAACCCTTCACATATCACACATCTTGAACGGTGCATATTGTACCATCAAACATTTTAGTTTTGGTCAATACCAGAAATCTTCAAGACATGATCATTGTCCATGAATACAGATCCTCCTGAGATATGTTCATATTTGTGAAACCATTCTCACTGGGAGGTCATGTGGTAGGAGACTGCTGAATCTAGAAGTCAGACATCAACAAACCTCTTTCTGCATTCATCAACAGTGGTTGTTCCATTGTATAAAATTTAACAATCGTCTGATGTGCTGATAACGCATCCTTGAGATGTTGATGGCTCTAAAGACTTTTTATCA
>NC_033802.1:4695128-4703110 GCF_001876935.1 Asparagus officinalis
TTCAACATTCCAATTTTACGTGCCCCCTTTTGCCACAGTTGTAGTATTTGATATTCTTCTTACTTCTTAATTTTGATCTACCATGGGTATGACTCCTATGGAGCCACGTTCTGTTGATTTTCCTCTCGTCACCGATAAGTCCTCCACTCTTGTCTGCTTGTCTTCCTTGTTCTTGCGCCGATTTTCTTCCTCCAGACAGCGGCTATAACGTTATCGAAGACTAGATTGTCCGTGAGTATATTGTTTGTTAGGTTGATGATGAGCTGATCATATGAGTCAGGTGGACTCTAAAGTAAAAGTTCTGCACATTCATTCATACCATTGTATGCCCCAATGTTGTGAGTTAGGAGAACAGCGTGTTTAGGGTGTTGATGTAGTCGATCATTGATATAGATTTTGCCATCCTCAGAGTGTAAATTCTCCTTCTTAAGAAGATTTTATTGTGCATAGATTTTGCCTCATATAGCTTTGTTAGAGTATCTCAGATCTTCTTTGTCGTCTTCTTCTCCTCTATGCTTGACAGCACCCCATCTGCTAATGCCAAATGAAGATTTACAATAACATTTTCATCCATCTCGTTTCACTTCTTATCATCTGTGTTGTCATCTGGCCTTGCACCGATGGCTGCTAGGTAATTATTTTTTCTCAATATAGCATTTATCTTTAACTTTCGCAGTGGGAAATTACTCCCGTTGAATTTCTCGATCTCGTACTTCGCCGTCATTACTTCTACCACAAACAGTAGCTTCTTACTATTTCACGTAAACAGTAATTATATTTATGAACAGTAACTATATCTGTAAATAGTATCGTACTTGTGAATAGTATCATATTTATAAACAGTATCGTACTTGTGAATAGCAGCCGTCGTCTTCAAAGGGTAAATGATAATCTAACTTATTTCTGATGTGGAGGATCCATCTTTGTGTAACAGCCATAAAGCATACAATAAGTAGATACACGCACCCTAAACCAGGCTCTAATACCACTTGTTGGGACAAACTCGGGGCCCAATAGAGTAAGGTCTCAGCGAATAGTAGAGTGTAAATAATAAAAAGAACACACAGATTTATGTGGAAAACCCCTAAATGAATTTGGGAAAAAAACCACGGACAATGATAGAAGAATCCAGTATAAGGAAAAATTTTGGAGTTATAATCTCTCTTTTTAAGGAGAAACTCTCTCTATTTTTTCTCTCTCACTCTTCTATATATATGGAGATTGGTTTTTGTTGTTGTGATTTTGTATTTCTGATCATCTCTATTTATAGGCAGGTGAAATCACTGTGTACTAATTTTATATTATTATGTTTAATATTTTCAAACTCTGCCTAACTCACAAAAGGGACGATGCCTAACAATTAGGCTGATGTCTCTTTCAACAGTTAGGTGCGGTTTGACGAAAACAGTTAGAACCGACCATTTATTACATGATTAACCATCTAATGGATGGTTCTGATTTGTCTTAAAAGAAAGTGAATATGAGCAGATATCACTGTTGGGACGGACGGCGGCGCCGAGGAACCAAAACAAACGCTGATCAAAGAAGGCCAAACTCAACCAAATATCAATGCACAAACACAAATACCAATTTTAACGTGGTTCGGCAATTGCCTACATCCACGGGGCAAGAAGGGGGTGAGTTTTCACTAATAGAGAAGGAGAGTACAAATTGAGATTACAAATCGCTCAAACGAACCAACTAATCTCACCAACAAATCTCTCAATCTCTCAACTAATAACCCTAACCAATAGCTCAGAAAGATCTCTCTTTTCTGTGCTCCAAAATCCCCAAATATGCTCCTACAAAACCCTCAAATCGTATTGGTATTTATACCAAAACAGAAACCCAAACAGACTGCAAATAGGAACCTAAACTTTCCAAAAAATCCGTCGTAAGTCGACTTATCAGTCTGCATAAGTCGACTTGGCAGAGCGAAAAATGACAACTAGAGAAGAGTTCATAAGTCGACTTAACAGGTATGATAAGTCGACTTGCCAGAGCCCAAAATCAACAATCCACATCAGATCGTAAGTCGACTTACGACACAACATAAGTCGACTTACCATAAGTCGACTTATGCCTGTGCATGAGTCGACTTATGGCCAAAAAACTGCTTTTTCCAAGTTCTTCTCCACAATTCTCCACCTCGGCGAAGTTTTCCCAAAACTGAGCCGACACCAACCAAACAAATGCCTCACATGTTGAGACCCAAGTGGGAGTGCGAACACTCACCCCAAATGTCAATGTCGCTCACCAAATCGGCTGCATCATAAAGACTGCCTACGTATCCTCTTGTCCAAGGAATCAAGCCTTCACGTAGTTCACCCAAACGGCCTCCAAAGGCCCTCAAACAAATAGAAAAGTATGCAACTCTTCCCCAATATCACCGACGGATCTGCAACTGATAGCGGCCCCAAACTGATACAAATCAAACACCTCCATCATGTCCACCAGCTGCAATCGAATCCAAAAACAATCCATCATCTGCATCCGAAATCAAATGATCCCCAACCTGTGTCACCTCAGCTGGAATCCCAAATGACGCAGTATGATCTGGAGTACGTGGAGTAATCTCCACCCAACGTGGAGTAGCACCACTCTCCACCTGCTGCGATATCCAAAAGACCTGATCAACACTCTCTACCTGTCGAGAGTCAAAAGTGACATACCTGCTCAGAACAAAATCAGAAGCTCCCAAACGATAATCAACTGAGCCTCCGAACCCCAAACACGCAATCGGATCAAATCTCACATCCTTGATGTGACCAAATGCTGGGTATCCAAATATCCGACGCGACCCAAAATCTGAAGCAGCTCCACCAGATCTAATAACTCCTAAAGCAGCAGTCGGCGACCTATGCATAAGATGACCCAAATATGTCGAAGCCCGCACACCAATGCCAATGCTCGACATCAAACGCCGATCCTCCTCCAGAAAGGAACGACCCATCGAAACTGTCATCTCATCTCGTCGCCCCAAAGTCTCCACACCAATGAAGTGTCTCCTATTGCCGTGAGCTCGGCACCAACGCAAGAAAGGACCCCTACCAAAGCTGAAACAATGAGTTACCTTTCTGCCAATACACTTCTTCCAATTGTTGTTGACTTCTAGGACTTTACACTAACGGGAACTGGTCGCGACCCAATAATGCCTAGAACAATCATCAACTGTGAAAACTAAGATACGATTACCTCCCAATGATGCCTCCTTGGAAGGCCCCCAAATGCCTAACTGAGCACCTCCTAAAAGACCCCTCGCTTGATGGATAGGAGTGCCAAACTCCACCACGGTCTTGCTCATCCCAATGTGCTCACAGGACTTCAATCTGCAGGTCATAGCACTCCTCAACAACCAATGCACGGCATTACCAATCATATACCCCAGCACCAAACAATGCCACAGTCTAGCCGAATCTGATGAAGTCGTCATCTCCCTATCAATCACCGTGCTCCCAAGCAAATAGTACAAATTGCTCCTTCTGACGCCCTTCATCACAATCATGGACCCAAATGTAACCTTCAAGCGTGCATCCGCCAAGGTAACCCTATAGCCTGCTACCTCCAAAGCTCCAAGTGAAATGATGTTCTTCTTCAACTAAGGAACGAACCTCACTCCAACCAACTCCCGAATCACCCTGTCACTCATCCTGATTCGAACGGTACCGATACAACCAATAGAGCATTTGTGATCATTCCCCATGAGCACGAAATCCCCTCTTTCCAACTTCTGAAAGCTGGAGAACCAATCCCTCCTAGGGCAAATGTGGTATGTAGCCCCCGAATCCAACATCCACTCTGTAGAGTAGACAACACAAACTGACGGCAGTGCAGATAACGAGTAGCCCGAAGAATCCGAATCTGAATCGTTGCCACTAGCCTTGACAACATTCGCCTCTGAAGCTTGAATAGCTTTTCCCTTATTCTTCCCGGCTCGATCAACTAACTTTGGGCAATCGGCTTTCCAATGTCCATCTTCTTTGCAAAAGGCACATTGATTCTTACGAACTCCAAGATGTGCCCCTCTAGACTGCGACCTCCCACTACGGTTTGGACCCTTTGCTCTTGCGACCAACGCCCCCGCTACCGGCTCAATCGAAGTCTTCTTATCCTTCTTTCGAAGCTGATAATTCACAAGTACAGCGGTGACCTCACTATACGAAAGAGATGCCTTCTCATTAATAAGAGTAAGAACGAAGGTCTCATATTCCTCGTCGGGCAAGGAACTCAACAACAACAACGCCTTATCCTCATCTTCAATCACCACATCTACATTCGTCAAATCCGCAAGAAGCTTCGTGTAGTGGTTCATGTGATCACCAATGGAGGTTCCTTTCTTCAACTGGAAGCGGTAAAGCCTCCTCTTCAAATGCAAGTGATTCTCCACACTCTTGGTCAAATACTTGCTCTCAAGGATCTCCCAAATCTTCTTTGCAGAAGTCTCATTGATCACATCATACTTTAGATCTTGAGTGAGACAAGACCTAATCACACCACACGCCGTTCTATTCATCTTTTTCCAAACCTTCTCATCAATGTTGTCCGGTTTCCCGTCCAATTCCAATGTATCTTCCAAATTTTGCGCGTTGAGCGCATCCATGACTTCGCATCGCCAAAGTCCAAAATTGTTTGTGCCATTGAACTTTTCCACGTTAATCTTCATCGAGTGGATATTCAAGCTTTGGACGGTCTTCACGTCGGAAGTACTGCCCATAACTCCTTCTTTCTCGGCCATAATCCTCAAAGCACCACCAAACCAATGCGGAAACAAACGAGAAATAGATCCAAACTGAAAAAGACGAGATTTTTACCAAAAAGATCCCACCTTTATCACCAAACGAAACTCTAGATGAACTTCCAAAGCGATCTACTCCTCCAAATAGCCCAAGCGTAGCCCGAACTCTGATACCACTTGTTGGGACGGACGGCGGCGCCGAGGAACCAAAACAAACGCCGATCAAAGAAGGCCAAACTCAACCAAATATCAATGCACAAACACAAATACCAATTTTAACGTGGTTCGGCAATTGCCTACGTCCACGGGGCAAGAAGGGGGTCGGTTTTCACTAATAAAGAAGGAGAGTACAAATTGAGATTACAAATCGCTCAAACGAACCAACTAATCTCACCAACAAATCTCTCAATCTCTCAACCAATAACCTTAACCAATAGCTCAGAAAGATCTCTCTTTTCTGTGCTCCAAAATCCCCAAATATGCTCCTACAAAACCCTCAAATCGTATTGGTATTTATACCAAAACAGAAACCCAAACAGACTGCAAATAGGAACCTGAACTTTCCAAAAAAACCGTCGTAAGTCGACTTATCAGTCTGCATAAATCGACTTGGCAGAGCGAAAAATGACAACTGGAGAAGAGTTCATAAGTCGACTTAACAGGTATGATAAGTCGACTTGCCAGAGCCCAAAATCAACAATCCACAGCAGATCGTAAGTCGACTTACGACACAACATAAGTCGACTTACCATAAGTCGACTTATGCCTGTGCATGAGTCGACTTATGACCAAAAAACTGCTTTTTCCAAGTTCTTCTCCACAATCACTTGATCTAATAACTTTTAGATTCAGAACAAATAACCACCTTCCATTGAATAATAAGTTGTGGAGTTTAAAATGTTTTCAATTCTGAAGAAGACACTATTCAGTTGACTACTGTGGTTTATTGAATTCAGGGTTGTTACTGAAAAGTAAACACAAGCGTTTTTTTGGATAGTGAAAATGATCCAAAATCCATAATCCTTGTTGATAGGAAAAGAAATTTCTAAATTTCTCTACTACTTCTGGACTGGCTCAAATATTTTGTATAAATTACTTCTCAATAAAACATGAAAATAAATTGAGGAAAAATAAAAAACAATGACAAAACAACATGATTTCTATAAGAAACCTAGCAATACACACAGTAATTCACCTGTATTCCATAATCTCTTTTAGAGCTTCAAACATATACAAAATTTCAATGCATATTTCTCAAGAAACATCACCAACACTTGAACTCTCACTCTCCACACTCAACTCAACCTGAACTTCAGAATTAGGAACCGAAGCCTCCACTGCTGGAGAGCTCAGAGGTTCAGAAATGACTGCAGCTTCTACAATGCTCGCAGGCTTGAACTTGCTTATATAGTAACTAAGAGGAGGTCCGGAGTATTCTGCACTTTGAACTTGAGGATCAGTTTTATCGACTTGAAGAAGGATCGATGAGGCTGCAGCGATCGATATGAGAGCTAAACCTGCAGCAACGGCTGCAGTGTTCTCTGCTCCCTCTGATGATGTTCCTGCCGACCCTGAGCTTATTGCACTCTCTGCAACATAAACTGCTGGCTGAGGAAACAAACATAAACAGTTGATATTAGTAAAAATAATAATAATTGGATGAAGAGATATTATGCACCTAAAGAACTTGTGCAGATAAGAAGCAACCCATACGCAAACCTTTGTGGGAACTGATGTGTGAGTTTAGTCCCACATGAGGGTGAAAAAAGAGAGAATAAAAACAGTTAATTGTGGATAGACACCCTGAACTATTGCCAAATTAAACCTAATATCCATGTAGTTCTATTGCTGCGAATAAATCCTGAGCGAATTTTTTAACCCTTTTTAGTTCAAGGGGCTATCCGCTACAATAGATTTTCACCCAGGGAGTCTATCTACAACAATAGAACTAAAACATGCTCTGAAACTTACTATTGATAAAGAAGTACATTGTTTTAAAAAAATCTTTTTTTTTGAAATTTTCATAGGGAGAGTTTTATAATGGCAAACCTCGACAGAATAAATGTTGGTTTGGCCGGCAGTATCCTTCTCGACATAACCAGTCCATCCCTTCTTCTTGGGAGGGTAAGTTCCGGCTATCTTCGTCTTCTCTCCTGCTAACCATTCCATGCTCACCTTCCCTACCTGAAAATTTCTTATACACATCACTCACTAGTCTAGAAAATATATCTACAATGTGTATAGTTTAATGTATCCCTTCTTATTGCTAGAGTATTGAGAAGGAAATAAACATAATATTTTCAAGAGGTTTTCACAAACTAACTTGAATTATTCTACTTTAAATTTACTGTTAATGATAGTCTTTCAAAAGATTAAATTGGCCTTCCTTGTATATGTTCAAGGGGATGGAAAAACATAAAGGTTGAAGTATAAAGAATACTTTGGAGAAATTTTACCCAAGGTTTGACATATGTTGGTAAAATATGATGGATCAACACAAAAATTTGCTGAGAAAACCATGAGGTATTTACCCAAATTGAAACATAGTAGTCATAATCTGAAAGATTCCTAAGGTCAGCATCAATCACTTGCTCAATAAAAATCGCACATGTCAGCATAATCAAATTTCTTAGTTCAAGAACCTTTCTCACTATGATGAATGCATATGCTGACTTAAATTTGATAAAATGAAATAAAACAAAACTATATACACAAGACCTCCTTCTCAGGGGCACATTCTTCAACGTTGCAGCTCTCTTCAGAGGTTGATGAATTAGAAGTAGAAGCATTCACTGGTAAAAACTTGGTGTTTGCTCTGAACCATCTGGGTTTCTTCAGATTAATCCTTTGACAAGGAAACGGACAGCCGCATGCAGATAGTATGGATTGTGATGAAGCACAAGCCATTGAAGAGAGCTAGAAAAGAATTCTAAGACCCTTTTCTATGTACTTTCAGTTTCGTGCTTTTTTATTATTCTTTTTCTTTATTTTTCTTATATATATATCTTTTTTTTTTAGCTTGTTTTTTGGTTGGCTTTGAGAGAGCAAAGAAAATCTCGGGTTAGATTCTGTGGCTGGTTTCGAAGGGATTTGTGTAAGCCACGTCCTTTGTTTTTGCTTGAAGGAAGGTTTGACTTCACTAGATCCATTCGATATGGGTCCAGTTTATGTTTCTCTGCTGTCAATATTGGCTATGGGGGATTGATTTTTCTTTTTCTTTTTCTTTTCTGTTTTTTTTTTTTTTTTT
>NC_033802.1:4703120-4725938 GCF_001876935.1 Asparagus officinalis
TTAAATAGGTTTGAATTTACTTATTTAGATGTTTTTATACCAAAAGTCACCTTATAAGTGGTTTTAGTTTTCAATCAACTACGTTTTGTAAACTTCTGCTCAGTTAATACCCAAAATACTCAAAAAGACTTGGTACAATCCAAAACCATCATTCCTTTTGGTTCGCACAACCCCAAATTTTTTCCGTGGGTCTACAAGAAGATGAAAAAAATACCAATTCACTAACAGTAAACGGATCATAAAGCCATCATGTGGGATCCTATCTTGACAAGAAATTATCTATATGCTAAGATATCTATGTCAATATGACCAGGGCTATAGCTCAGTTAGGTAGAGCACCTCGTTTACACGTGCGCTAATGCTTTTGAAGGAAGCCTATTATGCAATGAAGATAATTGATCTTTTTGAGAAATCAATGTCTTACTCCATAGATTCGAAGGAACAAGAAAACAATAGCCTGACAAATATTTGGTTCGGTCCGATCAAGTGCGAATTCAGGTGCCAAATCAAATAGAAGTAGCCTATTGCTCTTTCCTTGTGCTTTAGGGGGCTGGTTCACAGGTACAACTTTTGTAACTTCATGGTATACCCAAGGCTACATGTGGTAATTAATGAGGATAGTTTAGATAATTAAGGTATTAATTGAGTAAAATTTGACAAAAGTGGTTGACTAAAAATTAAAGCCACTTATAAAATGGTTCATGTATAAAAAGATATTTTCCAATGTTATTTCTATCTATTCAACCTACTTCAAAGGTGGTTTTCATGGGGAAAAAGAGTTCCTTATCCTAACACTAATATAAATGGTATCTATCATTTAGACTTCTGTTTATTGTATATACCCATTATTCTACTCTGATTTATTTTCACATTCATTCACTTTCAAAATCATTCACACACTAAAGAAACACTCAACTTCACTTTTAGACTCAAATTTGATATTTAACTTCTTTATTCTAGCAAATTAATAATATAACTAAAATTATAGAAGTTTACTATACTTTGCAAGACATTAACACATTATTTGGTTTAAAATAAATCAAGTTATTTCGGGTACATAAATGTTTGTAGAAGTTTATACGTTTAAAAACATATCGAGATAAAAAAAAAATTAGTTGAAAAGAAGACCTTAGTTGTGTTTGGCAATAACCTAAAAGTTGTATGAAGATCAATATTGATCATGATAACCAGACTAGAAGTGAACCAAGAAAGGTTAATCCAGCAAAGAACTAATTTTGGGAGCTCTCTCTCTCTCTCTCTCTCTCTCTCTTTTTGACCTAGATAAAACTAGACCAGTTTTGTCAAAAATTGGCGGCTCTTGTTTTCGCTACTTAGCCAGCTTTCATATAAATGGCCTGATCACTTTCAGGTAATCAAGTAAAGTCTATACATTAAATTTGATTAAGATAAAAATGTACAAGGGCATTTGGTCTAGTGGTATGATTCTCGCTTTGGGTGCGAGAGGTCCCGAGTTCGATTCTCGGAATGCCCCATTCTCTCTTTTACATATCAACTTTTTATTTTATTTTTATTTTTATTTTTACCCCTCTACTCCGGTCATAAACCATTGATCGTGCTAATTTAAACAAAAGTGTAGATGAAGAATAACGGACCTGCTGAAGATCGGAACTCGACGGCGACGATTGCGGGTGGAGGTGGAGCTCGGAGATCGGCGGCGACGGCGGAGCTCTTGACAGCTTTGGTGAGGAGGCGCGACGGTGACGGCGGAGCTCTCGACGGCTTCGACGAGAAGCTCTCCTGCGGACGAGATGCGGGCAAGGAAGGCGAGGAAGCTCGCCTGCGGGCGAGATGCGGACTTCGAGCTCGCCTGTCGAAGGAGTAGCTCACCTGAAGTCGTGCGAGGAAGCTCGCCTGCACGAGAGCGGATGATGAGCTCGCGTGAAAGGGGAGGATCTCGCCTGGCGTTGTTGGAAACAACTGGGATCCAGCTGGAGCTCCCTAGGGTTTCCCTATAAAACAAAAACCCAGTTCACGGAGCTGAGTGGAGCGCTCTCTCTTGCAATTTAACAGAGAAGTTTTCTTCTCTGTGGCGGCTACAGCTTCTCAAAAGTTTTTTTGAGAAGGGGTTTTTTATTGAGGGAATTTTTCGGTCAAGAAAAAAAAATTACACAAGCTCTGTAGTGGTGATTTTAGATTGAAAATCACTTGCGGTATTTTTGAGATATCTAGTTTGAGATCTTCTCTTTGCAAGTTTATAATTTCTTGTGGTTAAATAAGAAATGATTTGTGTGGCTCTCGTGGACGTAAATAAGTTTGTCGAACCACGTAAATCTGCTGTCTCGTCTCATTTACTTAATTATTGTTTTAACTGTGTATCCGTAGTGCTTGTGTTGGTTGTTCTCTCTCGGGTTGATTTAGCTTCCACGGCGGTGTGGGTAGTTTCTATTCCAACAATTGGTATCCGAGCCCTTTATTCAGATTGGTAGTGGTAGAACTTTCGATTTGAGATAGTGCTTGGTTATTGTGTGGTGCAAGGTATTTGTTAAAATTCCTAAGAGAAGCAGATTTATTTATACAAGCGGAGAATGACATCTACAAGTACAATAATTAAAGTGGGAAAGTATGAGATCGAGAAATTCAATGGGAAGAATGATTTTTTTTATTAGAGGGTGCAGATGAAAAATTCACTGATTTCGCAAAACTTGCACAAGGCTTTGGCAGGAAGAGAAAAGAAGCACAAAGATATGTCTGATGATGATTGTAAAGAGTTAGATCTCGAAGCACGAGCATCGATTATCCTATGCCTTGAGAGAGATGTTGCTTTATTGGTGGATGGAGAGGAAACGGCTGCGCGCATGTGGTCAAAGTTAGAGAGTACCTTCATGACGAAGAGTCTAACGAATCTGATCTATTTGAAATCCAAATTGTATACTTGCAAGATGGAGGAAGGCTCGTCAATCCGGGAATACATCAACAAGTTCGATAGGATCATATCGGATTTGAAGGACATTGATGTGATAGTAGAAGATGAGGATCAAGCACTTCTGTTACTTCTTTCTTTACCGAAGTCTTATGAGAACCTGATACAAACATTGATGCTTGTAGGTGATAATTTGAAGATGGATGAGACTAGAACGGTGCTTCTGACGGATGATCTTCAGAAAATTATAACTAGTGACATGGCCACTAGTGGTAACAAGGAGCAAGCAGAGGGATTGTTTGTTAGAGGAAGGAGCAATGAGCGAGAAAAATGCAAGGGAAGAAAGTCTAGATCGAAATCAAGACCACTTATGAGAAGACCGTGTTTCATATATGGTGAGCTTGGGCATTTCAAAGTTAATTGTCCTAACAAGAGAGTAGGTGGGAAAAAGAATAACAATAAAACCGAGAGAAGAGAAGGCAAGGAAGAGGCGAGTTACGTCTCGGAGGAAGGAAGCGATAAAGAATGCTATGTTGTTACGGGTGGCGAAGATATCTTCGGTAAGTGGAGTCTTGATTCATGTTGCTCTTACCATATGTACCCAAATAGGAAGTGATTTACTACCTATAGAAGTATTGATGGTGAAATTGTAGATGGGGAATAATCATGCTTGTAAAACGGTGGAGCTTGGTGATATAAAAATCAAAATGCATGATGGAGTGGTCATAACCCTAACAGAAGTGAGGCATGTTCCCGACTTGCGGAAGAATCTTATCTCAGTTGATGCTTTGGACTCCGGTGGTTGCAAGATTGTAACAGAGAACGGAGTAAAGAAGGTTGTCCAGGGTTCCTTAATAGTGATGAAGGGCATTCGCCACGGTAATCTATATATTGTTTCGGGTACGACAGTAATAGGAGATGCAACGGTTGGTACTGAAGGAAGTGGTGGAGACTCATGCGCACACACTCGGTTATGACATAGGCGGCTTGGGCACATGTTAGAGAAGGGTTTAGATATGCTTGGTAAAGATGGTTTGCTGAAGAATCTGAAGAAATCTTGCATGGATTTTTACGAGGATTGTGTGTACGAAAAGGCGCACAGGGTCTAGTTCTTGAAAAGCAAGCATAAGAACATAGGTATATTAGACTATGTGCATACAGATGTTTGGGGTCCGGCTCAGAAAACTTCCAAGGGTGATTCCAGGTATTTTGTCACGTTCATAGATGATTATTCTAGGTATGCTTGAATTTATTTTCTTAAGCATAAGAATGAGATATTCGAGACATTCAAGAAGTGGAAAGCAATGGTTGAGAACATGACAGACAATAAATTGAAGACACTGAGATCTGATAACGGTACAGAGTATATAGACGATACTTTCAAGGAGTTCTGTGATCAGGAGGGCATTACTAGATATTAGACAGTCAGGTCTACACCACAGCAGAATGGAGTCGTAGAAAGACTAAACTGTATATTGCGGGAGAAAAGCAATGAGTATGCGATCATATGCTGATTCGGGCAAAGAATGGTAGGCAGAAGTGGTTGCTACAGCTTGTTACATAGTGAATCGTTCTCCACATTCAACATTAAATAGTGATATACCCTATCGGGTATGGTCAGGGGAGCATGTAGATTATGATAGGCTCAGGATTTTCGGATATACCGCTTACTATCACGTAAACGAGGGAAAGCTTGGCGCGAGGGCCAAAAAGGTAATATTCTTGGGGTATGCAAAGGACGTAAAAGGATATTGCCTTTGGTGTACAAAAGATTCCAAGTTCATGATCAGCAGAGATGTTACATTTGATGAGAAATCCATGATTGCCAGGGCATCCAAGAACGGTGGTGTTGGGACTGTTGGGGCTTCAAAGTCTCAGGTGATTAAAATAGAACCTAAAGACCAACCAGGTTCTAGTCATGTACAAGAGGAGGATCATGAAGATGATGAGCTTGAACAGGAGGAGGTTCAGCAAGAAAATGTACAAGTGTTACAACAACAGCAGCTCGAAGATAGTTTGGCTTCCACTAGGCCAAGACGAGCATACAAGCAGGTTCAAAAGCTGGGGTCAAATCAGCCTCTGAAGCACTATGGGCATGTAAATTTGGTTGAGTACGCACTCTCGGTGGAGGATGATGAGCGGGTCATCTTCAAAGAAGCTATTCGGGACAGGGACAGTGAGAGTTGGTTGGCTGCAATGGAGGAAGAGATACAATCTCTTCGGAAGAACCAAACATGGGAGGTGGTCCCATTGCCCGTAGGGAAGAAAGCTATTGGTTGTAAGTGGATGTACAAGATAAAGGAGGATCCTTCCGAGATCGGCGGTACAAGGTATAAGGCTAGACTAGTGGCTAAAAGGTTTGCACAAAGAGAGGGTGTGGATTACAATGAGATATTTTCTCCGGTGGTAAAACACACTTCTATTCGGGTGCTATTGAGTATTGTTACTCATGGTGATCTTGAGCTGGAACAACTCGATGTAAAGACGACCTTCTTGCACGGAGACTTGGATGAGGAAATCTATATGCATCATCCTGAGGGTTACAAGGTTGAGGATAAGGAGCATCAGGTATGTCGCTTGAGGAAATCACTTTATGGATTGAAGCAATCTCCTCGGCAGTGGTACAAGCGATTTGACTCATTCATGCTGAAGCATGGGTTTTCCAGAAGCGATTATGATTGTTGTGTTTACATTCAGAAGCTTCGTGAAGGTGATTATATTTATCTTCTTTTGTATGTGGATAATATGCTTATTGCTTTAGGGAGTAAGGTGGAGATAGATAGATTGAAATCTCAACTTGGTAAAGAGTTCGAGATGAAGGACATATGCGCTATAAGGAAAATACTGGGTATGAAGATTAAAAGAGAGCGGGCGAATCAGCGATTATTCTTGAGTCAAAAGGGCTACATAGAGCGGGTCATCGCAAGGTTCGGGATGCAAAGTGCAAAATCAGTGGTGACTCCATGGGCTCCACATTTTAGGCTCTCAGGTAAACAATCTCCCACTATAGGGGAAGAGAAGGCAAACATGGAGCGTGTATCTTATGCTAGTGATGTTGGCAGTTTGATGTACGTAATGGTGTGTACACGTCTAGATATTTCACAGACGGTCAGTGTTATCAGTAAGTTCATGGCGAATTCAGGAAAGACACATTATGAAGCAGTGAAATGGGTCTTGAGGTACTTAAAGGGTACCGCTGATACGGATCTGTGTTTTGGTAGAAATACATATCAGATTGATGGGTTTGCGGATTCAGATTATGCGGGCGATCTAGACAGAAGACGATCTACTACTGGTTATCTATTCAGAATACATGGTGCTCCAGTTAGTTGGCGATCGATGTTACAAGCTACAGTGATACTTTCTATTACAGAGGCTGAGTACATGGCCATGGCAGAGGGAGTGAGGAAGCATTATGGTTGTGGGGTCTTCTAGATGATTTGGGGATTGAGCAGGATTGCGTGAACTTGTGGTGCGATAGTTAGAGTGCAATTCATTTGGCTAAGAATCAACTTCATCATGCTCATACCAAGCATATCAACGTCAGGTATCATTTTGTGCGGGATGTCATAGAGGAATGTGGTATTTCTCTCATGAATGTACAAATGAGAACCAGCAGACATGTTGACCAAGGTGGTGACAAGTAGCAACTTTCAGTATTGCTTGGACTTGCTTCATATCAGCCCGTGTTGATCTGCCCAAAAAGGCAAAATACAAAACTACGGCTAGCTTGATCCCGATAGAGGGTACGTAGGCAACTGCGGTATAGTGGCGCAGCTGGTTTGGCCTGCTTTGGCCTGGTTGGCATTCGTGGTGTTCTTCTGGTGATTGTCCAAAATTTGAGGATTATCAAATGATGGACGAGGTGGAGAACTGAAGAAGAACGGACCTGCTTAAGATCAGAGCTTGACGGCGATGATTGCGGGTGGAGGCGGAGCTCGGAGATTGGAGCTCGACGGCGACGACGGAGCTCTCAACGCGACGGCGACGGCGGAGCTCTCGACAGCTTCGGCGAGAAGCTCTCCTGCGGAAGAGATGCGGGCGAGGAAGGCGAGGAAGCTCGCCTGCAAGCGAGATGCGGACTTCAAGCTCGTCTGTCGAAGGAGTAGCTCGCCTGCACGAGAGCGGATGATGAGCTCGCGTGAAAGGGGAGGCGAGAGGAGGATCTCGCCTGGCGTGGTTGGAAACAGCTGGGATCCAGCTGGAGCTCCCTAGGGTTTCCCTATAAAAGGGAAACCCAATTCACGGAGTTGAGTGCAGCGCTCTCTCTTGCGATTTAACAGAGAAGTTTTCTTCTTTACGGCGACTGCAACTTCTCAAAGGTTTTTTTTGAGAAGGGGTTTTTTATTGAGGGAATTTTTCGATAAAGGAAAAAAAATTGCACAAGCTCTGTAGCGGTGATTTTAGATTGAAAATCACCCGCGATATTTTGATAGATCTAGTTTGAGATCTTCTCTTTGCAAGTTTGTAATTTATTATGGTTAAATAAAAAATTATTTGTGTGGCTCCCGTGAACGTAGGCAAGTTTACCAAACCACGTAAATCTGTTGTCTCGTCTCATTTACTTATTGTTTTATCTGTGTATCCGCTAGTGCTTGTGTTGGTTGTTCTCTCTCGGGTTGATTTAGCTACCGCGGCGGTGTGAGTAGTTTCTATCCCAACAGTAGAATAAATATAACGTATAAAATGTCCAGACAAAACTTGCAATGCGACAACTCAAAAACTCTTAGGAGGCAGTACCCCCATAAGACTTCGCACAAGTCAGCATCTAGGCTTTAACTCTCTACAATCTCAAGTATCCACTTCTTCAGCATCTGTACTAAGTCCCCAGAAGCTCATGAATCCTGAGAAAAAGAATATCTACCGGTACTCAGCGATGGAAAAAGGATCCATCTGAAAAGTCACATATCTAAAAGCAAAGCTTTCCATACCTTAAACAATGCATCAGTACTACATCGCAGAAAATGCATATCATCAGGGTTTGCCGGAATGTAAGAATCTCTCTACCATGAACTTAGATTAGTCATCTTTCCACTTGTTGACATAAGAGAAAAATGCTGGTTTCTTTCTTGCCTCGACCCTAACACGAGTAGAACGTCTTCGTTCGCTATCCTCCAGTAGTGCGTTTTGAGCGGCCTCCTTTGATCTCTTTTGTAGCGCCATACTGTAATAACGCAAAAGAAAAAATATGTATAAATATTTGTGAATCAACGTTCGCAAGGCTAAAGTTTTTGAACTTAGAAACTACATAACTTTAACAAACTATCTTGAAACTGATAAAAACAAACTCAAATGAGATCACTAAAGTATCACATCAGCTAGAAAATTGATGCAGCCTCAGCTATCGTGTATACATGATTTCATCGAAAGCTAATCAAGACCCGATAAAATGTTAAATTTTTTTCTTATTATTTTTTTCTTACCATTTCTCTAGTGTTTTGCAAATACATTTTTGAAATTTGTACATGTCTTCAAAACTATGAATGCCGATATCTCGAGAGAAGGCTGATATAGATACCAATACCGAGATTTCAAACTGAGTGGGACAATGTCACCGAGATTTCGAAGTTTGTGTGAGAATGTTACCAAGATTTCAAACTTTTTGGACAATGTTAGAAGTGTTTCCCAGGCAACAAATTTTTTTATCAACAGTATGAATATTATTTTTGTCTTGATAGGGTAGAGAAAATCTGTTTTGATGTATAAACTGAGAGAATATTAGTTGAAAAGATAATTCAGTCTCTAAAGTATTATCTTTCTACATAGCCATAGTAAGAGTGGTACTTTCATCACTATGGGAGTACTTTAGTCAGACAACAGTTTCTTGTAAGCCTTCCATTAAGCCTAGATCATTCTCTTCAAAAACAATATACTTAGTACTGGTTTGGACTATATCACAAATTTAAAAACAAAAAAAAATTGCACAAAGAAGGACCACATACACATAAGATGTACAGCACTACAAAACAGAATATTCATCAATGCCTGAAGTTGCCTGTTGCTTCCTCTTATAAATTTTGATTACGTGCTCAAGCATATACTTAAAACTATCTTACAAGCTCAAGAAAAGAAGAGTGAATTTTTGAACCTTATGCATGAGATACATTTCCGATGGACAACAACAATTATAAAATCAACCATTTCACCTAACTGAGATGGCAAGGTAGCATAGGAAAGAAACGATGATTATAAAATCATTTTTTCTATAAGCAGGGCAGTTATTAGAATTCTTTCTAGAAGAATAAGGTGGGTTAACTCTTGATCACCATAAAACCTGTAATTATTCCCATTACAAGCAACTTAAAGGACAGTCCATATTCCTCCTTTACTAGCTCTTTTAAGGGTTGGGGTGTGTGAGCAAGACATGTTAAGTTTGACCATCAATGCTTACAGAGATAAATATTTACAAAATGCTAGAAATCATCAATGCACTTCATGCATAAGTAACTTACCTCATCTTTTGATAGTGTTTCTGCAGCTGTTTTTGAAGAGCCCTCTCCCTCACACCTTTTGGATTTAACGAACCCATGAGTGCGTCAAGCTGATTGTTATGAATTATATTGAAATGTCAGCATAATATAGAAAAGAAGACAAAAAAGAATAAGGAGCGTACAGCTCGGTATCATAATAGTAACTAAAATAATCACCTCTTCCTTGGTTGAGTAGTAGCCCCATTGTATAGAGTCTGAACTTTCGACAAAAAGTCTTCCATCACGCCGGAAGAACCAATATCTGTTGTGGTTTCTATCTTTTCCTAGAGGATTGGTTCGAATAGATAGCTTTTCTAGTTCCTTTTCAATATAATCCTTCTGTGGCATAAATAATTTTCTCATCAACAGATTGAAGATAAAGAGGAATATGTGTATGGACGTGAGAGTGTATATGTGCATGCTCACATGAAAAAGATCCGCACATGTACATCCAAATATGCAACATACATATATATACCCAAAAGGATAATGAGGTCAGTTACTAAAGGAGGATATTTTCTTTGTTTGCAGCCTAGAACCTCTATCTCTCTTTAACGTGTGATCCATATGATCAAGGTAATACCCATGCCTTTAAACACATGGATGAACAATCATGAGGTTTGATATCCTCCATACCATGCATCAAGTGAAAGAAAATGAATAGTTTTCAGTAGTAAAACAAATAAAATGGGTGGGTCTACAGGTAACATATAAATCACATGATTTTACACGTTCATGTATTTGAGGCCATGAAGATCACAGTGGATGAGTGGATTGTTGGAAGTGGAGTGTAGTACAATTGAGTTTTAAGAGAGGAACCTTCCGCTCTTGTATATATTGTATTACATATGTATTTAATATATATAAATGTGTTTATATATATATATATATATATATATATATATATATATATATATATATATATATATATTATTATATATATATATATATATATATATATTATATATATATAGCAATGGGTATGAGCTAACAACTCATTTTGTAAAATGACCTACCCACTCACAAACACAAGACCCCACCCCCATTTGAAGTGACAACTAGGTGGGCCTAAACACTATTGACATTAGTGGATAGCTCATTTTACAAAATGAGCTGTCAGCTCATATACATTTTTCCATATACACACACACAAACACACATACATGTTTGAAGAGAGAGAGAGAGAAAGAGGACGGACTTGCTCTTCTTCAGGTAGCTTTTCCTGAATGTCTTTCTCTTTATATTTTCTTCGTCCTGGACTCTTTATACCTCCACTAGTAGGGGACACGCCTTTTACCTTCTCAGAATAGTTTCCATTTTCCATTATCAGCTCCCCGAAGCCGGCAGCACGATGATTTTTCTCTCTGGAAAGTTAACAGCAAGAATCTGAATTAATTCCTAACGAAATATCTTATAACACTAGAGAAATTTAACTATGGCAAAAAGAAATGCATACCCGTTTTCTTGAATATAACTTTTCTTAGAAACTTTAACATTCCATTTTCCTAAAGGCAGACTGTCTTCATCTTGTGAAGCCTTACCATTGACACTGGAACTGTAAGCATTTCTTTTACCGTTTTGTGAATTGCCAAGTTTCTTAGAAACCTTAGCCTTCTGTTTTCCTACAGACAGAACATCTTCATCTTGAGGTGCCTTACCATTGACATCAGAACTATGTGCATTCCTTTCACCATTTTGTGGATTGCCCTCTTGATGCCCTTGCTTGTCAGATGTTTTGCTGTGCTCTTCTTTCTTCCTTTTGTCTTCTTCTCTTCTCTTTGCTGCAAGTTCTTGCTGCTGTTCAATGCACTCATCTACCCTAGCTCTAATAGCATTAGTTTTGAGGGCCTCAGACACAAGATCACGAAATATGCTCAGCTTCGCGCTAACTTCAAGGAGACCATAATGTCCCCTTCTTATTGTACCCAAATACTTTGTGAGTTCTTCTCTACCTTCCATCTCCAGAAAATCACATAAAAATTCTTTCCAGGTGATCACTGTGATCTGTGATAATATGAAGAAACATCAGGAGTAACTACTATGCAAAATATGTATAGGATGGGCAGAGTTGTAGTTCTTTACATACAAGAAGAATTCTTTACAAAATTTTGCTTCACCGAAAAGAGGACAGAAATTCTACTAATAGCATGAAACCTAATCATTTTACCTTTGATTTTCGCTTTTTACCCTCAATGATCATGAAATAATTTCCTTCATCTTTAATAAGCAAGCGAAGAAGTGCAGCATGTGCCTCCACAATTAGAATAAGATTGCTATCTTTGTGGCAGATGGCGTTTTCAAAATCTTCAAGAGAAAATCGCCACAAGTTCAACAATCTAGCGAAAGAAGAGCAGAAATCCCAAATCATCAGAAGATCTCCAACACAATCCATTGGTACTTTAAAGCTTGTATACAGTGAAGGGCGATCTGAAAAGGCCGGGTCATTAGCAGCAGGTTGCACTAAGAGATCCTCAATTGGATATTTAATGCGTATTCCATTTGTTGCATCTCCATCTGAACATAAAAATCGTGCAAATCAACCACATTAGATAATGATAACAAGAAAAATTCAAGATTAACAAACTTAGTCTCCATCATGTACCTTTCTTTGTTCTTTTGTTGGTCATATCCATGTCCACCACACTGCCATTTTCAGTATTTTTCCTTTTCTTGCCAATTGTGTTCCCGGTGTGCTGAGAATGTTCAGATTTTAGAATCTATGCATCAAAACCAACAAATAGGACTAGGATAGTAAATTACCAGGTTTTCAGGAGGTTTGGTTGAGATCCCATGTTTCTCGGCAAGCTTTTCGTGAAGCATCCATGGAGCACTTTGTGAAGTGGATTCCCTAATAAAAGCTTTCAGTACACTCCTACTATAAGGTGCCTTCTTGCGTATCAGATCACTTTCTTTTACAATTAAAGTTTCAGTTACTCTCTTGTCATTATCAAGCAAACCAACTTCATAGTGAGTGCCACTTTCGTCCTCCAAAAGTTTTAAAATTTTGCATGCATAAACAAACTTCTCCTTCCACACATGCAATTCTAAGCCTTCAAACAGATGTTCTCGGAACTTACTATATATTGTATCGACAAGATCTTTCAAAGTTAGAGTGCCTGCAAGAACAATTTAACCACAAAAATATTACATGGGGCCAGACCAAGTATTTGACATCTGAAGAATAAACTTAGTAAAGGACAAAAGAAGAAGCTATGCTATTGCAACCATAACAACAATGAGTTATATAAGCTCAAATCTACATCCAATGTATACAATATTGTGATACCTTGCATATACAGCAATGACCATTCTAGTAATATATCCAGCATGTTAGCCCATCCCTATCAGAAATTTTTCCGTAAATCTTACTACCTATGATATTTTATTGATATTAACATGAAGTATTTTTACAAACGACAATCTATTTTCACACGTAGCAGATGCAAAAATCAATTCTCACCCCAGATAAAATTTCATAAAGGCTTTGATCCTTCTATAGGGTAAAGTAGCTAAACCATCACAGTGCAGGGGGTATATCTGTAATTAACCCTAAAAAGAAATAGTTTAGTTGTATTTCGCATGCAAACAAATACAAAGGAATAAATTGATGAAAATGTAAGTCTTTCTTCTATTTGCCTACTTTACCTGAGAATTAGAAACCATATGCTGCAACAAGAGAACTTTCACCCCAAAGTTTTGAGACCATCTATTATCTATCACATACTTCTCTTCCATTCAATTTATCAGGAAATAGATTTGGAGTTAAGTAAATCAGTATCATATACTTCTTAATTATCTTCATCCAAATTTCTTATGCATATCTCTTTATTCTATTAATTATAAATTGTAATATTATCAATTCTCCAAATTGGTGCATTTAGTTTCTTCCAATGCACCGATCAAATATATCAAATCTCAATCAATTCTCTCTAATTTTATCCTCTGACCAAATATCTCAAATCTCAATCAATTCTCTCTAATTTTATCCTCAACAGAGCAACATCCAATTTCTTACAAATGAAATCTTTTCTTCTCTTATTATATTTTTACTCATCCACTACAATGTGCTTATTGCTTCTATACATGTTTCTTGAACATATAGCTTCTTAATTGTCCTACGTTCTGATCTGTATAGAATTGCTAGTTTTATTATTGTCTTACATATTTGTTCAATCACAGATACCCATTGATTACACATAATTCCAAAAACATTTCTTTATTTTACTCATTTCCCTTTGATTTGATGCACCATATCTCCCCGAAACTCAGGATCTTAACAAATGATGATTCTTGGCAAATGATCACTACGATGTATGTTGTTACCATCAATCTATATCATAAACTCATTCCTTCAAACATTTTGCTAAAATTACATTTCATATATACTTTCTTCTTACATGTTATTGTTTGATACTTCAGACACCCACATTAATTCATGGAAAGGTAAACAAGAATAGGCAGCACAAAGATTGGAAATACATCAATTAGAACAGAATTAGCCTTTAGAATAGTAGATGCCACTTGCTATAATCGCACATCAGAGTCTGATGACTGCAAAAGAAGTTTTAAATGCCTAGACCACTAGAGACAGCGGGATGATAAATTAGAATCTATTCAACAAAACACACACATGCCGAAGTGCACATATGTGACACATGAAAGGCATAACAAAAAAAAAGCGATTGCAACTGCAAATAGTTTCCAAGTTCTCACTATATTGTATCATCTGAAGCACGGGATTCATCAATTCTTTTGGGAATTGCTGGACCTTCTCTGCTGCCCGACGCTCCGAGACCAAAGCTTGCTCATATGTTAAATTAGTCTTTCCAGTAGTCTTGCATGTCCATACTCTTTGGCGATAAAGGTTCAACCTGTTCAGATATTCTCTAGGCTTATTAAGGATGAATGTATTTATCAAAGACTATCATGTTTCATAAGAAGTTTGTACAGAACTCTACAACCAAGAAAGAAGCGATATATTAAAGGATACTGGTAGTCCCGCAATACTTCCTTCGTGAATCGAATTTGATATACATGCTCACTAGGCTTCAGATCATGGGGTGGATCCACTAAGGGGAAAGGCTTTTTCTTGTGAAGAGGCATGTTCAATAGCTTCTACTAAATAGCCTCAAGAAAAGAACCAGGCCAATATATCCACCACCAATATAAGATACTAAAATGGTCACCACCTGCAATGGAAATCAACAAACACCAGAAATGATTACCAAATGCATACAAAAGACCCAAAAGAAGACAGAAATTAACTTAAATCCACAATTAAAACACAGTTTTCTTAAGCTACTACCTAGCATAATTTAATTGATAGGCATCAAGGTTACACGAGGACTAAATGCTAGCCTTTGTCTGATTCCCAAAGGCAATTTCACAGATAATTGATCAGCATTGTGAGAGGAGGCGTCGAATGAGAGAAGAAACAGCAAACAATTAACAACTTAACGCGCATCAAGAAAGTCAAGCTAATCATGTCATAGCGTGCACAAAAGAGATTAAGAAAAAAGTTCTTTGAAAAATTTAGCACAATACCGCGAAACCCTAGACACCAACGTTCAATCATATACGCTAAAAATTTTCCACCTCTCAGCCTCAAATCTCCGATCCCAATATATGCATATTTCACGGACAACAGCTTAAAAATGATTAAAAAAACAAAGGAATAAACCCAACACACAACAATCTAATTTATCCAATAAACTGTCAACAATCTGCCCAAAATTTCGAAATTTGCAACCAATAAGGCCTTCTACAGCTCCTCCAGCGACAAATCTAATCCTATAACAGTAGAAATGAGCAAAACGAACAACCACCAACACACGAGACGTAGAATCTAGGGTTTTAGAGAGAGCGAACAATTTGACCTAGAAACCGCTGGAACCTCCACGGTTCCGCTCCCGACGAGGCGCAAACGAGAGCTCCCGGGGCGCTGCGTCCACAGAAACGCACAACTCGGAGAAATAATAAAAGTTAAAGATCGCACCTTTACAGCATTCGGGCAGTCGACGGCGAGAAGAGAAGGGAGCGAAGCGCGTCGCTCGGTTTCATCTTTTTTTTTATATACGCTCTCACTCTCTCGCGTTTTTGCTTCTCGCCTCCTCACTTTGAACGCAATTTTCTTTTCTCTTTTTTATTCTCGAGGGGGGAAAAAATGTTTATAATACACGTGGTAGGATAAGGAGAAGACATGTGTATGCTGACTTGGCAAAGACGAATCGCGTTTTTTCCTACATGATGGGATACAAGATGTGAGCGGCTCTGATCAAGGCCCAGGTTGGCCTACAGCCCATAGGGCCCCTTTCTGCAATGGACAATTTTGGGCCGTCGTGTTCAATTAAACGACCGCAATTTGCAAGAAGCAACTACTTCAATAGCATTTACGCCTTTACAAAAACACTGAGTTTGCTTTTACATCACAGCTGTACATGTACGTGTAGACACAGCAATAACTGCCCAAATGAAATCTCAGGACAAAATTGGAGAAGAATACTTACGTAAGGAACACAAAAAGGACATTCATACAAAAAAGGACCATACAAAAATGCTTCATCTACAGCAGCAATTTGATGATCATGATCGTAGTTTCCAAAAGCAGAAATTAACATGAACGTTGAAAGTTTTTACATGGCATACAACTTTTCTTTACAAAAGCCGAGGGCACATTTTTTAACTAAATCGACCTCCAATATGTCAGAAGCATTTCTTCCCAAATGTGACGGCATCAATTTCGCTGAGAACTTACTTTCAACATCGTTCAAAAATTTTGTAGAGCTTCTCCAGTGAAGCAACCTGCAAAAATTATAAGATGGTGAGAAGCAGAAGGCACCGCGAATAATTGTATTAAGAATTTAACCGAATGATCAAATGAACATTTAACAAATAATTTGTTTTACTCATTTGATCAATTTCTACCCCCTCCAATAATGATATTTTTGGATGCTGCATTCATTATCGTTAGTTCGTTACCGATGTATAAGAAAATTCTATTTATTTATATCAGAGATGGAGAACAACCTGCACGAAAGTTCCATTGGTGGCCATAGCATTTGGTGGCTTAAGAAATAGTCTCATAGCTGGGAACAAAACGTGTTGAATTGTCCACTCACGCTGAGCCCATGCTGCTTTGGCCTCAGCAAGGAGTTCCTGATCAATATCATTTTCTCCAACATCATCTGGCATTAGAAACAAGTATATTACTAAATTGAAGCCTAAAAAGCTAAATGAAATAAGACATTCAACATTAATTTCTTATAACTTCAGCATTCACATGATCCACATGGGGCTAAGTGGCATGTGTTTACGCTCAACGCACATACGAGTATGTATGACATTGTGATACCCCCACACTTTAGTCCCACATGGACTAGTGTGAAAAAAATTATGGTTTAAATAGAGAAAAACCAAGACTCAAGGGTAACTAAGTGTTGGCATTTTAGCAAGTAGATGTTAGCCAACATCGAGTTACTCTGCTTGCACGCGCCAACAGGGCCCGTGGGCCCGGGGCGTGACAGACATCAAGAAATAAAATGAAGAGAAAATTATTATTGCCATCAATAAATTGGAAAGCCAATAGTCTACTTTGCAGCTTAAGAGCATTATACCAGGAGTGGCTGATTTGGTCCCTGCGTCACTAATATTTTCAATTTGAGTTCTATTTCTCTTGTAGAATTGAACTCCATCACCAGAAGGATTTGGCAAAATAGGCGGATTCATCGCGTAGAAGTTTCCAATAACAGCTGCAATTGTTTGAAAGCATTCACTCTCATTGTCCCAGTCAACCTAAAGATTATGAGAACTGTTTAGTGAAATACAACTTGCATATTAAGTAAAAAGTGAGTTCAGCTTAACAAAATAACTCAATTCTCGCAATGATAAAGTAAATTTAGACTACAAATCCATTAAAAATTGGACTATAACAGCCAATAAAGGCATTTGGTGTATAATTTTTTAGAGTTAGCAAATTACATGCTTCATGCATATCTGATGTCATAGTGGTAAGAGAGAGCATATGTTATCCTTCATAGATAGAAAGGAAACACATGAAAAGGGAAGAACTTTTGAAAAACAGAAAAAAAGACTGCCTAAACATAATATATTCCTGGCTTAATCATGATCGAAAATTATTAATAATCAAAATACAACATCTTCAAGGGTAATTTTTTCAGTGCAAAAGTATCCATGCATGCAAGGAGAAGTAATTTCAACTTTAGCAACAATCAAAGCATTATGAGCTGTGACCTACATCATTACCCAAGCTCAGCAAAAACTCTGGAAGACGGTCCATATCAGGAGTATATTGGTCAAGTACAACAGGAAGCCTTGTCAGGTTGCCTTGATGATCAATGTGGACACAGAAGTAATCGTCCAGCAATTCAGCTTTCTGCTTTAGCAACTCAGTGTTCATCTGGTAAGAGCAAGAAAAAAATAACGGAAAGGTAAGCGTTCAACTCAAAACAAAAACTAGATGGAGCTTAGTTACCAATTATTTATCACTAGAAAACAGGAAAATGTTATTGATTGAAATTTTGAAATGAGAACTGCAACATACAAGAAACAAAATTAATCATCTAAAGCTTCTCGTAATAGGGCACGTTTGGGGTATGTTGCTCGAAATTTACGGCATGCATAAAAACAATGACCAGGTTTCACAAGCAGCTAGTCAACCCAATGCCAGGGCTCTTGTGAGAAGCTAAGTTGATGCCAAATACAATGTTGCTAATGAAACCAAGCACAGAAGAGAGGATTCCATAAACCTAGAAAGCCGTCTAAAGGTAGATCACCTCATTGAGACTTTATGAAGTTGTAGGTAGTGTTATAATCAGGCTGAGAACGGCCAGAAAATAGTTGAAACAAGAATAAACAGACAAATTGCTGATAGGCTCAGCGAATCCTTGATGTAGCTGGATGTTTTGATATAATTTAGCAAGCTCCAAGTTCATCCCATATGGGCAGATAGAAGGGCTTACTTCACCCATATCCTCTCAAGGTCGGTTCCTCTTGTGATGTAACCACACTGAACTTCAAGCATGCATCATCAGTTGCACCAACCACTAAATACCTACGTCATCTCTAGCTTAAAAGTACAAAAAAAAAACATAAACCAAACCAGTATGGTCAAAATGAACTAACGATGCACCAACACTACATCTGTACACAATTTTACTTCAAATTTTAAAAACTGGTTTCAAGAACATCAGAAAAGGTACTTGAGCAAGAATAGATGTCTTTTAACTATGACAAACGTCATGAGAATATGTCCAGAAAACCATTTGGTGAAATGTTTGAACAAAGTGAAAGTGAAAAGATAACATGAATTAAGTAAAAATGTTAAAAGATGGTTCTTTTACTTCTGCGATCTTCTTTTTCAGATCATCATCCTCATCACCAGTAGAATCCAAGTCTTCCTCTTTCAGTGCCATTATTAACAACTCCGGAAGAGGAGCTGGATCACTTAGCTGGATGGCATTGAATTTTCCAAATTTACTTACAGCTTGTTGATACATAAGCTCTTTGCTGATACAAAAGAATATAAAATCAAATGTGAATCATCAGCTGAATTAGAAAATCATATACAAGTAAGAAACACTGAAATGGAGAGATAAACTTCAGAAGTCACCCTTACTTTTTTAGAGGAAGTAGAAACTAAGATACACTCTCTATCAATGTCTAAACAGGGTGTCGTGAGGAAGAAGTTACCAATTATTTGAATGAATACGCAACAATATTCAAATTAGGTAGGAAATATTTCATTGGACATATCTATTTTAGAATAAAATAAATCCCTTCATTGAACATAACTTAGTGGTACTACTAAGTCAGCAAAAACACTAAGTTTGCATTTAATGGAAAAATCATTTACATGAGCATCTGAAGTAAAAACTTAAAGAGGGAACAAAAGAGCAAAGCTAAGAATGTATGGTCATGGATACAATAGGAGATGAGGATAACAAAAAAGCAAAACTAAGAAAGCATTAAAGTTATCATTAGTCAAAACACTACTTATAAACTCTTGCCTAGTAAAAGGTGAAGATAACAAAGAATAAAATGCATACCTGACATTCACCACATTCATAAGATAAAGATGGGTATTGTACTGAAGCAACGCAAAAGTTTCATCAGCAAGTCCAATATATGTGCAATTTTTTACAATGTCCCAGAGACCTGAAATTATTAATGTAGTCTCTCAATAATAGCGTTACCATCATGTGGTCATGGATACAGGAGAATGTATGCATAAAACTCACCAGAATGGACATTATTGTCAATATCTCTAACAAGCTCATTTACAGCAGTTAAATCTTCAGTGTCCTTAGGGTTCCTTCGTAATCTTATAGCAGTTCTGCAAATGAATTTAAAAAGTTCAAAGCTAACTAATCAAAAATAAAACGCCACACTTATTTTTAGCATAAACCAGGAGACTAAAGGATTCAATAAATCAGTAACATGCTAATAAAAGAACCTACCATAATCATTCTAGAGCATATTTGCAACCAACAGAGTTCATCATACAGTATAATCAATGGGCAATACTTTATTACAGCTAGATGGAAAAACTAGCACTTGGGGACCTCAAAGAGTGGTGAGTAGGGTGTTTGCTGGCTTTTGAGGAGTCAACATATTTGAGGCAAGCGAACAGAATATTTGAGGAATTTGCTTTTTTGTGAAGTAATGACAAATCCCATCTCATTCACCCCTCAGAAAAACACACACACACACTCACAAACACACATGAGAAAAAGGGGAGGACAACACGTAACTCTTAAGCAGGAAAAAAAAACCTCACTGACCATTAAAAAATAAAAAAACATAAATCTTGACTGCAAACAAAAGTCTCAATGCTGCTAAGAATGTATGGTTCAAGCAGGTTATCAAGAAATGATTATTTATCAAGTAGCACACGAGATGACCTCTTGTAGGTTTTGACCAGTTCTCTATCTTAGTGAATACAAGTGATATATAAGAACCAATGGATCCAAGAACGTATCCCACAATAAACTTCCTAGAAATACACAAAAGATTCATGAAAATCACATTTGTTACTGAATAAAGATGTTGGTAGTAGCATATATCATCGTTTTAACTTTTAACCAAAGAAAATCAACAAGAAATAATATAGCAAGCAAAAAAGATATCTAACTAGTATTGAAACTCAAGTGGTGCATATATGGATATGAGAGGTATGACATGGAAAGGGTATCCGGGTAAGGAAAATCATAAGTAGTTTCTGATTTGGTGGCAATTGTGGGCACGGAAACTGAAAACTGTACTTTTAAAATTTCATATATGTATCTATTGCACTTCACTTCATTGAGGATATGTTACATGTGTTAGAATATGCCAACAGGAATATCCAACACATATTCACCAAATATCACTGAGTGGCAAACTATTGGTATATATCCAGATAGGTGTACTTCCTATACCCAACGTATCCGCCTGTATAGTAATTGTCCAAAACCATGTGTATCACCTAGCATGTTAGTTGAGCATTTTTTTCCCCAGGAAATCCGACCCACAGAGAAGCAAAAATATCAATGTGGCTTCATGGCTAAATTTTAATCTTATTAAAGTATGTTCTGCTGGCTACATTATGCAAAGTGATTTCACCAAAATGTCATTACATTATAATATAAAAATTCCCCAAGAAAAACAAAAGAATTGAAATTTGAGATGCAGAGAAAAGAACGGTTTTTTAAAGCAAGAAATTATATCAAGTTTGCACTGTTAAGTTTTATAAACCAAGAAATTACGTCAACTTTGCAATGTTTACCTCACTGAAGCCAGATCGGGTTTTTTGTATTGTGAACCAGATACCTCTTTCATATATGCATGCAATCTGCCAGAAGGATCACGTGAATCTGTTCTGACCATTTGATTTACTGGAACTCGCTGAGATTTTATCCCTGTTAGACGGAATCAGAAAAACACTCATAAAAATAAAGTAACACTAAGAAATTTGTACCATAAGGCAATATGATGCATGCTTGTGTTTCAGAAAGTGTAGAAAGCAAACAATTCAAAGGTCAAAAATAATAAATATAGTTTACCAGAAAATTTGGATCCTTCCTGAGTTTCCTTGCTCGCACTGACGTGACTCGCTGACAGGGAATTTACAGCCTGTAATGTACATTAAAAATCATGTGACTTGCTGACAGGGAATTTACAGCCTGTAATGCACATTAAAAATCATAGGTACAATATTATCAAAGATCATTAACAGTATGTAACATTATATAGTTTTCACTACAAAAAAATTAGCATAGCAACAGAAAGATGTAACAATTAAGTATCCCAAGCCTGTTTCATTTGAATGATGTATCAGGGGCCTATTTCTTTGTTTTTATGAGACACTTGGTGATATGAGAAATTATCCTCTTTCAATATGCTCCAGTGCTTTGACTGAGGAGAACAGTCAGTTTTTCAAAGTATGTTCATGCAAAAAATAATGAGGATAAGCAGTTTGTGTCAACCTCTTAAGGGAATGTATGAAATGAAAATAAGAACATGCAAATAAACAAGCTAATGGATCTTGCATAACAAGATGACTCCAAAAATATTGTACAATCACAGATCATGATATATCAGTGGCAGTTACAAGAATTACTGTTGAATTTAAAGATTTAATTGCACTTTGAAGTCAGCACTTGAAAGTTCAGTATCAAAGATTTTCATAAAAGGCAAAAGAGGTCCCAAGACATCAAGCTTGTTTCCCCAAAGAGAAAGAACCAGATAAATAAATTCATTGATATTGAAACAAAATACAATAAGCAGATATAAAATTATAGAGATAAGGAAAATCATGAAATGTTAAGGTTTGATTTAAGCAAAATCATGAAACACTAAGCTTTGGTTTAAGCTAAGAAGTCAAAAGACTCAAAGTTGCACTAGATACCTGCGTCTGAAATGTCCTAGAAGTGTTAGAGGTCATCAACTTGTTCTCAACAGCATTCTGTATTGTGTCAATCAGACTTTCCTGGTTCAAGAGGCTAACCTGCACATGAAAGTTAAATAACATTAATTGAAAGAAGTAATATCAAATGGTAAAAGGAAAAAGGACTAACAAACAACTCACTTATCACAACTATGAGAGTCCCAATGCACACTAGCTAGCATAAAAGACAAAGTAAACAAGAAATTCTCTTACAATCAACTTATAATTTTTACATGCTACAACTTTTCCCATGAGATAGCTACCTCACCTCTCTCTTTGTTGGATGTATATTCACATCTACATGCTCAGGTGGAAGACTGATTGACATATAAATGAAAGGTTTCGATGCTTTTGGTAAAGTGGCACCATATACGACTTCTATAGCTCTCTTCAGGGTAGTACACTCAACAAGCCTGTCTGAAAAGGGAAAAGAAAAAACTTATGGTCAATATATTCTGAGCTTGTACCAAGTACACGAATTATAGACAATCAGTTGATTAAGAACCTTATCCCTAATCTTTTGG
>NC_033802.1:4725948-4763769 GCF_001876935.1 Asparagus officinalis
CACTTCCCTCGAAAGCCTGAGCATTTTTTCCAAGGCGTGTTTGATAAATGTACTAAGCGGTTGGATTAATGAAAAGGACTCAGGTAATAACAGTTCTGCAGTAAGCAGTTTTTATGAAGGGAGCTTATGGCAGAAACCCTTCAATTTCACAAGAGAAACAAAGAAAACTCATAACATCGCAAAATCATGATTCGAAAACCATGATCCAGAAGTACATCATGCACATACAAGCTAATCACAATCCATTGATGTGTGATATTTTCACCTTAGTGGAAATGCAATTGATCCGGAATTGAAACCAGGAAAACAGTCGCCTGAAGAGTTAGATGGAAAACTTTACTGATTGGTTACCAGAAGTGGTCAGAAATTCCAACTTTATGGATCTTCCTATATGATACTTGCTGTAAATGGAGCAAACACCGCTGTTATAAATTTTGAATTTAATTTTATGGGCTCTCATTAGCCGTTCATTTGTCAGAAGACAATCTAAATAAAATAACCATTACAGACATATACCATTAATAAACAGAACCATCGTTGTTTTCTTTGCGGTATAATTTGAATTTGAAATAAAACCATCCATCTTAAAGGTAGATCCAGTAGCACTGTCATCTGAAACCGTAATTTCCATTAAATCGCGAGCGACAGAAACGCCATAAACAGTTCTGATAGCATCCAGCTTTGAGCAAGCAGTGACTGTGTGAACATCTGCTCTGTTTGCCCCATGCTATATAACATCAGAAGGGGAAAATGCATCACTATCTCAGAGCAGAAAGCATAATAAAATTACTTCTACTTGCAAACCGACGGAAAACTCAGTCAATGACTAACCTTTCTGCAAGAAAAGCTCACATTAATGTTATGAATTGCAAAGCGACTCATCAGGTCAACAATCTTAGGATACTCATCGTTACAGTTCTGCAATGTCTTTCTACGTGCAGTCATATTGTAAAATAGGTTCTCAACCTAGTAAAAGGATGAAACCAAAATCCCCAAAATTTTATTAAATACATAATCATAATGAGGCTGAAACTTCTAACCATGAAGCTTCAGAAATATGCAAAGAAATTTACCATTATCTGAGTTCCTTTCACTGCAGCACAGGGCTTTGGTTCATTTTCCATTACTCCATCTCTATAAGAAACCCTGCATAAGAAAAATGCTCACACAACAAGTTCAAAAGCTCAAATAGCCTGGAACAGTAACGTATTTACTTAAAATAAAGAAACCTCCTTTTTTTCCTTGGAGATGTACCTGTATCCATGAAGTTGACCTTCAGTTATTGTTGTGACAGTGACATGGCCAACATATGTCATGCTCGACAATGCCTCACCTCTAAATCCCATTGATCTAATAGTCTGCAGATCCTCATATTTAGATAACTTTGATGTAGTGTGCCTTTCGCAAAGTATTGGCAAGTCTTCATACTGTTACACCAAAATGTAAAATCATTAACTAATGTTATACTATCAGAATCACGATATAAATGACTCATCCTCTTTGCATAATAACCCCATATTTCCTTCTCAGGAATATATAATAGGTTAGTGATACCTAAAATAGGAGAAGAATCATCTATTATCTTAGCCTTTCCCCTCAAAGGGGGTTGACATGGAGCATGAAACTTCTTGAAGGATCTAACAAAATTTTACAAGTGGTGGTCAACCTAGCATCAATTCTCTAAGTTGGGAGTGCTTGGCTTGTGAAACTGTGAACTATCTGATGCATGACTGAAATATTGAAAGATCTGAGAAGTAATTGAAGTAATATAATAAGCAACTGAGTTTATTTAGTTAAAGTAACCCAAGAATCATGCTCATATCATCATATTGGTTGCTGAATTCCACAAGATGTGGATTGTTTTTGTGAGTAATGATATTCCAAGAGTCTTTCTCTAGTCGTTATATAGCTATATAAAGGCCCTGGCCAGAGCTATTTGGAAAACCAGGAAGACTAAATAATGATTTATGTTAGCATACCTACATGATTCCAGTTATTCTCTAGATGTAGCAAAAATGTAAACTGTTTATGTCTACAGTGTTCTACAAGAAGGTTTAAGCGCCCACTTAAGCGGAAGCGGGATAAAAACACGCATGATTTGATATATACACTCAATTATGCAGACACCTACTTAATCAATCAATTTTTAAGTAAGCACTCCGGCATAATTTAAATTATGCCAGGCACTTTTTGTAATTTGATTGCGGTCTCGCTTACCTGCACCCGCCCCCCCACACCCCCCGCCCCACCCCCCCCCCCCCCGCCACTCCCAACCAACTCGCCTCCCTCGTGCTCTTGCTTTTGCGCTCGTTCGAACCCTCGGGCTGCTTAAAATAAAACCGTATTTTTCAACATTGCATGTCTATCTTCTACTATTGTTTCTTCATTGTTTTTTCTTGTACAGAGCAGGACACCAAATCTATTATTCTTGAGATCATTATTCCTTCTAGTCTTTACAAAGAGACCCATTTCATTATCTTTCTAATCTTGAAAGCTAAGAACTTGGCAGCAGAGCTTTAGCTTGTAAAAATGTTCCATTCACTCATTCAATCCGCTCTTCTCACCAAAAGTTTGACCTGTATTATTTTTGGTGGTCATGCCTTTTAAGAACACATGAGATCACCTAACTCATTCGATGTCTGCCACGATATAAAACCGTCTGTTGTCTTAATTCCATACGAGACAAGTTTTCTCGAACTTTTGTGTACGTAGGCATTCTCCAAGGAATTCTCCATGGAATTCTCCAAGGAATGTAATATACTGAAGGAAGTTACTGTCTACGCACGAAAAAGCAGTCAAAGCATTTTTGCAGGATTTTGCCAGGTAATAATTTCAAAAACATGGTTATAGATATGTTTTTTGGAGTTATTGCTAGGATTGAAGAGTGTGTTCTATTCATTTCCCTTTAGCAAATATGGAGTTCCTCGTGGTAGGTTTCAATTTCAACTAAGAGCATGAAACTACCTGTTTTATTTGAAGTGCTTCATAGACAAACGAGTCATATCTATTTGTTTACTTGGCGATATTTTCTAATATAAAGCAAATGTGAATCCAGTTTCACATTCATATCTAGTTCAGAGCTGATTTAGAGCCAAAGCTAGATTAAAGTCCAAGCCAAAAACTGACTTGGAGCAAAAGACTGAGTCTATGTTCTGACTTTTTCCCCCCAGCCAAACCTCTAGTTGAAATCTGAGATTTTATGAAGCTCCCTGTATGTGTTGATCATTTGGTTTGTGTACTATCAAGTGTCAACTTTGTGTTTCACAGTGGAAATCTCATGAAATTGAGCGACAAGTGGAGGGCGACTGCTCAATATGTTCAACAAGGGAAAAATGATAAAGATTCAAATTAAGTGGAGACGATGATGTAAGCAGAATTTTTCCTAATGAGGATGAATTGATCAAGGAACAGAAGTTGTTAAAAGATGTGGTAACTTTGGTAATTTATTAAATATGGTTGCTTCAAATAAAATATCTCAACAATGATGTTCTATCTTTTCTTAAAGCTTAGTCGCTTTCGGTGGTCATGATATCCACGAATCATGTTTTCAGTCATTTCATTGCATATACAAGCCTGGGCTTGTTAAAAATATACGAGGAAACGATGATCTAGGTTAGTCCTTGTATCTTTCCCGATATTCGTGTGATCTACTACTATATCTTCTTTGTTTCCTCTCAGACATGTCTGAATAACAATTCTACTGCTATTAGAACAATTATTTTCTCAAAGACCTATTTAACATCTACTTTAATCTATAATCCAGGTTACATCTTGACAAGAAGGTTTGAATAAATCTAGAAAGGCATTTAATGGGTATTAAAACCTATTTTGTTTTATCTTGCAATTTAAGCTTGTGCAATTAAGAAGAAACTACCCAAAACAGTTCAGCAAAGATGACAAAAAAGTCAGGCAAGAGAAAAGAGGATACACGCCCAAAAGACAATAGAGAACATTCCCCAAAAAAATTAAGAGTATGCAAAGGGGAAAATCAACCGCAATAATAACTATCTATAACGATGTCGGTTAAATCACCTAATTTGTCCACAACTTGCAAGAAAATGCCTTGAATCAAATAAACACCAAACAACTTCCAAAAATATAATAATAATAATAATAAATAAAAATAAAGAAACCACACCTTTTAATCCAAACCTCTAACAAAGAAACAATTCCCCAGCTGAAACACTCCATACCTTCTTTTAAGGTCCACAGCCAGTTTTACATTGTATTTTCAGGTCTATTCAAATTGCAACGACCACTTGTGCGTGTACCTCGAGTCGCAAAGATCATATATTACGCAACAAAGTTCCTTTTAAACCCTAAGCCCCTTCAAACTACCCTCGATTGCGTCCTCAAATCAAATCAATTTCAGCTAAAAACCCTAATTTGCATAAAAAAAATCAAGACAAACATATGAAGTGGAATTCTATCTGTAGTCATCTCTATCAAAATTCGATGAGATTACGTGCATGTACTCCAAATCTAAAAGATATCATCTTAAGCGACAAAACACCCTCTCTTAAACCCTAAACCCCTTACAGATCATCCTCTCTTTCGTCCTCAAACCAAGTCAATTTCACCATAAAACCCTAGTTCACATACCAAAACAAAGAACAAAACACGCAACTCAATGGAAACTCAATTTGTATAGATGATTAGGGATAAGCTTTTGTTACTCTGATGCCGTGACCGTTGTCGGAGACCTGGATGAGCTTGAGGCCTCCATCCTTGACGACGACGGAGACGGAGGTGGGCGCCGGCGTCGAGGCTGTTCTCCACCAGCTCCTTCACCGCCGACGACGGCCGCTGAACCACCTGCGGCGATCCTGTTCACCACCGTCGGATCGAGACGCCGGATTCGAGGCGGTTCGTTAGGGCCAGGGCTAGGGCTAGGGTTTGGCTCGTCGATTTCCATTTTGTCTTTTCAGGGAGCTGTCAATTCTCGGAGGGAGAAACGTAGCGAGAGTCGGGGGCGCAAGTGTAGGCGCTCTTTTTACGTTTTGTTTCCCCGCATCCTTAACATTTGATATTAGCCCCCCTAAATGATTAAATTTTGAAACCAGCCCCAAAATCTTAATAACTACTTTGAGAATCCATCCAATTCAACTAACCATGATTTTTTTTGGAAAGTTTTTTTTTTTTTTTTGAGAACAATGATTGTGCTATTAGTAACCACTAGTGTGCACCCCGTACAAAGCACGACCCTTTTTTTTATTTTTTGCTACAGTAATTCTGTTTTAAATTCTATGGTAATATGTTTTTGTGAATGCTGCAGGAATACTTTAAAACATACTGCAGTATCCAGATTGTACTACAGCAATAATACTCTAGTAATTACTGTAGCATGTTTGTATCATTATTGATGCAGCATGAATAGTGAATCTTTAGATCATCCTATAAGTATAGAGGAGAGTAGATGCATTTACTCATTCCCTCCTTCCTTTTTTCGCCATCCAAACCTCTTTTCTCTCTCTCTCTCTCTCTCTCTTCCCTCCTTTGACCTCCTCATTAGAGACCTCCTTAGCTCCTAAAAAGGGTTTAATGTCGTCAACCTCCTTTGACCTCCTCATTAGAGACCTCCTTAGCTCCTAAAAAGGGTTTAATGCCGTCAAGGAGTGAAAGAGGGGACGAAAGAGAAAGAGAAGGTCGCAGTAGGCAATGAGATGATAGAGGCAGTGGAGGAATTGATGAGGGAGGAGGAGGAGGAGGAGGAGGAGGAGGAGGGAAGGCCGAGGAAATGAGGGAGAAGATGAAGATTAAAGTGGGGTTTATATTTTGTTTGCAATAAAATTGATTTGAGGCTCTAAATGGTTACAAGTAAAATGAGTAACGAGTTTGTGTCTGTTATCAAAGGGCTATATCGGTTAGTCCATACCAAAGTTAATCTTAAAGAAACATTCATCTCAAATTGTTATGGTGTTTTCAGTCGTCAAATTATGGCCATTGCAACAACAATAAAATATCTCCCACCACACACCATTCAATCAACTCGATACTTAGGACGTACAACCAGAGTCAATCTAACCACTCGCCGAGTCGACATCTCGATAGGTCGACTCGAATGGCGATACTTGTCGATCCTCTCATCAAAGGCGACTTGCTACGAATCCACTCAACCTGTTAATTAGCTGTCGTTTCGCTGGGTCGACTCGAAAGGCGTTACTTTTCGGCACCCCTTGATACAGGTCAAAATGCAACTTCGACCTTTTTGCAATAAAATTGATTTGAGGCTCTAAATGGTTACAAGTAAAATGAGTAACGAGTTTGTGTCTGTTATCAAAGGGCTATATCGGTTAGTCCATACCAAAGTTAATCTTAAAGAAACATTCATCTCAAATTGTTATGGTGTTTTCAGTCGTCAAATTATGGCCATTGCAACAACAATAAAATATCTCCCACCACACACCATTCAATCAACTCGATACTTAGGACGTACAACCAGAGTCAATCTAACCACTCGCCGAGTCGACATCTCGATAGGTCGACTCGAATGGCGATACTTGTCGATCCTCTCATCAAAGGCGACTTGCTACGAATCCACTCAACCTGTTAATTAGCTGTCGTTTCGCTGGGTCGACTCGAAAGGCGTTACTTTTCGGCACCCCTTGATACAGGTCAAAATGCAACTTCGACCTTGAAACACCCGCTGATAGCGCGTCGACATCATATTAAATGCTCCCGGGCACTATTTATGACACATCCGACCACGTCGGCTTCGTGCGCTGTCTATCCCATCTCATTAATGCTGAAGTGACAATGCTTATTCCGTGACCAGTCCACAGCTGACGCGCGTAAAGCTGACGCACGTAAAGCTGATGCTGACTCAGCCGCCAACTCAGACTCGGCGGGAAAAGACTAAAATGCCCCTCATGCACGATTATAAGAAGGACGACTATTTCCAATGCGAAGGTAAGCAATTTTTGAGAACTTTTCTCCATTATACTGCATCAGAGAACTTAATTGCACAGTTCACCACTTTCCCACTCAAGCACATCACTGACTTGATCGTCGGAGGAATAACTGGGGAACTAGTCCCTGTCCTCATATGAGTTGTTACACGTACTGAGAAGAAGCAGCTAAACTCAAAATCAGATATTCAAAGAAGTTAGCGACCCCCTACTCAATCTCATCCCTACTACATCTGGCTAATTATTAACATCAACACAAATCAAACAACTCTTAACTAGAGGAAATTATTTCAATACAGTTATTTGAGTTGTAGGGCTAATTCGAAATTTTAATGATTTGGAACTAATATAAAGTATTAAATATGTGAGGGACTAATATCGAAATAAACCTGGCAAATAGGCTCGAAATTTTAATGATTTTTATCTAACTCCCCCTCTGATTTTCGGCCTATTAGCTTGATTAATAGTTCATGTAAATTTTTTTTCCAAAATCCTGGCAAACAGGCTTAGGAAAGTTCTTCACTTGCTCATAGATAACTCTCAATCGGCTTTCCAAGCAGGTAAATCCTCTCTGGACTCTTTTCTGCTAGGCCATGAAATGATCAACTACTGTTCCTCTTGAAAAAAAGAAGTGTGTGCCATTAAAGTGGATTTTTACAAGGCTTTTGACTATGTTAACTGGTCTTTTCTCCTTTCCCTTCTGGAAGCCAGAGGCTTTGGTCCTAAATGGTGTTCCTGGATACACCATATTGTCTCCTCGTCTAAATCAGCGGTCTTGGTTAACGGCTCCCCATCCTCCTTCTTTAAATGTTTCAGGGGCCTCAAACAAGGAGACCCCCTCTCCCTCCTCCTTTTTCTGCTAGTGGCGGATGTTCTTAGTAAGATGCTCAAATGCAGTGCAGCCTCAGGAGACCTTTCCGACCTAAATTTGAAAGGTAAACTCAATTCCATTAGAACTATTCAATTTGCGGATGACACCCTTATCTTCTCTAGGGCCAATTCTTCCGACATGGTTACTCTCAAGACAATCCTCTCCATTTTTGCAAGTATTTCAGGGCTTTGCGCAAACCCTCAGAAATCAAACATCTTCTACCTTGGTAAAATCCCTCACAAAGGTAATTTTTTGGCGGAGACTCTTAACTGTGCTGTCGGGTCCCTCCCTTTCTCTTATCTGGGTCTTCCCCTGAAAAGGGGATCTCTATCCAAAAGAGAGTGGCAACCTCTCCTAGAATCTTTCAAAAAGAAGCTATCCTTATGGAAGAACAAATCCCTCTCAATTGGAGGTAGACTAACCTTATTGAGTTCTGTGCTCTCCTCTATTCCCCTTTATTACATGTCTTTCTTCAAGTTGTCGGTATGGGTCATCAAGGCCATAGACAAGATTAGAAGGAATTTCCTCTGGAATGGAAATCACAGCTTTGCCAGATCTAAATGTCTAATCAACTGGGGAATTGTATGTAAGGCCAAAGATGAAGGAGGGCTTGGGGTGATCGACATCCCCTCCTTTAACTCAGCCATCCTCTCCAAATGAATCTGGAAAATTTTCGATAGAGCATCCCTGATCAGCGACGTGTTTTTCTCCATTTATTCCAAACATGGAGCTAACCCTTTTGCTAATCATCCGAAGAGTTCACATTCAAGATTTTTTCAGGACCTTTTCCAATCACATTCCGGTAATGGCATCACGGGAAGTTTTTAGCATGATAAATGGGCATCAGCTAACTCTCTTAGCAGTCTCTTTCCTCATGCTTACAAGCTAGCATTCTCGAGCAATTGTAGCATCGGATCGCAAGGAAGATGGGCCAATGGTTCATGGGTCTGGCACCCGATTAGTAGAAGGGGAACTTCCCCCAGTGAGAGGGCAGATGTTAACCATCTTCTCTCTTTCCTTGAGCATCAATCCCCAGGTGACCCATCAGAACAGGATGCTTTATGGTGGCCTCTTCACTCATCGGGCTCTATCACTGTAAAATCTTTTTACTCCTTTATTACTTCAGGGGGTCTTAAATTTAAGTTTTTCAACTTGACTTGGAAATCCAACATTCCCCTCAAGGTAAAAATTCATCTATGGATTATTACTAAAAGGAAATTGAATACAAAAGATAACTTGATTAAAAAAGGATGGACTGGTGATCCAAGTTGTCCCTTGTGTCATCGAGAGACAGAGTCTCACGATCACCTCTTTATCCACTGCTCTTTTGCTTGTGAAGTCTGGAACTACCTCCTCCCTCTTTTCCCAGTCAACAGTTGGCCCACTAATATGGAGGACCTGCTGCTGCTCTATCAAGTTCCCAACATTTGCCCGGACACAAAAGCCATATGGAAGATCTTGTTGCCATGTTATTGTTGGTGGTTATGGTTCTGTAGAAATTCGTTTATATTTAGGGATATTGTACCTAATTCGCTAACTATTGCTTCTAATATCGCGAGATTTATGATTTTCTGGTCAAGTGACGGAGATGACAGGACGGCGAGGAGACTGCGAAGGGCAGCCCTCAACCTTGGCCTACAGGAGCTAGCAAAGAAGCCTCCCCCTGCGGATGCAGAAGATAACCCCTCCAGCAACTAGCAGCTGCGCCTTGAGCTGCATCAGGAAGAAGAAAGAAAGTATGTTGGGTGATGTTGTTCCATTTTGATTAGTTGCTAGCTGCGCCTGACAATTCCAGTTTAATTTCTCAGTCTGTTGCTGTTTGCTAATTCCTCTTGGATACGTTGTTCTCTTTGTTGGTTTTCTTTTGTTTTCTCTAGACGTCGGAAGTGGTAGGTTTTGTGTGGTAGGTGACGACAATGGTCCGCTCCCTACCCACCACTCCCACTGCTTTCCTTCTATCTAGAGAAGTTATATGTATTTACTTCCAAACTTTTGAAAATTATTAGGTTTTCTCATGTTAGCCCCTTTAACGTTCAATATCTTGAGATTAGTTCTTTAACTCATTTGAAATTTTGAATTTTTATGTTGTTATAAAAATGTAGTCCCTTATATCATTGGAATTGCTATTACCTTTGTTAATTCTTATATAGTTGTTTCAATTGACCACTTACCAATTAAGAGTACCAGGAATCAGGAAGCTATTAGCAATTTTAAAGATCGGAGAGGCTAATTAATTCAAAATATTAAAGATGTAAGGTAGAAATGTCAGAAAAGAGGGTAAATTGCACTTAAACCTATATAGTTTCCCGCTTATTGCACTTGAATACCACAAGTTATACTTTGGTTCAAGAAAATACCATAGAATTTTCAAAGTTTGCATGTCACCATCATTGGTCATGCAAGCGTGAAAATTTTCACTAGAATTTTCTTATGATACTTATATATTAATTTTCACTAGAATTTTCCATGTTCATGTTGTGCATTGCATATTTGTTCCGTGTTTATTGAGGATTTAATTGGTAATGGACACAGAGATTTTGTGGTACTATATTTGTGACGGTCGAGTGTTTTGAGTGTTGTTTATATCTCAATAATACAGTGTGCGTATGATACACTTTAGTTTATTCTTGGACGGCCGTGAAGGGTTAATGGGTCTTTTTTTTTCTCCTCTCCAAGGTTTTCATAATGCAGTTAGCCATACGTTGACTTATATATATATGTTTTCTTTTTTTCCAAATTTTATCATGTAAAGTGGTGTCACTTGACACCACTCTATTTCATTTGCCTCCGCCCCTGCATTCGTGTACTTGAATTCATGTTTATTATAGTAAAGACTTGCCGGCACGATGAATACGTAGTTCCTTGTTATTATGTGAATAAGCTGTACGTAGATCTTAGGTGTTCTTGTCGATCAGTCTCCTTGCTCGATTCAAATCCTAGACCCATGGCATAAATTCAAGAACAGTTTTTCTCTGCTCCATGGTGGTGTTGGAGTCAGGATTGTAGTGTGTATGTCAGCGATCGTATGGATCCAGAATACTCAGTGAATGTATTTTGGTTCGGGTTTCTCCGAAGATGATCCAGAGCGTAGCAAGAGAAAGTTATTTCTGTCAGAAGAAGGTGATCCATAAAAATACCAAACTAAGTCCAGAAATTGTAGGATCAATTATAGACTTCTTTTTTAAAAAGAGAATATGATCAGTCGTATAAGTAGCATCTCCAGATTCAAAAGGGATTTATAATGTGAAGAGTGATTTTACTTGGTTCTGCACCTATGGATTTTTTTTCGCGTACGACATCGATCCCCTATGGTAGTCACCAGCTTACCTACTCGCTCCCAGCTACATATAGTTGGCTGCATGCACTAATTTTATTATGTTGTTCAAATTAAGTAGAAAGTTTTTACATTAAACAACTAATTAATATCTGATTTTATCCTACGTGATCTTTTAGATGATAGTACTTCCACAAAAGTCTGAGTATGCTTCACATTTTCAAGGCTTAATTATCAATCAAGGATCGGTGCTAGCTAACTAGATTTATTTACTTCTACGATTAGATGTAAACACCGCGTGTGAATATTAATCAACCACCGTCGTCAAATTCAAATGTGGGTCTAGTTGATTATAGCTCTGTGGTAATCTTAAACCTTTTCCATTTGATTATTTCTCGTTTCCCTTGTTAATCGAAAGAACCGGGCTAGTTTTCTGTTCCGCATTATGTTTTTTTTGTCTATTCACACTTACATTTCATACCATGAATACTATCATTTATAATTTATCCACACTGGCACAAAGTGATCACGCTCACATCTGTTCAGTTCTTAAACTGTAATCAGCCGATCTTTTATATATCATAAGCTGACCAGTATCTGTGGAAATCTGATGCTTCATTTCTTGCCTCTTCCATTTTTCCGCCACCGAGTTTCTGTGTGGTCTTATCGATCTGGTCTGGTTTTCTCTGCAGGTGCATATCTAGAATCTTTCTTTACGAACATTGAGCGTGCAAGCAAACTCCCGGATGCTTTATGAGTTGTCGAAGCATTCTCCCAGTAACTTTCACCAGGAGAGTGTCTCTTAACAGTCGTTCGATCGCTCATGAAGAGAGTTGGTATTACATCAATTCATTTTTATGAGAAGATACTTAATTAGCCGCAGCGTAAGTTATGTCAGTTTCTTTTCTACCTAAGGTTCAACAATCGGTCAGTGGTTGCTCAAAGCAAAACGTCAGTCAGTTGCTCAGATGTTCTTGGGCTCTTCTTAACTTCCACGGACGAACATACATTTTCAGTTGTCCGGCTTTACTTCATTTCAAACAAATACGCCTTTTCTGTAAAGCTCCCTTTGTTCAGACTAAGGGTGAAAAGTTCAATCCGATATACTCGATCTCCTGGTTTAGCTTCTTCAACTCCTTTATTTATGTAGATAAGAGTGTTAGATGTTCGGCAGCAATTGCATCTTAAGCACACATCTCCCACGCTTGTCATGCTACAGTACGTACAGGATTTAAATATCATGAAACATGCACATGACAGTTTAGGCCATCAATAATTTACAGCATCTTAAGCTGGTTGCCCTTCCTAATTTTACATGCTATGATTTCTGCAGATTTAATTCTGGTGCGTGATTTCATCCGCTACGTGGCACTTGTCGAATCTAAATGCATGATTAAGTTTCACTGTCATATGCTCGTGTTTTTTACCAATTGAATCCACCTACATGAGCATGCAACATGCAGTCATGGAAGCGCAAAGGCCCGAGTGGTCTCCTTAGGACTCTCAGACTTTCGGTAAAAATTAATATTCTCAGGTTAATTCATCTTGGGTTCTTATCTTCAAGTTTGGGACTCGTTTGGCTAGCTTCGTTCCAAGTTTATATTATTTGTGTTAAGTACATATATAGAAGCATTTATAGTATGCTTATAACTATATATGGTAGCCTAAACCAGTAGGATATGAAAGAAAAGGTCGTAACTCTGAAGGGTCGAGTACGCGATCATACGGACAGAATGTATCAAACAAATAGCATCTAACTATGGCTGGGTAGCTGGTATGTGACCAAGATGGGTGTTTAACAGACATCAATTAAGTGAAAAACTCGATTTTTTTTTTTTGCTGCAATACCATTATTAATTCTCTGAAACTAGCATACATTAGTTGAAGCGCATCTGCATGAAGTTCAATAACCTGTTGACAATTTTTGGAAATTCTGTTATAGTGCAAAATTGTTCGATGTGAGTAACAACAAATAGTACTGACAATTTCTAGCACAACTGCTTTAGACAACTCTTCTCTCTCTGTACTAAGCTCTTCATAGAGATTCCTTTCATGTGTGCTGATCTGGGGCAAGTACATCTTTTTGTGAGAAGCTTTGTGGCGATCAAAATTTTATGACAGCTGTTAATTAATGTTGGAAATCTCAATCAACTGTTAAGGATAGAGATAAACCACTGTGTGCTCCTAAGATTGGAATGTTCATTTGGGGAGCCTTGCATTCGTCCTCTGATGCTTGTTGTTGGCTTGAAAAAGTCTCAGGAGCATCTCTAGGTGGCACTGCACCTAAATCAATCAAATTATGATGACAGTGACTTCAGTGCATATTCTGTTATATTCTGTCCCTTGGATATATTCCTTTGATTTATACTTAAACAGGTGTCCATGCTTGATAACTATTTGCAAAGTTAATTACCATTTCAACGTCACAGTTAATTATTCTGTGATGTGATGGAATACCTGTAAAGTTTTGTTTACTGATACAATGTGTAGTTAGTTTTTTTGATGTGTAAGGGACTTTAGAGTCCAAATTCATGTGAGTTTTAAGACAGCTGTGTGTGAACCTTTTTCTTCTTTTCAAACATGAAGTTATTCCATCAAGTCATCAATGAATGCCTATACAGTACTAACTGTCAACCTACTTCGGAAGTGTTCGTATTTTTTAGATCTTCTACAAAATATCATACTGACTATCAAAACTATGGATGTGACTTACATTATTTAAAGGTCAGAAATGTTGAATAGCAGGTTATTGGACCAAACATGGGTACTCCTAGTTTGTTTTGATTTTGGTTTTAGAATTATAAGGATTCCTAGTCTGTTTTGGTTTTGGTTTTAGAATTGTTCCTAGTCTGTTTTGGTTTTAGGGTTTCTATATATATAGAACGTTTAAAAGAGATTTGTAGAGAGAAAAAGAGGTTGTTTTGAACACTTTGAGAGAGATTTTTGAGAGGTGAGTTGAGATCTTTTGGTGAGAGTTATTTTGAGTGTTTGAGAGTTGTAACTCATTGTTTTTCTCCTCCATATAGTGAAATTTCCTCATTCTCTCCCCGTTGACGTAGGCAATTACCGAATCACGTAAATCTCTGTGTTTGTGATTGATTTTGACCGTTCTTTTGTGAATTGCACTTGTTGGTTGTTTCTCTTCTCATTGCTCGACGACTCGTGTTAGTGTTTGGTTCGCGAGCACGCTTCCGCCGATGCGCAACAATTAGTATCAGAGCTCTAGGGTTTCAGACCTAGGGTTTGTTTTGGGTGGAGGAAAATTCGTTGTTGGAATCTTGGATCTTGGAGATCTAGACTTCGGTGGAGATAACATTGCAGAGTTGCCAGTTGGAGACCTCATCTTCCTCATGTGGCTGGGAGTTCGTGTTGGAATCCAATCTAGGATTCAAGTTGGGTAATTTCTTAATTCTATCAGTTGTTTGAATTTTTTCTATGATTTAGAGTTAGCAAGCAATGACAGGAGATAGTGGTGAAAGCAGCAAGGCTACGGCAAGTACAGTTCATGTTGTACTTCAGAATACAAAAACTAGTATTGTGAAGTATGACAGCAAGATCAACTTTGGGTTGTGGATGAGTAATGTGCAGGATGATTTGAATGCTCAGAACTTAGAGAAGACCATCATGGTCCATGAGAGGCCACCGAAGTGATGAGGCGATATGGACAAGATGAATCGAAACGCTTGTGGGATTATAAGATCTTGTTTGGGATAAGAGTTGAAGTACGATATGATCGGTGAGACAACTGCGATGAAGATGTGGGAGATTCTCAACAACAAATATCTTACGAAGAGTGTTGAGAACCGGTTGCACTTGCAGCAAAGATTATTTAGATTTCAGATGTCAAGGGGTACCTTGTAGGCATCGAAAATTACCTATAGGTCTCCACGAACAGCTCAGTGTTAAGGAACGACGACGAACGTCACTATCCGGTCAACAGGAGTTCGATTGATGTCGGTGAATGCTTGAAGTGAATCTACGAACTACGTAGACTAACAGAATTTCGGAATAACGAAGGTACGGGCTAATCGGGAGTCCCGCGATGTTTACAAAAAGAACAATACCCTTCGTGTCTCATTCATTCTACAGATGATCCAACCATCGGAGCTGATAGAACTCCTTGTTGGCTTTCCAACGCACTTCGAACCACTCAAATCCGAGTTCGGACGAAGAAGTTACGGCGGAAATGAACAAACATACAAAAAAAAGCGGCGTCTCAACACTTCGAGGTGTCTCGGCCAAGCGAGACACCCCAAGGTGTCTCGGCCAAGGCCGAGACACCCTAGGGTGTCTCGGATCAAGGGGAGACACCCTAGGGTGTCTCGGATCAAGTGGAGACACCCTGGGGTGTCTTCAACACAGATTTGGGCCTTTAGGTGGTTTTAACCGCCCGTTATCCCCTCAAGCCTATAAATACAAGCCTTAGGCCTTATTTTTTCAGATCTGAAATTTTGAAGATTAGGCGAAGCCCTGCCGGATTGAAGGCTGAAGGTGCACGGATTTCAGAGAGGAGGAGGAGGAGAGATCGGATCGAGTTCTTCAACGTAAGAGAGAGAGATTCGTCAGATCTACAGTTTCCCGGATCCGTTCCTTAGGATTATCCCGTTGCGGTAATCTTAAGAAGAGTGATTATCTCGCTTCGCCGAGATAAGAGCTACAGTTTTCTCGATCCCTTCGCAGATAGATGAAGCTCTGTCCAATTTTTCAGCAATCAGATCTGATCGACAGTGGTCCACGGATAAACCCCAGCACAGGCGAAGATCCCACGCAAGCAGAAGGCCGATAAACGATCTCTGCGTTTGTTTGATAAAGTTGTAAACTTTTTTTATTTTCATTGTGTAAAAGTCTTATAAAAAGACTGATTTTTGTATTCGTTGTAAACGTCTGAAGTTTGTAATGAATCTCGCAATGAAACAAGCAACTTTCTCCGCAAACAAACTGGCGACCACAGTGAGAGCCAACAGCTTCGCTGCCGAAGCTGTCGTGCCGCAGCCGATGATCAAGATCCCGGTGCTCGAAGAGGTCAAATACGAGTTTGACCAGCAGAAGTTCGAGGAGTATGTCTCCTCCTCTTCCTCCAGATCTGCCTCTCCTTGTAGATGCAGGAAGGCCTCCTCCTCCAGGAAGATCCGCTGGTCTTCAGATCTGAAGACCCAAGAAGATGATCTCTCCGTCGTCGTTGTTATAGTTACACCTTGCAACGATCCGCCGGCTTCCAAAGAAACCAGATCCAACGTTCGTGACAACTCCTCGAAAGTCAAGGAGTTGCCCGTTGAATGTGCACCAGTGTTGACGAAGAGGGCTCGTCAAAGGAAACGCCAACGCCTCGCACGCCAATTCGCCAAGGCTTTGGATCAGATGGATGGACTCTGTTACCAAGCAGATCTGGAGTTTAAAAAGCGCCAAGTGGCTAATCTGTTGCCACGACTAGCATCGGAATCCTCCTCTCGATCTCCAATTAACGAATGGGTTTGTGTTAAAAAAACCCGCTCTACTCTCGAGGAGCGAATCCAGAAGCGCCGCGCCTTGCGTGCGCATGCCCGAACCCTTGTGCGAAAAGCACAGGAAATGCAAAAGGAAGAGGCAGTTAAGAGATCACCGAGATCCAAACAAGTTTGGGTGCCAAAAGCCAAATCAGCGCCTAAGGCAAAAGCAGGTGACGTTGCTCTCCGGCCTTCGTCAACTCCAGACCCTACTCCCGCACTTCCGGTGAAGCTCTATGACAACGTGGATCTCCCCAAAGCTAGAGTCCCATTAAAGGATCGCATCGTTTCTCCATCCAAGGATCGAGGAAAAGCGCCTGTTAAGGAAAGCTTGAGACCGTTGAAGGAGCTTCGAGCAAACATCAGGACTAGGGGTCGTACGCGACCTCCTAACAAATTAATTTCTACAACAGCCCGCTTGGGGGTGCGTGAAGAAAACCAGGAGCCCGTTAAGGTTTCACCCTCACAAAGGTGTGATTCCAAACGTGTGACTCCTGCAGACGCCAACAAGGCAATGTTTACTCAGAGGAAAACGCGTCAGACAGACGAACGCGTTATACCTGAGAATTTATGTAAACAGCCGATAGGTTGCTCTTACCGCAACGTCGATGAGTTGTACTATCGGGCTGGGGGTACGAATAAATCTCAAAAGAGAGGTACCCGGGAAGCAGACTCTCACTGTCAGTGTATCAAAATTATCAGGGCAGTATTATCAGCGTGTAGCTATCCCAAGACCGCTCCACAGAGGGTCTCGATATTCGAGAGGATCTCCGATGGAACGACGAAGCCCAAATCAAGGCGTTTCCACCAAAGAGCATCGGTTGATCAAGATGATGAATTTCTAGAAGTTACCATCAACATGGTCAATAAGGGAAAATCTCTGATTGTTTCAAGTGGTTCCAACCCTAATTTCTCTCCAGGAAGAAGAGTCAGTTTGGGAATAACCCAACGAATATCTCAGCTTCAGCTAGAAGCCGTTGGACATAATGATTACCAGGGTGTCTGTTTGTCGGAAATTTTGTAATAAGAAAAGGAATAAAAGAATTGCGTTTGACTTTATTCTCTCTAACTGTTTAGAAAAAGAATGATTACAATTCTCTCTACTCTCGATTACAATTTGAATTCCTGGTTACAAAAGAGAAGAGAATGATCTGGATTCTCCCCTTTGTTTAATTCTGGGTTCTTCTTGGTAGCGATAAGATGCCTCCCTCGAATGCTCGCGTCGAGTTTGCTCTCCATTGACGATCCGACGTTTTAATTCACTGGAACATGATCTTCTCCTCACGATTTGACGTTGTGGAGAACTTGCGTGGCAAGTTTTAGAACTCTGAATGAGTTTGTTTGATCTTAACCGTAATTGGTTAGACAAGCCAAAGATCTCTTCTCTTCTGTTAAGGAGAAGGATCCAAAAGCCAGCCCGAGATCTCTTCTTTGCTGCCCAAAAAAGAAGGATCTAAACTAAGTTGATTTCATAGTTATTTATAGGGGATTAAGGGGTGTAACCGCCCCCTTAATTCGCTCCTAAGTGGGGCTAATGGGATATAACCACCCCTTAAATCACTCCTGAGTGGAGTTGTGATCCCCTCAGATCGTGGGAAACGGTTTTGAAACTGTTCAGCTCGTGTTTGAACGAGTCAAACGCAAAATCCGCATTCTGGCGTGAATTCTGCATTCAAACGCAGTGTCTGGAAGCTCGGACGCAGCGATTGGAAGCTCGGACGCAGCGATTGGAAGCTCGGACGCAGCGTCTTATTGGAAGCTGCGTTTGGCGGCTTGAAAGCTGCGTTTGGCAGCAGTGCGTTTGCAACTTTTGGAGCTGCATTTGAGCTGCGTTCGTGGCTATGAACGCGGTGCGTCTTGATGCTGGTGTGCGGGGAGGACTTCCGCAGTTTGATTTGAAGAGACCGTCGATTTGTAGTCTCTTTCTGTCGAAGCGTTGCAAAGATCGTCATTTTGTAATCTTTGCTTTAGCTCTCTGATATATGAGAGTCGTCAGATTGTAACTCCCGATGTTGATTATGAAGGCTGTTTGATTAGAGCTTCCATCAGTTGTCGTGAAGGTCGTCAGATTGTAACCTTTAGCGATCTACGTGAAAGTCTTCAAATTGTAGCCATCTGGAAGTCGTCAGATTGTAACTTCCATCATCGGTGTTTTGATGGGGATCAGCTATCTATTGTGATTTTTAGACAGCCTACAGTGTCCATGAAGGAATCCATTCCGATGACGAACTCTCGGATTCTTATTCCGCAATTGCCTCTGACGATACAATGTCTTGCATAGGCGAAGCTCGGGAAGTGTTCATGATCAACACCGAGCAAATAACCAAAATCATTGAGGATGCTCTAGCCAAACAAAAAGAGAACTTCAAGTTTGAAATGGAAATGGCTATGCAGGAGATGAGACAAATGCACAACCAACAAATCCGAGCTTTGTCGAATCAGCTAGTTGAATCCAGCCGTCGTACCCAGAACGCCGCAGTTGACAGCGATCCAGAAGTGGACGAAATCATCATGGCCGATGCACCTCCCAAAAATACTGGGTGTGGTTCAAATGCACACCCTACAGATAACAACGCTGGGGATGGTTCTGCCAAAGATAATAACACTGGGGGTGGCCGCATTATGCCTCTCGGAAATTCTCCAAAACAGGATATAGGTGAGGACGAAAAGATGAAGGATCTCGAGAGCAAAATTAATGCTTTAATGTCTGCTCAAGAGGTAAAGAAGACCGGCATTCCATGTCCTTACCCGAAAGAGTGGGATTCGATCCCGTATCCGGTAAAGTTCAACCTGATCAACTTCACGTTGTTCGACGGGAAAGGTTCCCCCACTCAGTACCTGATCTATTTCAAGTCCCATTTGGGTGTGATCTCTGGCAACGAGCCTCTGATGGTCCGGTCATTTGTTGGCACCCTTCGCGGGCCCGCCTTCGATTGGTACCGCCGCCTCAAGCCCGGAAGCATCAACAGCTGGGAGGACCTGGAAAGCATGTTCCTCGCTCATTTCTTCGATGATGACGCCAAAGTGTCGATCAGGACACTCTTCGATGAGAAACAAAAAGACGGAGAATCGGTGGATACCTTCATCAAACGCTTTCGCAATCAGGCAATGAACTGCAAGGATCCCGTCACGGAGGAATTCGTCTTGCAGACCTGTCATAATAACTTGTCCATTAACATCTTGGACGTTATGGGAGTAGAGACGCTCAATACCTGGAGAGAGTTGAAGGCACGCGGAGAGCAGGCCGAACGATTCCTTAGAATGAGGAAGGTTGAAAGATGCCAACCGATGACTAACCCTCTGAATACGGGTCTCATTTCCCATAATGAAGGGAAGACACCTACAACAGTTGTTGACGTTAATCAGACGTCACAACAGCAATCCCGAAGACAGCAGAATAGTTCGGATCCGAGGCTCCAAAAAGAGTACTCATTCAAGGACGAAGACGTTCCAGCCCTCTTCGAGACCCTTCTTGAAAATAACAAGATCAACCTGCTGCCCATCACAAATCAGGAGGAAGAGGACGATACTGCAGATCCGAAGTACTGCGCGTACCACAGGAGGATCCTTCATCCCACCAAGGCTTGCTTTACTTTAAAGAATAGCATCCAAACCTTGGTTGAAGCCGGCGTCATAACGCTAGGGTAAGCCAATTAAGAATGGCGGTACTCCGAAGAGTATACGAGTATAAACTGCTTCTCAATCCTCCAATCGGTATATGAGGTTAAACTGCTCCCTGATACTCCAATAGGTATATGAGTCTAAACTGTTTCCTACTGTTAATGGGATGTTCCTGGAGAATGTTAAGCTAATATTCTTAAGGATAACCCGGTCATGTAACGGAGTACAAAGTCAGACCCAGTTCCAAGAAGGAAGCTGGGGGTGGATGGTTCATGTAATGAGAAGTTCCCAGAAGAATGCTATATGTAATTTTCTTAGGGATAACCTAATAATTACGAACAAAGTGATAAACACTAAACCCCCACTGTGATTTGTACTCCCACTCTCACTGTCTACCTGGTCAAACCTTCCTATAGTTAGGGCCACAACCAAAGTCCCCGAGCAATCAAACCTATAAAAGTTAGGATTGTCTCCAACTTTACTTAGTCAAACCTGCAGATAGTTAGGACTAAGACGAGTCATTCTTTTTCGATAAACGAAAGACTTCCATCTTTTCCTTTTTCAGCCAAACCTATAAAAGTTAGGGTCGAAATCGGAATTTCCCCTCAATAAATGAGGGACTCTTTTTGGATCGAATGACCAATCCTATAAAAGTTAGGGTCGTTTGAATCTTTCCGATTCTCGGAGTGGAGATCCCACTCTTAGTTTTATCATTTCGGATTCTGGGGGTGGAGGATCCCACTCTTAGTTTCATCTTTTCGGGTTCTGGGGGTGGAGATCCCACCTTGAGTTTCCTTTCCAACTGGAGATAGAATATAAAATTCTTCCTCTTCAGTGCAGGGAGATAGAATATATAATTCTTCCTCTTCCATTTTCCAGTCCGTCTTTACCCTGAGAAAAGACACAATTCCCAACTTCCAATCCGTGCACTTTGTGCACGGGGAATTTTATCTCAACTCCTAAATAGAGATAAGCCTACGCCTAACACGCGTTGCCGGTTTAGTCTTTTACCGATTGAAAAAGACACCAGAATCCAGTCTGGGGAATTTTATCCCGAAGCCTAAGCAGGGATAAGCCAACGCCTAACACGCGTTGCCGGTTTAGTCTTTCACCGATTGAAAAAGACACCAGAGTATAATTCTGGGGACTTTCATCCCGAATCCTAAGTAGGGATGAGTCAACGCCTAATACGCGTTGCCGGTTTAGTCTTTCACCGATTGAAAAAGACACCAGAGTACAATTCTGGGGACTTTCATCCCGAATCCTAAGTAGGGATGAGTCAACGCCTAATACGCGTTGCCGGATGCCATATTCCCGTAAGAAATGGCGAAGTCTATGTATTCAAAATCATAGCATTAAGTCTAAGAGAAGCAATTCTCTTAGCACAACGTTACATGTGAAACGGGTTTTAATAATTCACATGCTAGCCCGATTCAAACGGTAATCGGTAAAGGCACGTCAAACCCGTTGATGGCTGGGGGTTTGCCAAAAATCCCAAAGCCTATGTCTAACACACATGGCCGGTTAGTCTTTGACCGTAAAAAGGACAAAAGACCACATATTCAACATTGTGGCAGGTTGTTATTAATAACACCATAATCCGTGCCTCACACGCACGGGGAATTTTATCCCTACGTATTCAATGTCGTAGCACTAAAAGAGTTAACTCTTTTAGCACAACGTTATGTGCAGAACGGATCTAAACAATCTGCATGCTAGCCCGACTCAAACGGTAGTCGGTAAAGGCTCATCAAACCCGTTGATGGCTTATGCTCACAAACGTCCTTTTCAAGCCCGAATTTGCCTATTTTCATCGGTTGCTGGATATTTTGACGAAATCCACACTAATCCACACCGAGCGATTCAGAACCCTAAGGTCAACATCGGTCAACGCGTAACCCTAGGTCAACGGCATAAACATACGAGTATAAACTGTGTCAACGTACGACGTTCGAAACCCTAGGGTCAACGCCGGTCAACGCGTAACCCTAGGTCAACACCGGTCAACGTGTTGCGATCAAAAAGTCAACGTGAATCAATATATCATGATGGAGATAGTCAGTTCAAAGTCAAATCAATGACACGAGCCAAACTCAACTCACCGGTGGTAGACTCGAGACTCCAACGACGGCCAGGCGATAAACGCAGCGCCGGAAGGACTTCGGCTATTCGTCAAAGCATCGAATAGACCGAAAATCAAAGGAGCCAAGAGTTGAAGCTAACTACAGGTCCTTTACACTAATCGAAGGCTGGACCAATCATATCCAAAGTATTCCAGCCTCTTCTATAAAAGAAACGAGTCTGGAACGCTTTGGAGGGGGTATCTCTAGGCATCGAAAATTGCCTATAGGTCTCCACGAACAGCTCAGTGTTAAGGAACGATGACGAACGTCACTATCCGGTCCATAGGAGTTCGATTTATGTCGGTGAACGCTTGAAGTGAATCGACGAACTACGTAGACTAACAGAATTTCAGAATAACGAAGGTACGGGCTAATCGGGAGCCCCGTGATGTTTACAAAAAGAACAATACCCTTCATGTCTCATTCATTCTACAGATGATCTAACCATCGGAGCTGATAGAATTCCTTGTCGGATTTCCAACGCACTTCGAACCACTTAAATCCGAGTTCGGACGAAGAAGTTACGGCGGAAACGAACAAACATACAAAAAAAGCGGCGTCTCAACACTTCGAGGTGTCTCGGCCAAGCGAGACACCCTAGGGTGTCTCGGCCATGGCCGAGACACCTAAGGGTGTCTTAACCCAAACCGAGACACCCTAGGGTGTCTCGGATCAAGGGGAGACACCCTAGGGTGTCTCGGATCAAGTGGAGACACCCTGGGGTGTCTCCAACGCAGATTTGGGCCTTTAGGTGGTTTTAACCGCCCGTTATCCCCTTAAGCCTATAAATACAAGCCTTAGGCCTCATTTTTTCAGATCTGGAATTTTGGAGATTAGGCAAAGCCCTGCCGGATTGAAGGCTGAAGGTGCACGGATTTCAGAGAGGAGGAGGAGGAGAGATCGGATCGAGTTCTTCAACGTAAGAGAGAGATTCCTCAGATCTATAGTTTCCCGGATCCGTTCCATAGGATTATCCCATTGCGGTAATCTTAAGAAGAGTGATTATCTCGCTTCGCCGAGATAAGAGCTACAGTTTTCTCGATCCCTTCGCGGATAGACGAAGCTCTGTCCAATTTTTCAGCAATCAGATCTGATCGACGGTGGTCCACGGATAAACTCCGGCACAGGCGAAGATCCTACGCAAGCAGAAGGCCGATAAACGATCTCTGCGTTTGTTTGATAAAGTTGTAAACTTTTTTTATTTTCATTGTGTAAAAGTCTTATAAAAAGACTGATTTTTGTATTCGTTGTAAACGTCTGAAGTTTGTAATGAATCTCGCAATGAAACAAGCAACTTTCTCCGCAAACATACCTTACTTGCAGATCATGTAAACAACTACACAAAGTTGTTATCGGACTTGGCAAATGTAGATGAGAAGATATCAAATTAGTACAAGGCAATTATTTTATTAGGATCCTTACCTGATGAGGAGTATGATACATTTGTGCTCACTTTATTGAACAATAGATCTTCTATCACCTATAGTGAAGTGACTAATGCGTTGACGAATTTTGACTTGAGGAGGAAGGATAAAGAATCTTTCAGAGCTAGCACTTCAGGAGAGGCCTTGTCGACGAGAGGTAGGAGTCCCTATCCGAGAGGTGACAACAGAGGCAGGTCAAAGTCAAGAGGTCATTACCAATTAACAAAGAACCAGTGTGCTTTCTGTAAAGAATAAGGACGTTGGAAGAGAGATTGCCCGAAGCTCAGAGAGAAGGAGAATAGCAAGAAGAAGGGCCCGAAGGCTAACGAGGTGAATGTTGCTAAGAGTGGTAATGATTCAGATAATTCATGTTTTTCTCTATTGATTACTCCAGAGGTTAACTAAACCGATGCATTGGATTAGATGCTGAATTCTGGTACTACTTATCATGTGACTCCCTGACGAGATTGGTTTGCATCTTTCGAGATGCTTGATGGGGGTGTGGTGGTCGTGGGAAATGATCAGTCCTGTGGCATTTGTGGGATAGGTACCGTCAGAATTCGGATGCACGACAGAGTTGTTCGTGAGTTGAATGAAGTGAGATTTATTCCTCAGCTGAAGAAGAATCTTATTTCCGTTGGAGCTTTGGAGGCAAAGGGATTCAATGTGACTTTTGAGAGCGTTATAGTAAAAGTTACTAAGGGATCTTTGGTAATGATGAAGAGAGTCCGTAGTAGAAATCTATATTATCTGAAGGGAAGCATCGAGATTGGCCGGGTAGCTTCAATAGTTTCAGAAGTGGACACGAGCAGACTTTCGTAGTACAGATTGGGGCACACAAGTGAAAAGTCACTGTAGGCACTATGCAAGCAGGGGCTATTGAAGGAAGCCAAGAGTGGGAAGATTGAATTCTGTAAGCATTGTGTTCTTGGCAAGAAGACTAAAGTAAAGTTAAGGACAACCATTCATAAGACAAAAGACATCTTGGACTATGCGCACACAGATATTTGGGGTGCCACCAAGACGACATCACTTGGTGGTCAATATTGGTTCATCACGTTTGTAGATGATTATTCTAGGCGTTATTGAGTATATCATAGTGAAGAAGAGTGAAGTCTTAGAGATATTTTTAGAGTGAAAGAGAAGATTGGAACTACAGACAAGGAGAAAGATCAAGACGTTGAGATTCGATAACGGCGACGAGTACACTTCAGACCTGTAGGCTGTCTAAAAATCACAATGGATAGCTAGTCCCTATTAAGTCCCAACAATAGAAGTTACAATCAGACGACTTTCTAATCGCTGTATCTGCAACTCTGCAACCGCTACAAACACGACCTCATTTCTGAGATGATTGATCTTGATGGCTGCGACAACAGCATGACTAATATTATATTACCAACTATTAGAGATGCTGATGAGCAGTGTAATGATTTTAGAAATAAAAGGTTGGACTTAGTTGGTGAGTTGCTTGGTAGAGAGCTATGGGCAAATATTCGTCTAAAAATCACTATGGATGTTTGATTCCCGTCAAGTTCCAACAATGGAAGCTATAATCAAATAGCTTTCGTGCCGACAAATGAAGGTTGCAAATAGAGGACTTTTCACACAGATCGAGAAGAGTTACAATTCAACGACGCTTCCGACAGCTGATTAAAACTCTATTCAGTTACCTTCACAATTAACAGTGAGAGTTACAATCTGACGACTCTCATATCCTATAACAGGCAAAGATCAATAAGCGGTAGCCTTTGTAGTGTTATAATGGACGAGGTTTCAAGTCAACAACCTCTCCCAAATGCAGAACTCACTTCTGCGTTTCTCAAATTCAAGACGCAAGCGAACTGTGCGTTCTTCAACAGACGTCCAACTCTGCAACGCAGAGTTAAAACACAAAACGCACGAACTGTGCGTTCTTCGGCAAACACTCAACACTGCGTCCCAAATCCAGGACGCAGAGTTGACAACGCAACACACGAGCGGCCTATGCGTCCCAAATCTCTAACAAAGATTTAACTCTGCGTCTCAAGCTTTGGACGCAGAGTTAAAGCCCAGAATGCCAACTGGGGCGTTTTGACTTGTTCAAACACAAGTCGAACGGCCTCAAAACTGTTATCCCACGTTCTGAGGGATTTTCGCCCACTTAGGAGCGGATTTAGGGGTTGGTTACACCCCTAATCCTCCTATAAATAACTAATTTACTCAGTTGAGTAAAAGGTGGACGTGTGCCGGCATCAAAACCACATAAGGTTAACAAATCTCGGCAGCTTAACCGCACAGAGAAGGCGATTTTCCAAGAGATCAAAGAACTGATCAGCAATCAGTTAATCAAATCTTGAAGAATCCCTTCACCAACGGCGGATTTACTTGGCTATTAACCGAATCTTCGGTTCTAACAACTTTGTTACAGAGTTTCAACTCACTTTGAGTCCTGAAACTCATTTAAGAGTTCGTAATTAAGCTTGCAACGCAAGGTAATTACATCAAGCCAGTCATTCGGTTCTCAACAACTCTTTTCAGAGTTTTCAACTCGTTCTGAGTTTATTAAAATTGTTAAGAGTTCTAAACCGAATTCATCAAACAAGTCAATTATTCCAGTGAGATAGTACGGTCGGATCGTCAACGGAGAGCAAGTTTGACACAAGCAATCGAAGGAGGCACTCCATCGCTATCAAGAAGAACCCAGTTTTAAACAAAGGGGAGAATCAAATTCATTCTCCTCTCTTTTGTAATCGGAATCCAAATTGTAATTGATTTTGAGAGGAATACAAGTCAAATTTTTCTTTCATTGTCTTTTTACTGCAAATTTCCAACAAACAAAAGATGGCGACTCTGCTGGGGATAAGCTTCTCTTACGAGGAAGTGGTGGCGCAATCCGACGTTCACCTTACTGGAACCACCGTTGAAACTCTCGTCATAGAGTTCGACCAAGCCAAGTATGAGGAGGCCCTCTCCTCTGGGTCGCTTAGCCCTAAAGCTAGGCGTGATACCCACAAGACCTCTAAGGAGGTCGTCACTACTGCTGAGATGCCAAAGAAAGCCCTCTCCTTTGGCCAAGACCTTAAACTCGCTCTGCGAGTTGAAGACTCCTCACCCGTATCACTACGGCACATAATAGGTCAAAAGAGACCTATGTCGGAGGAAAACCCAACCAACGCCGATGACGCTGCGGCCAAGGCGTTGAAACAAGCTAAGAAAAACACCGCTCGACAAAGGAGAAGATCCATGCGGCGAGCATAACTGCGGAATAGCCGAGCTACGGCCCAACACAAGAACTGCGTTTCTGAAAATCTGCCCGAACTCTGCGTTTCTGTTGCAGAACGCACACTTCGTGGTAATGAACCCGACTATGAGCCTCGGGTTATCCAGCTCCAACGCGACCCTCAGTGGTGTGTTGTTCAATCCAGACGCACACCTCAAGAGTGCGTCTCAAAACGTGACCTCCAAAGGCACATTCAATCATCCGAACGCACACCACAGCCGTGCGTTCAGTCAGAACACGACCCTCAAGGGTCTGTTCAAACAGCCAAATGCACACCACAATGGTGCGTTCGTCCAAAACACGACCTCCAGGGGTCTATTCAATCATCCAAATGCACACCACAGGTGTGCGTTCAATCAAAGAACGACCTTCAGGGGTCTGGTTCATCAACCAAACGCACATCACAAGTGTGCGTTCAAACAAAGAACGACCCTCAGGGGTCTGCTTCATCATCAAAATGCACACCTCAAGTGTGCGTTCAACCAAAACAAGACCCACAGGGGTCTGTTTCAACATCAAAACGCACACCACAAGTGTGCGTTCAATCAGGACAAGATCCACAAGGATCTGTTCCATCAGTCAAACACAGGCCTCGACCTCGTGTTTATAAACCTAAACGTGACCCTCGTGTTTCGTCTCAAGAACACGACATGGTCCGTAAGGTTCAAGAGGGACAGCATGGATTTAAGGTCCATGTCCGACCAATCCAAGGGCAGGGGGTTCCATCTCCACCTTCACGAGATCTTTCCCAGGTCTCCGACTTGCGTGAGTTACTGTCAAGAGGAAGGCCAACACAGTAAGTGGCTCATTCATGCTAGTGTGAACAGTTCATTTCCGCTGTCCTCTCAGAATGCAGCTGTTGTTCACCTACGCCTCGACAGTTGGTGTTCAATAGATAACGAATGTCATTAGGCCTCCCAAACGACAACATCGCCAGAAGAAGACCTCTGAGATCGACTATCCCGAGGTTACTATCAACATGATCGGCAGAGGAAAAGCCTCGCATTCCGATTCTGACGAGTCACAAAGAAGTCATTCCCCAACTATTAGGGAAATTTGTGACCAGTTCGAAGGAGTATATCAGCATACTCGGACTCGGACAGAAGCTATTCACCCGGTTAACTATCAAAAGTTAGCCAAAGGGATTACAACAAGTGATGAACATTCGGCAATAGCCGAATCTCAATCTTCGAGCTCGGTCAGAGCACAAGAGGTATCTGCTTACATGGCGGGAAACCCTGAGGACATAGCCAAAAGAGTTAACAAACATCACGTCATACTCCAGGCGTAACAAGAAACCCTTCTTCAAATGAAGGACATGTTAGCCCAGCTCCTGGCAGAAAAAGGCCAAAAACCTGAGTCTTCCCGGAAGACAACGTCAAAGGGAAAGCAAAAAGCACACGAACATTCAGTTCGTGAGACTCACAACCTGGAATCCTCTTCTGAAGGTGAGAAAGAGATAGAAAAAGAACTGCATCCTCAGTCCACTAAAATGGATGAACTGGAAGCTCGGCTCAATGCAATCACCAACAGAAGTGAGCTCCGTGAAGAAGGAGTGGTGAGGCCTTACCCTGCTGAGTGGGATACAGCTCCATACCCACCGAAGTTCAAAGCTCCAACATTGCAACCTTTCGATGGCACAGGGTCACCAAATCAGCATATCTACTACTTCAAGTCTCAGACTGGAGATGTAGTGTCAAACGACGCCATTCTGACCCGGCTATTCATCGGTACCCTTAAAGGTGTCGCCTTTGAGTGGTTTATGAAACTGCCTGCTGGATCTATCCAGAAATGGGTAGACCTGGAAAGGCTGTTCTTGGCCAGGTTCTTTGAGGACGACACGGAGGTCTCAGTCCCGACTCTTCTCGCCACTAAGCAGAAGAATGGAGAATCTATCAAGACCTATGTTAAGAGATTCCGTAGCATGGCATTGCGATGCCCTTCAGGTATGACCCAATCAACCTTGGTTGAAACTTGCAGGCACAACTTGCAGACCCAGCTCCTTGCTCAGATGGGGGTAGCAGAATGTCGATCCTGGAGACAACTGGTATCGCAAGGAGAACAAGCCGAAGAGATCGTCGCTCGGGTGAAAGCCGAAGAAGCTGCACAGCCCAAACCGCAACAGCAACGCAATCAGAACAACGCCCAGTGGTCCAAGGGAAAAGAGACCTTAGCAGCTGACTACACGTAAGTACCACCGCCCACGAAGCAAAGCAAAGCACCCAATAAGCAAAAAGTGCCCAAACAGTATTCCTTCAAGGAGGAGCATGTGGACACCTTGTTCCAACTACTACGGAAGAACAACAAGTTACAGCTTCCCGAAATTAGGAAGCTAGAGGAGGCAGGGAAAGTAGATGATCCTAATTACTGCCGTTATCACAGGTGTTTGCGGAAAAAGTTGTTATTTCCATTGTTATCGAATCTATTATAACTTTAGTCGTTACAATAAACTCGAATGAAATAAAAAAAGTTGATCTTTTTATAAGATTTCCTTACACAATGAAAATAAAAAAAAGTTTACAACTTTATCAAACAAACGCAGAGATCGTTCATCGGTCTTCTGCTTGCGTGGGATCTTTGCCTGTGCCGGGGTTTATCCGTGGACCACCGTCGATCAGATCTGATTGCTGAAAAATTGGGCAGAGCTTCGTCGATCCACGAGGAGATCTAGAAACTTGAAGCGCCTATCTCAGATAAAGCGAGATATTTGCTCTTCTTAGTATTAACACAACGTGATAATACTAAGGATCGAGTATGGGTGATGTAGATATGACGAATAACTCTCTCTTGCGTTGAAGAACTGGATCCGATCTCTCCTCCTCCTCTCTAAAATCTGTGTACTTTTAAGTCTTCAATCCGGCAGGGCTTCGCCGAGGCACACGAATTCCAGATCTAAAAAAAGTGAGGCCTAAGGCTTGTATTTATAGGCATGAGGGATAACGGAGCGGTTAAAACGGACTACAGGGCCCAAATCCACGTTGGGACACCCCTGGGGTGTCTTGAAAAATCCAAGACACCCTTGGGGTGTCTCGGAAAATCCGAGACACCCCTAGGGTGTCTCGGAAATTCCGAGACACCCCTGGGGTGTCTCGGAAATTCCGAGACACCCTTGGGATGTCTCGCACTGACCGAGATGCTCCGTTGAGGTGCGTTTGACCGTTTTCACCGTAACTTCTTCGTCTGAACCCGGATTTGAGTGATTCCAAATGTGTTGGAAGTCTGACGAAGAGTTCTATCAGCTCTAATGGTTGGATTATCTGTAGAATGAATGAGACACGAAGGGCGTTGTTCTTTTTGTAACATCGCGGGGCTCTCGATTAGCCCGTGCCTTCGTTATCCCGAAATTCCGTCAGCTCACGTAGTTCGTCGGTTCACTTCAATCATTCACCGACGCCAGTCGAACTCCTGTGAACCAGATAATGACGTTCATTGTTGTTCCTTAACACTGAGCTGTTCGTGAAGACCTATAGGTAATTTTCGACGCCTACAGATACCCCCTCCAAAGCGTTCCAGACTCGTTTCTTTTATAGAAGAGGCTAGAATACTTTGGATGTGATTGGTCTAGCTTCAGTCTGCGTAAAGGACCTGTAGTTAGCTTCAACTCTTGACTCCTTCGATTTTCGGTCTATCCAATGCTTTGACGAATAGCCGAAGTTCTTCAGGCGCTGCGTTTATCACTTGGCCGTCGTCGGAGTTTCGAGTCTACAGCTGATGAAGTGAGTTTGGCTCGTGTCATTGAGTTGACTTTGAACTACCTCCATCACATTGTGTTGACTTAGGGTTTCAGATCACCGTATGTTGACTTTTTGTCACAACGCGTTGACTTGGCGTTGACCTAGGGTTACGCGTTGACCGGCGTTGACCCTAGGGTTTCGAACGTCGAATGTTGACTTTTTGGTCGCAACGCGTTGACTGGCGTTGACCTAGGGTTACGCGTTGACCGGCATTGACCCTAGGGTTTCGAGCGTCGAACTTTGACTTTTTGGTCGCAACGCGTTGACTGGCGTTGACCTAGGGTTACGCGTCGTTGACTGATGTTGACCTAGGGTTATGCGTTGACCGGCGTTGACCCTAGGGTTTCGAACGTCGTACGTTGACACAGTTTATACTCGTACGTTTACTGGAGTATACACAGTTTAAGCTCTTAAGGTATTGGAGCACGGCGGTCCCAAGTTTCGGGGTTGCAGGACCAACTGTTAAAGCTGATTCATCTGCATTTGTGGATCTTATTTTAATGTTGTTGGATAATCGAGTCACGAGACCAACTAACAGAGCTGATGCATCAATGACTCGCACTTATAGAATTTTTGGCAAATTCTCAGCCATCAACGGGTTTGATGAGTCTTTACCGTCTACCGTTTGAGTCGGGCTAGCATGCAGATTGTTTAGATCCGTTCTGCACATAACGTTGTGCTAAAAGAGTTAACTCTTTTAGTGCTACGACATTGAACACGTAGACTTCGTCTTTATCACGGGAATAGACTACCTGGCAACGCGTGTTAGGTGCTGACTTATCCTTACTTAGGATTCAGGATAAAAATCCCCAGACTCGGATTCTGATGTCTTCTTCAATCGGTAAAAGACTAAACCGGCAACGCGTGTTAGGCGTTGACTTATCCCTGCTTAGGCTTCGGGATAAAATTCCCCGTGCGTGTGCCTTGGTGTCTTTTTCTTTAATCGGTGAAAGACTAAACCGGCAACGCGTGTTAGGCGTTGACTTATCCCTACTTAGGCTTCGGGATAAAATTCCCCATGCATAAAAGGCATGGATTTTTGTTGCTACGATGCTGAATACGTAGACTCGGTCGTTTTTACGGGAACGAACCACCCAGCAACGCAGGTTAAGCGCTGACTTATCCCTACTTACCCCAGACTGGATTCTGGTGTCTTTTTTCAATCGGTGAAAGACTAAACCGGCAACGCGTGTTAGGCGTTGGCTTATCCCTGCTTAGGCTTCGGGATAAAATTCCCCATGCATAAAAGGCATGGATTTTTGTTGCTACGATGCTGAATACGTAGACTCGGTCGTTTTTACGGGAACGAACCACCCAGCAACGCAGGTTAAGCGCTGACTTATCCCTACTTAGGCTTCGGGATAAAATACCCCAGACTGGATTCTGGTGTCTTTTTCAATCGGTGAAAGACTAAACCGGCAACGCGTGTTAGGCGTTGGCTTATCCCTGCTTAGGCTTCGGGATAAAATTCCCCATGCATAAAAGGCATGGATTTTGGGAGTTGAAAAAGGTGGTGTCTTCTCTTGGGGCAAAGACGAACCCGAAATGGGAGAGGAAGAATTTTATATTCTATCTCCCGACACTGAGGAAGAAGAATTTTATATTCTATCTTCAGCTGGAAAGGAGACTCGAGGTGGGATCTCCACTCCTAGAATCCAAAAAGATGAAACTAAGAGTGGGATCTCCACTCCGAGAATCGATAAGATTCGGATAACCCTAACTGTCAGAAGGTTTGATTACCGAACTAAAGATAAATTTCTCATTTATCGAGAGTGAATTGTGGTTTTGGTCCCAACTGTAGGAATGTTTGACCAAACGGGGGTTTGAGACGACCCTAACTGTAGGAAGGTTTGATCACTCGAATTGAAAGTGGACCTCTCGTTCATGGAAGGAATCGAGAGGGGATTCTGGCTTTGGCCTTAACTTTTATAGGTTTGACCAAGGAGGCAGTGGAAGTGGGGGGTCTGAGACGATCTTACCTTTTATAGGCTTGATCGCTCAATTTAAAAGTGGACCTCTCGTTCATGGAAGGAATCGAGAGAGGACTTTAGTTGTGGCCCTAACTATAGGAAGGTTTGACCAGGTAGACAGTGAGAGTAGGAGTACAAATCACATCGAGAGTGTTGACTCATACAAATCACAGTGGGGTTTAGTGTTTATCACTTTGTTTGTAATGATCGGGTTATCCCTAAGAGAATTACATATAGTATTTTTCCGGGAACTTCCCGTTACATGAATCATCCACCCCCAGTTTCTTCGCGAAACTGGGTTTATCCGGGTTATCCTTAAGAATATTAGTGTAACATTCTCCAGGAACTTCCCGTCAACGGTAGGAAACAGTTTAGACTCATATACCTATTGGAGTATCAGGGAACAGTTTAACCTCATATATCGATTGGAGGATTGAGAAGCAGTTTATACTCGTATACTTGTCGGAGTGTTACGTTCTTATTTGGCTTATCCTAGTGTTATGAAGCCGGCTTCAACCAAGGTTTGGATGCTATTCTTTAAAGTAAAGCAAGCATTGGTGGGATGAAGGATCCTCCTGTGGTACGCGCAGTACTTCGGATCTGCAGTATTGTCAGCTTCCTCCTGATTTGTGATGGGCGGCAGCTTGATCTTGTTGTTTTCAAGAAGGGTCTCGAAGATGGCTGGAACATCTTCGTCTTTGAATGAGTACTCTTTTTGGAGCCTTGGATCCGAATTCTTCTGTTGTCTTCGGAGCTGTTGTTGTGACGTTTGATTAACGTTAATAACTGTTGTAGGTGCCTTTCCTTCATCGTGAGACACGAGACTTGAATTCAGAGGGTTAACCATCGGTTGGTTTCTTTCGACCTTCCTCCTTCTGAGGAAGTGTTCGGCCTGTTCTCCGCGCACCTTCAACTCTTTCCAGGTATTAAGCGGCTCTACTCCCATAACGTCTAAGATATTAGTGGACAAGTTATTATGACAGGTTTGCAAGACGAACTCTTCTGTGACGGGATCATTGTAGTTCATTGCCTGATTGCGGAAGCGTTTGATGAAGGTATCCACCGACTCTCCGTCTTTTTGTTTCTCATCGAAGAGTGTCCTGACCGACACTTCGGTGTCATCATCGAAGAAATGAGCGAGGAACATGCTCTCCAGGTCCTCCCAGCTGTTGATGCTTCCGGGCTTGAGGTGGCGGTACCAATCGAAGGTGGGCCCACGAAGGGGGCCAACAAATGACCGGACCATCAGAAGCTCATTGCCAGAGATTACTCCCAAATGGGACTTGAAATACCCATCCCGTCGAATGGCGTGAAGTTGATCAGGTTAAACTTCGCCGGATACGGGATCGAATCCCACTCTTTCGGGTAAGGACACGGAATGCCGGTCTTCCTCACCTCTCGAGCAGACATCAGGGCGTCAATTTTTCTTTCGAGATCCTTCATCTTTTCGGCCTCATCTATATCCTGTTTTGGACAATTTTCGAGAGGAATAATACGGCCCCCCCAGTGTTATCATCATTGGTGGGTCCACCCCCAGCGTCGTTATTTTTAGTGGGGCTACCCCCAATATTTTTGGGTGGTGCGTCGGCCATGATGATTTCGTCCACTTCCGGATCGCTGTCAACTACGACGTTCTGGGTGCGACGGCTGGATTCAACTAGCTGATTTGACAAAGCTCGGATTTGTTGGTCGTGTATTTGTCTAATCTCCTGCATAGCCATTTCCATTTCGATCTTGAATGCTTCTTTCTGCTTGGCTAAAGCATCCTCAATGATTTTGGCTATTTGCTCGAGCTTGTCCTATGCTAGACGTTGTATCGTCGGAGGCGAGTGCGGAATAAGAATCTGAGAGTTCGTCATCGGAATGGATTCCTTCATGGATCCCCTGGTAATCGTTATATCCGACGGCTTCTAGCTGAAGCTGAGCTATTCCCGAATTGATTCTTCTTCCTGGAGAGAAATCAGGGTTGGAACCACTTGAAACAATCTGAGATTTTCCCCTATCAACCATATTGACGGTAACCTCTGGGAATTCATCATCTCGAACAACCGATCCTCTTTGGTGGAAACGAATTCATCATCTCGAACAACCGATCCTCTTTGGTGGAAACGCCTCGATTTGGGCTTCGTCATTCCATCGGAGATTCTCTCTGGTGGAAACGCCTCGATTTGGGCTTCGTCATTCCATCGGAGATTCTCTCGAATATCGAGACCCTCTGCGAAGCGGTCTTGGGGCAGCTACACGCTGACAATACTGCCCGGATAATTTTGATATACGGACAATGAGAGTCCGTTTCTCGGGTACCTTTCTTTCGAGATTTATTCGTACCCCCAGCCCGATAGTACAACTCATCGACGTTGCGGTCGGAGTAACCTATCGGCTGTTTACATAGATTCTCAGGTATAACTCATTCGTCTGTCTGACCCGTTTTCCTCTGAGTAAACATTGCCTTGTTGGCATCTACGGGAGTCACACGTTTGGAATTACACCTTTGTGAGGGTGAAACCTTAACGGGCTCCTGATTTTCTGCACGCACCGCCAAGCGGGCCGTTGCAGGAATCAATTTGTTAGGAGGTCGCGTACGACCCCCAGTCCGGATGTTGGCTCGAAGCTCCTTCAACGATCTCCAGCTTTCCTTAACAAGCGCTTTTCCTCGATTCTCGGGTAGGGCACCGATACGATCCTTCGGAGGAATCCTAAACTTGGGGAAATCCACGCTGCGGTAGGGCTTTACTGGAGGTTCGGGATCTAAAGTTGACGAATGCCAGAGAGCAACGTCGCCTGCTTTTGCCTTAGGCGCTGATTTGGCTTTTGGCACCCAAACTTGTTTGGATCTCGGCGATCTCCTAACTGCCTCTTCCTTTTGCATTTCTTGTGCTTTTCGCACAAGGGTCCGGGCATGCGCAAGCAAGGCGCTGTGCTTCTGGATTCGCTCCTCGATAGTAGAGCGGGTTTTTTTGACACGAACCCATTCGTTAATTAGAGATCGAGAGGAGGATTCCGATGCTGGTCGTGGTGACAAATTAGCCACTTGGCGCTTTCTGAACTCCAGATCTGCTCGGTAACGGAGTCCGTCCACCTGATCCAAAGCCTTGGCGAATTGCGCGCGCGACGGCGTTGTCGTTTTCCTTGACTGTGACTCGTCTTTGATAGAGTTGGCGCCGCCTCAGCCAGAGTCGACTTCTTAATCCGTGAAGGAGCTCAGATCTAGCAAACTTGGGCTTCATTGAACGCGGTGGATTCATTGCAAGGCATGCAACGGCAACAGCGGCGGAGAGATCGTTCTCTCTTGGATCTTCAGATCTGGAAAGGACCAGCCAGATCTTTCTGCGAGGAGGAGCATCCTGCACTGCCAGCGAGAGGCGGATACTGCGAGCGAGGAGGCGCCTTCCTACGCTGCAGGAGCAGGCGGATCTGGAGGAGGAGGAGGAGGAGACGTATCCTCGACTTTTGCTGGTCGAATTCATATTCGACCTCTTCGAGCACTGGGATCTTGATCGTCGGTTGCGGTACGACAGCTTCGGCGACGAAGCTGTTGGCTCCACTGTTGATCGCCAGTTTGTTTGCGTGAAAGCTTCTGTTCATGCTATTCGAATCTATTACAACTTTAGTTGTTACAATAAACTCGAATGAAATAAAAAGTCGATCTTTTTATAAGATCTCCTTACACAATGAAAATAAAAAAAAGTTTACAACTTTATCAAACAAACGCAGAGATCGTTCTTCGGTCTTCTGCTTGCGTGGGATCTTTGCCTGTGCCGGGGTTTATCCGTGGACCACCTTCGATCAGATCTGATTGCTGAAAAATCGGGCAGAGCTTCGTCGATCCGCGATGAGATCTAGAAACTTAAAGCGTCTATCTCGATAAAAGCGAGATATTTGCTCTTCTTAGTATTACCACAACGGGATAAAACTAAGGATCGGGTACGGGTGATGTAGATCTGACGAAGAACTCTCTTGCGTTGAAGAACTAGATCCGATCTCTCCTCCTCCTCTCTTGGAATCTGTGTACTTTTAAGTCTTCAATCCGGCAGGGCTTCGCCGAGGCACCAGAATTCCAGATCTAAAAAAATGAGGCCTAAGGCTTGTATTTATAGGCATGAGGGGTTGCGGAGTGGTTAAAACGGCTTAAAGGCCCGAATCAGCGCTGGAGGGCGTCTCACCAAACTCGAGACACCCCTGGGGTGTCTCACAAAATCCGAGACACCCCTGGGGTGTCTCGCATTGACCGAGACGCTCCGTTGAGGTGCATTCGTCCGCTTCCGCTGTAAATTCTTCGTCCGAACTCGGATTTTAGTGATTCGAAGTGCGTTGGAAGTCTGACGAAGAGTTCTATCAGCTCCAATGGTTGGATTATCTGTAGAATGAACGAGACACGAAGGGTGTTGTTCTTTTTGTAACATCACGGGGTTCTCGATTAGCCCGTGCCTTCGTTATCCCGAAATTCCGTCAGCTCACGTAGTTCGTCGGTTCATTTCAATCGTTCACCGACGTCAGTCGAACTCCTGTGAACCAGATAGTGACGTTCATTATCGTTCCTTAACACTGAGCTGTTCGTGGAGACCTATAGGTAATTTTCGACGCCTACACTCAGTTAGTCAATGAGGAAATAAAAAAAAGGGAACTTTAATCAAATCTCTAGAAAGAGAGAAAGCTTTCAAGCGCACAGTTCAAATGTGGCGTTCAAAAGTTTATTAACGCAGAGGTCGAACTCTGCGTCAAGCTCCTAAACGCACAGTTCAAATATGGCGTTCAAAAGCTTATTAACGCAGAGGTCGAGCTCTGCGTCAAGCTTCCAAACGCATAGTTCAGATCTGGCGTTAAAAGTTTATCAACGCAGAGGTCGAACTCTGTGTTAAATGTCCAAACGCACAGTAAAGACCTGGCGTTAAAGTTTGTCAACGCAGAGATCGAACTCTGTGTTAAATTTCCCAACGCACAGCTCAGATCTGGCGTTAAAAATTTGTTAACACAAGGGTCAGGCCTCAACTTTTCAAATTCAAAACGCAAAGCCCCAACCCTGCGTTACAGAATCAAAACGAGTCGTCTTCCTCGTTCACAAGAACCCATCTAGGGTTTTCAAAGAACTCGCCGAAGCAAGTTTGGCGGCCGTGGAGTTCGGTACTTACCACCGACGAGGGAAGCCTGTGA
>NC_033802.1:4763777-4824635 GCF_001876935.1 Asparagus officinalis
GTCTTCTTTTTCGGACCCATGGAAGATGAAGATCGGAGAGGATGAACAGGGTTCGCCGAAGTAAGAAAACGAAGAGTCTTCGTTAAAAATCTTTCGAAAAAAGAGGAGGCAAAAAGTCAGATGACTTTTGATTTGACCCTTAGCGGTCTATTTATAGACAGCTATGAGCTGTCAAATCGGGGCGAGATTCTAGGCCCAGAATCCCGCCGAACGTGGCCTATGCGTCAGCGTTGCTTGAACGTGGCCTATGCGTCAGCGTTTTAATGTTTTAGCACAAGGAAATTTACCTGTACGTCTACATTAATTAAGCTCCTGAACGCAGGATTCAACTCTGCGTTTCAATTCGATAACACAGGAAAGCTACCTGTGCGTTCTAACTCAACCAAACGAACTCCTCTATGTTTAAAGCCAAGACATGATTCCAAATAAATAGAGGGAGTCTGATGTCAGCTGTCAAAGTGACTAAGGCCGAGAAGAAACAGACTACTCCACTGTGGAGCCTATTGGATGGGTACAGGCAGATTATAATCAGCAACACGAAAGCCGATTCGACCCAGCGTGCAAACCATTCTTCTAAGTGGCTTAACATTCCAACAAAGAGTGAGTTGAGCTGATCAAGAAAAGAAATAGAGTAAGAATCTTCTGAGATTGTCCTCCTAACCACAGTTAGGATAAAGCCCCTCCCATGTGGGCTTGCGATCCTCCCTGTCTATGATAATGGATCTGTCTTAAGCCCAGAATTACTCGATCTCACGAAAGACAACCTAACTCTTGCAGCTGCGCTTCATATGTTCGTCAATGCCTACAAGAACGTCCTTGCTGTTGCTATTATCCCTGTTGTATCTATTGAGAACGCTACTGTTCTTGTCTCCAAAAAGAAAAAAAAAGAGGGAAAAAGGACGAGCCTGTCGGTGAGTCAGACGATGACTTGGGCTTTAGTTTGTTTGACTAAGTTTGTTGTTATCAGGACTCAAAAACTATCTTGTTTGGTTTGAGGAAAAAAGATTCCAGCATTCTAACAACCAAGTTCGACAATGTCTTCAGATTAGACGGAATGAGCAATCGATTTACTAAATTTTGGGATCCAAAGTATTCCGAAAATTCGTCCCAGTCAACCGCGAACTTTCGAAAACTTTGGAGGGGGTTCTGTAGGCTTTCTAAAAATCACAATGGATAGCTAGTCCCTATTAAGTCCCAACAATGGAAGTTACAATCAGACGACTTTCTAATCGCTGTATCTGCAACTCTGCAACCGCTACAAACACGGCCTCATTTCTGAGATGATTGATCTTGATGGCTGCGACAACAGCATGACTAATATTATATTAGCAACTATTAGAGATGCTGATGAGCAGTGTAATAATTTCAGAAATAAAAGGTTGGACTTGGTTGGTGAGTTGCTTGGTAGAGAGCTGTGGGCAAATATTCGTCTAAAAATCACTATGGATGATTGATTCCCGTCAAGTTCCAACAATGGAAGCTATAATCAAATAGCTTTCGTGCCGACAAATGAAGGTTGCAAATAGAGGACTTTTCACACAGATCGAGAAGAGTTACAATTCAACGACGCTTCCGACAGCTGATAAAAACTCTATTCAGTTACCTTCACAATCAACAGTGAGAGTTACAATCTGACGACTCTCATATCCTATAACAGGCAAAGATCAATAAGCGGTAGCCTTTGCAGTGTTATAATGGATGAGGTTACAAGTCAACAACCTCTCCCAAACGCAGAACTCACTTCTGCGTTTCTCAAATTCAAGACGCAGGCGAACTGTGCGTTCTTCAACAGACGTCCAACTCTGCAACGCAGAGTTAAAACACAAAACGCACGAACTGTGCGTTCTTTGGCAAACACTCAACACTGCATCCCAAATCCAGGACGCAGAGTTGAGAACGCAACACACGAGCGGCCTGTGCGTCCCAAATATCTAACAGAGATTTAACTCTGCGTCTCAAGCTTTGGACGCAGAGTTAAAGCCCAGAATGCCAACTGGGGCGTTTTGACTTGTTCAAACACAAGTCGAACGGCCTCAAAACCGTTATCCCACGTTCTGAGGGATTTGCGTTTTGACTTGTTCAAACACAAGTCGAACGGCCTCAAAACCGTTATCCCACGTTCTGAGGGATTTTCGTCCACTTAGGAGCGGATTTAGGGGTTGGTTACAACCCTAATCCTCCTATAAATAACTGGTTTACTCAGTTGAGTAAAAGGTAGACGTGTGCTGGCATCAAAACCACATAAGGTTAACAAATCTCGGCAGCTTAACCGCACAGAGAAGGCGATTTTCCAAGAGATCAAAGAACTGGTCAGCAATCAGTTAATCAAATCTTGAAGAATCCCTTCACCAACGGCGGATTTACTTGGCTATTAACCGAATCTTCGGTTCTAACAACTTTGTTACAGAGTTTCAACTCACTTTGAGTCCTAAAACTCATTTAAGAGTTCGTAATTAAGCTTGCAATGCAAGGTAATTACATCAAGCCAGTCATTCGGTTCTCAACAACTCTTTTCAGAGTTTTCAACTCGTTCTGAGTTTATTAAACTTGTTAAGAGTTCTAAACCGAATTCATCAAATAAGTCAATTATTCCAGTGAGATAGTACGGTCGGATCGTCAACGGAGAGCAAGTTCGACACAAGCAATCGAAGGAGGCACTCCATCGCTACCAAGAAGAACCCAGTTTTAAACAAAGGGAAGAATCAAATTCATTCTCCTCTCTTTTGTAATCGGAATCCAAATTGTAATTGATTTTGAGAGGAATACAAGTCAAATTTTTCTTTCATTGTCTTTTTACTGCAAATTTCCAACAAACAAGACCCTTTTCTACAGCTATGTCGAGACGAGGGCATAGAGAGAAACTTTATAGTTAGTCATACACCGTAGTAGAATGGGGTGGTAGAAAAATTGAATCGGTCTTTACTGGAGAATATCTGATGTTTGTTATCGCAGAGTGGCTTGGAGAAGATCTTTTAGGCTGAGACACTTTCATATGCGAGCCACCTCATTAATAGGCTGTCTTCATCTGCGATTAAGGGGAAAACCCCTATGGAGATGTGGCTGGGAGAGCCAGTACACGACTATGATCAGCTCAAGATATTTGGGTTTCATACATTTTATCATGTCAAAACTAATAGATTAGAATCTCGAGCTAGGAAGGCCATAATTGTGGGATTCAAGCGTAGTGTGAAAGGATACAAGCTTTGGGATCCAGTTGAGAAAAATATTATGCTGAGTAAAGGCGTCACATCGATGAGGCTTTGATCTTGAAGCCTACCAGCTCTCATTAGGTGGAGAGCACCCCGACAGAGGAGATATCGCAAGTAGTGAAGATTGATGCAGCTCCACAGAGTCCAGATAGGATCGTATCCATTAGAGTGCCGACTGAGGTGACATTAGGCAAGCACGATGATAATTTGGAGGATACAGGTACGACAGAGCAAGATCAGGGATCGACGGCTCAGGTTCAGGATTTGATTACAGTTTGGAGACCGAGGAGAGACATACGGTTGATAGCAAGGTATACAAACACAGTCGTTACATTTGCACTTTTAGTAGAGAGTGTCAACGAGATGGTTCCTACTACATTCAGAGAGGCTGATCAAAGTTCAGAGGCTGATTTGTGGCAGGAGGCTATGCAAGAGAAGATGGAGTCTCTTCACAGGAACGACACATGAGAGCTTGTTGAGCTTCCAAAGGGGCGAAAGGATATTGGTTGCAAATGAGTGTATACGAAGAAAGAGGGCATTCAGGGCACTCCTATGAGGTTTAAGGTTAGATTGGTTGTGAAGAGTTATTCACAGGAAGAAGGCATTGACTACAATAAAGTCTTTTTCTCCGATGGTGAAGCACTCTTCAATTCGAATATTGTTATCTTTGGTGGCAAAGTATGGTTTGGAATTAGATTAGTTGAATGTGAAAACAGTTTTTTTTATGGTGATCTTGATGAATAAATCTATATGACTCAACCATTGGGGTTTCAAGCTACCGAAAGGAAAAAATTGGTGTGTAGATTGAAGAAATCGCTATAGGGTGGAAGCAATCTTTGAGACAGTGGTATAGGCAATTTGATGGGTTCATGATCGGTCATTCATACATTAGGAGCCAGTTTGATCGTTGCGTGTACTATCACAAATTGCATGGATATGCGTACATTTACTTATTGCTTTATGTTGATAACATATTGGTTGCTTCTGTTTCCAAATCCGCCATAGATAAATTAAAGATTCAGCTTTCAAGCGAGTTTGAGATGAAGAATTTAGGTGAAGCAAAACGCATTTTGGCGATGGAGATCGACAGAGACAGAGATAATGGCAGAATTAGTTTGACACGGATGGCTTATTTCAAGAAGGTTTTATAGCAACTCAATATGAGCATGGAGACGAAGCCAGTCAGTGTACATTTGGGAGACCATTTGAAGCTTTCAGCTGACCTTTCACTGAAGATAGTTAAAGATAGAGAGTTGATACCGAGACTCCATATGTGAGTGTAGTGGGAAGCTTGATGTACACCATGGTTTGTACGAGGCTAGATTTGTCACAGGCAATTAGCATGGTTTCACAATACATGCACAACCAGGGTCCGGGTCATTAGGATGTCGTGAAGTGGATTTTGAAGTACATTCGAGGTACTTTCGACGTTAGTTTGGTGTTTGAGCGGGACACTAGTTGTGGACAGCTATGTATTGGATACATAGATTCGGACTATGCTGGAGATTTGGATAAGCGCTGGTCGACGATGGGATATATGTTTACTTTGACTCGTGCGTCGGTGTGTTGGAGATGCACCTTGCAGTCTATGGTGGCTTTATCGACAACGAAGGCAGAGTATATGGCGATTACGGAGGCTGTTAAGGAGGCGATTTGACTTCAAGGACTTTTGAAGGATCTTGGTGTTTCACAGTAATCCATAACTATTCATTGTGATAGCATGAGTGCTATCTATTTGACGAAGAATCAGATTTTCCATGCGCAGACGAAGCACATTGATGTTTGTTATCACTTCTTCCGGGATATTCTTGAAGATGGGGATGTGGAGCTCGTGAAGGTCCACACAAAAGACAATCCAACAGAAGTGCTCACAAAGGTGGTCCCGAGAAACAAGTTCGACCATTGCAGAAACTTATTACAGATTTGTGTTTGTTGAGGCCTTTCGAGGCTATTTGGATAAACTACAGGCGGCTTGATCCCTTTGGAGAGGGGGTACCTAAGCAACCACATTGGTGCAGCTGTATTTGGAAAGACGACACATTGGTGCTCTTGTTGGTGTCGGCTCAATTTTGAGAATACTTCATTGAGGTGGAGAATTGTTGGATAGCAGGTTATTGGGCCAAACAGAATTCGTAGTCTGTTTTGGTTTTGGTTTTAGAATTATTAGGATCCGTAGTCTGTTTTGGTTTTGGTTTTAGAATTGTTGGATTCCTAGTCTGTTTTGGTTTTAGGATTTTTATATATATAGAACGTTTTAGAAGAGATTTGTAGATAGAAAAAGAGGTTGTTTTGAGCACTTTGAGATGGAGATTTCTGAGAGGTGAGTTGAGATCTTTTGGTGAGGGTTATTTTGAGTATTTGAGAGTTGTAACCCATTGTTTTTCTCCTCCATATAGTGAAATCTCCTCATCCTCTCCCCGTGGACGTAGGCAATTGCCAAACCATGTAAATATCTATGTTTATGATTGATTTTGGCTGTTCTTTTGTGAATTGCACTTGTTGGTTGTTTCTCCTCTCGTTGCTCAACGACTCGTGTGGGTGTTTGGTTCGCAAGCACGCTTCCGCCGACGTGCAACAAGAAAACCCCCTTAACTTTGGAAGATTACCGGAAAACATCCTTAACTTTCAAAATATCAGAAAAACCTCCCTTAATTATATATATTTTCACAAAACACCCCTTTAACTTTCAAATTTTATTAGAAACCCCCCTTTAACTTGGAGATTTTATCAGAAAACCACCTTTAACTTGGATTTTTACAAAATTAGGGGGTTTTCTGGTAAAATCTCAAAGTCAAAGGGGGTTTTATGATAACCTTTTTGAAAGTTAAGAGGGGTTTTCTAATAATTGTCCAAAGTTAAAGGGTTTTTTTCATAGTTAGCCTTATCTAAATTAGTTATACAAAACTACATGTATTTTGATATATTTCACTGCTTTACAATATTTATAAGGTGGCACTACACTAAACTAGATTTACTAAGATCAATTTTGATCTAAGTTCATAATCTAGTCAAACAACTTCACTGCTTGGATATAATCCAATTTTAACCTTCCTTGGTTGTCAACCATACTAAACCAGATTTACTGAAACCAATTTTGATCCAAGTTCATACTCTTTTTTTGAAGCAAAAAATGTATCAGAACTTATAAAACTGGGAGAGAATTGGAAACGAACACATTAAAAGGAGATAGGAATAGGACTCTGTCATCTCCCATCCATTGTGCTGCAATACGCTTCCAAGTCTCCAATGAACTAAGAAACATAAGTATCTTAGCTGAATTTTCAGTTATATAGAACTAACAAGATCTATGAAAACACAAATTAACCATAATGTACTTTTGAAACTGATTGTTAGCTAAAATCACAAGAGAGCTTGAGGCACTCAGGTACACTGTGCCTGAATATGGAGTATCCTGAATCAGATCTCTGTCGAGAAGTTGTCGCCTACAGCATCGTCATCACTTGCTTTGGCTAATTCCTTCAAACCAAGATTGATAGATTCCTTGTGCATCCTGCTTGATCTTCTGTTGGTTGATGTTCCTGTACAGAATAAAATAAATCTAGCAATATTAGATGCTATTTGCTAGGGAGTAACTTGAATATTATTGAAAATGAGATTGTTGCGGCGATTCCATATCCACCAACAGAAGCATGGGAGCATGACCCTCCAAAGGGCTTTGAGGTCGTTACTAAACAAAGGGTTGCTCCTAACTAAAATCAAGGAGTCCATATCCTGAGGCCAGTTCCCTATTGAAGCTTGAGGAAGAAGTAATGACCATGCAGATGAGGTGAAGGGGCAGTTGATGTATAGATGGTCATGAGACTCTATGTCCTGGTTGCATAGGGGGCAACTGGTATCGCCAATCCACCCTTTTTGGTCAATATATCTCTGGTTTGTAGTTTCTGCTTACTGAGGATCCAGAAGAAGACCTTAACCTTCAATAGGGTAGGAGATTTCCAGATGAAGTTATGTAGATGGGAGAGGGTGCCTCCGTGGTTGGTGATAGAGTAAAAAGACTTGAGTGTATAAGTGCCTGCAGGGTGGTGAGGCCACCATATGCTATCATGGACTGAGAATCCTACGGGTTTGATGAGGTCCAGGTGAGAAAGGAGCGTTGTGATCTCAGATCTATCCTCTGATATAATTCCTCTTAGGGTGCCATCTCCAAGAGTTGTGAAGCATGAGTCTTAGTTTGACAACTTCACTACTTGGACCTAATCCAATTTTAACCTGCCCCGATTAACAATCACACTAAACCGAATTTACCAAGATCAGTTTTGATCTATGTTCATATTCTTAGTTTATGAACTTTGCTATTTGGATCTAATCCAATTTTAACTTGGCTCGATTTTAGCCAATAATCAGATCAAAACCAATCCACCAGGGGTTCATCCAAATTAAACCATATTATGTCCAGTCCAAAAAACATTTCGAGAAAGAAAACATAAAAAGGAAGGCGGCCAAGTTGAATCTAGCTCAAACTTGAATCAAATAAAAAGTAGTAAAAAATTAGTCCTAAACTTAAAACTAGTTCTACGAAAACGAGCCGAATACTTTTTTTTGAAGTAAAAATAGGGCAAGGCGCCGTATCATTGTATAAATATTAAGTACTTAAAAGTATTTACAGATATCAATATCTAGTTGTGATTTAACGCCAGTTCCTTAATTGGTAGAGGAGCGGACCTATGTCGTCACTCTACACAATAGAGGAGCAAATTAAGGAAAATCTCCCATAGATATACAAAAGGGAATACAAAAGAGAAGAGAAATTAATAGCCCACAATAGCATAACTAAATACATAAACTGTATGTAGATCCAAAAGAAGACTCTACATGTGCACAAAATTCCCAAAAGCTAGAATACCAAGTTGTTTTAGCATCCCTATTGTTCGCCTCCTCCACCATTATTGTCCTCGCTTGAGGCGATCAGGTCCGAGATCCCCCTTTTTCGAACAATTGTCTTGAGCTTGAGAGCTCGCTTGGATGCCGCAGAACCTGTCCAGAAAGTGAGATAGTAAGCTATCTTGGATGTCAGTTGATGATGATTCGGTAAGGCTCCATTGAATATGAAGTTGTTGCGTGCAGTCCATACAACCCAGCAAATGGTTAGGAAAGCAAGTCTCCACAGCAGCCTCACTGCAAGCTCAATATATTTGTCAGTGCACTTTTCGAAGCACTGGCATGTGGATGTGGGAAGAGCTTGGATACCAGTAATTAGGATGAAAATGTCCCAGACCTGTTTGGCCAGCTGACAATTAAGGAAGATGTGGCTGTGAGATTCTATGTCATCGGAGCAGAGGGAGCAGATTGGGTCTCCTGTCCACCGCAAAACCACCCTTTTGCGGTGAGCCTGTCCTTGGTATTGAGTTTGGCAATTGAGAGAAGCCACATAAAGAATTTGACCCTGTTGCGGAGAGAGTTATGCCAAATAATATAGTAATAAGGGTTGCGGATGCCTTTATCAGAGATGAGGGAGTAGAAGGACTTGACAGAGAAAATACCGGTGCGGTCCAGTGGCCAAGTAACTTCATCTAGGACGGAGCCCCCTCACTAATCTGATTTAGTTTACAAATTTAGTTTGCAAATTACCAAACTGACGCACGGAGTATATCACATTCACACTTAGCCGGCGTAACAACATGCTTTACGCAAACCTTAAGAGTCTATACTTTTGTCCTGTCATTGTAGTACATGGTCCTTCACTTGAGAAAAGAACTAGGGAGGGTCAGTGAGCAAGAGAGCAGGAAAGAAAGGGAAGAAAACACATGAAAGCAATGAGAGAGTAGGAGAATTGTTAGCAAGGGTTGGCAAAGAAATAACCAGTCTCCACTTAGATTTCTTTTCTCCCTCGTCTTTGCGTTGAGCTCTAGTAGCGCACTTGGAAAAAGACACAGCACGAGCAAAAAAGTGTAGAATCCCCTGGCCCCCCCCCCCCCTACCCCTCTTCTCTTTTTGTGCTGATGAGTAGAATTATGTAGGCACCGATATGATGGCTCTCACTATGCAGTAGAAAATCTCACCAACCCACACCCCTGAAACTTAGCATCTGGTCCTTATTTGGTTAGTTTGGGTCCAGTGCCAGAGCCCCTCAAGTCCTTTTCTTCTCAGTATCTCACCAAGTCATGACTCCGATAGAGTTGAAGTTTCTTCATGTTTATTCGTTCATGTATTTTTTAAGGGTAAATTACACTAAACCGCCGTGAACTTTCAACATTTTGCAGTAAACCCTGACGAGCTTTCAAAATCACGCGAAACCTCCCAAAAACTTCTGCAGAAAACCCCAGTATCCTTGGGTAGGTTACATTACCCCCGATACCCTTCAAAATGCCTTTTTATGTTGTTTTTTATTCTAATTTATGGGGGTTATCTGCAACATTGAGAAATTCTTTGGGTTTTCTTTGCAAAACAGGAGTTATTAGGGGTTCAGCGTGATTTTGGAAGTTCATGGGAGTTTACTGCAAAATACTGAAAGTTCATGGGGGTTTAAGTGTAATTTACCCTATTTTAATATCTAAAGCTCAGGTGATGATGTGCTGAACAAAATAAAGCTTTAAGTAACTTATTAACCTTGATGTTATGTCGGATTTATCAAAGTTCCTTTTAGAGAGAGGTTAGGCTTTTGCCTGCTTTTTTAGATTAATGTGTAGAAAGAAATTTGAACAGTATATTAGCTTTTATAGCTTTGAGTCTTTCCATTCTCATGGATAATTTGTAATCCAAAGAGAAAAGATTAATACTTCGATCGATCACATTCATCTTCGATTCTCTCTAGTTTGCCCTCTTCAAGTCCTTTTCTCCTCAGAATCTCACTGACTCATCACTGTAAGAGACTAGCTCGTAGCTTCCTCAAGTTAATTAATTCCTTCATGTATTTTTAATTTCTAAGCCTAAGGTGATGATGTACTGAATACAACAAAGGTTAAGTAACGTAATTAACCTTGATGTGATGTCAAGTTTTTTTTTACAGTAAAAAACAGGGTGAGAGGCCCTGTTCATATACATATATATTAATATAGAAAAAAAGAAACCCAAGAGTTGCATATACATAACTTACAAAAGATTCGTGATAGCAGAAGGAAACAAGGTGAAAAAGCAGATGGGGAAAGGGTCGCCCACCAAGCTATGCCATCAAGTTACCTTCCCACGCCACTACCTAGTAAATCCAACAACTCATAACTTCAACATACTATTACCATGCAAAAGAAAACTTCCGAAACATAGAGGAAGTTTAATAAAAGAAAAAACAGAGAGTGCAAAGGAACGTCAGGCAGAAGAACTAGAAGAAGCATCAAAGGTCTGCAGGGGAGGTGTCCCCCATCGCAGCTGCAGGATTAGCATGAGCTATATCCTTGATGCACCTTGATGTGATGACTGTAGGCGTTTAAAATTGCTTATGGGTTCCCGCACGCAGCTCGAGGTGAAACGTAGACGATAAGAGTCATCATTCAAGTCAGGAAATGATTATCCGGGCCCATGGAAGCTAACGAATGCGCAAAGTGAGTCAGTGGAGTGTACAAGTCAACTGAATGGCGAAATGCACAATACAAGTCCGGAGAAGTCAGAAAGTGTCAAACACCTCAAAGTGGCTCGCACAAAGAATTGACATTTTGACCATGATACAATCCGAATCTGGAAAAATTCAAAAGATAAAAGTTTACGGTCTCTTCGTCAGTTTTCTAACGCATCTTGAATCACCTCAGTCCGAGGTCAGATGAGTGAGTTAAGACCGTTACAGTAACTTCGGGTCACTAACTCCTGACCCGTGCTATAGTAACTCCTGACCTTGCTACAGTAACTCCGGGTCACCAATTGGTAACCCGTAACTCCTGACCCGCACTACAGTGACTCCTGACCTGTGCTATAGTACCCCCCCTGCTACAATGCTCCTAGAGCCCGCGCTACGGTAACTCCGGGTCATTAATTGGTGGCCCACGCTACAGTAACCCCTGACCAGCGCTACGGTGACCCCCCGACCCACGCTACAATGACTCTAACCCCCGTGCTATAGTACTCCTGGCCCGCGACCGAGCTGGTCACCACTTAGTGACCTGCGGCCGCGCAGTCACCGTGGTCTGTCCCGCGCTTAGAACTGCCCATAACGTCCAAAACACGTATTTGATGATTCTTTCGGGATTTATTCGTTCCAGAGCTTCCCAACTGATTGGATATCATCCACAAACATGGTTAGGTCATTGTCAACTGAAGATATGATCAAATCCTTTATTCTTATCCAAATACCCTGCATCCAAAGTCCTATAAATACAAACATAGGATCTTCTTGCAGGAGGGACGAATTATTATCAAGATGAGGAGGTGCTGCCGAGTTGGAGAGCAAAGAAGCACGAATTTCAGAGGAGGCTAGCTGATCTCGGCGAAGTTCTTCAGCATAAAGAGGGAGAGTTCGAGAGATCTGAAGCTTCATCCCCCCTTTCCTTGAGATTATGCTTATCTTAATCTCGAGAAGAGTACTGATTTCACTTGGTCGATATCAGTACTTTAGCGAATACTTTTTTGGTAAAGTAGGAGCTCTGATTAATCATTCTGTCAATCGGATCCGATCCGTAGGTGGTCCACGGATAAACCCCGGCACAGGTGAAGATCCCACGCAAGCAGAGACTAATAAATATGATCTGTGTGTTGTTTGAAAGATATTGTAATCAGTTATTTCCATTGTGTAAAAGTCTTATAAAAAGACTAACTTTTAATTTGTTGAGTTTATTATAACGGTTGAAGTTATAATAGATTCAATCACAATGAAGAAAACAATTTCTGACCCAAACAATGGCAAGTTTAACAAAGGTCCTTTAGACTGGTCAGACTTTTGCTTACTTTTTAGATTAATGTGTAGAAAGAAAATTATGTAACACATTAGCTTTGTTCCTTTGAATCTTTCCATATATTTTTCTTACAATGACCCAGTAGACCATATATACTGGACAGTTGGTGATCCAAGGCGAAAAGAATCCCCTGATTTGGTGCGCTCGTCTTCAAATCTCTCCATTTTGCACTCTTCAAGTTCAGTTCCTCTCAGAATCTTACTAACTCATGACTAAAAGACTCGAAGCTTCCTCAAGTTGATTCCTTCATGTAATTCTCAATTTCCAAGCCTCAGGTAATGATTTACTGGTATAATAATGGTTAAGTAGCTCAAATAACCATTGACCATTTAACAAAGTTACTTTTTGACTGGTTAAGCTTTCACAAAATGAGAGGCGTCTCCTTTTGTATTATTTCCATCAATTAATGCTCACTCCAGAAGATATATGAAGAACACATGGGCAATTGAGCACTTTAGGATTTGCATGCACGTCTCAAGTTATGAGTAACTAAACTTTCTCAACTGCAACGAGTATATATTTTTACAGTTGGGTAGTTAGAAAAAGTGCAGTATCATTTTTTGTAGAATTGGAGTGGGACTAAGGAAAAGAAAACATATATAAGAAGAGCTTGGGGAGTAATGATTATTGTAGGGTATAGTTTTAGATGGCAACCCTCATCTTATTATTTCTGTGAATGAAAATGATCATGACTCACCTTTGCACTTTAGCATGCCCATCACATCATGGCGCTGCATTTTGCCATCCACAGAAGAAGGGGGTGTTGTCAAATTTGAAGTGATTTAATTTGTTTTGTCATGTCAATCTGCAAGAAAGCCAAAGGGATCGAAAGGTAGCGAGAGGGAGCATGCAATGGTGTTGGGGGCCTTAGAGCAATTTTGATCCCAAGTCGTTGGTTGAAATCTCCCAACTCCGTCTTTTAATTGATAGGGGAGCTATTCAACAGGGCACTCATGAGCTCTCTAGCTAATGACAATGTGAACTCTTTCCTTTTATACATATATAAATTATTTTTGTTTTTTATTGGGGAGAAAATGAAGGGTTGGTTGACTTGTTGGTCACAAAAGGGACCACATGCATGATATATAAGCAAGAGGTATATATACAGATTATCTTAATTAGATTATCTGTATATGTGCTATATTAATTATTTTGGTCTCACTAATTACATGGAAATGAAATGAAGAGTACCCTTGATTTTTCTACCAGTAATTTTCGATCGAATATCAATTTGTTCAAAGCGTGTATGATGCTCAAGATGACTTAATTTACTCAGCTTACTGTGCTTTTGAGTGATGTATGCTTTGATTCTATTAGCATAAGGAAAGTGCATACCTCCATGGAACACATAATTAATCCACTGTGAGACTTTAGAGTAAGTGCTTCGATATTCCACATAAGTCTTATCCAAGTGACGGGATCTTTGTATTTGCATAATTTCCTCCTAGAATTTTTTTGATCATCATGATATATATGATATCTTTAAGAAGATTCAGTTACGTCGCTTTCAAATCATGATCCTTCTGCAACTTTGAAGCCATGAAAAAAATTATCATATAGTGCTCTCACTAGTAATTGCTTTTATCTGAGTTTCTTGTTGTCTATCTTTCATTAATTGTTTGATTTGAGGTTTTAATGTGTGAGGTCCAAATGAAATACAATAAGCATCATTTGCATGATGCGTTTTTTTTTCTTATCAAATCGAACTAGTACGAATTGCAAGTTTCTTTTCAACAAAGAAGAAATTAAAAAAAAAAGAGGGTCAGTTAAACTCTATTATCCACATAAAATTTTTTACCGTCTCTGAAATAGACGTTTTTGCAAGAAAATCTGCCAAAACTGACACTTTTGGTAGGCTTTCCCCTTCCCCTTATGCAAACAAACAGTCCCCAATAGACTTGAAATATCCTGTGTTTTTACATGCATTGAATTTATCGTTGTTGGAAAATATTCGTGTAAGAATTTATTTTGAATGAAATTTCCACGCAATTGAAAATGAATATTCTGAACGAGAATTTCATCATTTTTTTAAACTGAGCCTATTTGCCGCGCAAATTGAACTAATGATTTATTATGGCCCTCGTGTAGCAGCCTTTTGTGATATCATGCATCTATGAATCTCAATAATTAAGCTCGCTAATGACCCTTTGAAAAGATAATTTACCTTATGAAAATCTTTAACCATTACCTAAAAGAGAGCGCTAGTGGATATCCTGTCTGCAGAATACATTCATTGTGCTTAATTAAAAAGGTAAGTAAACACTTTAGCAAAAAAGAAAATAAAAAAGTAAGTGAACAAGTGCTACTCATTACCAACACGTGCAAACTTTAATTAGAAACCTAAAAATCATAGTCACATCCTTTGAGAGTCCAAGACGAATGGACTCTAATCTTCTCATAATATTCTATGTCATGATCTTTATAGTTTAATGCAGAGTTTATGATTTTGCTTGAGATAGAGTTGAATAAATTCAGTGCATGGAGACACGGCAGATGTTGTGTTAAGAACGAATTAATCATCCAACTATTAATATTGGATGATTGATTGAGAAAATAGTCCGATACAAGGGCCAAGGTCTAGCACCCGATGCTCAAATCCTCCCATATATTGATCAATTCTCATATGACACTATAGTTCAAATGTGACCCCTTCATCAGATCCTTGCGTTCTGCCAGAATTGGCTATCCAATTGCAATTACTGCCCAACACCTGATATCTAATAAAACCGATATATCACAGGCGCTCAACTGTTGCATATCAACTCGCACCGTTCAAGCGGATGTAATTGATTTTATTCAAGGATTATATTCCCAACCTCATCTGTTACACAATATCAATTTCTCACATATTTGCCTTATCCCCAAGAAGGAGGGTGCCCTCTCACCCAAGGACTTTCGGCCTATCAGTCTCATTAATAGTTCTTGTAAGATTTTCTCTAAGATCCTGGCAAATAGACTTAGAAAAGTTCTTCACCTCCTCATTGACAATTCCCAACCAGCTTTTCAATCTGGTAAATCATCTTTAGACTCCTTTCTTCTTGGCCATGAGATGATTAATTTCTGCTCCTCCGGGAAAAAGGAGATTTGTGCCTTTAAAGTGGATTTCTACAAGGCTTTCGATTGTGTCAATTGGTCCTTCCTTCAGTCTCTTCTAAAAGCCAGAGGTTTTGGTCCCAAGTGGTGTTTTTGGATCCACTCCATCCTATCCTCCTCTAAATCAGCTGTTTTAGTAAATGGCTCCCCAACCAAATTTTTCTGATGCTTTAGGGGCCTCAAACAAGGCGATCCTCTATCCCCACTGCTATTCTTGCTGGTGGCTGATGTTCTCAGCAAATTGCTCAAATGTAGTGCTCAATCGGGGGATTTATCTGATCTAAATCAGAAAGGGCAGCTAAATAATATCAGGTCTATCCAGTTTGCGGATGATACCATTATATTCTCTAGGGCTACCCACTCTGACATGGTTACACTTAAAACTATTCTCTCTATCTTCGCTAACATTTCTGGCCTGTGTGTTAACCCCCTCAAATCAAACCTTTTTTACCTTGGTAAAACTCCTCTCAAAGGCAAAATGCTAGCTGAGATCCTCAAATGCTCTGTTGGTACTCTCCCGTTCTCATACCTGGGTCTCCCTCTCAAAAGAGGATCTCTTTCCAAAAGAGAGTGGCAACCTCTTCTAGAATCCTTCAACAAGAAGCTTTCGCTATGGAAAAACAAATCTCTTTCAATTGGTGGAAGGTTAACTCTCCTAAATTCAGTCCTATCTTCTCTTCCTCTTTACTACATGTCTTTTTTTAAGCTTCCGCAGTGGCTTATAAAGGCCATAGATAATATCAGAAGAAACTTTCTATGGAATGGTAGCCTCTCTCACTCGAGTATTAAATGCTTAATTAGTTGGAGGAAAGTTTGCAAGTCAAAAGCTGAAGGAGGCCTGGGGGTCCTTGACATCGAAACTTTTAACAGAGCCCTCCTATCTAAATGGTTGTGGAGACTCTTTGAAAGAGAGTCCCTCATTAGTAAAGTGGTTTTCTCTGTTTACTCCAAAGATGGTTCAAATCCTTTTGCTCATCCCCCAAAGTGCTCGGCATCAAGGTTCATTCTAGACTTATCCTCCATTAGCTCCACTTTTTTCAGCTTGGTTAAATGGAGAACTGGGGATGGCAAAACTGGAAGTTTTTGGCACGACAAATGGTCTGGGACAAACTCCCTTAGCAGCTTATTTCCAAAAGCTTACCAGTTAGCCCTATCTCAGTCCTGCAGTATCAGATCTCAGGGCAGAATGATCAATCATTCATGGAACTGTCATCCCCTTATCAGAAGAGGTATATCGCCTTCAGAAAGGTCTGATCAAAACCTTCTCCTCACTCATTTAACTTCTTCAAATATCAATATTTCTTCTACTCCAGATGAGCTTTTGTGGACCCTTCTTCCATCGGGGATTTACTCTGTTAAATCATACTACTCCCTTGTCATCTCAGGGGGTATTAAATCTAAGTTTTATAGCATGATTTGGAGATCTTCCATCCCTAATAAGGTAAAAGTTCTTTTCTGGATCATCACAAATAAGAAGTTAAATACGAAGGCAAATTTGATTATTAAGGGCTGGACAGGTGATCCAAGATGCTCCTTTTGTCTATCTGGTGTTGAAACTCACGATCATCTGTTTACCAAATGCCCATTTGCACGAGCTATCTGGTCATACATCTTCCCATCTATTCCCACAAGCAATTGGCCTCAGACGGTTGAGGAATTGATATTTTTTCATAAATCCACCATTCTTAGCAAGGATGCTAAAATCATTTGGAAGATACTGTTGCCCTGTACTTGCTGGTGGATTTGGTTTAGTAGAAATGCTCTCATTTTCATGGATGAACAACCTGATCCTCTACTTACTGCTTCTAACATAGGGAGATATTCTATATTCTGGGCAGGTGCTGCGGATGAGAGGCTGGAAAGGAGACTTCGCAGGGCTGCCCTAAGCACTGGACTTCAGGAGCTTGCAAACAAGAGTGCTGATGCCACTGGGGATAGTTTCCCCCATGCCCTCTAAACTTTCTCTTTCACTTTTTTTGCTGGTGAAGATACATTACCTTTCGATGGTTATCTGTTGATGTTTTGTCCCCTAATCTAAGTTGTTATGTTTCCATGTATGTGTTTAGCGAACTCTAGTATGTAATATGTGCCGTCTAGATGAAGCTCCGCCGTGGGTCCAGTTTGGTAGGTGACGACATAGGTCCACTCCTTACCTGCTTCACCCTACGTGGCTCTTCATCTAGTTGTAACGTTTGTTGTTTATTAATAAAATCCTTAATGAGCAGGGCTTCTAACCCTGCTTTTTCTGCTCAAAAAACTCGCGTGTAGCATCGAGCATGAAAAAGCAACTCTCTTCCTCCAATGTGAAATACATCTCGCGCGTAGCTCGACCATCTCTTGTTCCTCTCGCTCTTAATTAACAACACTAATATCTTCAACATCAAATTAACTGCGCGTCCAGATTCTACTGACTGGATCTTACCGTGTAGGCCTGAAGACTCGTGACAACCCTAGCTACCATATTCTTGCATTAACAGTCATAACTCTAGTTTTTATTTTGATGATGATGATGATGATGATGCTTTGGGTTGGCAAGAAAGATTGTGTTGGCATGCAGTTGGTCTCTTTTAAAAACGGTCTTAAGCATAAAGAGAGATTCTAGTCATTATTAAAGATGTTTAAGGAGGACCAAGACATCATAGTGAGGAGGAGGAGATATCATTCTCACTGTTTTAGCCGCAAACCCAAGCTATAAAGTGTAGCAAAACATTGAGGGATGATAAGGATAAGCAAGCATTTGCTACATTTTAGCAAGCAATAATGATTCTTTAGCTAGGTATCCTATAATATTTTAATCACTTAATCATGCAAGCTTGCTGATTTCACTTTGATAAAGCTAAAAAGGGCAACCAAAAGTCACTCTCACTTTGTCTAGGAATTTCCAATTCGGGCTTCGCATGCCATTTAACTAGTTATATAGAAACTTAGATTTATATGGTAAATCAAGAATGGAAATTTTTATTCAAGCTAGAGAAATTCAAGAAAAAATTACAATAAAAGAAACATTAATGATTTGTAACTAACTACATGGAATGCCTATATACATGGAGAAAAAGCCCCGAATTTTTTTTTTTGGGTCAATGAAAAAGAGCTTTATTCATTTCCCAATATGTACTGAACATCAAAGCATCAGTTACAATCCTGATGATCACTCTGTAGCTATTAACAAAAACTAATTACATCTTCTCTAGAAACTCTCTCATATGGACAGGTATATCATCATTATTCAAAATCCTTGAGTATATCAGTATCTTCACTGCCTTGAACAGCAACTCAGGTGCCCAAATCTTTTTTTGAAATATTCTCATGTTCCTCTCTTGCCATATCGTATAAACTGTAACAGAGAGTGTCATTCTCTTTAATGATAAAATTTACGGCACTGGTATAGATTGTTTTTTCCTTCAGTCCTTGACAAATGAACTAATCATTAATTATAATCATATTTTTTTTATAGACGATTATGATTTTTATAGAATAGAAAATGACCAAGGACAAGTGTAATTTATGGGGAAATGATCATAGTTATACATTTAGAGTATCTCATAATAGTTTACATATTACCACATGATCATGATTTATTGATGTCAAGGAAACATTGAAAAAGATCCAAAATCTTATAAATTAATACAAGATGAAGATTGCGTACAGTACTCTAGTGCAATATTATTCAATCATATTATTCAGTCATGTGTGACACGCATCATAAGGCAATCCATCCTTAGATTTGCAATTATTCATCAACCAGCCAAACAAACTCAATTACAATACAAAATTTGTACTATTCAGTTATATTCAGCATTAACGTAGTCCCATCGCAGTAGCAATAAGTAGTTATCAAGTGCATAATTCTAAAGTGAAAAGGAAAACCTTTAATATTGTGAGCATCTGTTCTTGATTTGCACCTGAGATATAAATGCACTCACTTTCTTAAGATAGTGCTATGGTAAATAGATTTTCATAAGATGCCTCTCGCCTTGCTTCACAGTTGAAGGAACAAAGAGCTCAAAGTTGTCATTTCTTGCAAATTGAGCAATTTTTTTTATTGTGATCCCATATATGACATTTTGCACAAAATATTTTTTTAGTCTATGTTATGGTGTTCTCAGACGACAAAGCACGACCATTTGCTAGCAACGGACAGGTGTCCCCCTACATGCACCGATCAAACCAGATTGACGGTCAAGGCAATCAAGGATCCCGCCTTAGCCGACTCGCTGAGTCAACATCTCCATCGACTCGAATGGCAGAACTTATCGGCCCTCTTGTCGAAGACGACTCGCTTCGAGCCCACTCGACCAGTTATTCGACGTCTCGCGAGGTCGACTCGAAAGGCGTTACTTCTTGGCCAAGCCCTGTTAGGATTGTGTCTTTGATTCTTTGTATAACTTTATTAAAATTAGATAGGGTTAGAGATCTATCATGATTAGGAGATTGAGTCTCATCATGATTAGGAGCTTGAATCCTATTCTAATTAGGAAGTTAGACTAGATATGGGGTTTTGGTTTTCCTATATATATTCTTTTATTGTTGGGGGAAAAACCAAGCAGATGAGAGAGAGCCAATATTCTTGTAATCTAGAGTTAGCAGGGGGTGTAGCCTGATTCAAGAATATTGTGCGAGAGGCGAGGGGTTCGTAGTCTTTGTCCGTGTAAAAGATTACATCATTGGGAGAGGGTTTCACAATCTTTGTCAAAGATTGTAAGGAGAGGGCTTTGGAGAAAATATGAGAGTTGATTATGTATGTGAGGTCGAGAAATTAAGGGACAAGAGTTGAGTCATTCCTCTTGTAGTTCTTCCTGATACATAGTGGATTTCTCATATTGTTACCTGTGGACATAGGTCGAAGTTGGTCGACTGAACTACGTAAATCTCGATGTTCTTTCTTCTTGATTATGGTTATTTTATATATTGTTAATTGTAGATTGACTTCCGAGTTACGGAGATCGTAGTACGCAAGGGGACTAAAATTCCCCAACAAGTAGTATCAGAGTCATGATGATAGATCCGAGAGCAAATTCGCAAGATAGAAGACGACATCGTGCAGGATTGAAGATCGGCGTTACAAGAATTAAGATGAATAAAAAGGAAAAAAAGGGACTGGTGATTGCAAGCTAAAAGATTGCCAGCAAGAGGAGGATCACCAGTGAATTATCAATGTCTGGCGAGGATAGCTGCGGGATGCAGGTCACAACGGCGTCGAACAAAAAAAAAAGAAGATCTGATGGCGTATAGGGCAATGCTACTGTCATGTTCAGTTCGAGAGGACACGCATGGTTGACTTGCTTCTAATGTTAGAGGTGGTGAAAATCTCTTGGTGTGCAAAAGAGAGGTGGAGGCACCGCAGCAAGGCAGATGAAAGTGAGGGTCACAGTGGCATCCAGTTAGAGTGCAGACATTCTAATTAGGAGTGCGGCTGCTATGATTTAAAGTGCGAAAGAAATAGAAGACTCTAGCGGGAGAGACAAAGTTTTAAGACAGCGATGATATATCTTCAAGGGAGTTTGGGAATCAAATCCAAGGTAGAGATTGTTGGGATTGTGTCTTTGATTCTTTTTATAACTTCACAAGAATTAGATAGGATTAGAGATCTATCATGATTAGGAGATTGAGTCTCGCCATGATTAGGAGTTTGAATCCTATTCTAAATAGGAAGTTAGGCTAGAGATAGAGTTTTTGTTTCCCTATATATATTCTTCTATTGTTGGAGGAAAAACCAAGCCGATAAGAGAGAGCCAATATTCTTGTAATCTAGTGTTAGCAGAGGGCCTAGCCTGATTCAAGAATATTGTGCAAGAGGTGAGTGTTTCATAGTCTTTGTTCGTGCAAAAGATTACATCATTGGGAGAGGGTTTCGCAGTCTTTGTCCATTCAAAAGATTGTAAGGAGAGGGGTTTGGAGAGAATATGAGAGTTGATTATGTATGTGAGGTTAAGAGATTGAGAGACGAGAGTTGAATGGTTCCTCTTGTAGTTCTCCCTGATACATAGTGGATTTCTCGTATTGTTGCCCGTGGGCGTAGGTCGAAATTGGTCGACCGAACCACGTAAATCTCGGTGTTCTTTCTTCTTGATTGTGATTATTTTATATCTTGTTGATAGTGGATTAGCTTCCGAGTTGCGGAGATCGTAGTACGTAAGGGGACTAAAATTCCCCAACAAGCCCCATGACGACTTCAACCTCAAAGCTCTCCCACTGACAACGCGTCAGCATCACATTTAATGCTTGGCATGCGTCATCATGCCTCTAGCCCCGATAGTCTTCATGACTCATCAGACCGTGTCGGTACTGTCATGCCTCCAATCACTTCACATTAAATGCTGAGGTGATCTCTCATCCACTCACCAACCGGCACATGTAAAGCAGGTGTTGACGCAGTCGCCAGCCCATACTTATTTACCGTCATGCTGTGCTCGGCCGAAATGGCAGTTCTACCCCTTACACCACCAGTATAAATAGAGGTGCTATTCTAACTAATGGGGGCTCTCTCTAATCTAATCTGATCTTATGCTATCTTATGCTAGTTTTTTTTTTTTTTTTTTGACCAAGAGGTATCAGTTTAAAAAACCAGTTTATCATGGTCCAATTTTGTAAGAGTTATCAAACTCACCCTAAAAAAGTCAAAAAAGTTACAAACACCTCTCTATAAAAACATTAAAAATGCCAAAAAAATCTCTAAAAATTCAAAAATTATAAATAGTTTTTACAATTTTTGAAAGAAAAAACAATACGATATTTTCCCTCACTTCTAAAGCCTATAAATCTACCTCAATCCCCACAAAGCAAATCTCCCCCTTTCTTTCTTTCTTCCTTCCCTTTAGTCCCCACAAAGCCTCCCCCCTTTTAAATCTACCACCACCCACGTTCTTCCAAACGCCCATAAAAGAGACTCCTCCTCCTCCTCTTCCTTCATCTCTTCTCTCTCTCTCTCTCTCTCTCTCTCTCTCTCTCTCCCCTCTCCCCCCCCTCTCCTCTCTCCTTACCCCCCCCACCCACCCCACCCCTAGCTCGCTCTAACCCCTATGAAGCCCACTCTACTCGAAACGCATGCGCTTAAAGATGAAGGAGGCACTAGAGATTGGCTAGTAGGGGAGCACAAAGGCAAGCAAACATCCCCAACGGAACCTCAAAGCAACAACTTAGAGCTAAGGCTCGGCATATCTTTGAACGCTAGTGCCAGCACTAGCAACAAACAAGTGTACAAAGATCACAGCAACATGATCAGCCCGAGTACGAGGCTCCTGAGCACGCTTGAGCACCATGGGCTCGTGCTCAACGGGCTTGGGCCGAGTTCTAGCGGGCCCAAGAGCTGGGTCCCTCCCGAGCTTGGGTGCAGCGGGTTCATCCACCCATGGAGCTTGGCTGCCCGCCAGCAGAAGGCTGTTCTTGAGCAGGCTCATCAGAGAGCCAACGGTGCTTGCTCAACCCTGGCAGTTTCAAGGTTTTTCCTTTTTTCTTTTTCCATATTTTCTTTTTTAATGTTTTAATCTATTCAATATTCTATCTTTCCGAATTATTTGGAAATTAAATATAAAACGAGGGCAGATATTCCATATGTAAGTTCTCGGCCGATGTGTTAGCGTGACGCGCATCTGTACTCGTATAACTCAAGTCATAGATATATTCAGATCATAACTAATGGTTCAATATTTATCACGACGACAATATATGTCTAGAAATGAGAGTGGACACACTAGCTTCTGCTTATTGTATATTGATTGTTCTTCTAAAAGGTTTATATAAATTAATGCACATTTAGTCTGTTATTTTCAATGTAAATTTAATATTAATGATAACAGTTATTGGTTGAATAAATAGGCCTTTTATTTTTTTTATTTTTAAAAAATTCATATTGTGCTTACTTTCTTACTACATGTAGTGTTCCTGAGAGTTTTATTTAACATACGTACACACACATGCATGTATTTATCTGAAACGAATGCATTTTAATTAGAAAATAGAGCTTGGGCTTCATATAGAAAACATATTGAAGTTTAGGGTATAAAACACAAAAATATAAAGTTTTCTGACAAGTATTTTTCATAGGAGTGCAAAGCCATTGACGGGAGGCGGCTAAGCAAGTAGCGAGAATGAGTTGACTCTAATTAAGTGTTCCTTGCTTGAGTCAATTCATATATAATTAAAATCTTAAAGTTATACTATGACAAAAATGCGTTTATCGATTGATTATCACGCGAGGAAAATTTTAATACTCGTTATATTCTTGTAGGAAGAAAAATAGAGGAAGCAAATTATTTATTTTTAAGATTACACAATAATAAACCTAATCCACTATATATTAACCTGAGCCTTGAGGTGAATCCGAGAGAAATCCAACGAAAAATGAAGAAAATAAAATCCTAAGGATCCCTTTGTATACGTGAGTTCTAGTTAGAAAATCAGGATACTATGCATGTTCTGATAGAAACTTAAAATTGGATAGTTACGAACCTAAGGATCCCTTTGTATACGTGAGTTCTAGTTAGAAAATCAGGATACTATGCATGTTCTGATAGAAACTTAAAATTGGATAGTTATGAACCACCGACTTCATTTATGCTAGCTAACACTTAACAAATCCTCTCACTTTTCTATATGATTTTCTATAGAGGACTCATTTAAGAGTTTGTCCAAATAAGAAGTCCATTCTATGTTTCTCATGGAGCAAGAAATTCTATAAAAAGCATTTCAAAAGGGGGAAATCACAAAAAAGTGGTTATACAAAAGAAAAAGGACAGGGCCCACTACGGATGTGCTGGTTACTTGGCCCATATAAGAAATTGGACTTAAAAGGCCAAATTTAGTTAAGTTCTGCCTCAACTAAAGGCCTTACACTCCCTAGAAAACTCAAAGCCCATTGAATTTTACAATTCCACTATAGAGAATATTCTACGTGCCAACGGTTTTAACTATCCAATATTTGCATGGATGCACTAAAGATTTGCTCCAGACATTATTACCCACGTATTCATGTAACTTCTTCAAATCCTCTCGCATTGTTTTGGTGATCTTAGCCGAAATCAAGATTTTTATTGTTATCCTCTCATTATCATATCCAATTATGACCAATTCTCATCTATTATAAGTACCTAATCAATCCTACACTCTTGCAATTTATATATATTTTTACTTATGATCATTTAATTTTGCTTAGGTATGGTTTATGTTTAATTTCTTGATACTTTTTTTTAGTAATATGAATTGCATCAATAAAATTTTTGTATCAGATTAACTCCGCCGACGCCTCCACCAATCGTCGGCTGGCCGCCTGTTCGTGCATCTCGGAGGAACTTATCGGGTTTGAACCCGATAAAACCTGAAATGGAGGATGAAAAGGATGCTAAAAAAGCAAAAATAGAGGAAAATGGAGAGGAGAGAGTTATTAGCTCAAATGATCAAGTGAAGCCTACTACAATGTTTGTGAAGGTGAACATGGAGGGGTTTGCAGTGGGCCGGAAGATCAATCTTAAGGCCCATAATAGCTATGAGTCACTTTCTCGTGCCCTTCAGAAAATGTTCGCAAATTTCCTCTCTAGTAAGTGATTTTTATTCATGAGTATCTTTGTGCGTGACATGACAATTGTTGATTGCTTGCGAAAAATACTAATTACTGCATCTTTTCATCTATATATAGTATGCGACACTTACATGTTAAATATTTTAATATTGTAACTTATGACATTTGTTGTGAGTGAGTCTAGCGAATGTTCGAGATCAAATTACGACTTTCATCAGAAAAAAAATGCAAAAAGATAACTTATAGTTTTAAATGAAATTTTAAATTGACATTTTTTTCGGACTATTCAGTTGAATATTTGGAAGTATGTCACCACTCCGTTGATTAGCTATGAAAGCTTCTCAATTTGTTTACCAGTGAAGTAGGGGTGCTAAACCGTATCTGTATCCGAGAAAATATCCATAACTGTATCCGTTATGATACGGATATGGTTACTCAAATCTATAACCGATAGGATATGGTTACGGATATGTTTTTGTAGTGAAATATTCTTATCCGTATCCGAAATATTCGAATACATATTAGTCATACTCTTACGATAGTTTCGATTCTTAGATTATGGATTTGTGGTTAATTTTGATGATCAAGATGTCTAATCTTAACTTTTCAATTATAATAGACATATTAACAAAACTCTTTTGTATCACATGAACTATGTTTTTCTCAATACTATCTAGTTTTCTCATATCTGTTTTGTATCTGCATGCATATCCGTGACCGTATTCGATTTTAGCGGATATGGTTATAACTTTTTCTTACCGAGGTATATCCATATTCGTATCCGTATCCGAGATGGGTAAGCGGATATGGATATGACAAGCATCATATCCGAGCCGTATCCGTACCGAATGCACCCCATACCACCCACTTAACTTCGCACAAACATTTCAACAGCGTTTTCTAAAGAATAACGGGTAGAAATGTTTCTCATGAGTATTAGTAACTTTTTTTCATAGTAAAATTTAGCATTTTTGGAATAATTTTTTTTCATTTCCTATGCATTTATAATATATTATTTCGAGAAAAGAATTAGCATATAGGCCTCCATCTAAAAATGTTGTTTATTTGCCTATGCCGTAGCTAATTACCTTAACTCTACGCACGAAGAACGAGAGGTAGACAACAGCTCCGACTACATTCTACTCTATGAAGACAACGAAGGGGATCGGATGCTTGTAGGAGATGTGCCTTGGGAGTAAGTTATTTTTAAATATAATTGTGGTTGAATTAATTTCCTTCTCATATATATTCTTGATTAATTTTGATTATATACATATACATAAATTTAATAAATTTTGCAGGTTGTTCATAACTTCCGTGAAAAGGCTATACATTGCTCATAGTCCCGAAACACCGAAAAAGGGTATAAATAATTATCAGCATTTTGAAGAAAAGTTACGTTTAACTTTTAAATTTTTTTTAAAAAAAAATATCTTATTTGTTGATGGCATCTGTGTGAAATTTTTTCAGATGATGAGAAGGTGACTGATGACCAAAAGTGAGCAATAGCTACAAGACTAACCAAAATCAAGAAGGGAACAATATTATTGCATTAATAGTAGATTTTATTTTGATTCTATCATGTGAATTACTCTAGGTTTGGTGAGTGCGTAGCATTTCGAGAGCTTTGTGTTAAATTTTACCGTGCTTTGTTTATGGGGACGTGTACTCTAAATGATGAAATAATTACATCTTCAATCTTATTGTGCTTCTTGTGCTAGCCTGTGTTCATACTAATTAATAACGGACGACGAAAACTTTATTTGATTTACTAAAATATTTGCCTCTTTGGTTACTAATTGCTAGAGTATAGAATGTTATAAACTCAATTAGGAAATATGAGCTCTGGGCAATCTAGCTACATTGGGTTAAAGTTGTATTGTGATAAATTAAGGTTTTCAGAAAATACAAGTGGATCGAGGGTGATTCCGAAAATGAAATTAATTGTCTTCATTTCGGAGTGTTTAAAAGGGACGTAGATTCAAGTTTTTGCTTTAGAAATAAGTTTGTAGATGTCTCAGAATTGGGAGGTTAAGCCCATCCATAGTTTCAGGTAGGGGTAGGGGTGTGCAACGGTCGGTTCAGTTCGGTTTTTACCAAAATTTGAACAACCGAACTGAACCACCTATAATTCAAAACCGAACCGAACTGTTGCAAGTCGGTTCGGTGCGGTTCGGTTCGGTTTGTTCGGTTCTAACTTTATCAAACTTCTTATCAAACCACAAACTGTGTTAAAGAAAAAAAGATATCAACAAAGTAAGAGATTATGAAGCATTAAACACTGATATAATGATATTGTTTTTAACCCATAATGATTCAGAAAATGAGTTAATGGTTTGAGTCTTTGACTCTTTGGGGACGGGTCGGGTAGGGTTTGAGATCAGAATAAGTAGTATTGTACTATATTCGGTCGGTTCGGGTCGGTTCGGGTTAAAAAGTTTTCAAACCGACCCGAACCGCCCTACTCATAAAACCGATTTTTCTGGATCGGTTCGGGTCGGTTCAGTCGGTTTTTTCGGTTTGGACCGAACCATGCTCAACCCTAGGTAGGGGTAACGAATATGCTGATTGGATTGCAAAATAATATATTTTTTTCAAAAAGTAATTTTAAGAAAAATATCACTCTTCAAAATATTATTTTATAGAAAACTTATATTTTTATAAAAATATTATTTTTTAAAATATTATTTTTTTAAATTTGTATTTTACAAGATATATTTTCTGAAAAATAAGTTTTGATTAATACTTTTTTGGAAAAAATATTTTTTATATTTAAAATATTTTTTTATAAAATTATTTTAGATCTTTAATGAAGTACTAAGATTTTTTGAAATTTTAAATAGTGATATTGAGATTTTATTTTTTTATTAATTTGAACTACTTGCAACATGCAGTAGTACTGCAACTGCAATTTACGCTCAAATTGCATAAGTCGGAAGCTCCAACCAATAGGAAATTTGTAACTTATAGTAGCAAGTACAACATCTAAATTGCAATAGAACAAACACTTGCTCCTGAACAAAAATGATCTAATTGCACTGTCGCAATCTAAAAAATGCACCCTAATTGTAGCTAGGCAATAAAAAAATTTATTATTGTAATCATAACTAAAAAAAACTTACAATTTAATATATATATATACAGGGTTGAGTTAAACTAGGAGCAAGTACCATTCATGAGAGATTTAGCTTCACTTGAAAAGAATCACAAATTGTGTAGGCATTATCCTAGGCTTCTCATTAAGGAAGTGATTCCCCCCTAATAATACAACTTGAGAAAGCTATAATTGCAATCTTTACGTAAATGCCCAAAGTAATGGCGCATAAATCCACGAACAAGAATCATAGGCTGCTGCTTAAAGTTGTCCTATTGATACATGCTCAGCCTCTTGTATCAGGGGGGAAAATATAATATCCCAAGTTTCAAACAATAGAGAGATCTCGGTGAAGTTCAAACAAAAATTCGATCAAATAACTAACGCACAAAATTTGGACGGCAAGGAAAATACAAGCCGGCTAGAGTTTAAATTATAGTCTACAATCATCATGAGCTAAGATAAAATTAAGGACAAATTTTTGAATTAAACCTACTCCAAAAATAATAATCAAAATAGACTTAGTCCCAAAATATTTATCAAAATAGACCTAATTTCTGTCACATTGGCTGAAACTAGGTTGATTTTGATAAATATTTTGGGAACTAGGTTGACTTTTTTTTTTTTTTGAAGTAAAGAACATAGCAAGATGCCCTATCAGAAGTATATTATATATGTCAATATGTACATCTAGGAGTGATTTCGTTGGAGACCCCTTGAGAGTAGAGGAGCGGACATTTATAGTCACTCTACACAACAGGGGATGAGCAAAAGAAAGCACTCATAGTCTCAGCGAGGACTATACAGAAGAAGTAAAGTATATGAACAAACATAAGCTAACAGATACATAAAACTAGCCAAAATAAGTGTGCATGTCCATCCCAAAAAAGACGAGAAGAGAGAGTTGGCTAAGGATTGGCCGCAGCGTAGGGGTGCATTCGGTCCGGATACGGCTCGGATATGATGCCTACCATATCCATATCCACTTACTCATCTCGGATACGGTTACGGATACAGATATACCTCGGTAAGGAAAATTCATATCCATATCCGCTAAAATTAGATACGGTTACGGATATACATGCGGATATATAAACGGATATATTTGCAGATACAAAACGGATATGAGAAAGCTACATAGTATTGAGAAAAACATAGTTCATGTGATACAAAAGAGTTCGTTTATATGTTCATTATATCTGAAAAGTTAAGATTAGACATCTTGATCATCAAAAATAACCACAAATCCATAATCTAAGAATTGAAACTATCGTAAGAGTATGACTAATATATATTCGGCTATTTCGGATACGGATACAGATATTTCACTGTAAAACCATATCCGTAACCATATCCTATCGGTTATAGATTTGATTAACCATATCCGTATCCTAACGGATACGGTTACGGATATTTCCTCGGATACAGTTTAGCACCCCTACCACAGCGTCATTGCTATCCTCACTAGAAGAAAAGAGCTCTGAAGTACCCTTCTCACGAATGATAGTTGTTTGGGTCAAAAGTTAATTTTTTTCATTGTTAAACTCATTACAACTTCTTTCGTTACAATAAGTTCAAAAAAGATTGGTCTTTTTATAAGACCTTTACACAATAAAAATAAAAGATTACAACTTCTTCAAACACACGCGGAGAACATTTATCACCTGCTGCTTGCGTGAGATCTTTGCATGTGCCGGGACGCGTTAGTCCGTGGACCGCTGTGGATCAGATCCGGTTGACAGAAAATTGATTAAAGCTCTTACTTCACAAAGGAAGTAATCACTGAAGTGATAATCTCGACCAAGCGAGATTACGACTCTTCTCGAGAACAAAACAAAGTTTGATCCGGAGGAATGGGGGAACGGAGCTTCAGATCCTTCGAATTGCTCATTCTTTATGCTGAGATTCGCTAAGATCTGTTAGTCCTCTCTGAAGTTCGTGGATCACTCTTCAAACCGACAACACCTCACCCTAACTCCTCTAAAATTTGTGGCTCCCTTCAGATCTCCTCTTATGAGGGTGCTAGGGATGTATTTATAGGCTTTAAATATCGTGTTTGTGGATAGGAATGTCGTGTTTGTGGATATGAACCACCTTTATATTTCAAAATTCTCCACTACAAACCAAATTAAGACTCTCTAATATCTTAAAGCAGGATAGTATAAATCAAGATTAATAATAAGTATGATGTAAGTTATATTTCAAAGGAATCATAATCATTTAAATTGTACAAGATTGGAAATGTTTGCTCTAAAGTTGAAGCATAGCCTTTCCTACATAAATATGAAACAGCTGTTTGAAAATTTAACCTTCAAGTAATGTATTTCTAAGCAAAGAAGACATTTTATTTAGGAATTTACCATTGTTCCTCATTAAATTAAATTAGTTAGCAACTCCAATGGCGCATACATAGTTACATACTAGTTAAAATATCTAATTAGTTAATCTCTATAAAGTATCTTGCATCATTAGTAAACATTATGATATCCCAATTACGTATCTATCTCTACTTACTATTCTATAAGTTTAGTGAGGGTAGGAAAAGTTTGAAGGACATGTGAAAATTATCCTTTATCTCACTAAAGACATGAGGACAATATTGATCATTTCATACAAACTTTCTCTTTTCTTTTAATTCATTTCTTTTCTTATTTCTAGATCATTTTTAAGCATATCATATAGGTTACTAACTATACACCTATTACATTATATATGATGAGAAGATATAAATATGAAATGGTAAAGTTATTTTTCAAGTAAATAAAAACGGCGATTAAAATTTCAATATATTTCAATAAAAATATTATCAAAAGTGTACTTAGCTTAAACTTAATTAATAATATGAATATTAAATATGAATAAAAGAGTCTCCTTAATGTTCTAGCTAGGAAAATTACTCCATTACTCAAATTCAATAAATGGCATAGACAATTTTGAACAAGGAAAGATAAAATAAGCATAATAAGTGAATAAATTTCATCTTAGAGATACGTATGATAATTTAAGATATTAAAAATAAAGTTTTTCATTAAAAAAAATAAAATAGTTAAATTCCAGTGTCGATTGCACGTGCATGCGATCCTAGTATAGTTAAGTTTAAACTTGATCAACTATCCCATGTCTTTCAGCCTTCAGTCTCAATCAGACAATATATACATAATTAAGAAAAAAAATTAAAAAATCATGCATTTAACATTTACCACTTGTTTTGGATAGCTCAACCACATGGCTCACTGAATCAAAGACGTATTTTCGATCTATTCTTCAATTGAAACTTGAAGATAAAACCGTATAAATACCTTACAAGGGTAAGCACTAGCTGACTTACCTCTTAAACAACCAAATTTAATTAGAAGCAAAATATGGGAGGTTCATTAACATCTCTTAAACCAAATTATTACCTCCTCCTCATCCTCTTACTCCCCTTAACCCTAACCCTAACCCTAACCTCAGCCCACAAGCACGAATTACCTTGCAAACACCTTACCCTATACTACCATGACATCCTCTTTAACGGCACAAACCAAGCCAACGCAACCTCAACGCTCATCTCAAACTCAGCACCCCTTGGCAGCTTCAACTTCAGCAACTTCGTCGTCTTCGACGACCCGGTCACCTCCGACCGCCTCTTAACCTCGCCGCCGGTGGCAAGAGCTCAAGGGTTCTATTTCTACGACATGAAGACCGACTTCAACGCTTGGTTTGCGTTTACACTTGTGTTCAATTCTGGCAAGTACAAGGGGACTATTAACATCATGGGTGCTGATATCATTGGTCAGAAGGCTAGGGATCTGTCTGTGGTTGGAGGGACTGGTGATTTTTTTATGGCCAGAGGGATAACTACTCTGAGGACTGATGCTTTTCAAGGGTGGGCTTATTTTAGGCTGAGGATGGATGTTAAGCTGTATGAGTGCTACTGATCAAGGTGATTTTGTGTGATCTTTTTTAAGTCTGCTTGGTTGTTGGCGTAAGTTTATTCGAGAGGTTAATTAAGTTGAATTATGCTTAAATTTGTAGAATTATGTTTTTAATTTGCTAGCTAGTTGAGGAAGTGTGTGTTTGATGATCATCATGAAAGTAAAAGTAAAATGAAAAAATATATATATGAGAGACGATATTGTATTGTCATTTTTTACTTATTATTGCCATTTTGTTTGCGAGATAGAAAGAAAGATGTTGAAGAGGAAATTAAGCGAGGAGATTTCTTTATTAATTCTATTTATTTATACTTGAAATCCCCCTTATATTAATCTCTATGCTAATGAAGTTTCAGAATGATCTTTTGGCCTGCAAACAGTGATCATTACAAAGGAATCTGGGCTTTGAGTTATATATCTTGGGAGGCAAATTTACGTTAACCCTTGCGGATATTGGGGCATATATTATCTTAAAGAAAGAGAGAAATTAAATCACCTAATTCAGGTGTTGAAACATTGAGTCCAAAATCCAAATCCACTACAATCTAACCCAAAATTCTAATAGAAAATATATATTTATTATATCATGTTATATATAAAACTAGTGTGTACCCCGTGCATAGCACGGCCCTCTTTTTTTATTTCCGCTACATTAGATTTTTTTTAAAATGGCACAGTAAATTTTTTATAAATGCTACAATATTTTTTTTAAAATATTACAGTATTCTCTTTTGTGCTACATTGATATTATTATAGTAATTCACTGCAGCATTTACTGTTGGTGTGAATAGTAAATCTTTGGTTCCTGTTATAAGTATAGAGGATTAGAAGAGCCAAGCCTGCTGTGTGCTTAGTTTGTTGGTGGCATATAACATTATGTTCAGACAATTCTGCCCCTATTATTGTTCGGCCCTCTCCTCTATTTAGCCTTGTGGGCCCCACTGAACGTCACCCAAATATGCTATTTCGACCACAACAGTCTTATTAGTCATTTCGTATGTTGTTTTATTTTCGGGAAACACTAGAGGCACACCCTTAAACCACACTCCCAACCACATCCCTCTCCCAGCTACAGTGTTTTTAGGTTTTTTAAATAAAGCATGTGGGCCCCAAAAACACTGTAGCTGAGAGAGGGATGTGGTTGGGAGTGTGGTTTAATGGTGTGCCTCTAGTGTTTCCCTTTATTTTCAATGATCCTTCACAAGTATTCTGTGCTACAATATTTCTCCTTTTTTTTTTTGGGTGCGTCCCACTTCGGTGATGATAATCAAAATGTAAACCCAAACTATATGGAGCAGACAATATAGTCCACTTGATAGGAATAAGTCTCTACCAGTATGGTCTCGGATCTTCAATAATGTCATAATAGTCCCTCCACTTTTTTAAATTGTTCATAAGTCCCTCAAGTCCCATGGAGCCTTGCAATTTGGTCATGACTAAATGACCAAACCAATTTAAAGTCTAAACAATAACCAAAAGCACATTCACAGCCTATGGTGAGTAAATATTTAACTATCTCATTGATAGTTTTAATTGTAGCAATTTAGCCTATTAAAATTGATGATTTTCCGGTTTGGAGGTATTTGTTTGCGTCAAAAGTTGCTGTTTTCATTGCTATCGAATCTATTACAACTTTAGTCGTTACAATAAACTCGAATAAAATAAAAAAGTTGATCTTTTTATAAGATCTCCTTACACAATGAAAATAAAAAAAAGTTTACAACTTTATCAAACAAACGCAGAGATCGTTTATCGGTCTTCTGCTTGCGTGGGATCTTTGCTTGTGCCGGGGTTTATCCGTGGATCGCCTTTGATCTGGATCCGGTTGATAAAAAATTCGGCAGAGCTTCGTCTTCACCGAGGAAGTATTTGATTTGAAGCGCTGAGATTGACCAAGCGAAATCAGGGCTCTTCTCGAGATTAAGACCAAGCCTAATCTCAAGGGACGGACGGGAACGGGCGTCGGATCTCTCAAACTCTCCTTTTTTATGCCGAAGAACTCGCCAAGATCTGTCAACCCTCGCTGAAATTCGTGCTCCTTTGACTCCACAATCCGGCAGCACCTCCTCGTCTTGATAATCAATCGCCCCCTCTGAAAGGAGGCCCTAGGCTTGTATTTATAGGGTTCCGGAAGCGGTTATTTGGATGAGAACAAGTGATTTGGCTCTATCTTCAGTTAACAACAGCCTAACCACGTTTGGGGATGATATCAAGTCAGTTAGGATGCTCAGGAACCAACAAATCCTGTGAAAACAGCTTAAAACCCGTCAAAATACGTTTCAGGTTCTGGACTGCGCGGCGCAGGTCGGATCAGCGCGGGTCGGACCAATCCGACTCGCGCTTGCGCTGGTCGGACCAATCCGACCCGCACAATTGCGGGTCGGACCAATCCGACCCGCGCTTGCGTGGGTCGGACTGATCCGACCCGCGCTTGCGCGGGTCGGTTTGTTCCGTCCTGCGTTCGCACAGTTTTGTCGACTTTTTCCTTTTCTGTTCTCTTTCTTCCGAGACTTGTTCTTTTTGCGTGTTTGGTCGATTTGTTGACTTGTATGCTTCGCCGCGAGACCGACAGTCGAACGCGCGTTGGTTAATATACACGTGTTGATCGATACGCGCGGACTGATCGACGTGCGCGTGTTGACCGACGCGCACGAGCTGACCGACGCGCACGAGCTGACCGACGCGCACGAGATGATTTGACGTGCGCTGACTGATTGGCGAATTTTCTTGACTCGCCCATTCATTGCTTCGAGTTTCGTGCGGGCTCTCATAGGCAATTTTAGACGCCTACAGATACCCCCTCCAAAGTGTTTCAGCCTCATTCTTTTATAGAGGAGTCTGAAACGCTTTGGATATGATGGATCCCCACCTTCAGTCGGTGTTAAAGGACCTACAGATGGTTTCGATTCTTGACTTCTCCATATTTCAGCATATTCTGTATTTTGTCGAATAGCTAAGATTTCCCCGGTACCGCGTTTATCGTCTGACCGTTATTGAAGCCTTGAACCGGAACTTGTGAGTAGATTTTTTTGTTGATGTGTCATTGAGTTGACTTTTGGATCAATCGCAACGTTAACGCGTTGACCGGCGTTGACCTAGGGCTACGCGTTCATCCGTGTTGACCTTAGGGTTTCGAATCGATCGGCGTTGACTTTTATCGTAACGCGTTGACCGACGTTGACCTAGGGCTACGCGTTGACCGGCGTTGACCTTAGGGTTTCGAATCGATCGGCGTTGACTCTTCATCGCAACGCGTTGACCGACGTTGACTTAGGGCTACACGTTGACCGGCATTGACCTTAGGGTTTCGCGTTAACCTGAGGAGAACCAGTTTATACTCGTGTACTCCTGGGAGTTTCGGGAATTAATTTAGCCTCGTGTATCCGTCGGAGGTTGCCAGGTTATCCTTAAGAATTATTGTATGTAATATTCTCTAGGAACTTCCTGCCAAAATGGGAAACAGTTTAGACTCATGTATCCGTTGGAGTTTGCCAGGTTATCCTTAAGAATTATTGTATGTAATATTCTCTAGGAACTTCCTGTCAAAATGGGAAACAGTTTAGACTCATGTACCCGTTGGAGTTCTAAGAATCAGTTTATACTCGTATACTTGTCGGAGTTGTTAGACCCTAGAGGGGGGGTGATTAGGGTCTTATGCTAATCTAATCCGATTAAATGCCAATTAAAACTAATTAATAAGTTATCCTAGCAAGTATAAAATATAACAAGATATATAGGCTAGGATAAGCAATGTAAACAAGAAATATATCCTATATGATGAAATATATATACAATGATATGTGCAAGGATATAAAACTAACACAAGGTGATATATCCTACCAAATAGATATGCAATATGATATATGTGAGGATATGTAAACTAGCACAAGGGTAAAATAAACAATCTACACAAGTGATAGGGCAATATGATGAGCAATACACAAAGGCGATATAAGATATGAAAATAAGAATAAGAACGCCAATGCAATCACAAACAAAACGATATGTTTACGAGGTTCGGTCCCCACGACCTACGTCCCCGCTCCTCACCTCGAGGAGATCTCCACTATCACAACCGGGTTTTCTCCGTTCACCCGAATAACGTTTACACCTCACACTCGGTTTTCTAGCTAACCGAAAACTTTACAGTCAACACTCTTGCAATCACACTCTACACCCACTAAGTGTTGGAACTAGACGTGTCTCCCTCAAGTGTTAGGAATTACAACCTCTCGTCACCTACCCCACTCCTCTTGGGACGATCCCCGACTCTCGCCACACACTTCTCTCTTGGTGTACAAGTGTATTACAAAGTGTATCCTCACAATTAAGGCTCAATACAAAGTGTTTGTTCTCTACAATGGATGAGAACGAATTGTAAGCTCACTCTCTAAGATACACAATCTCACAACCCAATTATACTATGAATGTAAATACAATAAGCTCAAAAGGTTGTGTGTGAACAAAGAGATATAAATCAAAACTAAACTCAATGTAGTTCTAGCTTAATAACAATGATAATCAAATATATAAAAAAGCTAGAAATAGAGTTTAGAAAACTTCTCAATATATCAAGAGTGGAGGGAGAAGAGTTGGATGCCCAAACACCAATAGATGATCTCCTCAAGCTCTTGTAGAATTGAATCACAAAAACAAACTCTCAATTTGCTTAAAAGCTTTTTAAACACACTTAAACCAAACTAAAACCCTTGTTAAAAACTTTATTAAACTTGATTAAAAACTCTCTTAGTTAACTTGAAAAGACATCAGCAATGGGGTATATATACCCACTCAAAGCTCAGCCAAAAACCCCAAAACGAAATGACCAAAAACCCCAGCAAACAGCTCAGAGAAAGAGCCGTTAAAAAGCAACGGCTATATTGTCGGTCGACCGAAAATTCCGTCGGTCGACCGATGGAAAAATTCGGTCGACCGATGGAAAGTTCGGTCGACCGTTATCCAGGTCGAAAACAGGAAATCAAGCAAACACTTATCCGGTCGACCGGTGCGGTCGACCGATGGAGCTTTTCGGTCGACCGGACCGGTCGACCGACCAACTCTCTGGACCATGCTGACGAAAAAACAAACGAGCGGTCGACCGGTGCGGTCGACCGAAAACAGACATTTCAAAACCTGATTTTAAAGCTGACTTTTAAGACTTTGGAAAAATGTTAAAAATAACAAATGAAGTCCAAAAATTATGAAACTTTGGAAAATGTATATAAACATGTAAATGAACATGTTACAAAAAGAATTTTCCAAATTGCATTTCCCATTTGTGAAAAATCATCATTTTGCAAAATAGTTCAAAAACATGAAAACCTGAAAATTGATATTTTGATATTTTGACTTAAACAACATTTTGAAACCTTATGAAATGATTGTATAGACTTGATAAAAGATATAACATGTTGTTATGAAGTCTATAATCTAGAAATACAATATTTTCATAAATTTGCATATTCTATGCAATATATTCAAAACACTAAATATGATTTCATTAAATATAAGCTTGTTAAAGGTGAAATCATATATAGGCATATAAACATGAAACAAAATAGTATTTTCCAATTCTATTCATTTGTTTCATAGTAAAACTTGAAAACTATCAAACCAAAACATATATGTATATATATAACTATATATATACAAAATCCAAAACGTGTATGTGCGTATATGATTGAGCTTAAAGTACTAACACACATAATATAAATTCCTAAACTAAATTACCCAAGCAATGATCTTGATCTTCAATAAGCTTGACTTGGTAATCTCGCGGATGAAGCTTGAACTTGGATCTTGAACTTTGAATAGCAAGGCTTCACCGTTATTCCGCCAACCTCCATTGGATATGATCGTTGAAGCTCTATTCCATCCATCCTCCAACAACGTTGTTTGTCTACAAAACATAGGAATGCACAAACACTAGACAAACAACATTAGTAATAAATTGTTTGTTAAACATCATCAAAACAAGAAGGCCAACAATCTCCCCCTTTTTGATGATGACAAACAATTTACAAAAAGGAATATATGCATGAAGGAAATGAACATATACAAGATAATAACTCACATGCATATAAACAAACAAGATAGATATACTCACAATATTTCTCCCCCTTTGACAACATCAAAAAGGGGACAAAAAGAATAAGAGAGCGAAAGCTCCCCCTATCAATAAGCATAGGTGAGTACAAAGCATAAGAAGATATAGGGATTGCTCCCCCTATCAAAATGCCATATGGAATATATGAAATGAATATCATGGCAAACATATGTGAGCAAGCATAAATGAAAAATATGCTAAACACCACTCACATACAAAAAGACAATGAGAACACATATAAAATGTCAATAGAAATGAGTTGTCTCATGTTACACAAAAAAAAAAATATGGTGAAAACCATGATGAAAGAATAGATTTATGAATTCAAAAAAATAGGAACATTGAGAATCATGCCCAAAAAGTTTTCAAGTTGAAAACCAAATTCAGACCAAAAGAATTCATAAATCAAGGTTTATGATTCAAAAACCAAAGAATGTTTTGAAAAAATTTGTCCTTACATAACTTGATCAAACCACTCATAGAATACCATTATAAAGCACGAATAGATGATCCATTTGCACAAACACATAAATATCATCATATAAGTGAATTTATAATGAATTCAAAAGCCAATCAATCGCAAAACAAAAATCTAAACAAAAAGAATTTTTAGAATGGCAACAATATTATTAAGCTTCTTGAAGCTTGTTCCAACCCATATAATCAATTCTAGCATCCGGTAACACGATTTTGGCGAATAAAACACCCAATAAATCCGCGAAGCGTCGTTATATAAATGCAAACCTCTCATTAAAATGCAAAATTTGAATGTACTCATGAAAACCAAAAAGATATTGATCAATGAAATTTGTTTTCATAAAAAGATTCAAAGCTATAATTTCAAAACAAGAAAAAAGAAAAATAAAACATTTAAAATTCTTGGTTTAAAATCAAAATTGCTTTTTGGTACCTAAGTTGAATATTGGTACAAAGGTTTTAGGGGACATGCACCCCTATCATAAAGCCTCAAAGCCTTGGTTATGAAACCCATTTGGGCGATTTATTGCACGAGCTCGGTCATTAGCCGAATAATTATGCAAATGCCCATTCGATTGCAATAAAGTGCCAATGAAGAGGATGCATTGGCTTATGTTGGACCATATGGATGTGCACGAGGCAACATTTGCAAATAAAGATGTCTTTTAAGAATTGCTTTTGCAAATGTGAAAAACATTTTTAAACGAAGGTAGTTCTTTTTGGAACAACTGTGCCCGATTTTGAAAAATATTTTTGTAAATCAAAGCAATAAAATTTCGCCTAAAGTGTCCAAACCTACCACAAACACTACCATTAAACTTTTGTGGTTCTATAGAAACATTTTCGGCAAATGTGAAAATCCTTTTTAAGTCAAGCAAAAAAGTTTGCCAAATGCGCCAAAACGGACCACCAATGATCACATTTAAAACACACTAGCATGCTTATGATGAGAAAATGGATGCATATGCATGTGTGTGTGATGATGAAGCTTGATGGGATGCACCAAACATGAATTAGGCTTGGTTAGGCTTTTGTGCCATTATAAAAAATTGCAACATGGCCCTTTACCGCCCGCCAAAAAGAAACATTTTGCTAAATTTTGTTATACCTTGCCACTGTCTGCGGCGTCGCTGCCCATAGTAAATGGGTTTTGGCAAACAATTTTGTGCCGGACTTTGCACACAAGTCCATAAGCTTGTTGTTGTTAACAATGCCCAAGCTTTTTAATGTTGAATCTAAGCGTGGCATATTCTATTTTCTACTTGATTCAACTCATGCATGTTGTTCACATTAAGCATTGTTATCTAGAAGTAGAACATGCGATTGATCAATTTTTGAAAGAATTAAGCTCCTTTATCTAAAAGGTCTCAACTTCTTTAATTTATGGCATGTTGTTCTTATGAGTTAACTGTCAGCAACATTTGAGATTAAGGAATCATGATCCAACTTTAATTTTCTTTGTTTTCTTCTTTAGGATCACATTCTCATTAGAAATAGTCTCAAACCTAGATGCTAACAACTCAATGATCGGATTTTAAAACTAACATTGCCTTGCCCTTGAGATTTTCAATAAAATTGATTTGCAATTTTGTATAGGCCATGCGATTAATCTATCATATGCACAATTGCGAGTTCATTAATGGGATATATCACTATCGCGATTCCGAATCGCCTTTACCACACTAAGGCTATCGGGCCTAGTGCGCCGTGTTGCATGATGGCCTCCACCCATGAACTTGGAAGAAGGAATCCTCCAAAAACTTTGTAGGATTGCCCTCCAAGTCCCCCTTGGATGTGCTTTAATAAAGTTCCCAAAGTTTAAGCACTATGCAAAATGATACAAATTTGCCTTAGAAATGGATGAAGTCCAAAAGCATTGAGCCAAACAATTCTAACAAAAGCCTTGCTCTTCATTGTAAACATTTTATTATCATGCATCGCTCCACTTTGATTTCTCCAATGCTGCGGCACAACTGTAACTGCACAATCAATAAATTTCCCATATGTTAAAATTCCTGATTGGCCACAAAATTCAGTTTGAAATCTAGCAGGACCCATTGTGCATAGCGGGAAATTAAATAAATTTTGGAGCAACATCTTGATCATAGTCCTGAAACGAAATGATATTCATATTCCATGCATATATGATATTGAAAATACGCAAGCCCAGCATAAAAGCTAATCATAACTCAGATTAGCACAAATAAGACTAACTTTAGGATCCTTTAACTCAAGTGCCGCGTTAGTGCCTTAAATCAAAGAGCACCAAGCTCTAGCATACCAATTGTTAGACCCTAGAGGGCGGTGATTAGGGTCTTATGCTATCTAATCCGATTAAATGCCAATTAAAGCTTAATTAATAAGTTATCCTAGCCAAAGTATTACAAACTATAAACAAGATATATAAGGCTAGCCGGATAAGCAATGTAACAACAAAGAAATATATCCTATATGATGCAAATTATATATGACAATTGATATGTGCAAGGATACTAAAACCTAACACAAGGGGTTGATAATATTCCTAACCAAATAGATATGCCAATATGCATATATGCCTGAGCGATATGTAAAAACTAGCACGAAGCGAACCTGCTAAAAATAAAACAAATCTACACAACGGGTGAATAGGGCCAATATGAGCAGCAAATACACAAGGCGCATATAAGATATGAAAATGACAGAATAAGAACGCCAATGCAATCACAAACAAAACGAATTATGCTTTACGCAGGCTTCGGTCCCCAAACGACCTACGTCCCGCTCCTCACCTCGAGGAGCATCCTCCACATATCACAATCGGGTTTTCTACTGTTCACCGACAATAACGCTTACACCTCACACTCGTCGTTTTCTAGCCCTAACCGAAAAAACCTTTACAGTCAAACACTCTTAGCAATCACACTCTCACACCCACTACAGTGTTGGACCAGCCGTGCTGTCTCCCTCAATGTGCTCTGCAGGCTTACAACCTCTCTCTAGGCACGTTCAACCTGACGGCCACTCCTACTTGGGTACGTATCCCCGACTCTCACCACACACTCCTCACTCCGCGCACGTGTAACAAGTTGTGATTACAAAGTCATTCTCACAATAAGCCACAAATATTGACAAATGATTTGCTTTTCTCAAAACACAGGTGAGAACTCAATTAAGCACAACTCTATGGTCACTAATCTCACAACTCCAAAAATTATACTATGCAATGAAAATACAATAAGCTCAATAGCGTGGTGTCTGTGAACAAAGAGTATCATAAAACGATGTAAACTCAATTATAGAAAATCCTAGGCTTATGGAAATTAAGCATCAAAAACATTAAATAGCCTAGAATTGAGGTTTAGGAAACTTTCTATAATGATCAAGGAGTGAGCAGCAGAAGATGAGTTGAATGCGCCCAAACACCAAACGGATGCGATTCTCCTCTTTGCTCCTCTGTTGAAATTTGCATTCACCAAAAAACAAACTCTCAATTTGCCTTATAAAAGCTTTTTTAACACACTTAAACCAAACTACAAACCCTGTGCTTGGAAAAACTTTGTATTAAACTTGATGTAAAAACTCTCTTAACTACTTTGGAAAAAGACATCAGCAATGAGGGTATAATATTACCCTCTAAGAAACTCAGGCAAAAACACCCAAAACAAAAGACCAAAAGGACCCAGCAACCGCGTACAAAAACTAAGCACGTTCGGAAACGAGTAAAAAGCCAGTCGTCGGTCGACCGGAAATTCTGTCGGTCGAACCGATGCGCAAAAGTTCGGCCGTCGACCGAACGGAAAATTCGGTCGACCCGTTATCCATGGTCAGCATAAACAAAAACCACAAGCTGACATCTTCGGTCGCACCGGTGGCGGTCGACCGATGGAGCCCTCTTCTGTCGAGGGGCTGCGGGGCGGGGGGGGGGGCGGTCGGGGGGGGGGGGCGGGAGCGGGCGCGGCGGGGTGCGGCGGCGGGGGGGGGGCGGGGCGGGGGGGCCGGGGGCGGCGCGGGTGGGGGCGCCGAGAACGGTCGACCGACAGACTCTCTGTGCGCCCAATGCTGAAAAACCCAACTGCATCGGCTCGCCGGGCGGTTCCGGTCGCACCGAAATCTGATACATGAAAATCTGTATAGCTGATTTTAAAATGCTGTTTAAAAATATCAAATAAATTCAGAAAAATGTAAAACTTTGGGGAATGATTGTAGACATGATAATACACATGCTACAAAAACTGGTTTTCTAAAAAGACTTCCCAAATGAGAAATACCATCATTTTACAAAATAGTCCAAAACATGAAAATGTAAACATATGAATCTTGACATTTTAGCTTAACCATGTTTTGAAACATTACAAAATGATTTTGTAGACTTAATAAAAGATGTATATGATTATTGTTAAGTCTATAAACCAAGAAAACAATATTTTCACAAATACAATAGAAAGTAAAACGTATGAGTATGTATATGAAAATATATTTGTTTCATATCTATGAAATTAAACCAAAACAACTTATCCAGTCAAGGATTGACAGATCAAAATTCTAAGCATTATATCCGGACTCTAACCATGAAAGTGTTGAGTGCACGAACATAGCGGGAGTTTGAATGGATTAAACAGGAAAGAATTTTGGTGGTCCCACAGTCAATTTATCTATGAAATTAAACCAAAACAACTTATCCACATAGAAAACAAGCATGTATACACATTTTTTGGAATTTATTTGTAAAAACTTTGTTTGTGGATAAAACTAAAAACCAAGATGTATATGTATATAACTATATATATATATATACTAAGAAACTAATAAATATGTGTGTGAATATAATATTGAGCTTAGAGTATATAACACACATAATATAAACCTATACTAAATATACCCAAGCTTGATCTTGATCTTCATTGAAGCTCAACTTGGTACACATGCGGATGAAGCTTGAACTTGATCTTTAACTTTGAATTAGCAAGGCTTCACCGACATTCCGCCAACCTCCTTTGGATATGATCGTTGAAGCGCAATTCCATCCATCCTCCAACTACGTTGTTTGTCTATAAAACATAGGAATGCACAAACACTAGACAAACAACATTAGTAATAAATTGTTTGTTAAACATCATCAAAACAAGAAGGCCAACAGGAGTGTTCATTCGACTTAATTGAGCGATATAACGCCGGCTTCAACCAAGGTTTGGATGCTATTCTTGAGAGCAAAGCAATCCTTGGTGGGATGAAGGACCCTCCTATGGTACGTACAGTACTTCGGATCAGTAGTATTGTCAGCTTCCTCCTGGTTAGCGATAGGTGGTAGCTTGATCTTGTTGTTTTCAAGGAGGGATTCGAAGATGGCTGGAACGTCTTCGTCCTTGAAGGAATATTCTTTTTGGAGTCTCGGGTCCGAAGTCTTTTGCTTTCTTCGGGATTGCTGTTGTGACATTTGATTAGCACCAACAGCAACTGCATGTGCCTTGCCCTTACCACGGGAGGCGAAGTTCGAGTTCGGAGGATTAGCCGTCGGTTGGCTCCTCTCAGCCTTCTTCCTTCGGAGGAAGCGTTCAGCTTGTTCACCGCGCACCTTCAAGTCTTTCTAAGTGTTGGACGGTGCGACTCCCATAACTTCCAATATCTCAATAATAGGTTATTATGACATGTCTGGAGGATGAAGTCCTCCGTGATCGGATCTCGGCAGTTCATTGCCTTATTCCTGAAGCGTTTGACGAAGTCATCGACTGTCTCGTCATCTTCTTGTTTCTCATCGAAAAGTGTCCTGATGGATACCTCGTCGTCGTCATCAAAGAAACTGGCGAGGAATGAGCTCTTCATATCGTCCCAGTTGTTAATACTTCCGGGCTTGAGACGGCGGTACCAATCAAAGGTGGGCCCGCGAAGGGTGCCAACGAATGACCGAACCATCAAGGCTTCATTGCCGGAGATCATTCCCAAGTGAGACTTGAAGTAGATCAGATGCTGTGTGGGCGAACCATTCCCGTCAAACGGCGTGAAGTTAATCAGGTTGAACTTCGCCGGGTATGCTATTGAATCCCACTCTCTTGGATAGGGACATGGAATGCCGGTCCTTTTCACCTCTTGAGCAAACATTAGAGCGTTGATTTTGCTCTCGAGATCTTTTATTTTCTCATCCTCGCTTGTATCGGGGCTTGGACGATTTGTGAGAGGAACAACGGGACCACCCTCGGTGTTGTCATCATTGGTGGGACCACCCCCATCGTCATTGTTTTTAGTGGGACCACTCCCAGCGTTCTGGTCAACGGGAGGTTCATCAGCATTGATATATTCATCAACGTCTGAATCGCTAACTGCTTGGCTAACATTGTTGCGACGACCGGATTCACCTAGCTGATTTGACAAGGCTCGGATCTGTTGGTCATGCTCTTCCCTCATCCGCAACATAGCCATTTCCATTTCGAATTTAAATGCTTGCTTCTGCTTGGCTAGAGCATCCTCAACCATTTTAGTTGCTTCTTCGGGGTTAATCATAAACATTTCGCGGGATTGCCCTGGGCTAGATACCGTATTGTCAGAAGCGACTGCAGAGTTAGCATCCGATGCTTCATCGTCCGAGGATAACCCTCTCTGCATTCTTTGGTAGTCCCTACGTCTAGTGGTCCCTGATCGCAACCGGGTTATACGATGAGATATAAGCGGGTCAGAACTAGAAGGTCGAATCGAATTTTCCTTATCAGCCATATTTATTGTGACTTCCGGGAATTCGTCACCTTGAACAACCGATCTCTTTTTACGGAGACGCTTTGGTTTGGACTTAGTCATTCCGTTGGAGATCCTCTCGGATACGGAGACCCTCTGCGGAGCGGTCTTGGGGCAACTGTACGCTGATAATACTGCCCTGATTAGTTCGGCGCACGGACAGTGAGATTTGGTTTCTCGGGCATATCTCTTCCGAGACTCATTCATACCCCCAGCCCGATAGTACAACTCATCGATCAGATGTTGACATGACTCCCCTGGTATAATGTTGTCATCGTCAGATGAATACGTTTCTTTCAGGGGATTTGCCGCTTTATTAGCATTCTTAAGAGTCACGTGTTTAGAACTACGCTTTTGGGAGCGCAGGATCTCAACAGGCTCTTGGTTTTGGATACACACCCCCAGGCGGGTAGAAATTAGAGTTTTCCCTTTATGAGAAGGCTTGAAATTGTTGCGAGGGCATGTGCGACCCCCAGCTCGACGAGTCGCTCGGGGTTCAGTCATCGGACCCAAGCGTTCTTCGATCAGAACTTTACCTCGATCCTCGTGCAAAGGATCCAGGCGATCGACTATCCTCACCTTGAATCGGGACAAATCCACGCTGTCACGGTGCCCCGCCGGAGGTACGGAACTCGAAGGGATCGACGAAACATGTGTATAACGTCTTCTGTCTTTACCCTGGCGCGGGTCAGACTTGAGTGACCCGTGGGTTGGAGGGTCGGATCCAGGTGACCCACAAAGTGAAGGGTCGGATTTGGGTGACCCACAAAGTGGAGGGTCGGATCCAAGTGAGCCTACGAATTGGCGGTCGGATTCTGGGTGACCTGGCGAATTGGCGTGCCGGATGGCGGAGTGACCTGTAAAATATTGACAGGGTTGGATCGGAGTGACCTGCAAAGTTGAACGGGTCAGATCGGAGTGAACCATGCGGGGCAAAATTGGGCGGGTCGGATGGGAGTAACCTACAGAATTGGCGGTCGATCGGAGTGACCGCTGGCAAATTGCGGTCGGATTGAAGTGACCTACAATTGGGCGGGTCGGAGCATCGGGAAGTGAACCCGCGCCGGCGGGTCGGATTTAAGTGTGCCCGCGATTCTCGATTCTTTCGGCTTGCGTTTTGGTTTTGGCTCACAAGTTTGAATGCGTCTTGGTTGTTTCTTAGCTTATGTTCTTGCTTGCTGCATCTTTTGTGGCTTTTTGCAGCAAGAATTTTCGCAGTGCGGGCAAGAGCGGCGGCGCTTTTGAATGTCGGGTCCTGCCAGAGTTTGAACGGAATCTTTATGATTTGATCGATTCATTTTGCTATTGGTTTGGAGGGGATGAGCATCTGTCGCTGTTGGGGGTGCTTGGCCGTGGCCTAATTTTCAGATCCGCCTCGTAACGGATCCCGTCAATTGAAACTCGCAAGGCTCTAGCGAGTTGTGCGCGCACAGCGGTATGGCGCTGCCTTTGACGGAGTTCTCTTTTGATAAAATAGGCGCGCCTTCCTGTACTCAATCTCCATGATTGAGGAGGAGTTCAGATCTGGGCAGATCCCGGAGCTCATTGGAGCGCGGAAGGCGCGTTTGCAAGGGTTCAGCTACGCGCAACAACGGGGGCGTTGATCTTGCCTTCGCTTGCGAGAGGCGGAGGATCTGGAGGAGGAGGACGACAGATATTCCTCGAGACTTCAGTTAGTCGAACTCGTATTCGCCCAAACTTCTTCAACGGGATGCAGATCCGCAGGTTGCGACACGACAGGCTCCGGCAGCGAAAGCTGTTGTCCTTCCCACTGTGGTCGCCAGTTTGTTTGCGTCAAAAGTTACTGGTTTTCATTGGCTATCGAATCTATTACAACTTTAGTCGTTACAATAAACTCGAATAAAATAAAAAAGTTGATCTTTTTATAAGATCTCCTTACACAATGAAAATAAAAAAAAAGTTTATAACTTTATCAAACAAACGCAGAGATCGTTTATCGGTCTTCTGTTTGCGTGGGATCTTTGCCTGTGTCGGGGTTTATCCGTGGACCGCCGTTGATCTGGATCCGGTTAATAAAAAATTCGGCAGAGCTTCGTCTTCACCGAGGAAGTATTTGATTTGAAGCGCTGAGATCGACCAAACGAAATCAGGGCTCTTCTCGAGATTAAGACCAAGCCTAATCTCAAGGGACGGACGGGAACGGGCGTCGGATCTCTCGAACTCTCCTTCTTTATGCCGAAGAACTCGCCAAGATCTGTCAACCCTCGTTGAAATTCGTGCTCCTTTGACTCCACAATCCGGTAGCACCTCCTCGTCTTGATAATCAATCGCCCCCTCTGAAAGGAGGCCCTTGGCTTGTATTTATAGGGCTTCGGAAGCGGTTATTTGGATGAGAATAAGTGATTTGGCTCTATCTTCAGTGCTTGTATTTATAGGGCTTCGGAAGCGGTTATTTGGATGAGAATAAGTGATTTGGCTCTATCTTCAGTTAGCAATAGCCTAACCACGTTTGGGGATGATATCAAGTCAGTTAGGATGCTCAGGAACCAACAAATCCTGTGAAAACAGCTTAAAACCCATCAAAACACGTTTCAGGTTCCGGACTGCGCGGCGCGGGTTGGACCAATCCGACCCGCACAATTGCGGGTCGGACCAATCCGACCCGCGCTTGCGTGGGTCGGACTGATCGGACCCGCGCTTGCGCGGGTCGGTTTGTTCCGTCCTGCGTTCGCGCAGTTTTGTCGACTTTTTCCTTTTCTGTTCTATTTCTTCCGAGACTTGTTCTTTTCGCGTGTTTGGTCAATTTGTTGACTTGTATGCTTCGCCGCGAGACCGATAGTCGAACGCGCGTTGGTTAATATACACGTGTTGATCGATACGCGCGGACTGATCTGCGTGCGCGTGTTGACCGACGCGCACGAGCTGACCGACGCGCACGAGCTGACCGACGCGCACGAGATGATTTGACGTGCGCTGACTGATTGGCGAATTTTCTTGACTCGCCCATTCATTGCTTCGAGTTTCGTGCGGGCTCTCATAGGCAATTTTAGACGCCTACAGTATTTCCCCCCAAATTTGATTATTATGTGGTGGTAACTTTTCTAAATATTGAGATTTAGCGTTGGATTTGCCAATGCACATGATTTAAGGGACATGCATAAAAAACATGCTTTTGGGGGTTCTACATTCGTCCCTTAAATCTTTTGTAAATTTGATTATTTAGTCACTCAATTTGAAATTTGACTTGAAAGAATACTTCATTCAATTTAATTAATTTTGCTTTGAATCTCCTTGGGGATAGAGATCCTTTACAACCTTGGTTATAGAGAAACTCTATAATTAACAAATAATATTTCTTGATTTAGCGAGAACCGTGAATGATATTATTTACACAAATTATATAATTCATTTCATTGAAGAAAACCCAGGCTCTTTAGTGTTTTAATTTATATTTTTTTATCATTCTTATCTTTCCAAAAATGTTTGTTATCCTTCAAACTTTAGTTAGATCCATCCAGCACAAATTTCTCTACCCTGATAAAATTGAAATATGTGAAACAAAGTTCAACTTTTTCACCAGTTAGAGCAAAAAAATTAAACAAGAAAAAAAAACATAGTAACTGATTATTTTATCACAATATCGTCAGTGAAAATAATATATATTGGTAGACAAGATTTATCTATATAATTTTTATCCATACTAAAATTTAAAGGAAATCAAATTATATTTTATCTTGATCATCTAATATATGATATGAAAGTTTATCTCAAAGTTTACTACTTTATCTAAGAATAATTTCACTGTCTGGTTAAATGATATTTACAATAATAATATAGATTGTTTTACAAAAAAGAACAAGTAAATTAACCGAAATTTATTTGTACATAATTTTCAAAGAAAAGAAAAAAATTAAGAAAATTTTATAAATATGGAAATTCGGAAAGAAAGAAAAATAAAATTAGGTCGAAGTTCATGAGAATTAATTGTAAATTTCTACCTAATTTCGAAAATCAATTTTAAACCACATTTTGATTTCTGAAATGCCCTTATCTCATTGTAAAAGTTGGACGGATTTACAAATCCACAATATAACTAGCACGTGCATTGCACGTGCCCTCCTAACCCGTACCTACGAAAGCCTTCGGATTGTTGCCTCAATTGAGGGCCCGCAAAAAAATTGTAAAGTTGGGCTGGAGCCCTTGTAAGCTTTCCCCAACTATAGAGGCCCATTCTTAGAACAAGTAAACATCTATGATGCAACACAAATTAATATTAAAAAAAAAATTCAAGTGCAGCTTACATCCAGTTCTGCATTAAGTCATCAGCTAGAAGTAGCGATCATTTTGGTAAGTGCAGTTGCACTGTGAATCTTACTTCATTATAGCCACAAACAATTGCCATTGGTCTAAAATATCTGTACTCAATTATAGTTACAACGGTTTATCTAATAATAATAATAATAATAATAATAATAAAATTATAGTTACAGCTAACCAAACAACACTAAAAAATATATTATCTTCGAATAATAATAATAATAATAATAATAAAATTATAGTTACAGCTAACCAAACAACACTAAAAAATATATTATCTTCTAATAATAATAATAATAAAATTATAGTTACAGCTAACCAAACAACACTAAAAAATATATTATCAATTTGAATTTTCATATTATTTTTGACCGATATGAAACTAAGCTTTATTTGAGAAAGTATAGCATTGCAAAGTGAAAAATATTAAAATAGTGTTATACAAGGAAGGTGAATATTTAAAACCAATATGGCAAAATGATTGATTTAAAGTATGTTAAAACGATGCAAAAGAGAATATGAAGTTTATTCCTAATCATTGATAGACTTCATAAAAAAATATAAATTAAAGATTAATGCTAACTCTAGTATACTTTTATATGATAAAAACATCCACATAAGAATATAAAAGTACTGAAAAAAATTCATGAAACTCCCTTCTAAAGATTCCTAATTTCACTCAAAATAATTAAACTATTCTATAAAATATTCATAAAATATTGTTTTTATTTCTTCTATTTTATTTTTTATTGAGTTAAGATCAATCCTTCTTCAGGTTTATCATTTATCATTTCTCGGACAATTCTAGAGTATTGTCTTCATCATCTACATCAATTGTGACATCAGGCTAATTTTGTATTTTTTATGCTATTATCTTTCCTAGGCTCGTTAATTTTTTATCATCTCATTTAACTTTACAAAGAAGTCAAATGTACTTATGATGTTCAACACAAACTGCTCAAAATATAGACTTTGATTTTTTTTTCTATTTCAATGAGAATAAATATTAATTTCATATATATAAAATTCTTTGTGTTCCTAATTTATTACTTAAATAAATTAGAAGCTATCTCTTTATTTTCCTCTAAAATGAATTCTTCTGATGTGCATCCAATAAGAATTTCTGTTATTTCAATAATATTACCTTTGCTCTATCCTTATCATTTTTCATAAAGATCTAAAATAAATACCTGCATTATTCATTACTAATTTCTCTTAGATTATAATATTAATATTTAATTTGAAGAACACAGTATGGAATTTATGAATACTTACTAATTTTTCTTATGTCTTCCATGGAGATTTTTTCTTTGATTAGGATAAAGTTATTAAATTATTTTTTAATGTAACTCATTCAGTGCTTCATTAATAGATATGTCTTATGTTAATGCCAATTCAAGTGATTCATTGACGTTTTCTGAATTTTAGATTTATTTCCATCACTTTCCCATTTGCAATGGAAATAACTCAATTCTTTTAAAGTTATCTCTAAATATTCTAATAGTTTCTCCATATGTAATTCCTTGTATTCTTTTACCCTATAAATATTATTAACGTCAAAGATTAAAGTTTCTAAATTAAAATCAATTAATGCTAAGGTATAATATTATAGTGTTTTATCATTTCTATGGATTTAAACATCTATCAATTAATGTTACGAATGTATTTTGGCTACCCCAACTTATTACTAAAATTATATGAAATTACTTTAATTTATATAGTGCCGATAATTTTTAATCTATAATATTTTTAAAAATTTTATCCATTAACCGGATGTTTTTAATCAATTCTTATTGTTTTTGTTTACCAGTATCAACTTAGACTATTCTTAGATGTTGAAAATGGATAGTAAATCCCTAAATTAGAAATTTTAATATATATATATATATGAAAAATACCAAACAATTACACTTTTCTTTGCCAAGTTTTAAAATTTTAGCCCATTTTTGTGGTTTTGAACTTTGAGGGTGTGATTTATAATTTTTAAAATTTTGAAAGAGTTTTTAAAAAAATTTACTTTTAAGTTTGGTAGTTGTAAATTCTATGTTTCATGTGTTGGTGGTAATTTTTTAAATGTTAGTATATTTCTTGTAACTCTAAAATTTTGAGGGTGTCTTTTGCAATTATTAAAACTATAGATTAATTTTGAAAAATATTAAATTTCAGCGGTCTACCAATCGACGAATTTGATGTGTGCTAGTTAAAATTTTTGAAAATTTAGAGTTTTTTTTTACGATTTTTAAATTTTGAAGGAGTTTTTAAAAAATTTTGAGGTTAATTTTGGCAAATTTTAATTTTTTAGGTGTCTAAGGGTAATATCTTGAATTCATCTTATTTTATTTACAAATTTTAGAATTTTAGGGTGGCTTTTTATAATTTGAACTTTTGAAGGTGTTTCTATAATTTTTGAGATATTGAGGGTGTTAATTAAAAAAATTTAAATTTAAATGTCAAAAATTTTAGGTGTATCATGGTAATCTCTTGAATTCATCTGTGTTGTTTGTAAGTTTTAAAATTTTAGAATTTTAATGTGCTTGTCTGTAATTTAAACTTTTGAGGGTGTTTCTATAATTTTTGAGACATTGAGGTGTTAACTGTAAATTTTAAATTCTTTGCAAACTGATGTTAATTTTTTAATTTCATGTTTTTTATTTTAAGTTTTGAGACATTTGGATGAGTTTTATAATTTTGAACTTTTCAGGGTCTTTTCTGCAATTTTAAAACTTTTTTTTGAACTTTTGAAGGTGTTTCTATAATTTTTGAGATATTGAGGGTGTTAATTAAAAAATTTAAATTTAAATGTCAAAAATTTTAGGTGTATCATGGTAATCTCTTGAATTTCATGTATTATAATATGTTATCTACTTGTAATTTCTTTATCTTAACAAACTAATATCATTTTTATGTTTTATATATTTTATTAATATTTTAGTTTTTTTTAATTGTTAAGCTAAACATGATTCGCATAGCATTAGGATAAGATATGATTATGATTAGGATAGATTAAGATATAAATAAAATATTCAAAATAGTGAAGGGTAATATTGACCATTGAAAATTAGAATTTGATTATAGATAAGGTAGTTCAAACTATAAAGGGGTATATTTGTCTAAAAAAGATTTTTCGAACTCGTGCTTTTAAAGGGATTATGATAAATTGTTAAGCTAAACATGATTCACATAGCATTAGGATAAGATATGATTATGATTAGGATAGATTAAGATATAAATAAAATATTCAAAATAGTGAAGGGTAATATTGACCATTGAAAATTAGAATTTGATTATAGATAAGGTAGTTCAAACTATAAAGGGGTATATTTGTCTAAAAAAGATTTTTCGAACTCGTGCTTTTAAAGGGAGTATGATTATATGCAAATTTTAAAACATTTGGGTTTTTTATAATACTTCATGTATTATAATATGTTATCTACGTATAATTTTTAAATCTTATTTTTTCTATATTTTTGAGTTATATGTAGCTCATATGGAGTTAATATAGGTTATAATTAGTATTTGGATAGATTAAGATTTAAGTGAAATATTCAAAATAATTTTTTTTTAAATTGTTGACCTATAGATAGTTCACGTGGAATTAGATAAGATATGATTAAAATTAGAATAACTCCGTTCAGAATTGAACTCAACACGGTGGGAGCTATATTGAAGCTTCTTAACTGTACGGATCATCCATGATGGGTCCTCCAAGATAAGTTTTAGTTGGAGCAATTTGAAGTGTATCTTATGTTTTGCATGGCTTTCAACTAGTAAGACTGAGTTCTCTAGCCTTTGGTAAAAGGCTAAAAGCTAATGAGACAACTTTATGTGCTCAAAATGTATCATTATTGCCAACAATAAAAATTAATGGAAATAATAAAAATGAATTGAAATAATAAAAAGAATAGAAGAGCAAGTCTTATATGGAGCTAGAGCCGTTGAAAGGGATTTATCTCATATGCATTATTGAATATATGCATGTGACCTAACAAATTGTTTAAGGGAAAATTGTGTCAAAGCCCCAATAATAATAACCTCATGTGACCTAGCCAGTTTCCATCTTTTTCCCATGTGGATCAGCCTCAAAAAACGTCACTTCATGTGATTCAGCCATTTATTCCATGCCAACTAAGCACAAAGAGAGAGAGAGAAACAAATAGAAACGTTGAAAATACCCTCATTTCTTCATCTCTCTTCTCTCTAGATCTAAATCTGCTCTTCCTTCCTCCTTTCATCTCCTCCTCTCTCCTAACTTATTTCCTTCCTCCTCCTCCTCCTCCTCTCTCTCTCTCTCTCTCTCTCTCTCTCTTCCTCCTTTTTCTCTCAAAAACCGACATCCCCCTCCGTTACCGCCGACCATTCCGGTCATGTTGTTTGCTCCTTTTCTCCCACTAATTTTCTCCTCTCTCTTTCTTGTCACCCCAAAACTAAAAAAATCCCTCAAATTCGTCAGAGTTCTACTCGGAGGATCTGTCAAAGAACAGATCGGTCTTCGACACAGAAGGTGAAGAGGTGGCGAAAAATGAGGCGGAGGAGGCTGTGACGGAGGAGGACGAGGAGGAGCTCGAGACCATCGCAAATTCAAGACCTCTAAGCTATCGATTAGACTTAACATGATTTAAATTACACTTAGCAGGAATTAGATTAGACTTAACATGATTTAAATTAGATTTAACATGAAATTAGACTTAAAACAAGTTCAATTAGACTTTACATGATTTAAATTTGACTTAACATGAATTAAATTAGACTTAACATGAATCAAATTGGACTTAATATGAAATTAGATTTAAAATAAGTTGAATTAGTCTTAACATGATTTAAATTAGACTTAACAAGAATCAAATTGGACTTAACATGAACCAAATTGGACTTAACATGAACCAAATTAGACTAAACATGAGCAAAATTGGACTTAATGTGAACCAAATTGGACTTAACATGAACTAAATTGGGCTTAACACGTACGAAACCAGATTGGTTCGTGTTAAGTCCAATTTGATTCGTGTTAAGTCCATGTAAGTTCGTGTTAAGTCCAATTTGGTTCATGTTAAGTCCAATTTGGCTCACTTTAAGTTCAATTTGGTTCATGTTAAGTCCAATTTGGTTTATGTTAAGTCTAATTTAAATCATGTTAAATCTAATCTAATTCTTGCTAAGTATAATTTAAATTATATTAAGACCAATTCAACTTGTTTTAAGTCTAATTTTATATTAAGTCAAATTTGATTCATGTTAAGTTTAATTTAATTTCATGTTAAGCTCCAATCTAATTCATGTTAAGTCTGATTCAACTTATTTTTAAATTAATTTAAAACAAGTTGAATTAAACTTAACATGAACCAAATTGGACTTAACGTGAACTAAATTGGACTTAATATGAACAAAAATGGACTTAACATGAACCAAACTGGACTTGACAAGAACCAAACTGGACTTAATATGAACCAAACTAGACTTAACACGAACCGAACTAGACTTAACACGAACCAAACTAGACTTAACACATACCAAACTGGACTTAGTATAGAATCATTTACTTAATATTCAACAAATTAGACTTATTATTCAACCCAATAGACTTAATATATAAGTCATTGGACTTATTATTAACCCAATAGACTTAACATACAAGCTCTTGGACTTCACTTCTAACTCATTAGACTTAATATTCCCTCTTGGACTTGAACTTAATATCAAAAATTATCAAAAAGAAAACCGATAGCTTAGAGGTCTTGAATTTGTGACGGCCTCAAGCTTCTCCTCGTCCTCCTCCGTCATTGCCTCCTCCGCCTCGTTCTTCGCCACCTCTTCGTCTTTAGTGTCAGAGATCGATTTGTTCTTTGACGGATCCTTCGACTAGAACTCCGACAAATTTGAGGGTATTTTTTAGTTTTGGGGTAAAAAGAAAGAGAGAGCGGATAAAATTAGTGGGAGAAAAGGAGCGAACAACATGTCCGGAATGGTCAGCGGAGACGGAGGGGGATGTCGGTGTCTGAGAGAAAAAGGAGAAGAGAGAGAGAGGAGGAAGGAAATGAGTTAGGAGAGAGGAGGGGAGGAGAGGAGGAAGGAGGAGCAGATTTAGATCTGGAGAGAAAAGAAAGGAAGAAATGAGGGTATTTTCGACTTTTCTATTTGTTTCTCTCTCTTTGTGCTTAGTTGGCATGGAATAAAGGGCTTAATCACATGAAGTGATATTTTTTAGGGTTGATCCACATGGAGAAAAGGTGGAGGGGCTAGGTCATATGATGTTATTATTATTGGGGTCTTGACATAAATTTTCCCATTGTTTAAGAGAATATATTTTAGAATCCAAAGGGTACAAAGATGATAGAAATTGACACTTATTCTCCTTCTCTTTTTCCCTTTATTCCTCATTGGGCAACCTACTCAAAAGTATGCCTTGGCTTTTAAGCATATAAATTTAAATTTCTTATGTTAAATCTTCTTCGACTTATAGAATATACATAATAATTTCTTTTCCTGTAAACATTTTCAAAAATTTGTTGTCCTGAACAACTATTTCCTTTTACAAATACAATCATATGGGTAGTTATAGGTAGCAAGTCTTGAACAGATGAACATAAATAGGTGTGAACTGGGTATTACAAACAAGCTTTTCTAATGGGAAACAAAACATTGTCATATATATTTGATGATCATGTGAATCCCCAACTTTTTGAAGAAAAGAAAAAGACTTTTTCTCTGAGTCTTTTATGCAAATAGATGTAACCCAGAGATTGAGCCCATCAGCCGCCATCTGTATACCCATAAAAGAAATCTTGTACGTGCTCTTTAGACACGGTTTGGTCATCTTTTTATAGGACTCAAGTTTGAAATATCTTAGAGTGGCACTAGGGGCATATCCCTAACTACAATTCCAACCACACCCTGTCTCTCTTTTGCTACAGTGCATCAGACCCCACATGAGATTTTAAAATTTTAATTGTGAATTAGCTTTTAGGACGTTATGCATGGATTAAAACTCGGATCATATCCTAAAATTGAATTATGACATCATCACGATGTCATATCTCAACAATATGAAAAAAGAATATTTTCAACACTTATAGGAGATTGTATTCATACATTGAAAGCACGTTATCAACATTTTAGATATTGTGTTTAGTATTGTGTTGCCTTAATTAGTGGTTTTCCGTGTTATATACACTATTCTCCTTACTAATTAGTTGCATTTTAAAGGAACCCAAAGCCTAATTATCAGAGAATCAAGATGTGAGAACCACTAAAGAGAACATTTACTATTACTTTTTGATGTTTTGACAATATAATCAAATATAATCCAATGCACTACAGCCACAAAGGTGCAATCAGAAAGTTTGTTATATACAAATATTATTGAAAATAAATGTGAAAACAATCTTAAATTGTGTGAAGACAGCGGACGTGTGATTTGCATTGACGAGTTGTTGAACCCTTTTAACTTTTGAAAAGAAAAAAGGGAATGAAAAATGAAAAAGCATCTCTGAAACTTTACATAAATTAGAAAAAATACATCAAAAACTTTTAGATTGAGATAGGTACCCACTACAACAAGGACAATAATGTTAAACCATTTTGTATATATGAACATATAATTGAACTAGCTAGTTCAAAAGTTTAGGTTTGCGGCCTTGGCTTTGATATTTCTCATGCCATTAATTGTAATTTTGATTTGACATCTTTACGTAAGCATTTTAAAATTGACAGTGCTTTTGAGAAAATTTAGTAAACACAATTATTGTTGTGCTTTTTGAGAAAATTTTAGTAAACACAATTATTGTTTTCCATCCTCTTTTTAATTATTCCGTGAAAATGGGCGAAGAAGGGAGTCCAATTCAGGGGGACAACCAAAAGATTATGGAGAGATTCACAAGGAAGTAAAGAGGGGGGATTTTTAAATACAAAAAATGGAACAAATAATCAAGGATACGCAAACACCATAGTATGTTAGGATTATTCCTTTTTTTTAATTAGGTTTATTCCTTGTGTACCAAAGAAGCACCATAATCAATGTACTAAATTTAATATTTTTCATTATTTTTATTGCAAATTTCAACTTAAAGAGGAGAGGGTTGTTTCTAGAGATGCAAAAGCATATGGATGCCTCAAGTGTTGTATTGAGCAAATTGGTGATAAACATGTCTACTTTTATTTTTTTAAGAAATAATGAAAATGATGGATTTTAATTTGAAATTTTTTAATTTATTTAAACAATTTTGCCTCATATAGCCTATATATTTGTTGATATTATTCATTTTCCTAGTGTTGGATGAGTGTTTCTTATTAAATCATATACATATTTGTATCTTTGTACGAATAAGTAAATGATATAGATAAAATAAGTAATATATCCAATCACTTTCCATATAATGTGATTCTCCCTTGAGCAAGCATTGTTTCTATTATCAGTACTTGTTATGAATAGAAATCCTATCAGAACAGCTCACCACATGGGATGATCTGAGCCTTGTAAGCAGTGAAATACTAATACTGTCACGCTATTTGGTAGACTCGGAACACCTTGCACGTTAAGAGAGTGTTCTGATAGGATTCGTACTCCACTTGTCGAGCACAAAAGAAGTACTATAACTATAGTACAATCCTATTTCCAACAATTTTTGTACCACGTTAAGCAATTTATAGTCTCCATGTCGTAGCCGGCCTTAGAAAGTAGAAAGTCATACTTAGTACCCGGTTCCTAATTTATTTATTTTTTTAAGAAAAGAAAAAGCAAGCCTGATTGTTAGGCTAAAGACTACAAACATACAAATTAGATAAGGTTTAGGTAATCTCATCTACTTCTTATCTTAACAAGAATCATGACTCAAATGTGAGAAAAAAAAAATGTATGGTTGCTTGCTGATGGCCTAAAGTCTAAAAAGATTACTATTAGCCTTGTGCTTTGTTGGTGGGGGCTCAAGCTAAATATATTTATGAACATATGTTTCGATAAAATATATGTGTGTGTGTTTTAAACATGATGTCTGCTGAGTTGCATACGCAGCCGTTGGCCACTTGTGTATATTATTGCTTCTTCCTTTGACTCTGCTGCCTGTTTTGTGCCTGCTTTTCTGTTAAGAGAGTTTGTTAGAAGCTTCGTTAGCAAGTTTGGAAAATTATCTCCAGCCCCCTAAATATTTAAACGAATAAGTTGCGCACCCTGTAGTGTTTAGGACATTCTTTTAAACTCTTGTCCGTTTTCTATTTTAATAAGTAAAGTTCAATTTCCATTCGTCTACCATGCAAAACTCTCTACTTGCCGCCTATGAGGTTGGCAAAGCAAAGATCGGACAGTGAAAGCTACAGATTCAAAATCAGAATATAAAATTTGTTTGAATAAAAAAAAAAGTAAAAAAGAATGAAAGCTAAGGTGCCGTAGGGCAAGGGTTTAAGAGAGGAGGTTGTTGGGGATTCGAAACAATCAATTCGAACTCGTGTCTTTTCGGACCTTGTGCTAAGAGTTTAGTAACTAGGAAAATCATCATAAATAAAAGAAAAATTACAGGAAAGATAAACAAAAAAGAACACACCAGATTTAACGAGGTTTGGCAACGTGCTCACGTCCTCGGGAGCCACACCGCACAATTCTTTGATTAATTGAAGAAGATTACAATGTCCACAAACATGTTTTTATCTCTCTGATGTCTCTCTGAAAGAATCCTCTCAAAACCATCTTTTCCACATGTTCTAATAACCCTAAAAACATATTAGGTATATATAGTATCCCAGCCCAAAACAGTTTCCAAAACGAATTAGGAAACTGGAAAAACTAACTTCGGTTGACCGGACCATGCTAGTCGGTCGACCAGCCAGAGCTCGATTTTGGGCTTGGATTTCTACATGATTTTCAGTCGACCGGACCATCCCTGTCGGTCGACCGGCGAGAGCGAGCTTCTCACGCTCGTTTTTTGCATGCGTCACAGTCGATCGGACCACGTCCGTCGATCGACCGACCCACGTTTTTTCAGTTTTCTTCGTTTGTTTGATTTCAGGTTTGGGTCTCCACACCCGAGACCAACAGAGATTTAAGGAGAATGTTTAACTTAGTTAACCCCTTATGAATGATTAAAGATAATTAATTCTATTTGGATTAGATAGTTAATATGAATGGTAACTCTTTTGCATTTGGCACAAAGAGAATGATTGCATATGTTAATCCCTTTAAATTCTTTAAAAATATCAAATTTAACTTTATGGAAGTAGGAAAGTTTTGTGATAATTATTATATTAAGATAACTTTAAAAAGAATTTGCATTCATCTCAACTATAAAAATATTCTCATTTTGTAACATTTAAATAAATAACTGTTGAGAATGCAAGTAAAAAATCAAATTAGAAAGCTATAACTTGTGGTTATATAGAAATAAAATGATAACAATTACTATTGTAAATAGATAAAATATCAGATTGGAATGAAAATAAACATTAAAGAGTGATAAATAATCTAATAAAAATTGTAAGAACTTCGATGAATATCAATAATCTCAACAGAAAGTTAGCTATTGAAGAAGAAAAAATAATTTTCTTAACAATGCTATATAAACTTTTGCTAGATAAAGATAATTGCAAAAGACAAAATTCCCTCCACCAAAATATTTTTCCCTACGATAAAGTATATCGATCTCTTCCTATCCATTAACTTTGTTCTTTTGATAATTTTTTAAAATGACTTCTGCCTTGGTTGAGGAGCCGGTACGGAGAGTTAAAGTCATTACGTGCGGTTTTGTAAATCCCTTGGGTATTTTTATCGTATGGGAGGCTAATGATGAGTTAAACCTCCTTAAATCCTCCACTAACCCGTTGCCAAATGGAGCCTAAGTGTTTTACAATAAAAGCAAAGTGATTAGCAACAAATTATATATAGGTGGTTTAACAAATAAGCTAGATCTTTCCTCATAAATTATTTCATCACGCATTATTACGAAAGGAACAAAAAGAAAATCATAACACTTTACATTAGAAGTTGATGTTGAATAAATATTTTAATCTTTTAATAAACCCTCCTTAACCCAGGATATTAGATCCTAACTTAGTTGAGGAGTTGAACTTGTGTTTCGGACTAAAAAAAGGACGTTAAACCTGTGAGCGTGTGGTAGAATGTACAATTATATCCATCCTCACTCACCATAACTTCAAAGTATTAGTGTAGCAGTAGAGAACTTTGACTAAAGTAGTCCATTTGGAGTGTATTTGGGAACTCCTTATCCATGTTAGTGGATCCTAACATAGTTAAGGAGCTAAACCCGTGTTTAGTAAAAACTGGATCAGAACCAACCCTGTTTTTTTAGTTATTTCCCCCCTTAACCAAATTAGTACCATCTCTTCCCGGCCAATCTTAACCTGCTAAGATTTAACAAGGCTAGTTAAGGAGCTAAACCCGTGTTTAGTAAAAACTGGATCAGAACCAACCCTGTTTTTTTAGTTATTTCCCCCCTTAACCAAATTAGTACCATCTCTTCCCGGCCAATCTTAACCTGCTAAGATTTAACAAGGCTAGTTAAGGAGCTAAACCCGTGTTTAGTAAAAACTGGATCAGAACCAACCCTGTTTTTTTAGTTATTTCCCCCCTTAACCAAATTAGTACCATCTCTTCCCGGCCAATCTTAACCTGCTAAGATTTAACAAGGC